>NC_139228.1:24988220-25653220 GCF_055691185.1 Crinia signifera | reverse complement strand
AGCTGATCCGCAGAGAGATATAGAGTCATGCCTGTACATTATCCTCTAGCAGCCTATGTTTGCCTATATGACACAGGAATCACTATCCGCCTATGCCTTATGTTTGCCTATATGACACAGGACACATATGTGGCGTTATCGGTGTGTGCACAGTGGAGTGAGCTCGCCGCTAATCGTTTCCCCGGGTAAGTAAATAGCGTCAGAGTTCCCAGCGCCTTATAGGATGTGTATTTATGACAAGTGGCACGCAGGTTTATTTGTTGCACTCAGCGCAGCGGTAAATAACGCAGTCGTGTAATCAGTGACACACAACTATACTATATAGTATAATGTATAACGATAATCATCACGTACATAGGATTACCATATACATCCAGCGCAATCTCCTCTCATTCATCACTGTCACAATTAGGCATCTTTGGTGAATAAGACTGACGTATATAGTAGCTGCAATCTCTTCCTATCTGGGTGATTATTTATAACATTAATTACACATAATCAGGCTTATCATTAATTAGCCGCATTATATGTGTATGATATACATAGACAACTGCTACATGCCAGCACAGGAGAGGTTAATGGATTATATATGTCACTGTACATAGATCTCATCCGCGTCCTTATAGCCTGCTGCAGGGGGGTGTCTGCCGCTTTGATGATCGCTAATGAACGCCGGCACTATCCGCAATAATGCGCCGATAGCGCCAGCGATAGCAATGAAGAACATACATATGCTAAGTACTATTCGAAAGTCGATGATTGTCAATCTGAGGCTGATCGATGCTTATAGCGAGGTTACACTAATTACTGTGGTGGAACTATAAGTACAAGCATTCATGAGTATGTCTTGTGTATGTATATGTATATATATTTATACATGCACACATATAGATATATCTGTTTAGTATTCATCCATACAAGAGTATTACACTCAAGAATACTTCTGTAAGGATAACCTTTAACCTAATGACTTCGTGTCGCCTAGGTAAAAGGTCAGCCTTCCCTGTAACCTTTACTTGCTGCGGTAAGTATCCCCCCTTTAATCAATGGTAATCAATTCCTAGGCATGGCCTGACATTGCCTAAACTTCCATACCCTGCTGTTAGGACGCATCCTGCCTGGCTGTAATGCTCTGGCCGATGTGATCTATGACTGACCTTGTAGCTGCTGGTAAATGTGCACAGCACAGCACAGGACATCTATCTTGTCCTGGGTACAATCACTGGAATGTTTAACTTACTTCAGGAGTCCTGCAGGATTAACACTCAGCAGGGCCTAAATGTTATGGAAGTGGAACTACAAATCTCAGCATTCCCTGCCAGGAATTCAAATAATAAATCATTAGCTTAATAAACAAGCAGAAGATCACAATGCTATGGGATACAGAATTAGTTTACAGAACGAAGTTTTAACTAGTTAAAAGCCTGCCAAAATCAGTGTCCCTGCAAAAAATAGCTTTCACTTTCTGTTATGACTTTTTTAAGCACACAAAGGAGTAATTTGGTCCGACGAGTGGCATCTAGTGGAGGAGTAGTTAGCCTTTTATGTAAATATGTGTAGGTAAAAGTAGGACAGTATTAAGATATAACTACTGTAACCCAGGGATTATCACAACAGGGTACAGTCAGATTTTAATTTCCCTACATAGGTGACCAAGTTAAAAGTGCCCATACACTGCCTGCCGGTCCGACCACCTGGTCGGGTCTGATGCGCACAGGACCGCACATCGGACCCGACTGCATGTCAGGGAGAGACGATTTGGTCCAATTTAACGGGGCGATTGGTTGCAATCGGCCAAAATCGGCCCAAATCGCCTCGATGTATGGGGGCCTTAAGTGTGTGACCTGGAGATGGCAGAACTTCTGTACAAGTCACCTGGTTTCTATGCAATCAAGGTCTGAATCTTGCTTTGAAGTGACCCGGATCCTTATGTATATATATAGAGAGAGAGAGAGAGAAAAAGAGAGAGAGAGATAAAGCAGTGGCACTCAGAGACTTGCCAATTTTTCATCAGGTTTTTATCCCATAAAAACATACAAAAAATTTTCGGGGTACACAGAACCCCGTTTTCAAGGTGCAACCCGGGTTTTTCTGTGGTGTGAAAGGGTCAACACGGGTCTTAAATCCCGGCTCACCGACCCTGGTCATGAGTAGAGTCGGAGTGACAGGATTTAAGACCCGTGTTGACCCTTTCACACCACGAAAATCCTGGCTTCTTCAGTAAATTAGCGGGTTGAAAAGTTTTAACCTGGTAATTTGCTTTGTGGTGTGAAAGGGGTATCACAGTGCCCTGCTCCCAGGGAGAAGACATTTGTCCATAGCTAACAATCAGTGACTAGGTGTAATTTTAAAGATATGACTGAAGCTGATTGGTTGCTTTGAGAAACTTCTCCACTTGTTGATCTGATTGAATACCCACTGTCCCCTATTACATTCACAACCACCTAAGTGGATAGTCTCAAGGTGTCAATCAGCCCGTAGTTCATTACTGTTTGTTTAACATTCATTTAGCTTTAATATGTTTTGCTCTCATTGTAGCTCATTTATAATATCTCATCTATAGATAAAGTGAATCCAGGTCAGATTCCTTATTGTGATGATTGCACTATTCCTGGTGGACAGCCCCGGCATCCACATACCGTAATGACATGTGCGAGGATAGAGCTGCTGCAGTTGGTTGCCAGAGGTATAGCTGTGAGCCATAACATCTGTGAGGACTCTGAATAGGAACGGTAAATCTCTGCACTCGCCACCATGGCTGAAGCATGGTGAGCCATGCAAGGGTACAGGCCACACTAATTGGGGGTCCATGTCGACAGGTGTCAACATCGATAATAAAAAAAAAAACTCATGACCGTTTTTCATGTGTCAACCTTTTGTATTTTGACCGTTTGCCAACGTCGACCAATGGAAAAATAAGTGAAAAACACTACAACTAAACAATACAGTGTTTGCAGGGCAGTAGAGAGTCTGTCTGGCCCCAGGTACTTTTCAGGGGGTGTGGCCTAATTATTGGAGGCGTGGTCATGCACCCAGTATAAAAGTATAGAAAAATAGTACTTTAACCCCCCTCTAGACACACTTTATTCCAGCACACAGCAGCATGTACTGGGTTGCGAAGAGGTGCTGCTGCCAGGTAACGGGCCCCCTCCACCCAGTGCCTAGGTAATTAGCACCTCCTCCATCATCTCTTGGTGCCACTGAGTGTGTGTAGATGGCAGATAAGCATTGGTCACTGGGTACGATGGGTTTTAGGATTTCGAGAATTTCAGAGACCAGCCATACCGTTTGGGGCCTATTAATAATAAGGGGTTCCCGTATAAGCACAAACTGATTCTTAGCCAGGCAGGAAACCATCTCTATCTCCCATTCTGTTTGTTTTGTTTTTTTAAATAAAATTATGTAACTGCAATAAAAAAAACCCACATAAACAAAATGTAAAAAGAAACCAGCGAAAACAGGTGTTCTATTCAGTTAATCAAGCATCTATTATTGTCAGTCATTTAGGGACATGATACCCACTTTAAGGGAAATAAACTATAATTAAAATGCCTAATTTAAGGGAAATGGTCTTTAATTAAGAATTAGCGCTGATTGCTTTATGAAAATGCAATATGATTGCAAAATGGTGATTCAATACTTGAGATACATAGACATAGAGGAACCTTCCTCCCTATCCGGCGGGGTATTACATGTGTGAAGGATTGCGGGTCAGGCTTCTGCAGTAGCAGAATCATCATTGTTAGAATCTTTACATTTACCCAGTGAGCACAAGAATGCTGATCATCAGTACTGTACAGTGGAAGTGAGGAGCGAAAACATTTGCATACGTTGGAAATTAAACAGTATTATCTTATATTTACTGGAGGTGATGCATTTATATATATTTACCTCTGAATGGGGGTTCTGCGGCAGCAGAATCTGGTACTATATAACTTGTACCATACACAATCCTCTCTATGAAGTACTGTAGCGTGCGTTACATCTGTGACAGATCCTGTGACGGCGGGTACACAATAGGTGATTCGCTCCACTGACAATATCGTTAATATCGGCAGTGCACCTGGGTGAAAGAGATCATTCAGTGACTTCACCCGGCCCCCACAGTCATTGATGATATAGGGCCGGAATGTCCAAACTATGGCCCTCCAGCTATTGTGAAACTACACATCCCAGCATGCCTTGCAATAGATTTAGCATTCCCTAATAGCAAAAAAGTTGGAAGGCATGATGGGACTTGTAGGTTCATAGTTTGGACAAGACTGAGGGTGTCATTCTGGTTGGCTCAGTACCGAGTACCAGAAACGCTGCCCGTCTTAGGGCCTGCCTTCCCGCCGCCAATTCCTCTACCGCAGGAAAAAAATGATCCTCCTGGCTTTGCAAAAAAAAAAAAAAAAATCAGTGCAAATTGACTATTATTTGTGGCTACCAGGATGAAGACGGGATGAGCCGCTGACTTCAGCCGCCCCCCCTCTGGCAGGCATCGAACTGCCAGTGTACCCATAGGAACGCCCGGCCAGCGTTTCCACAGGGAATCTCATAAAACACTGGGCGAGCCCAGTCCCCGCCACCATCTGCCTCACCTCTATCCTAGCAAACGGCTTTGCGACTATGCAAGTCACCAAAGCAGTCCGCAAAGGGGACCTGCACATGCGCAAAATATACCATGCGCACAGCCCCAGACATTGTAATGGGGCAGAATTCTCCCCCGTTCTGAGTCAATTAGAATGAAGGCCATAGTCAACATGGAGTTGTATATGCAGACAATGGCACGGGAGGGTGCGCCGGTAACGGTGTTGTCTGTGTACGCATCTTTAGGTTTTGAATAGCCTATAAAAAATCCTCATTTGCCCATAAAAGCTGACATGTTCCACAAGCTGCTGGGTATGATAAGTGACCCGTATAGTATGCTAAATTGTCAGCATTCTAATCATGGTCACTGCAGCCAACTGCACTGTGATAGGTAGCGGCAGAACTGAATACAAATCAAACACAAAACCTAAGTCCCCAAAATAATAGAAATTTTAGCTTCTAGACAACACGATTTTGCAATTAAGAGCATGCGCCAAAGTCTAATAGCAATGCAGTGCTTACCTTTACATAGACTGACTGTCCAATAGGCACTGTCTGTGGCATTGATCGGGGAATTGTGGCAAAAAATGCTGCTCATTTTTGGGGCGTGTTGCTGGGTGCACCTCCGAATCTGTGCTCAAGTAGTGCACCCCTGATGTCCCGTTCCAGGCTGCCATGCTGCGTGTCCGTTGATTTAATCGAGCGGCCGATTAATGGAGGAAGTGCGTGTATGCTAGGAATGTGTACGCAGTTCCTGTTCCTTTCTGATTGCTCTGTCGGGTGTCCTTGTCCTTTCTAGGGATTCCGGGCTTTTAAAATTACTTTCGTACATACTCAACGTGCGCAATTTTTAAAATCCATTTGAAAAGAAATTCAGGACTGAATTATGGGCCGCATTCCGAGATGGATGCTTTGCGGCTCCTGTGTCATTAGAATCCCTGCCCAAAAAAAGGGTGGGAACTGGGTGCTACAAAACCAGAACGATTCTGCAAAATGCACAGAACAGGTCCTGAGCATGTGCAGGCAGGGCCGGCTCTACCATTAGGTAGCTGCCCCGGGGGCTTCAGAATCTGCAGTGCCCCCCCCCCCACCCCCACTGTCACAGAATTAAGGCTGACCCAGAGAGAGACATCCTTGTTGAACTTAATGCAAGCGGCAGTTGTTGAACTGGTATACAGTCATTACATAAAAGGCCGACATGCATTGGGTCGACCACTGAATGTCAACGCATGAAATACAGATGGTGCGCCCTTCTTCTTTGCTCGGCGCCCGTCAGATCCCCTCCTCTGGCGAGCGCCGGCGATAGAGACTGGGACGTGCACGCGCGTCCCAGTCTCTCGATGGTGCCGATGCGGGTCCCTGCCCATCTCCGCTTCAGGGAGACGGGCAGGGTTAGGGGGGGCGACAAGGGGCACCGGAGGTGGCGGGGACCCGGGACAAGGTCCGTTGCCACGGGGCGCACGAGCGTCTGGTGCACGCGCGCCCCTGGTGGGAGCCGGCCACTGGCGATAGAACCGCCAGCCCCTGCAAAGTTAAGGCCGGCTCCATCTGTAGGTCAACATGAGAAAGGTTGACATGGTTGGAAGGTCGACATAAGCATTAGCTCGACAATGAAAGTCAAAAAGTCAACATGGGCTTTCAGTTTTTTTCTTTGAGCCGACAGGCGGTATTTCACGCCCTACCATAGGGCGTGGAAGGAGAACAGAATAGTGTACCTGAAGCATGGCGAGCACAGCGAGCTACACTTTGATAGGGTCTGTGTCGACATTCAGGTAAAAAAAAAAAAGGTGAAAAACCCATGTCAATCTTTTGACTGTCGACTTAGCCATTGTTGACCAAATGCATGTCAATTTTTTTTCAATTCAATGTTATAGATGATAATGAAATGGATATCCTAACTAACCGAGCGCAAAATCACTAGTCACAATCCAACATCATCAATTTGAAATCGATTTCAGGATTTAATCTTAGTAAATGTGGGATTTCAGGAGTGAGTAAGTTTGTCAATTTGATCCGAAAAAAAAAAAAATTCAAACTCTAATAAATATATTCAATAATCTCTGTAATGATTTAAACAAGACACCTGTGTGTAATAACATATCAAAATGTAATTACTATTAGAGGCTATAACAAATCTGTCAATAAATCAGGGTGGAACTAGGGGCTGTAGATAAAGGCCCTTATTCAGATCTGATCGCAGTACAAATTTGTACTCAAAATGGGCAAAGCCATGTGCACTGCAGGTGGGGCAGATGTAACATGTGCAGAGAGCGTTAGGTTTGGGTGGGTTATTTTGTTTATGTGCAGGGTAAATACTGGCTGCATTATTTTTACACTGCAATTTAAATTTTAGTTCCAACACATCCCACCCAAATTGAACTCTCTCTGCACATGTTACATCTGCCCCACCTGCAGTGCACATGGTTTTGACCATTTTAAGAACAAATTTGTACTGCGATCAGATCTGAATAAGGGCCAAGGTCTGTAGCTATAGTCCTCATGTCCCCCATTTCCCATTCTCCTGTATAATAAAAGGGTAACGTCGGTCCTAACCTCTTAGGGCACTGGTCTTCAACCTGTGGCCCTCCAGATGTTGTGAAACTACATGTCCCAGCATGCCCTGACAGTTTTAGCATGCTCTTATAGGAAAAAATGTGGCAATGCATGATGGAACATGTAGTTTCACAACATCTGGAGGGCCACAGGTTGAAGACCCATATCTTAGGGGTTATGCATGCCGGCAGCTGCTAGATGGCGCTCGACTGAGAAATTCAAGTGTTGCTCCGCTCGGGAGCGCACACCCACCGGCTCTAACATTACTGTTATGTTGTTTGGTCATTTTGACATGGTGGTAACTAGCTAAGGGCTGGAAATGTTGAAGGGCCTATTATGAGAATCAGAGAAGGGGCGGGATGTACTAAGAGGAAAATGCGGTAAAACCCCCTTTTTTACCACATTTTCAAATGTACGCCGCGTCATTGCAGGTCAGGGTAGACTCCTCCCCCCTTCCCCATCCTCTGTGAAACTCCTCCTCCCCCTAGCATATGTCACAGCTGGATGTCCTTCCGGCTGCAGGGAGAGGAGGAGGCGCTGGGGACAACCACGCTGAGCCGTGATATGATGGAGACCCCCGCACACCGCATCACAGGTATCGCGGGGGGCCTCCTTCACCGCACTGCTAGGCCAACATGTTAATACATATGCACTAGCATCGATGAGTTCTGGCGGCGTGGGTCGGCGATGTATTTTAATACATCCCGCCCAAGGTGTGGCAAGTGCCATGTGGGCGTGGACAGCTCAAGGTCTCCATAACTAAGTAAAAGTAGTTTTGTGGGGAAAATAAAAATATAGTTTTAATACCTATGGGACTGGATGACGTGTAAATGATTTCCCCTTTAAAAAAAAAAAAGTCAGAGTTTGGCACAGCCCCCGAACTCAGGTGTCATTACATCCAGCCCCTGATTTATGGCTGACCAAGGGGCCAGCTGGGTAGCTAGTCATCATCCGCATACTGTCATGGTGTTGGGACTATGTTTATGCGAAGGCCTGGAGCCGTAACTCTCTGCCCGATTCAAGCTTGCCAGGAAGGAGTCAAATTAGTCCCTGTTCCGATGATGGGGAGCAGAGATGTACACATGTGCTATTTAGTTCCATACACTGGGAAGGATATGACGTCCAGCTCATTCAGTGTATTGAGCTCTTGTTCGAGTAAAGTTTACGAGTACTCTGAGACTGGGAAAACATTTCCCCTGTATGTCTTGATATTCAGATGATGTTACGATCACAATTAGACACTTGGAAGCATATGTCATGGTTGATAATGCTGTGGATTGTGTGGTTAAAGGCACTCAGCTATCATAACCCATGGCAGTGGCCTTCCCGTGACAAACTGCTGAATTACACAAAGCTAAGGACTATAAAATAGGCAATGAAGAGAAAGTGGACTGTTTATAAGTGAAAACAAATACCGTGATTGCAGTTTGTTGCAGCAAATAAACAGGCGCTCATTTGGGGCTTGTCAGAGTTCTTTGGAAGGCTGCCATTAATGATCCACTCATTGAAATTATGGGCATATAAAACTCCATATTTTTCAGAAGACGCCGGAGCGCAGCTTCCACTGCACTGAGATTTCATGTGACGGGAGATAGCCCGGAGGTAGCTCCTTTTATATGCAGATATTTAATACTGTACTTAGAGAATGTCATTCTTTTTACCCTGTTCTACTCAATTGAACAGATAAAGGAGAACTTTATTGTAAATATTGTTTGGATTTCTTCTTTAAAGCAGGATAAATGAATAAGATGGGATTTATGTCCAGACAGCAAGGTTCCTGTGAGAGCAGAAGATGTTTGTACTCACCCGATTTTGGCGGTTCACCCCTTGGGCCAATGCGGTTACACGGAAACGACTAGATATTTGTGTGAGGTGTTTGTTGTGTGAAATATTAATTTTCTTTTGTATAGTGATCGAGATTCATGTGTTCAAGTGTCTGGGTATCAAGATTAGGAAAGCACAAAATGAGTAATTATTACACACACAAAGGGGGTGAAACGCCACCCTACCGAACGCCCGCCCAATAGGTACCATGCAAGGGGACCCCTTGCATGCATCTGCCAGCAGGAGAAATAATTTCCTTCGGTATCCGCAAAAAGGGGACGGGAGCAGACGTCCTGTGACATCAGCACCCCACCTGTGTTTCCAAGGGCAGGGCCGGCGAGAGGGGGGGGGGGGGGGGGCGGGCGAGCTGGTACTAATTAACTGGGCCCATGCTTGCTGACTTCCCCTTCTGTCCTTCCGGGGCAGCACACACCTACAGCATCTGCTGTGCTGACAGCAGGCTCAGCATATGCATCTCACATGTGAGAGCTCATGCTGAGCCTGCTGTCAGCACAGCACATGCTGAAGGTGTGTGCTGCTGCTGAGGGTGGGCGACAATAACACTACTCCTCGACTTTAAAGTGTGTTTTCACCCCCTAAACGTTTTGAGGGCGTCGCATAATCGCGGGAGGTGGACACGCCTTCAGCGATTAGGCCACGCCACCAAAATTTTACCTGGGCCCTGCATATTTCTCGGCTGCCCTGTCCATGGGAACACTCAGCCCTCCCTCCTCACAACGAACGGCCCTGGTCAGCACATGTGTAAATATGTGCTTGCGCAGAGCCCCCCCCAAAACTGGAACAGGGCCAAATTCACCCCATTCCGAATGGTAATGAATGAGGCCCAAGATACTGAAATGTGTTGGAGAAGAAGAGACATTTGTCCACGCATGTCAACATTTCATTAGTGTCATGTTAATATTCTCATGTCAGCACAATGCATGTTGACATGGTGAATGTCAACATAATATTCCAGACCCATTTTTACAATATGTTGAATATTGGTATAACACACAAATAAATATCCCGCACTATAATCAGCAGACAACATACAGCTAATAGCACAGGAATAAGGCTGACACTGATCTCTTCATGTTGCATGTTGGGGACCATCAGTAAGACTATAGAAAGGTTAGAGAGGAATCAATTGTAACATTTAAGGACAACACAATCCTTTTCTCAAGAGCATTAAGGGGGTCTATGTACTAAGATTTGGAGATAAAGTAGGGAATTCAGTACCAATTGCCTTCAGTGAGTACCACACTGGCCGAGGCGTTTGTACGGGCAGGGGAGGGAGATGGGCGGACGGGGGCGGACACACCCAGTGTTTTATAGGCATCACCATGTAAACGCTGGGCGTTACCCTGGGAATGCAGGTGGGCCGATTCCTGCTCAGGGCGGGCAGCTGACGTCACATGACGTCAGGTCCCGCCCCGTCTTCTCTGGACTCCGATGGAAATAAAAGTCGGTTTAGTCTGTCTTATTTGGGAAGGGGAGAGAAATCGTTCGATGACTGGCGGCCGGAGTTAAGCTGCTTAGCGAGCGGTATAGAATAAGGCCCAAAATACCAACCAACCGGCTTCTTACTATCATTTTTTTAGAACTGAGTGGTCTACTTACTAAGCCTTAGGGGGTATTCAGACCTGATCACCCGCACCCCATATACAGGCAGACATACGCCTGGCAGTGTGTCATGTAATGGGAGATTAAAATTATACCAGAGCAGAGGTGCAGGTGACCTTGCACAGGGGACAATGCTGCTGTTTGGGACACCGGAGACATGACCTCTACTACGGGGATTGGGGCACCCTCAGGAGATGGTGCACCCTTCTGGCGCACACACATGAGAGCTCCTGATGTTAAGGCCCATACACACTGGGCGACTTTGAGCTGAAAACCGCTCAAAACAGCGAGTTTGAGCGGCTTTCAGCTCAAAACCGCCCAGTGTGTATGGCCCGGTGATGCGCGCTCAAGCATCATCGCTGGAAAAGCCGCTCATCTGCTGGTATTAAAAGCAGATGAGCGGCTTTGAGGACAGCTTTGCATAGCGTTGCGCTGACCGCATCGGGCAGGGGGAAAGTCGCTCAGTGTGTATGCACTGAGCGGCTTTCCCTCCAGGGATGACAGTAGTCATCGCTGTCCATACACGCTGGGCACAATCGCCCAGTGTGTATGGACCTTTAGTGTTACAATGGTACTTATGACGCGATTTTCCCATAGGAATCAATGTTAAATGGTTCCAAATGGTCCCTGACACCCGATTTCACTTTAGGGGCAATGTTAAATGCCCCCCAGGCCCCCCCATTAAGTGTATTAGCCCAAATGCCCCCGCATTGTTAACGCCACCCCTCCATCAACGCCAACCCGAAGCGTGACGCGCGTGACGCATCCTCCGACCTTTTCATACCCCCACTATCCATGTCAGCGTGGAGTTGATTTTATATAGTGTGGCGAGCGCAGCGTGTCACCGAGCCCGAAGCGTGGCGAACCCGAAGCATGGCGAGCGCAGCGAGCCCCGCGCGGGGACACAAAATACATGTTAAGTAATCCGCGTGCGCTCGCCACGCTTCGGGCTCGTATTCCGCTGCGCTCGCCACACTATATAAAATCAACTCCACGCCGACGTGGATAGTGGGGGTATGAAAAGGTCGGAGGATGCGTACCGCCGCCCCTCGCGGTCTCGCTGCGCTCGCCACACTTCGGGTTGGCGTTGATGGTGGGGTGGCGTTAATAATGAGGGGGCATACACCTAATGGGGGGGCATTTAACATTGCCCCTACTGTGAAATGGGGTGTCAGGGAACATTTGGAACCATTTAACATTGATTCATATGGAAAAATCACGTCGATCGCATGCGCGATTTTGTCGCATGTGATGCAATCGATGCGTTTTTTCCGACCCGATGGAAAAATCGGGCGCCGTGATAATATATAAGTACCGTCACAATTTACCTGTACCAGGTGCTGGGATGGCAGGTCAGGGTGGAGAGGTTGCAGCGACCATGTACGGCCACACTCATTCCGAGGATGGTATCAAGGCAGCAGAGCTGTCATCAGGAGAGGCGGGCAGGTGGGAGACCATGTCAGAACGGGTGCTCGGTGACCGCAGCTTCCCCAGACTCGCCAGGTGGTTACGTACATGTTACAGACCAGCTGCTTCCCAGCAATAGGAGGTTGGAGTCTGACGTAACGGGTTCCACGGCGCGGGAGTTACGCTACAGCCATTGTGGGAGAAAATTAATCAGGGAAACTGATAACAATGAGAAAGCAGCCAAAGAAAGTGATGGTTATTGGGCGTTACTGAGGCAGTGGGGTCAGGGCACTAGAGTGAGCTGTCAGCGATTAGAGCACAAAACTAGACACAAGCCAGTCGCCCCGTAAAGTCCGGCACCTGAGGTACATGTCCCCCTAGCTGTGGCCCTAACCTCTCTCTGTTCCTGCAATGTATCAATCGGCGCTACACTTCTCTCTGTTCCTGCCATGTATCAATCGGCGCTGCAACTCTCTCTGTTCCATGTATCAATCGGCACTGCACCTATCTCTGTTCCTGCCATGTATCAATCGGCGCTGCACCCCTCTCTGTTCCATGTATCAATCGGCGCTGCACCTCTCTCTGTTCCTGCCATGTATTAATCGACACTGCACCTCTCTCTGTTTCTGCCATGTATCAATCAGCTGCTACACCTCTCTCTGTTCCTGCCATGTATCAATCGGCGCTTAACCTCTCTCTGTTCCTGCCATGTATCAATCGGCGCTTAACCTCTCTCTGTTCCTGCCATGTATCATTGGGCGCTGAACCTCACTCTGTTCCTGCCATGTATCATTGGGCGCTGAACCTCACTCTGTTCCTGCCATGTATCAATCGGCGCTACACCTCTCTCTGTTCCTGCCATGTATCAATCGGCGCTGAATCTCTGTTCCTGCCATGTATCATTGGGTGCTGCACCTCTCTCTGTTCCTGCCATGTATCAATGGGTGCTGCACCTCTCTCTGTTCCTGCCATGTATCAATCGGCACTGCACTTCTCTCTGTTCCTGCCATGTATCAATCGGCGCTACACCTCTCTCTGTTCCTGCCATGTATCAATCGGCGCTGCACCTCTCTATGTTCCTGCCATGCATCAATTGGCGCTGCACCTCTCTCTGTTCCTGCCATGTATCAATCGGCACTGCACCTCTCTCTGTTCCTGCCATGTATCAATCGGCGCTGCAACTCTCTCTGTTCCTGCCATGTATCAATCGGCACTGCACCTCTCTCTTTTCCTGCCATGTATCAATCGGCGCTGCAACTCTCTCTGTTCCGGCCATGTATTAATCGGTGCTGAACCTCTCTCTGTTCCTGCCATGTGTCAAATGGAGCTGAACCTCTGTTCCTGCCACCTGGCACATGCACAGTGCTGCCTAATGTTTCCCCCAATCCGCTAAGCCCCTGAATTATACAAATATTTTTCTCATTGTAATTATTATACCTAGTACAATGGGCAATATACTGTATATATTAAAATAAGCTCACCAGATCAAGAAATTAAATCCAATATTTTTTATTTATTATAATAAATCAATTAGTTGGAAACCAATTGTATCTTAATGTAGTCATTGTGGATGTTAGAGCCCTTCTATCGGCTCATACAGGGGCAGATGTATTAAGCCTTAACAAGAGATAAATGCAAGGGTGATAAGGAGAGATAAATGTCCAGCCAATCAGCTCCTTACTGACTTTTTTTAAACACAGCCTGTAACATGGCAGTTAGCAGGTGATTGGCTGGATGTTTATCTCTCCTTATCACCCTTGCATTTATCTCTTGTTAAAGCTTAATACATCTGCCCCACTGTATGTTATATGTGTGCAGCTCAAACAGAATATACTGTATAACCTTATACATTTAAAATAAAAGAAACTGTGACATCATTTTGGCAGCAAATGTTATTTATTTATTTTTAATCCTAAAGTAAATCTAACAAGGGAAAACAATACATGATGGGAAACAAAAGTCCAGAATCATTGCAACATATCAATGCACCACAATCAACAACAATATGCTTCCAAACAACAAACGGAAACATAAAACAAAGAGGGTATCTAACACAAACCTCTCATTGGTCTACCCACCCACGAGGATGATCATGTTGCCCCGCCCCGGTGTGGGTAACACAGACAACTATCGGTCAATGAAGGTGTATGCACCCAAGTTGATCTGCCGTTTTTTTTCTGACCGAAGAGGATACCGGGTAAATATGACCTACACCAAACTTTGGGTGTTTTTCTAAATACTCTCAAGTTTGGGTTAGTGTGAGGATACCGGGTATAAGTGTATCCTCTGGTCTACACAAAGGTGAATGTTAACCGGATTACCCCAACACCTTTATAGGTGTTGGCTGCTCTCTATCTACCTACATGGTTGGTCAAGGCTGCTAATCCCCAGATCCACCATGGTTACTTTATTTTAGATCTACAAAGTCTAGGTTTACAGTCATAAGGTCGACCACTATACGTCGACAGTCAATAGTCGTCAGGGTCAAAAAGGTCGAATCATCATCAGTTTTTCATGTTTTTTTTTTGGTGTCTATGTCGGCTCAATAAAAAAACCTCATGTCGCCCTTTTGACTGTCAACCAATAGTTGTTACCCTTATGACTGTCGCCTTAGAGTCAATCTACCATGAGTCTGGACACCATCCACCACACCTCTCCCAATGATGCGAGTAGTTTACAGGACTTTGCTGTTACTGGCAGCAGCTAAAATTGTTTTCCACCGTCACAACCTTTATGTATGAGGCCACCTACTGAGGGAATATATACCAGTATATATACAGATGGAGCCGGCTCCATCTTTGCAGTGGATGGCGATTCTACCGCCATCCACCGCCAGTGGCAGGCTACCGCCAGGGGCGCACGCGCCCCATGGCGACGGAGCTTGGCGGGGGTCCCAGCTGATTCCCCCAAAGGTCCCACTTGCTGCCCCAAACACCCCCCCCCCCCCCCCGGAACTGGGCAGCATCTCCCTGAAGCGGGGACGGGCAGGGAGACGCTGCCCAGCCTTCGTGATCCGCGCGTCCCAGTCTCTATCGCCGGCGCTCGCCAGTGAAAGGCATCTGGCAAGCGCCGGCCAAAGATGTAGCAGTTACAAGTGCGGCACAGAAATAAAGGTGTGGTCTGGTAACAATGAAGGAACATTATTGCCTCTTGGTCCTTTGAATAAGACTCCAACAACTCTAATTAGGTGTCTACCTGGAACAAAGAGGTTATCCATCACTGGGATTTGGATTCCTTAATAAAGAAATCTCATCAAACTCTTCCATGTTTTTGTGATGACTCCAAGCTTACAGCTGATCCAAGCTTCCTGTGACGGTGCAAGTGAGGGGAGCGAGGTGGGGAGTTGTTAGGTGAGAACTTCCTGTCCAAAGCTGCATTTGCATGTAACCCAAAAAAACTACAGGCAGCTTTATTTTTACACTACAGTTTAGGTTTAAATTTGGACACTGAAATTTAATTCTGACACCCCCCCACTTCAGAATCAGGTCCTAAGGGTGTGCAATCTTGAGGCTACTGCACACCTTCACAATGTCATGTTCAACTGTTCATCCAGAAATGAGGACAACAATAGCAGTGGTATATAATATAATTACTAGAGCTGCCGCCACCTCATGCAGTGTAAGGGACAGTGTGAAGCTGCTGCACATGCCCAGTGGGTGCAGCTTCTTCTACAAAGTTTGCTGTGTGAGAGGATCTGAGTCCTTCATCAGTGCACTGGACCAGAGAGCAGCTACCAGGATGAAGAGACAGGAGCCTTACCATGAGGTGGGAGAATGTGAGCTTAGTAAGTGCAGTACAGGTTCTACTACGTTTGTGTATTTCTTTTTTGCGGTATGTTTAACCTTCTCCTGACCACTTATTAATATTATTTAAATGTTTGAATAATAGACCACTCTCACTCTTGCTCCTCCCCCAGTCCTTTATGTCCCTTGCTCCAATGTTTTGCAAAGTGGGAGATTGTGGAATGCATTTGGAAAACCCCCCTTTTAGAAATCCTGCATTTGCCACTGTACTTTAATGCACACACAGACAGACATGTATATATCTCTACACATTTATATATTGCGTTGTACGATATATAGGCGCATATATGACCACCTTGCGTGCCTTTTAATAAATCCGTAAGACAGAGAGGGGTTTCGTGTTTCCATACAATAAGGAACCCCAGATTAATAGTTAAGGTATACTGAATGTGTGAAACATGGTAAACCTCTGGAAGTAGGAGATAATTAGCCCCTGACAATCACACAGACGTTAATGCATATCTGCAATTTTATATGAAGCAGATGCAATAAATTCAGTGTGCAGATAAGTAGGGCTATCATTAATGGGTTACTTCTTTATTGTGGACGGAACCTATTTCTACTGTAATAGGGTAAAGGCTAAAATGCTGCCAGATCAATACAGTCATTTAAACTCATGTGGGTTAACTGTGCAATTTATAAATCCAAACTGACTCATCGTTTCAATCTATCTATAACGACATTATGAAATCCCCTTTGTACAATAAAAGTTGCGGGGGTGGCGATAACTGTGATCGAGGCTTGAGGAAAGAATGAAACTTTACTTTTTAAACAGAGCTGGAGGAAAACTAAGGGTAAAGACGGAGCGATGCAGGTTAACTCTTTGAGTGCCAAGTGAATTCGTCAAAATCGGTGTGGAAATAGCCAAGCAAACAGTTTATTCATCACAGTGATGTGATTATATATATATATATATATATATATATATATATATATATATATATATATATATATAGGAAATATAATCTTTTTTTTTTTTTTTTTAACACAACATTTTTTATTTGACTTTATATAACAAATGTGGGCGACGCTGGCATTTTTATCAGATATTTTGCACAGAGATGTTGGCACTCAAACGGTTAATGCCAAGTGGAACTAAACCAAAACTAAGGGGGTAAATTTAATAAAGTTTCCCCCCAAAAATGAAGAGGTGACGTTGCCCATAGCGACCAATCAGATGCGATCTATAATTCCTCTATTGCATCCTAGAAAATGACAGACAGAATCTGATTGGTTGCTAGAGGCAACATCAGCTCTTTTCATTTTCGGAAGCTTTAGTACATGTACCCCTAAATGCACATGACCCCAGGGTACTGGCATTACTTACCTCAGTGATTTTCAACCTTTTTACCTTGCGGCACACTAAATAAGATTTTAAAATTGCCAAGGCACACCATGAGATCCCCACAGGGCAAAACACATTGGCCCACACAGGAAAATACAACCTATTAGCCCCCATATAAAAAACAATCACACTGGTCCCCACAGGTAACACAAATTAAGTACATTGGCCCTTTACATGAAAAGAAGAGACCAGTAAATAATAGTTGAACTGGTGGTGGCTGTATATTGGTTTGGGCATCTCTAGATCTGGGGGCACACTTGAGAACAGCTCAAGGCACACTAGTGTGCCACGGCACAGTGGTTGAAAAACACTGACTTACCTTTTGCATAATTGTAATGCAGTTCGGGAGCTGGAAACTTTTTTTATGTCTAGTTTTTATTTTCGCTCATCTACAATAAAACATAGAAACATAGGGGAAGAGTTACAGGGGCGGGTTTTACAGACGTGGTGATGTTGTTCACAGTAACCAGATTCAACCTATCATTTATCTAGAAGTTTCTGGAAGATAAAAGCTAGTATATTATTGGTTGCTACTGTATAGTCATAATCAGTTTGTGCAAACAGCAATGTCAATGTAAAGAAGATGGGGGTACAGCGCTATTGTAGTCTGGGGGACCGCACAGATTGAAGCTGCCAATGCTGCTATTGGGGGGGATGAGAGGTCCTTCACCTTCTACAGAGATTAGTATATAGAACCCAGGGGCAAACGCAGGATTTATAAGGGGTGTGTGTGTGAGAGCATCTTATTGGTAAGGATGGCGGTGTTCAATACAGCAACGCTGGCATCGCAATATCAATTAGGATGCCAGCAGAAAAATCCTAACTGCTAGTGGCAGGTAGGTTTAGGCACTTAGAAGAGGGGGATAGGGTTCAGCTCCAGTAGTAGGGTGTAGTATTTATTCTAGCACCCGATATCTTTGAAAACCCATGCAGTTCCTCTTCCCTGCCTGGGGTGTCGCTGTCTGCTGTAGTGTTTCTAACACAGTGTGGTCTGTATATCAGCACTGATATGCCTACCAGACCTGTGCTAGAAACACCACAGCAGACAGTGACACCCCAGGCAGGGAAGAGGAACTGCATGGGTTTTCAAAGATATCGGGTGCTAGAATAAACACTAGGGTGTGTGGGTTAGGTTTTTGTACCAGTGTGGGGACCTAGGATTAGGCTTTGGGGGTCGATACAGTGAGTGGGGTTAGGCACTTAGAAGGGGGTAGGGTTTAGCTGTGGTGGTTTGGGTGGCGGGGTGTGGGGGCAAGTTTTAGGTACTAGGGTGGAGGGCTAAGCTGGCCATACACTAACGTGGTCCCGTGCGCATGTGATCGGATCCAGAGATTGACCTGCTGCACATAAGATAAATCGTTATGACAGGTGTCAGTGCACATCATGCCCTGCTTTTAAGCAAGCTGCGTTATATCGTATCCTATTTCCATTTAACTCCCCTAGCAGCTCCCTGGGAATCCTCTTGTGCTATTTTTACATGTGATAAATCATATGTAAAAATAACACATAAATTACATGTAAATAGCACATCAAGTGGGGCAGCACGGACGTGTAATGGTTAGCATTACTGCCTCACAGCACTGAGGTCATGGGTTTGATTCCGGCCATGGCCCTGACTGTGCGGAGTTTGTATATTCTCCCCGTACTTGCGTGGGTTTACTCCGGGTACTCCGGTTTCCTCCCATAATCCAAAAATATACTGGTAGGTTAATTGGCTTCCAACAAAAAATTAGCCTGAGTGAATGTGTGTGCATGTACGTGTGGTAACGAATTTAGGGACGCATTTATCAAGTAATATTTGCGGCTAAATTGGGTGTTTTCGGGGGTTAGCCGCAAATATTAAGTATCACCCTAATGTGTCACAGGGGACCGCAGCGCCGCCGGCCGCATCTCCCATAGGTTTCTATGGGGGATGAGAAGTTGTCAGATGTATCAACATCGGGCAGCAAAGCTTCGCAACCCTGCCCGATGTATGAACCATCGGGTAGCCGGGCTTCGCACCCCTGGGTTATCGCCATTGTGATATGGCTACACATCGCCCGGGCGGCAGTGCGGTCAGCGCATAAATGCACATGCGCAGACCCTCCCGGCTTACGGTATCGCAGGGATGGGCTCTTTTCGGAGCCCTGTCCCTGCGCATAGCAGGTAATACATTGGGGTGAAACGATCGCCTTTTACAATGCGATTCTGGGTTGTAATATTCCGCCCAGATCGCATTGTAAATGTGATCAATGATAAATGGGGCCCATAGATTGTAAGCTCCACTGGGGCAGGGACTGATGTGAATGTTCAAATATTCTCTGTACAGCGCTGCGGAATATGTGTGCGCTAGGGAAGAAACTGGTAATAAATAAATAAGTACCAAATCAGATGGATGGATTCCCGGGAGCTGCCGGGGGAGTTTAAGGGAAAGTGGATGAGACACGAGCCTTACACAAGTCACACATTATATGGGGCCTTTAGGGTCACCGAAGCAGGTGATGCCTCTTTTCAAGCAATTTGCGGCTGCTTATGGGGGACAGGTAACTCCAAATAACCACAACATGAAAATAAATTAATAAATGTTTATTGTTAACCTCCCCCCACGTTGTAGCTTTAGGGTCAGTTTGAGGGTGGGGAGGGTTATGGGCCCCACATACAGCGCGATATTCAGGCATTTTCTGAGGGATTTTAACAAATCCCTCAGAAAATGCCTAAAAACTCTTGTAAATCGCTGTGTGTATAGCCCACATGCGCCGTTCTGAATCTGCCCAAGATTCAGAATGAACGCGCTGGACAATTGAGAGCAGTCGCTCAGAAAGCTCCTGCTCATCTCCCGCATGTGTGGCCGCGGCCAGATGAGCAAGGCCGAGCGACTGAGGACGCCGCAGAACCCGCTGGCACCCCTGACCCCCCTGCCCCACCAGCGGGTGCACCGATCGCCACCCCCACCGAACCCCACCTCACCTCTCGGCGGCAGCGGGAGAAGTAAAAATATAAATACAATCAAATTTCAAAATGGCCACGGCCAGCCAATCACGGCTCGTCACGTCATTGCCCCGCCCCCTAGAGCTGGCTATATTAGCCAGCTCTTGACAGGCAGTCCGACGGCGGAGGAGGAGCAGGGAAGAGCTCCAGAAGAACAAGCCCTGGGAGGTGGCGGCGGTCATGCAAAAGAGCTGCAAAGGCCGCTGCCCCAGGTGAAGACCAGATGCAGTTTAATAAAATACGTAAAAACCTGTGTTTCTGTTTTTATTAAATAATATATTTAAAACCTGTGTGTGTGTTTTTATTTTAACATTTCCTTTACAGGGGGGCTATAGGTACCGGCGGGCGTTTAATGCCCCACATGCTGGTACCTGTGGTTCTCCAAAGTACCAGCATTTCTGTTATAGAAAATTATTATCTGTAGGACTGAGAGGAAGCGACGTCAGTCCCCACTGTGCCACCAACGTTTAAAAGTTTGCATATGGGGGGGGTCATTTTTTTTTGGGGGGGGGGGGGGGGGGGGGGGGGGTTCACTAGCCATCAATGATTAAACTTGTTTTTTTTTCTTGGGGGGGGGGGGGGCACACTAGGGGGAGGGGAAAGAACACTTAACATTATTACCGTTATTTTTGTGATGAAGTGCAGTGTTTTACTTCACTTTCTGTGACAGTTTTGAAATCTCCTATGCTAAATCTCCCATTATGAATCTCTGACACAAATCTTGCGTATGTAGGGCCCTGTAGTCTGCTAGAAGGTAGGGCTAGGGTTTTTCTTATTTGGGGGGGGGGGTTGGTAGTGGGAGGATAAGTACAATTACCTGACCCCAGATACAGATAGATACCCAGAGAGAGAGGGTAGATAATATATAAGGTACATAATATCACTACTACCTTCCACCGTAGGATCCCAGCTGCTGTGGGTTGTCTGGAGTCACTCTCAGTCTCCGTGAATCACGTCTCTCCCCCACGCTGCTGCGGCTGCGCTGCCTCTGAGCTGCCTGCGTCCCGCCCCTCAGTCAGCTCTACTTTCAGTTTGTGCTCAAGCAGGGCACGAATGGAGAGGGCGGCACCTAAAGGCACCCGGCGGTATTGCACTCAGAAGGGGCACTGTCAATGATAGCAGTTCTCAAGTGTTCACTCGATTGGCTCAGAAAAAAAGGTCGACATGCATTAGGTCGCCAGAGGAAAAAGATTGCAAGGGTATTTAGGTGTTTTTTGTCTATGTCGATGTAGGTAGACATGTACACCAAATAAGTGTACATTGTCTCCTCGCCCCCCGCGTCCCATGGCTTGGCACACTATTATATTCCCCCTCGGCCTCCACGTCCACTGGAATGATGAACAAGTCCTCTTTTGAAAAAAATGTTAAAAACTCATGACAACCTTTTTCATGTTGACTTTTTAATGTCTATGACAACCTTTTGACCATGTCGATCTAATTCATGTTGACCTTTTTCATGTTTCAGCCTGTTGACCAATAGTGGTCTACCTAATGAATGTCGACCTAGACAATGTCGACCTAACGACGCAAGCATGACATCCAGGGGGAATTGCTAGGCACATATATACGTACATGTCGGGTATGGGTCATATTAGGTCGACATGCATTGGGACGATCACTGAAGGCATAGGTCAACACATGAAATAGGTCAACATGGCTTAGGGTGACAGGGTTGGAAGGTCGACAGTGGAAAGGTCGACAATCAAAAGGTCGAGTCGACATGGGCTTTTCACAATTTTTGTACCGGTTGTCAACGTAGTTGACATGAACACGCTGTAGTGGAGGGTAGGGCATGTCGGCTAAAAATAAACATGAAAAACTCGTCAACATTTTGACTGTCAACCTTCCCATTGTCGACCTAATGCTGGTGTCGACCTACCGGCCCTAATGACTTCAGCCATGTCGACCTATTTCACGTGTCTACTTTAGCCATGTCGACCTTCAGTGGTTGATCCAATGTATGTCAACTAAATAGGGCCCACTTAGTGACCGTATCCTGTACATGTTACAGGAGTCGGCATAGGCCAATACACACTACTAAGCCCGCCCTCTGGACAAGCCAATTGGAGTCCGGGGACGGGTTTAACAATCTGTAATTGCTTACGCTGATTCCTGAATGCCTGTGATCCTTGGGGGGATAGATCCAGCCCATATGTTACATACATGATAACATGTATGTATATATATATAATATGTGCTCAGTGAACCCCCCTGCATTTCATGCTCGGCGCTGCAGCCACTGTTGCATGTTTGACATTGAGGCTCTGATTTGCCCATGTGGTAAATCTTTAATTCAGGTGTTTTGTAGGGTGATCTGCAATTACATTACTGTGTTTCCAAACATAAGAAAAGCTTGCAAGTAATTATTATTAGAATCCATTTACTAGTAATCTGCCAGTTTTCCCTAATCCAGCCATTGGAGGTTGGGTGCAGTTACTGTAAGTACAGTGGGGTGGGGAGGTGGTGTATTAGCAGAATGTCCTGGCAGGAAACAAGCAGACTGTGGTCTCTGTCTCAGCGGGAATATCCAGGATGTAGCATTTGCCTACTTATTACAGGAATGTTTATCTGACTGCTGTCATCACCTGAGTAATGAACATCCCAGAGGAAAAGAAAGAAGGGAAGGGGGTCTCTACCTGCACCACACGTTCTACAACCTCAAGCTCTTCCGTCTCTATGACAGACGTAAACTATACACTAGCACACGCCTATTGTTGTGGCTTTATAAGTAATGATTGTTGCTTTACTAAAGTGTCCATAACCCCAGCAATGTTTGCTTTCTACAGGGAAGTTTTATGCTAATCTTTATACTGGTTTTATGCTATAAGCTAATGCAGGGGTTCCTGCTTTATTTAACCCATACTTGCCTCATTTAAAGGTCTACTCTCTGGGCTTCTGCTGGCCACTTCTAGGGACAGGGCCGGGCTGTCACATCACGAGGCTCCACCCCTGGCATGGAACAATGCTGGGATTCATAGGTTGGGTGAGGAATGGGGTAAGACTTAAATTATGCATTTTCATGTATTATGTTTTCATCATGCCAGTATCACTGAATAGAGGACAGGGTGCCAAAGATCCGACCACTCTTCTCCTGCTACTTCCAGGAGACTAGGCAAATATGATTTAACTTGCTGGTAATTCCTGCCCCAGTCATGGCCAGAGATGGGGCAGTGTTATAATAAGCGTGGCAAGATTCAGGAGGACCTCATTTGCAAAAACCTCTGTGAGTTACCAGGTTCTCCAGTCATTAACTACGGAACTACCAACATGTGCGTTGAGACCTCTCCTTTATTACTATATTGCTGAATTTATTTTTTACTTTGGGCATATTATATTGTGGATACCAGGGGGTGTATTTACTAAGGTAGCTTATAGAAGCAGTGGCTAGCTTATAGAAGCAGTGGCTAGCTTATAGAAGCAGTGGCATTCCTATCTTTATAGGCACCTGGTGCAGAGTCTTTAAAACAGCAAAAAGGGGTGTGGCTGTGCAGAGCAGGGGTGTAGTCTTGCAGTGTAGGGGTGTGTCCTTGCAGCGCAAGGGTGTAGCCTTGCAGAGCTTGGGCGTGGCCTTGCAGCACCAACTCCCGAGATGCAGGTTGCCCCTGGAGCTTGCACTTAATATTGCAGGACACACTGTTACAGGTCTTGCAATCAGTGGGTTGTGTCTGCTTTTATTGTTACAATGTATTTGTTTATTCTCTTTAGTTATCAGAGCAGTAGACAAACTGAAAACATTCACAAATGGAGACACAAGAGTACGAAATATGGAGGTTAAAAGACGTGTTAGATGTTCCACGAGCCCATAGAACAAACCATCAGTGACTGTAACTGTGTAGACTCTGGAGTATAATAAACCCTGCACACAAGCAATATCAATAAAAGTCCAGTAGCTTCTGTTTATGTAAAAGTTCTCACTATCTCAATAAAGGAATGTCTATGGGCGGTATTCAATGAGCCTGATTCGCCATGTTTTTATGGCGAATTTGTGCTGTTTGGCGAATTTTTGACAAAAACGGTAAATCACCCTATTCAATGACCACATGCCGAATACATTTGAAGGTTTTTTTCGCCATGATTCACCGAGTAGCAATCGCTATCTTTTTATGGAGAAGTGGAATGTGAACTTTTAAAATAAAGTGTTTTGTTTATTACATTTGGTGTCAAAAAATCAGGAATTTTATTCTAAAGAGGGGCATGCAATTTTTAATCATGTGCTGTAAGCACATGAATATATATTTAATTTAAAAAAATATATATATATATATATTTTTTTTTACACAGCATCCAGCCGGGGGCGCCGGAGCCGAGCCGCTCATTACATATTCATATATTCACTGCACCCGATCGTTACGATCGGGTATAGTGAATATACGGTCCCCTGCTGGTACCCCCGGGGGGCAGCCTGTGCTGCCTGGCACCCGGGGAGCCCACCTCCCCCCCACAAACGTTCTGGGGCAGGCAGAGAGACTTCCATCTCTCTGCCTGCCACCGTCCTCAGGCTCCCTGCGGCATTCGCCGCAGGAGCTCATTTTCACCAGTCAGGGGCAGCGAGCCCCTGACATGTTGAATACCGTAGCCGGCGAGGCTCCGGAACGTGGCGAATGTGCAGCGAATCCTAAAAAGGATTCACTGCACCTCACAGGTATTCTCATTGAATACCGCCCTATGTGTCTCTTTGTTTGCTAATTGTACTTATTCCAGAGGCGGAACTCAGAACACTGCTGCCCCTTTCACACACTTCCTTTTGCCCACTCTTTCTTTCTGTCACACTCTGCCTCCCCCTGCAGGGGCAAACGCAGGATTTTCAGAAGGGGGTTTCCAGAGGGGCGGAGCAAAGCTCGGAGATGGACACTTACAGTAGGTGACCCAGTATATGCCGGGTCAGTTAAAGTATTATAGATAGACCAAATATATATAAATAACACCTTTGATTTGTACACCTTGAAAAAGGAGCACGTTTGCTCCGAAACGTTGGAGACACATTTTTTTGTGATTAAAAGAGTTATTTCACCAAGGCCGCTGAGTGCCACCTTTGTTCCTGCTGTTATCTATACGAAATCCCGGGAGGGCACCAGCGGCAGCTGAGTTTACTTGGAAAAGAGTGCCGGGCTGACACCGTCGACTATATATATATAGAAGATAACGATCAGGCGGCACTCTCGGAGTTTGGTGAAAAAACAAGTGAGGTTTATTACTCCAACATGTTTCGGGCTATTGCCCGTCCTCAGGGAACAACCAAATACACTCTGTGATACAAATATATAGTGCAGTGCAAAATGAAAAAGCAACACCCCCTTCCGGTAAATTCGCGCCATATGTCACCTACCTGCGGCTTCCCCAGCCTGTGTCTCCCTGTCCGCCATTGATACGCCGTGCTGCGCTGCGGGGAATCGTTCAGGGGCGCACCATCACTTCCGGCTCTGTTAGTTCAGCCCTCTGACGTACTTCCCCCGTCCTGCACTGCGCTCCAGGCTTCCGGGTTCCAAGCCTCATTGTGGGTGCCGCTGTCAGGTGACAGCTGTGCGAATCTGTGCAAATACAAATACAAAACCATACATTAAATGTCAGCTTAAAACGGCTGAATAATAATACCATCAAAGTGTTATAAAAGCTTTAAGAGGCTTCAATATGAGCCATATAAGAGGTCAGAAAAATCTGACCATTAAAATTTGTGCAAACCATTTAAAGACATACATACATCAAAAAATGCGTGAAAAATTATTACAGAAAAAATGTTAAAAAGTACAGAATACAGATCATCTTGTCATCAAAGTCATAAATACTTTTAGATTATTAAATATATCATTTGATTTCTACTAGATACCCAAGAGATCCGATATACAACTGCATGTCACCCAGATGTTGATTTATTTAGTTTAATTTTTGATCATATCTTTTTTAAAGAAAACTCTGTAGACCATGTTGTTCATTAAGGCCTCTGGGGGCAATTGTGTCTAGCCTAAAAATCCATCTGGCCTCTGCCTGTAACAGGAGCCTACCCCTATTTCCTCCTCTTATTGTGGGTGGGATGTGGTCCACTATTTTTGAACGGATGCTGGCAATACTGTGTTTAAATAGCGCACAGTGTCTTGCCACTGGTTGGTCGCTAGTGCCAACACTCAGTGCCTGCCTAATAGCATGACGATGGTTCGCCATGCGTTCTTTGAATTGACACTCCGTCTTGCCCACGTAGTATAAACCACATGGACAAGACAGAACATAAACAATAAATCGTGTAGAACAGGTCACTGAGTGTTTGATGGCTATTTTACTGCCATTGTGGGGATGATTGATGGTGCCCCATCAATCATCCCCACAATGGCAGTAAAATAGCCATCAAACACTCAGTGACCTGTTCTACACGATTTATTGTTTATGTTCTGTCTTGTCCATGTGGTTTATACTACGTGGGCAAGACGGAGTGTCAATTCAAAGAACGCATGGCGAACCATCGTCATGCTATTAGGCAGGCACTGAGTGTTGGCACTAGCGACCAACCAGTGGCAAGACACTGTGCGCTATTTAAACACAGTATTGCCAGCATCCGTTCAAAAATAGTGGACCACATCCCACCCACAATAAGAGGAGGAAATAGGGGTAGGCTCCTGTTACAGGCAGAGGCCAGATGGATTTTTAGGCTAGACACAATTGCCCCCAGAGGCCTTAATGAACAACATGGTCTACAGAGTTTTCTTTAAAAAAGATATGATCAAAAATTAAACTAAATAAATCAACATCTGGGTGACATGCAGTTGTATATCGGATCTCTTGGGTATCTAGTAGAAATCAAATGATATATTTAATAATCTAAAAGTATTTATGACTTTGATGACAAGATGATCTGTATTCTGTACTTTTTAACATTTTTTCTGTAATAATTTTTCACGCATTTTTTGATGTATGTATGTCTTTAAATGGTTTGCACAAATTTTAATGGTCAGATTTTTCTGACCTCTTATATGGCTCATATTGAAGCCTCTTAAAGCTTTTATAACACTTTGATGGTATTATTATTCAGCCGTTTTAAGCTGACATTTAATGTATGGTTTTGTATTTGTATTTGCACAGATTCGCACAGCTGTCACCTGACAGCGGCACCCACAATGAGGCTTGGAACCCGGAAGCCTGGAGCGCAGTGCAGGACGGGGGAAGTACGTCAGAGGGCTGAACTAACAGAGCCGGAAGTGATGGTGCGCCCCTGAACGATTCCCCGCAGCGCAGCACGGCGTATCAATGGCGGACAGGGAGACACAGGCTGGGGAAGCCGCAGGTAGGTGACATATGGCGCGAATTTACCGGAAGGGGGTGTTGCTTTTTCATTTTGCACTGCACTATATATTTGTATTCAAGGGAGAATATCAGGAAAGAAACTCCCGGGTGGGGCACTGCCTTCTATAATATAAACGTATCAGTCTAAAATATCAACTTTATTAATACTAAAATTGATCCTGTTAATGGATCAAGAGACGAACATGAGACGAGGACATACAGATAACATGAATAGAAAAAATTGAGAAAAGATCGTGAAAATATGATATCTGGGTCTGAAAATGGGCTAAATGCCTCTGTTCAATATGGCTGTAATATCAGCGTATTCCTGTAAAGGATTATTTCAGACTAAGCACGTCTTCAATTAACCATATTGGTTATCATAAGCACATATCTAATAAATGCGTAACAAATGGCACACTGTCTGGCAGTACAACTTATTGTTATCTTAATTACTTTCTAATGGTCGAAAACTGTGTATAATCTCACTCTAATTGGACTGCAAGATCCAAGAGAAATTGAGAATTGTGGTGAAGTACCTGGGTTGAAAATGCTCGCCTAGTGGCTGCTGCCTGTGCATATGATGGCAACCGGACAACTGCACAGTTGAGCGGACTCTGCGAGCGTCACAGGTACAGGAGTTAAGACAAAAAGGAGGTTTCTGCTGTCTCCAGGGGTGACCAACCTGGCCCTGTTATACAGTGACAGCGCAGAGTCAGGTAATGGGTCCCCTGGGGATGAGAGAACCCCGACTATGGGAGATGCCAGAAAAGAAGAGCAATTTCACTTTAATCCCAGGTATACGCTACTGTCCAGTGTGTACGCATGTAGACGTAGTGAACAATGGTTGAGCGGTATATCTGGGTAGTGAATTGCAGAAGGAAGCACAGGGTGCACTCTGGTATTGTTCCTAGTGGGTCGCTGCTATACCGTGCAAAGGTAGTAAAAAAGGAGGAGATTTCAGAAAATGCACAATCTGTACTTCACATAAGACTGAATATCTTGCTCTAATTGGCCGCAAGCCCAAGAAAGAAATGGGCTAACAAAAATTGATACAACTCCCAGTCAGATGGATATCTATGATAGAATATACACAATGGTTTAGAATGCAGTCCTGGTCTGTAGTCTTGTGTCGGCACACACTATGTGTCGACCTTACCCAAATACACTATATTCAATGTTGAAATTTTTGATGAATGGAGGGAACAAGTCCCACGTATGTGACAGGGTGAGAATATATATGAAGGAAAGAATCCCCTATAAATACGGAGTCACACTTTAAAACCTTAAGTCAATCAATACATTCAAATATAGCATAAACTGGTATAGGCAGGGTGACAGGGTGGGGTAATTGGAGAGAGGAATCCTCCATGCAATACAGGTTCACAATTTAGTGCATGCAACTCCCAGTCAGATGGATATCTATGGTGGAATATACACTATGGTTTAGAGTGCAGTCCTGGTCTGTAGTCTTGTGTCGGCACACACTATGTGTCGACCTTACCCAAATACACTATATTCAATGTTGAAAATTTTTGATGAATGGAGGGAACAAGTCCCACGTATGTGACAGGGTGAAAATATATATGAAGGAAAAAATATATATGAAGGAAAAAATCCCCTATAAATACGGAGTCACACTTTAAAACCTAAGGTCAATCAATACATTCAAATATAGCATCAACTGGTATAGGCAGGGTGACAGGGTGGGGTAATTGGAGAGAGAAATCCTCCATGCAATACAGGTTCACAATTTAGTGCATACAACTCCCAATCAGATGGATATCTATGATGGAATATACACAATGGTTTAGATTGCAGTCCTGGTCTGTAGTCTTGTGTCGGCACACACTATGTGTCGACCTTACCCAAATACACTATATTCAATGTTGAAATTTTTTTAAATGGAGGGAACAAGTCCCACGTGTGTGACAGGGTGAAAATATATATATGAAGGAAAGAATCCCCTATAAATACGGAGTCACACTTTAAAACCTAAGGTCAATCAATACATTTAAATATAGCATCAGCTGGTATAGGCAGGGTGACAGGGTGGGGTAATTGGAGAGAGAAATCCTCCATGCAATACAGGTTCACAATTTAGTGCATACAACTCCCAGTCAGATGGATATCTATGATGGAATATACACAATAGTTTAGAATGAAGTCCTGGTCTGTAGTCTTGTGTCGGCACACACTATGTGTCGACCTTACCCAAATACACTATGTTCAATGTTGAAATTTTTTAAATGGAGGGAACAAGTCCCACGTATGTGACAGGGTGAAAATATATATGAAGGAAAGAATCCCCTATAAATACGGAGTCACACTTTAAAACCTAAGGTAGATCAATACATTTAAATATGGCATCAACTGGTATAGGCAGGGTGACAGGGTGAGGTAATTGCAGAAAGAAATCCTCCATGCAATACGGGTATTTAATTGCATGGAGGATTTCTTTCTGCAATTACCTCACCCTGCCACCCTGCCTATACCAGTTGATGCCATATTTAAATGTATTGATCTACCTTAGGTTTTAAAGTGTGACTCCGTATTTATAGGGGATTCTTTCCTTCATATATATTTTCACCCTGTCACATACGTGGGACTTGTTCCCTCCATTTAAAAAATTTCAACATTGAACATAGTGTATTTGGGTAAGGTCGACACATAGTGTGTGCCGACACAAGACTACAGACCAGGACTTCATTCTAAACTATTGTGTATATTCCATCATAGATATCCATCTGACTGGGAGTTGTATGCACTAAATTGTGAACCTGTATTGCATGGAGGATTTCTCTCTCCAATTACCCCACCCTGTCACCCTGCCTATACCAGCTGATGCTATATTTAAATGTATTGATTGACCTTAGGTTTTAAAGTGTGACTCCGTATTTATAGGGGATTCTTTCCTTCATATATATATTTTCACCCTGTCACACACGTGGGACTTGTTCCCTCCATTTAAAAAAATTTCAACATTGAATATAGTGTATTTGGGTAAGGTCGACACATAGTGTGTGCCGACACAAGACTACAGACCAGGACTGCAATCTAAACCATTGTGTATATTCCATCATAGATATCCATCTGATTGGGAGTTGTATGCACTAAATTGTGAACCTGTATTGCATGGAGGATTTCTCTCTCCAATTACCCCACCCTGTCACCCTGCCTATACCAGTTGATGCTATATTTGAATGTATTGATTGACCTTAGGTTTTAAAGTGTGACTCCGTATTTATAGGGGATTTTTTCCTTCATATATATTTTTTCCTTCATATATATTTTCACCCTGTCACATACGTGGGACTTGTTCCCTCCATTCATCAAAAATTTTCAACATTGAATATAGTGTATTTGGGTAAGGTCGACACATAGTGTGTGCCGACACAAGACTACAGACCAGGACTGCACTCTAAACCATAGTGTATATTCCACCATAGATATCCATCTGACTGGGAGTTGCATGCACTAAATTGTGAACCTGTATTGCATGGAGGATTCCTCTCTCCAATTACCCCACCCTGTCACCCTGCCTATACCAGTTTATGCTATATTTGAATGTATTGATTGACTTAAGGTTTTAAAGTGTGACTCCGTATTTATAGGGGATTCTTTCCTTCATATATATTCTCACCCTGTCACATACGTGGGACTTGTTCCCTCCATTCATCAAAAATTTCAACATTGAATATAGTGTATTTGGGTAAGGTCGACACATAGTGTGTGCCGACACAAGACTACAGACCAGGACTGCATTCTAAACCATTGTGTATATTCTATCATAGATATCCATCTGACTGGGAGTTGTATCAATTTTTGTTAGCCCATTTCTTTCTTGGGCTTGCGGCCAATTAGAGCAAGATATTCAGTCTTATGTGAAGTACAGATTGTGCATTTTCTGAAATCTCCTCCTTTTTTACTACCTTTGCACGGTATAGCAGCGACCCACTAGGAACAATACCAGAGTGCACCCTGTGCTTCCTTCTGCAATTCACTACCCAGATATACCGCTCAACCATTGTTCACTACGTCTACATGCGTACACACTGGACAGTAGCGTATACCTGGGATTAAAGTGAAATTGCTCTTCTTTTCTGGCATCTCCCATAGTCGGGGTTCTCTCATCCCCAGGGGACCCATTACCTGACTCTGCGCTGTCACTGTATAACAGGGCCAGGTTGGTCACCCCTGGAGACAGCAGAAACCTCCTTTTTGTCTTAACTCCTGTACCTGTGACGCTCGCAGAGTCCGCTCAACTGTGCAGTTGTCCGGTTGCCATCATATGCACAGGCAGCAGCCACTAGGCGAGCATTTTCAACCCAGGTACTTCACCACAATTCTCAATTTCTCTTGGATCTTGCAGTCCAATTAGAGTGAGATTATACACAGTTTTCGACCATTAGAAAGTAATTAAGATAACAATAAGTTGTACTGCCAGACAGTGTGCCATTTGTTACGCATTTATTAGATATGTGCTTATGATAACCAATATGGTTAATTGAAGACGTGCTTAGTCTGAAATAATCCTTTACAGGAATACGCTGATATTACAGCCATATTGAACAGAGGCATTTAGCCCATTTTCAGACCCAGATATCATATTTTCACGATCTTTTCTCAATTTTTTCTATTCATGTTATCTGTATGTCCTCGTCTCATGTTCGTCTCTTGATCCATTAACAGGATCAATTTTAGTATTAATAAAGTTGATATTTTAGACTGATACGTTTATATTATAGAAGGCAGTGCCCCACCCGGGAGTTTCTTTCCTGATATTCTCCCTTGAATATCAACCCGTTTCCAATTGTACTTACCATACTCCCCGGGAGCACCTCCACAACGAGATTATAACATAATTTACTCACTCACATGTTGACTGGAGTTTAACCTTCTTACCTGCTAGCAAATTAGTCCTGTGCACCTGGCCCCCATCCCCTCCCCCTTTCCCCATTTTTCCAACTATATATTTGTATCACAGAGTGTATTTGGTTGTTCCCTGAGGACGGGCAATAGCCCAAAACATGTTGGAGTAATAAACCTCACTTGTTTTTTCACCAAACTCCGAGAGTGCCGCCTGATCGTTATCTTCTATATGCCGGGTCCAATGGGTCCAGAGAGGAAGGCACCGGGTAATTAATACAGGCTATGTTCTGTGGAGTGCCGGGCGATACCGTGTATATATATATATATATATATATATATTCACACACACACACACACACACATATATATATATACACATACATACATACATACATACATATACATACATACATACACATACAGGGGCGTCAACAGCAGTTTAGACCCCTGGGCATAGCAATGTATTGGGGCCCCTACCAATCCACCAGCGGTAGGGGTGGGGGAAGGTTTGATGTCCCGCAGGTGGTAGGGGGTATTATATCAACCACTCAGCATGTACGGCCTGGATCAGTAATTTCCACTAATTACCCCTTTACTGCACAGATAGTGGGAGATGGGGTGGGAGAAGGGGGCATTGGGCTGAATGAAGGGGCCCTGATACATAACTTCCAGGGTGGTAGAGGATGTTTAATATGCAGAGGAGGGGTGTATAGTGGAGTGGGCTTATTATTCATAATTTTCTGGTGGGAGGACAGCTTGCTTGACTGCAGATATCTCCAGTTCCCGGAAATAGATTTCTTAGATTTTAATGGAATTAAAAACTAGAGAATCCCACCTACCAAATGGTACTGGGGACTAGGGGATCAGAGTTCAGGAGGCAGAGCAATCTGCCAACAAGTATATAAAACCACATACCAGGTGTGTGGAGCTGGAGCAGTAACCAGCTGCTGGAAGGCTGATATCTCTGGTTCTGGGCACAGTAGAGACAAGCTACTAGTGTCCATCAAAGGGGGAGAGTCTCAGCTTTTGGAATATACCCTCAGAAAAACGTTAGACAGAACCTGAAATATCTGACTGGGAAGAGCAATTAACAGGCTTGGATGGGACCACTGCTTTGAAGTCAGATATCTCCGGTTCCCAAGGGCCGATTTTTAAAATTCTTGTGCCTATGGAAAGAGGGGACCCTCAGCTTTCAGCCTTGGGCCCCTAGACTCATGAAGGGGGTTTCTGTGTACTAAGAAACCCCCCCTGCGTGCGCTACTGGCATGCCCTGCAACATTTTAGCATGGGCAAATAGCAAAACTGTACCAGGGCATGCTGGGATGTGTAGTTCAACAATAACTGGAGGGCCGAAGGTTGACCATCTCTGGAGTAGTCTGATGCTAGCGGCCCTGCTTGACCTCAAGCGTCTGTCAGGGAAGTGTAGCCCGTATAGCATTACCTGGAAGTGCTAGATTCCGGGAACGCTTGCATACCTATGAGCATGAAACCCCTGGCAACAAACAAGAAACCCCTGGCAATGTATGAGGTGGGGGAGGCACCAGAATTTTTTTTGGGAGGAAGAGGGAGTGCAAAATTTCTAGTTAACCCTTTGAGTGCTAAGTGAATTTGACAAAATTGTTGTGAAAATTGCCAAGCAAACACCTTTATTCATCATAATGATCTGTAATGTTTCCCTTATATTGGGAATATAATCTTTTTTTTTTACACAACATTTTTTATTTGCCTTTATATAACGTGTGAGCGATGCTGGCATTTTTTTAGCTGATATCTTGCATGTCTCTGGCAGAGATGTTGGCACTCATATTATATCTCACAGAGATGTTGGTATTCAAAGGATTAAACCGCTGTTTATCAGGCATGGCGGGGGTTTGAGAAGACAGAAGGGGGTCCTGGCTATTTTGCCAGTCTCTGGACCCTCAATTTCTGATGGCAGCCCTGGTGATATCCATATATGTATAAACACAATATATATACATACATAAAACTACACATAAACATCTTTTAGTCCTTCTCTTCTACCATTCATGGGTACTTGTGTCCTAGCACGGCGCCCAGTAGCGTACTGGTCTATTCGCCGTACTGAAATCGCATCGCACGCCGTGTATGGTGCCGTGCGATCCGATGCAATGCGATGAGATGTCCCTTTAGTTAATATTAAGTGCACAAGAGTACTTATACAATGAAATATCGCATGGGATCGCACGGCACCATACACGGCGTGCGATCCGATGCAATGCGATATTTCATTGTAGGGCCACCCATGCTATGCGATATGATGGGTGCTTCATTTTGAAAGCACCCATGGCATTTTTTGCGTGTTTTTTTGCACACCCCCACTATCCACGCCACCCCGAAGCATGGCGAGCGCAGCGAGCCTTGCGAGGTTTACTTTACATGTATTCTGCGTCCCCTCGCGGAGCTCGCTACGCTTCGGGGTGGCGTGGAGGGTGGGGGTGTTTTAGGAACACATACACACCTGTCATATCATACATCTGACACAGTAATGACGACATGTGGTAACGATATTTAATACTTATTAATTACTTAATAATTTATAATAAAATATCACATGAATTCATTATTCTGACTGACTACGCTATTTGCGCAGCCTACGCTTATTCTGACAGCACAGCTACGCTAACTGCCTTATGTCCTACACCATTTTAACTACTCAGAATGCATTGCATCGCATCGCACGCATCGCACATCACTAAAATGGGACATGCAATGCGATTTCCCTACGCTAGCGTACTTATGCTAATTGGGCGCCATGCTAGGACACAAGTACCCATTCATGTTACAGGAATCACAAATAACCTATTCTAGAACTAACAACTAAACTAGCATCTATCTGCTGACCTTGCAGGAAGTTGTATCTCCTGGTAATAAAACATGGACCAGCAGGCCCATCATTGCCACACACTTCCGCATAACTGGCTGCGACAGATGAAAGGGTGCTATCTACTTTTAATTGGCAACTATTATGTATTATAAAACACAAGGAAGCTTCTAATGAGTCCTCTCATCGTTAACATTTTGCGGACGTGTGCTACCCCTGCATGCCGTCTGCTGCCTCTTCCTGGTTGTGCGCAGCCCCCCCCATCAGCTCGCACTCTCGTGTCACAAACCCCTAAGGTGCTCTCATATCTCCCAGCGGTTCTCACCCAAGTCTGCCTCATCCCTGACTGATACACACCTATTGCATATCCAAAAGATTCTGTCACAACAGCGGTTCTGTCTCACCGCTGATCTGTGGCTAGGTGGGAGAGATAACAATTCACTTATTTGTATATTCAAGGAAGCCTGATGTTGAATCCCCAACTATCATCTCTGCCATCACCATCCTGACAATATTAATGATCCACTATAAAGGGTGCTCTCGGCTGTGATATGTGACAAACAACAAGAGAGCGAGACAGTTAGGGACACTGCAGTGTCATATCCACACTTCAAGGCCCCCCGTACATATTGAGAAGGGATGTCTGCGGTTTGACTAGGTAGAATGGGCTATTTTTATTATGCACTTTTTTTTAACTAAAAAAAAAATATATATAAAGAAAAAGAACGCCAGCAGGCGGCATGAAGTATTATGGATAATGGAAGACTTTTGCCTCAGGGCACAGGGCCCTGCTTTGCCTATTCCAGCATAACTAGAATATTTATAATTCAAATACTTATCTTTAATAATTAAAATACCGAAGAATATTACAGACAAAGGCAGAGTATTTTGTGTATATACATCCAGGCAATGTGAAGCGAATGCCCTCAAGTCGAGCTCGCTGGAAATATGTTTCAAGACGGCGACAGTGAAAATAAGTATTTTTGAAAATCTAAGGAAATTATTTTAGAGTGACACCTTTGTTTGTTTAAAAAATATATATATATCTCCTAGTTTACGCTCCCCAGCCTCTCATATCCTAGGGAGGCGTTAATAAATAGCATGCAACATTAGATATGTAATTACTGGCTTTTCTGTGATGCTTGTCATTGTTTGTTAACTTGAGCCAGACGTGTTAAAGTTGTGCAAACTTTGAATCGCTTCCTCGGCCTCCTGTGCATCCCAAACTACGTGTGATCTTGTGTCTCCGCAGACACAAAGGGATCCGGGCTCTCCTGTGGATGGAGAGGATGAAAAAGGCACAGGCCTGAAAAACATACCCTCCTCCCTATGCTGATTACATGACGCTGTCAATTAGAGGGCAGGTGACAGAGAACCAGGGCAAAAAAAAGGCAACATTTTACAAAGAGAATTTAATTTAGAGGCTAATTAACCCTGTGTGTGCCGAAGCTATGCAGCTTAATGGTGTTTTTTTAATTTTAGGGCTTTTTTGTTTTTGATTTTTTTTTTTTTTTTTAGTTTTTTGTCTTAGCAAGGGTTTTCTTTGTTTACAAGCTGGTTTCCTGGAGCCTTTGTCCACTGTGGAACCTAAAGTTTTATCCAGAGTGATTTAGTTGTAGATGACTATGATATTATCTGACGATGGGCCCCCCTCCTCCACCCGACGCAAGTTCACAGTATCCAACACGGCAGTGGGTGACAGGAAGAGTCTGAGGGTGACAGGGCAGTAGCGCACGCAGGGGGGGTTTCTGAGTACAGAGAAACCCCCCTCATGAGTCTAAGGGCCCAAGGCTGAAAGCTGAGGGTCCTCTCTTTCCATAGGCACATGAATTTTAAAAATCGGCCCTTGGGAACCGGAGATATCTGACTTCAAAGCAGTGGTCCCATCCAAGCCTGTTAATTGCTCTTCCCAGTCAGATATTTCAGGTTCTGTCTAACGTTTTTCTGAGGGTATATTCCAAAAGCTGGGACTCTCCCCCTTTGATGGATATTAGTAGCTTGTCTCTACTGTGCCCAGAACTAGAGATATCAGCCTTCCAGCAGCTGGTTACTGCTCCAGCTCCACACCTGGTATGTGGTTTTATATACTTGTTGGCAGATTGCTCTGCCTCCTGAACTCTGATACCCTAGTGCCCAATACCATTTGGTAGGTGGGATTCTCTAGTTTTTAATTCCATTAAAATCTAAGAAATCTATTTCCGGGAACTGGAGATATCTGCAGTCAAGCAAGCTGTCCTCCCACCAGAAAATTATGAATAATAAGCCCACTCCACTATACACCCCTCCTCTGCATATTAAACATCCTCTACCACCCTGGAAGTTATGTATCAGGGCCCCTTCATTCAGCCCAATGCCCCCTTCTCCCACCCCATCTCCCACCATCTGTGCAGTAAAGGGGTAATTAGTGGAAATTACTGATCCAGGCCCTACATGCTGAGCGGTTGATATAACACCCCCTACCACCCGCGGGACATCAAACTTTCCCCCACCCCTACCGCTGGTGGATTGGTAGGTGCCCCAATACATTGCTATGCCCAGGGGTCTAAACTGCAATTGACGCCCCTGTATGTATATATGTATGTATGTATGTATGTATGTATGTATGTATGTATGTATGTATGTATATAAATATATATATATGTATATAAATATATAATTATTATTATTTATATATATTTGGTCTATCTATAATACTTTAACTGACCCGGCATATACTGGGTCACCTAAGTGTCCATCTCCGAGCTTTGCTCCGCCCCTCTGGAAACCCCCTTCTGAAAATCCTGCGTTTGCCCCTGCATGCTGGGATGTGGGCTGAAGGTTCCCTATCCCTGGTCTACTCCAAGTCAGCGGACATTTGTGGAGGGCCATTTTCAGCTCTGAATATAGCAGGGGGATTATAAAGAAATAATGTGATACCATTGGGGACAGAAGACTGACAGAAGGAAACAATGATTAAATGGACAGGGGCAGAATGGTGACAACGATTGCACAAAACATTCCAAAACTGTGAGAGATAAAGTGGACAACCAATCAGCTTCTAATTGCCATGTTACATCATGTTGTGTTTCAAAAATGACAGGAGCTGATTGGCTGGAACTTTTTCTGAACTGTTAATCACGCTCCAGGGTTTAGTAGTAAATAGGCCTCTTATTCATTTAAAACAATGCCCGAGAAGCACAGCTGCTCTGCCTTTTATAAGATCTCATAATGCAATATAGTTTAGCACCACAGTGTCGGCACACTTGCAGTTCAACACAAAAACACATTACAAACATTTCATTTCTGTCCCGTTGGGAATCCGATGAACTGACAAATATGACAAAGTTACGTTTAGTAATTGCCTAGATAAGTAAGCGGGACATAGGCTAGGATATATATATATATATATATATATATGAATGCGTCATTTAATGTTAATTAACAAGCCATAGCAAACTAATGCATTAGCAATTTTTCAATCACATATGAGGTATTTCAGCAATTCGTTGTTTCTGTAAACCTTAAATCATTCCAACCACGCATTGCTTATAAAAATATATGGTACTTGTGTATTATCACGGCGCCCACTAAGCTATTTGCTTAGTGGGCTATTCTGCGTAGGGAAATCGCATTGCATGGACCATTGTAAGGGTCGTCCGATATGATCCGATTTTCCTATGTAAATTCAGTGCTCTTTTATTTATATTGTATAGGGTGTACAATGCCATTAGGTATACAATAATGACATACAATGAGGTTTTAGGCACCCCCCACTATCCACGCCACCACGAAGCGTGGCGAGCGCAGCGAGCCCCGCGAAGGGAACGCGGAATACATGTAAAGTAATTCGTGTCCCCTCGCGGGGCACGCTGCGCTTGCCACGCTTCGGGCTCGCTGTGCTCACCACACTATATAAAAACAACTGCACGCCGACATGGATAGCAGGGGTATGAAAAGGTTGGAGGACGTGTTCTGCAGCCACTCGCCGCGCTTCGGGGTGGCGTGGATAATGGGGGGGGGGTGCCTAAAACCTCATTGTATGTCATACAATGATATAATTGTATAGGTAATGTAATGGCATCGTACACACTATATATGCGGGAGGTGCGATGCGATCCCCCGGGGCTAAGAGAGCAGTGAATAAATTACAGCATGCTGCTGGCGATCCGCCAGCAACACGGCGCGCCATCTGACTGAGACGCGCGTGCGTCCCCCACGCACGCGCGTCTCAGTATCCGGGCGGCCGGCCGGCGAGGCGGACGCAATACTGTCCGCCTCCCGCTCGAGGGGGCCTGTGGGGGACCCGAGGAGGCTGTGGGGGGGTGCGGGCGCCCGGTGTGGGCACCGGGCGACCGAGGGCAGCACCGTCGGAAGGGGACGCGCGCGCACCTCGTGCGCGCGCGTCCCCTTCCGACACACAGATGGCGCGGGAGCAGGGAATGGCGATGGCGACGCCATCGCCATCCCCTGCAAAGATGAGCCCGGCCCCATCTGTACATAGAAAAATCGGATCGGAACGCATCACATGGCATGGCCGTTACAATGGCCCATGCGATGCGATTTTCCTACGGTGCTGTACGTAAGAAACTTGGGCGCCGTGATAATACAGAAATACCAAATATATTTTCCATTTATTATTCAAGGCAAGCCTGTATTTTGATGAAGCCCTAAGTGATTTATATAATTAAGCAAAATTGCTACATAACTTCGAGAATATTACAAGCAATGTACAAAACGTTGAATCTGTCTTTCCATAAAATATGGAGTTTTGGGATGTGATCTGCGCGGCGGCAAAGGGCCTGCATGGAATCAGAATGATTTTTGGCAGTTGTTGCCATGTATCAGCCCCCCAGGATTTCAATATCACCTGATGGTTATGTCCACCATTACAGGAAGTGCCACCAAGGGTAAATCTGAGTGTGAAACCTTGGTGGTATTACTATTGCAGGGTTGCCGACCCTCCCGGAATTTCCGGGAGTCTCCCGAAAATCGGGACCCCCTCCCGGCCCCCCGGAAGGGTGGGCAACCCTCCCGGATTCAGGGGGGACCCCCGCTGTCCCCCGGATCGCGGCATTAAAATGCCGCAATCCTCGGGTCTCAGAGGAGGGGGCGGAGCTAAAACGGCATAATCGCATCATTTTAGCCCCGCCCCCTCCACGGAGATCCGTGAATTCCCTGCTTTACCAGCATTGGGGCGGGGCTTAGTGATGTCACTCGTAAGCCCCGCCCCCTGAGCGGCTGCTGAAACTCAAACTGAAACTGAATCTTAAAGTCGGCAACCCTGTACTATTGTGTGGTGAAAACCACTGGTAAAGTACAATGGGGCAGATGTATTAAGCCTGGAGAAGAGATAAACTGGAGATAAAATGGAGATAACTTGGAATCAATCAGCTGTGTTTGAAATATGACAGTTGGGATCTGATTGGCTGGTGCGTTATCTCCTTCCACTTTATCTCCAGTTTATCTCTATACCAGGCTTAATACATCTGTACCAATATATGGGTCTAGGGTTACTCTGGTTGATTGGCAAGGCTGCAAATTCACAACCTTGTAAATCCTCCAAACCCCGCTTTGCGAATGGTGGCCTGGCGCAAGGACATTTCCCTCGCAGGGCCTACGAATGGATGTTACACAGTAAGATCCATTGGCAGCCTAGGGGGATCCACCCACATCATGCGATGGTCGGTGACCAACGAATGATAGCGAAGGTGCACGCATATAAAAGTGACTCTCAAGTCACTTACATATGCGTGGACGCTTGGGAGGAAGTGGGCGGGCAGCTGACATCCGGTGCACCTGCGTCATCGGGACATTTGCATGAGAACGCCCATGAAATGCTGGGTATTCCCATATGCAAATGTCCCGGGCCACCGCCCCACGCCCCTCTGCCCGCACACTTGGGTGCGTGCGCCCAGCGAACAACCTGTTCACCATGGCAGCACGCACCCTGCGTCTGCACATACGCAGATGCCAAACATCGCTCCAACGTGCGAATTCGTGGGGGAGCAAAAGGACCAGACTAAGGTCCTAGGTTATTGAGCAGGATATGTAAAGGTGCCCATACACGCACCGATTTTACCGGTGCTATGAGATGCGCGCTCCCGTGGCATCTCATCGCACAGTACAAAAAGTATGTGCTGCACATACTTTTTGTACTGTCTTTTGATCGCACAATGCATGCAATGAGATGCGATGCGATTTAGCACAAAACGCACCGTAAAATGCGTGTATGGGCACCTTAACACTCCTGCCTTGCATTGATTGGAGGAAAGGACAGAGGGAAATCTTTAATCCAAGGCACGAATTCAGGGAACCTCAGTCTAAACCAGTGGTCAGGGAACTCGGTCCTCATTACCCCACGCAGTGCATGTTTTGCAGGTCTCCTCACAGAATCACAAGTGAAATAATTAACTCCACCTGCGGACCTTATAAAATGTGTCTGAGTAATTAGTACACCTGTGCACCTGCTGGGTTACCAGCAAATCACGCACTGTGTGGGGTAATGAGGACCGAGTTCCCTGACCACTGGTCTAAACTAAACAGGTGAGCAACAAGGAACAGGGCACCGAAGGGTTACAGGTGATTTCAGCTACAGACTGGACACTTCACAGGTGCTCAGTGAGCCAGCATTGCACAGACTGATTGTCAGCAGGGATGCAGACAGAACTAAGCAAGGCAGAGACTAGAAACCAGAGCAAAATCATAAATCAGGTAAGCTGAAATAACCAGATTTGTGACACTAACTACTCGTCACCTTAAGGGCTGTTTCACACAGTACGGTTCCTGCCGCACGGTGAAATCCCGTACGGCCAGGGAGCCGTGCCGCACTCAGCAGTTGTGAATGGACACTATTGTGTCCATTCACACGGGACGGCCACGGCCCGGCCGCACGGCTGCAGCCGGATCCCCCCACTGGAAGGGACGGCTGCCGGGCTGTGGCCATCCCTGCCATTATAAAATTCTGAGTGCGGCGCGGCTCCCTGACCGTACGGGATTTCACCGTGCGGCAGGAACCGTACTGTGTGAAACAGCCCTTATGAGGTGAAGTACCACCAGTGACCACCCGACAGACCAAATTACTCCTTTGTGTGCTAAAAAGTCATAACATAAAATGAAAGCAATTATTCCAGGGACACTGATCTGTTTCAAACTTATGGGCAGTAGGGATGGTATTATGGTTAGCATTACTGCCTCACAGTGCTGAAGTTATGGGTTCAATTACCATCGTGACCATAACTGTGTGGAGTTTGTATATTCTCCGTGCGCTTGCTTGGGTTTCCTCCGGGTACTCCAGTTTCCACCCACAATCCAAATATATACTGATAAGTCAATAGGCTTCAAAGAAAATTTAGCCCTAGTGAATGTGTCTGCTTGTATTTGTGGTAGGGAATATAGATTGTAAGCTCCACTGGGGCAGGGACTGTTGTGACTGTGCAAATATTTTCTGTACAGCACTGTGGAATATGTGTGCACAAAATTAATTGTCACTTTAAATGTAGGGGCTATGTTACTGGAACTGCACCTTTTACATTTGGGGAAAGGTTGGAGGTGTTAAGTTTGGGTGCCGGACGGGGTCCCGACAGGCATTTACCTGAAGTCGGGATCCTGACTGTCAAAACACAGACAGCTGGGTTCCCGTCAGCCACCTGCTATTTTCCCTCGTAGGGGTCCACGACCCCCATAGAGGGAGAAAAGAATAGGTAGTGAGCCACCGAGCCCGCAAGAGGCTAAGGGGCAGATTTATTAAGCTTGGAGAAGAGATAAACTGGAGATAAAGCAGAGAAAAGGTAAAAGGAGATAAAGCCCAGCCAATCAGCTGTGTTTGAAAAAGACAGTTGGGAGTTGATTGGCTGGTGCTTTCTCTCCTTTTACCTTTTCTCCGGTTTATCTCTTCTCCAAGCTTAATAAATCTGCCCCTTAAGCTGGCCATACATCAGAAAGATCAATCTTAAGATCGATTGCGCTCATGATTGTGTACAATTTCCCTTGAAATCCCCGGCAGTCCTTGGTGGTTTTTGGACACACAATCTACACACAATCCATCATACAATCAGTCATACAATCCATCTGCTGCATGATTGTGTACACAAGATGTGCACACAATCTGCATACAATCCATCTTACAATCAATTGAGATTGTATGATTGGGTACAATATCTTTCTGATGTATGGCCACCTTAAGTTACGCTCACCATGCTGTCTGGGTCCGGCCAGTCGGGATCCCGACCAGGGCTGCCATCAGAAAGTTTGGGCCCAGGACTGACAAAATAGGAAGGCCCCCACCCCCCTATTGTTAAAAATATATATTTTAGTCAGATACTGTATTTTGGACCACCAATGTATATATTTTTATGCCCACTGTCCAGCAATGTATATATTTTTATATGCCCACTGATGTATATATTTTTATATGCCCACTGCTTACCAATATTTATATGTCCACTGCCAACAATGTATATTTATTTAAACACCACTGCCCAGCAATGTTTATTAATAATAGGCAGTAACATATACAGTACATTGCTGGACTGCGCCTGTAATTTATACATTACCACCTATTATTAATAAACATTGGTGGGCAGTGGTGTTTAAATATACATTGGTAGCAGTAGGCATACTACCGCCGGGAACTTGGAGGCGGGCAGCTGCTGGGGAGAGGGGGTGAATGACTACCGTGCTGCTGGGGAGACCCCAGTAGTACCCCCAGACCCCCCCTGTCAGCGGCCCTGATCCCGACATAGGGATAATGACTGTTGGGATCCCGACTGTCGGACCCCTGTACCACACCCTGTAGTTTATATTCACTGACTCTACTTATTGGACATTATGTAAATTACATTTAGTAAATCTTACCAAGTACCGGGTCAAAGCTGCACGACCTTGCTAGAAGGATACAGTCAAAACAAAAGTTGGTCACAAGGTTATAGCTAAATATAACCGTTTGTTTAAATAAATACTATGAGCGGTAAAATAATGCTATAATTCAGGGTTGCCTACCTGACCCTCTCCTTCAGGGAGCAAATGCTCTGTTCCTGGACTTCCCTGGTTATGTATGATTGCCATCACCTGTGGGGAACTAGGTAATTGATAAGAAAGGTGTCACCACAGGTGATGGCAATCATACATTACCAGGGAAGTCCAGGAACAGAGCATTTTCTCCCTGAAGGAAAGGGTCAGGCACCCCTGCTATAATTGAACACTATCCCAAAATATATTAACTGATATTCTGGATACCTTCCTATTTCATTAGCCATATAGATGTATCTTAATCCACCCAATACAAATTAGATCATATTTAATCTTTTAACCGGATGCTTAAGGTATAAAGTCTAATGGAGATACGGCCTAATATAGCGCAAGTAAGATTGTGGTACGCGCTTAGTTGTCTCTGGGGAATTCTAGACCATTTTATCTACACTCCCAATGGTGTGGGAATTAGGTAGCAGATTCACTGATTATAGAATCCTATTCTCTGACAGAAGCAGAGACTATAGATGACAGCATCCCATTAGAAAACATATTTTGTGCACTATAATAGAGTTGTCCCCCCCAAGACTATTCTTGGGGAATAGATTAAACAGAAAGAGACAGACAGACCTCCAACATATGGAACAGATTTATTTCAAAGGTAATAGAACTCTATTGGGCTCCGATTGAGCCATATGTTATATTACCAGACAAGCAGGATCACATTTAGTCATTAGAGAGGTGAAAGGGTTCTCGTGAGATGGGCAAGAATGTCATTCTTACTTCCGGAGTGCTGTAGGGCCGGCAGTAGATTTGTGATACCTTACGGGGTAAAGGTGCGTACACACGGGGCGATTTTGTATAATATCGCAGGAAATATGGTCGCTAAGCGACTATATTGCCCGCGATGGGAGTGTGCACCGGCGATATATCGCTGGGTGCGCGCTCCCGTTTTTACCCCTGTAGTGATCGCTGGTCGCAGGAACATGCTCCTGCGACCAGCTGATTACCACTGCCGGGCTCCCCTGGCAGAGGTTCCTTCTCATCAGCGACCATCTCTGATGAAAAGGAGAAACTGAGCAATATATTGCTCAGCCATATATTGCTAGCAATATATGGCTGAGCAATATATCTCCCCCGTGTGTACGGGGCTTTAGTCAGATTTGGGTTCACCTAAAAAAAGTGCATAGCTATGGCTTACCTGGTGTGAATACTGATGGGGGGCTCCTGTCCGCCAGCACCCAACATTCACCCAATAGCAAAAACCAGATATCATATAACATAGCCATAGGCAAACGCTGGGATGGGGGTGTCGGGGGGGTGGGGGTGGGGTGGGGTGGGGTGGGGGGGTGTTGGTTTGGTTACTGGTTGCCCGTAAACCCCATCCCCTTGGCAAGTGGCTTAAATTATGACAACAAAAGCATTGGTATATAATACGATTACTAGAGATGCCACCACATCATATAGTGTAAGGGACAGAGCGGGCCCAGTGGTAGCAGCTTCTTCAAGTTTACTGTGTATGTCCTCAATCGTTGCACTGGACCAGAGGGCAGCTTCCAGGAAGAAGAGACAGGAGCCTTGCCAAGATGTATGAGAATGTGAGCTTAGAAAGTGCAGTACTTGTTCTATTATGTTTGTGAATTTAGTTTTTTGGTATGTTTAACCTTTTCCTGACAACATATTTATATTATTTCAATATTTTTTGGCATAGACACCCCCCAAAAAAGGTAAAAAACTCATGTCAACCTTTTTCTGTGTGGTCTATTTCCATGTCCACCTTTTGTCATGGTCAACGTATTCGACCTAAATAATACCCCTCTTCCACTAGGCAAGCCGGGTTGCTGCCAGGATTTTATACCCGGGTTCGACCAAGCTTGTTGACCTTTTCCCATTAGTCTCCTGACCCGGTATAACGCTGGGCAGGTGACGTCATCGGGAGATGGGAGTTACCCGTTTCCACTGCCCCTGGACTCGTAAACATTCCAGATCCAACCCAGGTAACTACCCAGGTTGAAGCCCTGGGCCATTCTACCCGCATTTTTGCTGTGGGACGCGTTTCCTCTAGAAAAAAACCCAGGTAGATGCGCGCAAAATCCCGGATTATTTTTGCTAGTGTAAAAGGGGTAATACTGTCGACCCAATTATCCACATCCATATATTAATACACAAACTGTTAAGGGGCCTACACACAGGGAGATGTTGCAGAGAGATCTGAGCAATGTGAATTGCGCAGTTCCCTCAGCAAGATCGCTCAGCACACAATGCTGCACAGTGATGTATCAGTGCTGAGCGATCTGTCGGGCCAGTGTTCTCCAGAGAGAATGCCGGCTCTGACCGGCGATGTAACTAGATTTATCCAGCTGGGCAATAGCGATGTGCGGGGCCGCGCATCACTATTGCTATGGCCCCTGCACACGGAGCAATGTAGGGGCCATTTCTAAGCGATCTAGTAAAACCGCTTAGAAAATGCCATGAAATCGCCCCATGTGTAGGTCCCATAACCCTACAATATCTGCAGATTGTGTTTCTGTAGCAGGAGAATGGCCTGGCCATTCCCCCTTAATCTTGCATTTAAGCCACAAAGCTTTGTCCAGCGGCTGATCAAGCTTACAGCTGGCTGATAAAGACATTGAATGGATTGCTACACTGGGAATGTCACAATAGGTTCAATATATCAAAAACTCCCCTAGGAACTGGCATTGTAATAAGACACAGAGACTACCGCTATTTGTGGCGCGGGGAATTCTATGCGCCACACACAATGTAGGCTTGATTAAAAACACATTCAGATATTAGTAATGCGTATCCAGAACTCACTAATACTATATGAATAGACGATGACACCAATGGGAAAACATCAGGACCATTATTATTTTGGTACATGTCTCATACTGACTTATAATGAAAGTTTCTCTTATGTGAATGGGAAATAAATGTTGACCGTTAAGATAAAAAGAATTGCTACATTTTGGATTAACAAAGCTAAATAGCCACGGAATTGGTTGACAGTCAAAAGGTGACATGAGTTTTTCTTGTTTTCTTGTGCCGATAGGCGGTATTTCATGCCCCACCATTCACTAGGGCGCGGAGGGAGAATATAATAGTGTGCTGAGCGCAGCGAGGCACCATGCCAAAAGCTTGGTGATGCAGTACACTTAGATGGTGTCCATGTCGACTGTGTCGACATTCGAGACAAAAAATTTATGTCAACCTATTCATTGTCGACCTAATGCTTGTGTCGACCTTCCAACCCTATCGACCATACCCATGTTGACCCATTTAATGAGTTGACCTAAGGCCATGTCGAACTTCAGTGGTCAACCCAATGACCCATACATGACCATGTCAACCTAATGCATTTCAATCAGTAGTGGCCAACAGTGGCGGAACTTGTGGGCAGGGGTGCCGAGAGGGGGGGAGCAGGTACAGTTTACCCGGGCCCAGGCCCGTCAGTCAGGGGGGCTCGGGTCTAGACACACAGTATTTTTTTTTATTTGGTGGCGAGTGCGCTGGGTCTGAGTGCGCCATAGGCAACTTTTCAGCAGCGGCATTGGGAGTGCGTAAGTGGGCGGACGTGGGCCAGCATGGGGGCAGCAGCATCACAGAGGTCCGTCCGCTCTCCGACTTCAGGGCCTGCTGAGAGCCCGCCACATGATTTGGGAGTTTATTCCTGGCAGAGCATGTTTAACCCCTGGCAGAGCATATTAACACATGGCAGAGCATGTAGCCCATGTCAGAGCAGGTTAATCCCACGGCAGAGCATGTTAACCCCTGGCAGAGCATTTAACTCTGGGCAGAGCATGTTAAACCCATGGCAAAGAGCATGTTAAACCCATGGCAAAGAGCATGTTAAACCCATGGCAAAGAGCATGTTAAACCCATGGCAAAGAGCAGGTTAACCCCTGGCAGAGCATATAACTCCAGGCAGAGCATGTAAACCCATGGCAATGAGCATGTTAACCACTGGCTTCAAGAATGAAGCCCATAGAAATGAGCATTTAGGTAAGTGGAACTTACAAGGGTCCGCAGAGTGTGCGGGGATCTCTGTCCGCGAGGGCCCCAGGAAGTTGTTGTACCGGGGCCCAGTATTTTTCTTGGCGGCCCTGATTGTGGGCGGTGAGCCTCTGGTGGCCGATCTACTGACCTTAAGTCTAGAAACCATAAGGAAGGAGCCTTTGTCAGCAAAATGCAATTCATTTGTTTTAAAATGTCAATTTCCTTGATGTAAAATGCAAAATGACCGGTACGGGTAAATTGACTCTATGGTAGTTGAATAAAGGATGAGGGTGCAATTAAGGGACCATCACAGGTATTCTCTAAATTACGTGTCCTACTACTTTAATGGAAGTAACAATATTCGTGGTACAAAAACAAATCTGCAGAGAGTAGGACACGTTTTACCAGAGAGATACGGCTTATTTTAGGCTGAAGTCACATTACGGATTTTCTGCATTGTGCCCAGCAATAAACTGCAGGTCTCTCCAGCTCTCAAAGGGTAAAGATTCTTGAAAGTTTCATGCGATCTTACTTGACGTGAGCTTAGTGACATTTAAAAGTTCTGATTTTCAGCTGTCAAATGCCACTCTGAATGATAGCGGATCCTATCTCATTGCTGAAATCTGGGAATTGGAAGTGACGTGCCTTTTTTAATATTGTATATGTGGATTCTCTCTGAACTGCCCACAGGTGCATCAGTAGATGGGAAGCATGGGGTTTTGGATGCTGCATCTCAGTAGTATCATTAGATTGTGTGCCCCGTTATAGTACTCTGATACTCAACTGTTTCAATGCATGGCTTTTTCAGCTGTTGTCTGATGGCGGTAAGTAGTGGACAAAGGACATTTACCGGACACTGTTCACTTTAGAAACTAGTTTATTAACAACACTGGGGGGTTCCAGTGGTCATAAGCAGGGGAAGCTCCGGAGGTGGGGCTGCAGTGCAGTTCAAAATTCAAGTGATGGAGGCACAGCAACTGTGTACACTCACCAATCGGGATCGGTATTCCTGTGTCGGTATCCTGATCCTTATCGAGGAGGTAGGATGCTGACCACAACCCCTATAGACAAATGGATTGGCTTACCACTGTAATCTACTTAGTTGCAGGCTCTGTGATGTAAGCTCTCGTTGCTTAACCCAAGTCACTGAGGGTTATTCAATTATTATTGCTTCCCTATGTGCACCCATTAGAAGCTATTCAATTGTTTCTGCCAAAGGGTGAACTATCATCATTACTACTACTCAGACTCCTGAGTTGGCAAACAGAAATGTGTGAAGTGTCCTGTTTGGGTTCCGTCCTTTAGTTGGGTTTTGCCACCTAAACCAGGTAAACTCATTATTTGTGGGTGTGATCAGCACAATTTGACTGACTGTATTAAGATCCAAATTGGATCCAAATTCATGTTTTGGTGAAAAATCTGAATTCAAAGGTGCATAAGTAACAAAGAGGCTGATTATGACCATGCTGACTATCAAAATGCATTTGTTTTGCCATTGTTGATGAACATCTGATCTCAGTAAGATTTCCGAGCATACCTCCAAAGGGGTTCAGATTTTTCTGAAATCTTAAAATAAATCTTTGTCAAAATTTACTCTTTGCATGAAATCTTTTGTCCAGGACTGACGAGGAGTTCAAGGGAAATCTTAAGATCACAGATCTTCCTAGTGTGGGCACCTTAAGGATCAGTGGATGATTTAGTTTGAATCATGCTGAAGTTTGCACACTCCTGGGTTAAGAATGTTCTAATTACAGTATAACATGTTACTGTGTACTTGAACAATTTGGAAAATCCCTATGGGACCATCCCTCTTCTTCAGTCTGACTTTGCGTCATACTTTGCCCCCACATTCCTTACCAGCTTTGACTGGTCCTCTACATTGCAAACTATACTCACTTAGATATGTCATCTTCTATACATCTTTAAGGAATCTTTTGGTTGCCTAATTTTATTTCCATGATTGTTTAATTTTTTTTTCTATGTGCATAACTTATCCATGCTTGTCCACTCCTCTGTGTATACCTGGCATTTCCAGCAGACTTCTCCCATCACCCCCTGATTTTATAGAACCACGCATCTACAACTCCAGCTGCCCTGATCCCCCATAGAGCAGTCCTTTAGATGAAGGGAAATTTATGAGTGTGGTATGGTGGGTCAACAGTTGGGATTCCGGCGGTCAGTATACCGATATCGGAATCCCGTCTGCCGGTACTCCAACAGGGGGCAAATGCAATGAAGCCCTTTGCGGACTAGCTGCGCTCGCCACGGGTTCTATTCTCCCTCTATGGGGGTCGTGGGAGAATAAAGGCCCCCATACACTATGCGATTTTGGTCCGATTTCATCCGATTTCGGCACTTGGTGCCGATAATCGGATGAAATCGGCCCAAAATCGTATGTGTGTGATATCTGATCCGATCCGATGCGCGGTCCCGTGCGCATCGGACCGGATCAGGGAGGTCGGACGGTCTGTACATACGATCACGTCCGACCTCCCTGTATGCATATGCCTGCCACCTGACAGGCATATGCATGCAGACAACGGGCGGCCAGCGGGTCCCTGAGCACCAGCTGACTGACCTGGCCGGGCGGTGGTGCGTGCGGGCGGCGGTGGTGCGTGCGGGCAGCGGTGGTGGGGGCGGGGGGCGGGCGGCGTGTGCGGTGAGCGCTGCTGACCTGGCCGGGCAGCGTACTTACTTACATAGCAGCAGCGGGGACGCGTAGTGGCGGCTATTATATTTTTAAAATACTTGTCAAATGACCGGCCGCTCTCTGATTGGCTGAGAGCTCTCCGGCCAATCAGAGAGCGGCCGGTCATTTGACAAGTATTTTCAAAATATAATAGCCGCCACTGCGCTGCCCGTCCCCGCTGCTGCTATGTAAGTAAGTACACTGCCCGTCCAGGTCAGCAGCGCTCACCGCACCCGCCGCCCACCCCCACCACCGCTGGCCGCCCTAACCACCGCTGGCCGCCCCCACCACCGCAGCCGCTGCTGCCCGCCCCCACTACTGCCGCTGCCCGCCCCCACTACTCCTCACCGCCCTGCAGCTCCCCGGGTTTTTTTTAACATGGGATAAATCGCATGCGATTTATCCCATGTAAAAAATGGCACATCAAGTGCCAAATTGTATGTGAGCCTCCCGGGCGGCTCGCAGGTAAATTGGGTCCGACTTGTCCCTAGGACAAGTCGGCCTAATGTATGGGGGCCTTAACCCCTATCAGGGGAGAATAGCCCCTGTCACGAGGGATCTCGACTGTCGGGCTTTTAAACAGTCAGGATTCCGATGTTGGAGTACTGACTGACGGAATCGTGACTGATGGAATCGTGACTGACGGGCTGTTATCTGGCACCCGAAAGATAGCAGCTTTTGGTAGGACACTCTTTTGACAAAACATAGAAATAAGGCTACAGTTCTATTACATTATACTATAAAAACTACTGAGTAGTGCTAGACAAATGAACTTTTTAGACAATAATAATTGAATAAAGAGCAAATGATGTTGAAGCATGGGGGTATGTGGTGTTCAATATACATAGCAAAATGTGGAACATAAACGCACAAAAATAACACAAATGTAAAAGTATCCAACTCCGTCTTATCACTATCAAAGGGGATACAAAACTGTTAGAAAATCCCAGCTATTGGTCTAGGATTGCTCTGCTTTCTGGTCTGCTTTCAATTGTTGACAGAACATTGAAAAAGTGATGAGGGAGTGACCGTTGGCACTGTAGATAGTACAGTGGCTGCTTCTGTTGTTGCTTATGCAGGTGAGTCATGTACCGTGATGAAGAATCACAGTACAGGTGATGCTTATTCCAGACACAATGGGCCAAAATGTACTAAGCTTTGACAAGTGATAAAATGGAGAGTGATAAATGACCAACCAACCAGCTTATAACCAGGAACGCCAAGAGGATGGCGGGAAAATGGAGGGTACGTGGCCACAAGTGGGCAGTGGTGCACCCAGAAGGGGGTGGGCCACTCCCCCGTGGAAAAAAAACGAACGAGAGGCAGAAAGATGACCGGCTGCCGCTGCAGCTGTCTCTTTGCTCAGCTCAGCACACTGACTGAGCAGTGTGTGCTGAGCTGGGAAGAGAGGATGTGCTGCTGCAAATGAGGGGAGGGGGGAGCAGGACCTGGGACCCTGCAGCAGATCCGGGCCTGGGTAAAAAAGTGTTGGCAGAGTATATAGAGCTGCCTGTGGTGTTGTTAGATGACACACATTTTTGGAAGCTTGACCAGGGATTGTGGTTTATTTCAGTAATAAGCACAGAATTAACAGACATCAAAGGGTTAACTTGCATATATATATGTATATATATACATACATACAGGCAGGTGCATGTACTTATCATTTCAGTAGTAGCAGAAGAAGCTGGAGGGCAGGGCCAGCAACACAAATCGTGGGGCCCAGTACACTATTTCTGGGGGCCCCCCACCTGATCCCAAATTCACAAAACTCACAGGAGAGCTGACCTCACCTAATCTTTTGCGGCTTCAGGGCCCTGCTTTTGGTAGGAGACTTCATCCGTTCTCCATCTTTCATGTTGGCTGCTGCTATGGTGCAGTCCGAGCACGGAACAGATGACCAGCTGTGCCACGCATGCGCAGTAAGCATGCAGGAGCCATAGAGGACACAGTGGAGACAGGCAGCCTACTCAGTCTCCAAGCACAGAGCCTCCGAGGATACACACAGTAGACAGCACTCAGAGCTACACACAGATGGGGATGGACAGCATAGAAGACCGGGGGGGGGGGGGCACTGACTTATTTACACCTAGTACACACGGCCGAGCCAAGGCACAGAAGTTCTGGGGCTGCTCGCTGGGCCCGTCACACTTGTCCCCCTTGACCCCCCCCCCCTGTCGCCGGGCCTGCTTGAGGATAATGGAGGTCTCTCTAGCACGCTTGGATAAGTTGAGCATGAGACTTGAGCTGGAGGGTCTATGAGGCAGGACAGTGGGGTAGTGCTGCGAGCGCTATGTGCAGAAACTCTCCATCGGTGATTGACCATTCTCCCCCCCGCTGGCTTGAAGTCGGGGATCAGGACATGTTGTGTCTAATGGCACCGTCCTGTGTCAATACACTGCGCTCTCCTCATCACCTTAGCGCGGTCTCAGTCACTACACTGGGCGCGCTGTCACTCTCACACTAAAAGGCACACTGTCACTGACTCTGAAAGGCGCGCAGCCAATGGGGACAGAGTGCATGGGCTTTCCTAACAATGATCACTGAAGGCGCGCTGGTAATAACAGACACTAGCGTGTGGGGTGCTGAGCGCACCTCTCCAACAAAAAGTACCTGCAACCCCTCTCAACTGCCCTGCTCATAACTGTCATTTTTTAAAACCCAGCCTGTGACATGACAGTTAGGAGGTGATTGGCTGCTACTTTGTCATTCTCCACTTTATCACTTTTCAATGCTTAGTACGAGATGTAGAGAGAGCAGCCAAATGTGAGAAATACTTGTTGTAGCTAGTAGAGATTCCTATCTGACCGCTATGCACAGTTGGTCAATCCACAGACTGACTTGCGTTTCGCCTTTGGGTAGATCAGGGAAGCAGGTGCACTAATCTTACCATTGGATGTAAATGCATGTTGTTCTTTTAAAAAAAATTCCTCTGTACTTCCTTTTCTATTCCCAAGTTCTTTGTTCGCTGACAACACTAATAAAGCTTTTTTCTTTGAAGACAATATTGTAAGCTTTAAGCAAGTAAAAAGTGTCGTAAGTCCAGCTTACAAAACAAGCATGGCTTCCAACCACATATATATCCATATGTAATTATCTTAATAGTAGATACTTCAGCTGCTATGGGGCCTGCCATGAATAAACCTGGTTACCGACAGAGTGGTAGATGCACTGCTCTTGCCCATTGGGTTATCTGTGCATCCAGTGACCACAATCAGTGGGGAAGGTTGTACCCCACAACCCTTCTTGTGCACAGCTGAATACGTCCCTACTAAGCACGTGGCCTATTAACACATTCGGTCCACATTTTGTTGCACCTTTTTAATTTTTCTCCCAAAACAAGTTGTTATAACATTTATTTCTATTTACTTTTTTATTAGTGTTTTCATTTTCTGTATCTTAATATTTGAACCCAGCAAAGTATTGTTTTTGTAGACCTTGTTTATACTGTAATTAGGAACATCTTTGTGTCTGTGCCGCGGCATTGAGCATCACACAGTTCTCCCGCTATTACATGCACTTACTCTGCACTTTGCAAATAGATGGGCATTTCTGTGCAAACAAAAGAATGATCTGCAAATACACTTTCGTGGCATCACAACACCACTTGCGGGATGAGTCTGCTTGGTCTCCGGTTCCATAATGACCCATTTTGACTTGTGTTACGCTCCATTCTCTGCAAAGCAAAATTAGTGGCGGAAAATATCATTTTACTGAGTATTTAGTTCCAAACAAACTTGCAGCAAAATTCTTTGGAAAAACAGCAAAGTTAAATAAACATATTTGGTACAAAGATATAGATATATTCTGAAATTGGCTGCTAAAAACACTCTTATAGACAGTCTATTATTTAAATCATTGCTGAATGAAAGAAAAACTTTATGCACTCTTCACAGTAAGACGTGCTTCAATTGGAATTTCAAAATGGCATGAATTGTTTGAAAATAAACCTGATTGGCTTGGAACCTTAAAACTTGACACGATAGGGGGTATTCATTCTGGGATTCCGACTGTCGAACGTCCCGACAGTCGGAATCCCAGGCCATTTTAGTTTCTCTCAACAGAAACTCGACAGTCGGAATTCAGTGTTCTGACTGTCCAGTGTCGGAAAGCCCAAGGATTGGCGGAAACGTCCAGATTGTCGAAATATGGCCATGAATTTCACAATCCGTGGCGGTTTCCCAACAAAACAGATCCGACTTGTTTTAAAGTCAGATCTGTTTTGTCAGAAACTGCCTTCAATGCTATCGAAAAATGAATAGGCAAGGCTGAAATTTATGGCTGGCGGAAATAGCGACCAGGATTAAATATCCTCCCTAAGGGGTAAATTTACTCAAAAGAGAGAATGTTGCCCATAGGAACCAATCAGATCCTGTCTATCATTTGTCTAATGCTTCCTAAAAATAATAGCCAGAATCTGATTGGTTGCTATAGGAAACATCACCTATTTTTCATTTTTGGAAGCATTAGTAACTTTACCCCTTATCCTAAATCCTAAAGTGGGTTTAAGTACATCATAACATAATTGCTTACAGTACATTAATTATATATATATATATATATATATATATATTTTTTTAAAGTGGATATAAATGATAGTATTGTATAATGAAGAGTAGTACATTAACCACTTTGGTGGTTTTCCAGGCTCAGCTGCACTGCCGCAGCAGGCTGTCCTGGAAAATTCCTGGATATACCACAATACAGTAGGTGCGTGCCAGTAGTGCCTCAAGCTGTGCACCACTGGCGCACAACCTCTCGGGGCACCCCTTATTGATTTTCCCTCCTCCTGTTGCTCCGCTCCCCATCCGATGCTCAGCTATGCTCCAGCGATCATACACCGGATCTCCTCTGCCACCATTCACAGCAGTGTCTAGGTGGCAGACCCCGTTCGGGTTGTCTTGGTTTGTCCTGCCCAGCAAAACCCACCACTCAAGGGGATAAACCATCTGGACAACAAATTTATGGAAAAAAAATATCATAGGACATTTCAAAATTTTACAATTTATATAGTTAATAATAATAATAATAATAATAAATCATCATCGTTATTATTAGTTAATAAATATAATAATGATGATTATAAAATAAATAAAATAAAATAATTACTATGCTTGTACAATAAAATCAAACATTAATGTGGAAACACAACAGTTTTTTATGTCCAATTGTGTATTTAACACAAAACATAAAATTCACCAGCCCACATCCAGCTCGTGGGTCTTAGGTTACTGACCCTATACTTGTACAATTGTGTTTAAATGACTTCATTTTTCCTGTATGCTCTGTGTCAACATTCACTAACCCTCCCAAAATTCAATAATGTGGTTGAACTTCTTTATGGAATCAGGAAATTCCTATTAGCCCTTATCCGCAAACAGTATAATCCTGCCCCACAAAACTAAGTAAACAGCCGGAGACCAAGAGGAGTCAATCCACATAAAGACAACAAAAACGCAATTCACAAAAGGTTGCCGAACATTCAGCGATAGAGACATAACCGGAAATAAAAAAATAAAAAAAAAGAGAAAAGCATAAAAAGAAATACAAATGCTGTAAACATCAAAGACTCCTAATGGTAACTTCATTTTGAAATAAAATTAATACACAAACCTATTTTTATCTTTTTAGATTTAATCCTAAAAATCATTTCTCCTTTTTTTTTTTTCTTCCCAACCTCAAAGAAATTTCTTAAACAAAGAGAACATTATTTCAGACTTGAACATTTGTGTCTGCCTATTATCATTAGTTATATGCTAAGGCTGGCTAATGTGTAGTGAGCGCGGCTAATGTTCATTTTGTCTTGAAGACAGGTTGCCGCTTGTCACAAGAAGATGGGGAATAAATGACAGCTTTGAACCCTGTACCTAGCAGGCATATTAGACTAAAGAATTGCCAACGTGATGAAAAATTATTTTGTCAAAAATTTGTAGGTCACTGTGATTTTCTAATGTAGTTTGTGATTAATTCTAAGCATACATCAGTATTATGACCTTCCAGTGCATCACTTAATTGTCGCTTGGTCTGTGCTCTTAATATATTGATGTTACATCGTGGAGTTTTATTAAATGGCAGCTTCTGCGTGTGGCTTACTGGAAATGCATGTTTTTCATGAGACAAACAGAAAATCTGTGCAGACTTGTCAATTGTACCATTTATGGCTCCTTATAACCCAGGTAAGGCCTATCCTCAAACCTAAATTGGTTTTTAAATGCAATCCAATTTATGGATGCCAAAAATACAGTTATATAGACATGCTGGGGAGTATAATATATACGGATTATCTACATCCCCGAACAAAATGTTCGAATGTAGCCCCACAGTTTACGTCAATCTGCTATTAGAGACCATGAATAAGTAAATGAGAATTATATTAATTAACATCTTTGAGACATGACAACAATACTGTATAACGCTACTGGAAGTCTTGATGCCTTGTTTGTTTTGAGAAACGTGTTGCATTCTTCGTACGCTATTGTTTAATAACTGAATGGAAAACAGATATATCACGCTTCGAGATTACTTGTGATAAAATGTCACGATGACACAGAACAATACACAGCAAGGAGTATGGATAAATATCCCACCCATTACAAATGTAAGTCGCATTCAGCCAAACCCCAATTTCAGGAATAATAAGACAGCCAATCAGCTCGGCAAATGACAGACAAAAAAAACAACAACAAAGGTTCCAGAGGTAAAACAACAAGCAAACACAATCTGCCAATAAAGGCAGCAAAAGACAAAGAATGTGTTTTTAAATCGAGAAGCTACAGCTTTAAATGTAATGAAAGATCTGAAAATGTAAAGAATCGTCCAGCCCTGTTCTCAGTTCTTGCTTTATGGTCTCTCTTATGCTAGGCTGAGTGTCAGCGTTAATGTATGTAGATTTCATTTCTGACTTGTGATTATTTGACTGTTCATTTTACCAAGATTAATGGTGTGTCTGCTATCTCCTGAATGCAGTGCTAGCCTTATCTTTAATAAAAGAGATGAGGCCATTAATCAGACTTTGTCAGCAGCCCTGACTAAGACATTAAATGTACTGTATGGGATAGGTAAACACAGGACAGACCATTCTTTACTCCACTACATCAGGCAAAAAAACACTCATTATATTTATCATAATTTCACATCTGCTGTTTTTGAAGCAATGTACCATGAGGCCATAAACTGTATTACAACTGTGCATAAATTCAGCTGATTTGTGGATGGACTGACTAATTCTTAAAGTACATTTTAGAAAAAAAACAAGCAGTGAGGCCTGAAATTGCAATTTCATAAAGGTACTAAATTATAGAGTGCAGAATCACGATTTTGCTTGATGTGATTCTGCGGTGACCATTTTTATAAAAAGTGACAGATCTCCTTGTGATTGAGTCAATAAAATAAGGACGACTGAGCCGGATACTCAAACAAGATTAAAGAGGAAGAGAATGACAAAGGACGTGAATGCCGGAGAGACATAGACACAGTTCTCATCCTGCCAGGGAAATGGCTCTGGGATATAACTATTAATAGCTGGCACGCTTGTGTGGTGTTAATTAATCTGTTCACCTGGTTCAGACAATGTAATACATTCCCGAAAATGGCCGTCTGAATACTGTAAAAAAAAAAATACGCAAAAAAAAACAAAACCCTTTATTTATTTGGGAATTGCGGGTTAATTATGCTGATTATGTCAGCTACAGTACATGTTTTAAAAAATGATAAAAATTAAGAGTGTTCCGTTTGATGCACACAGTTAGGCAGGAGATTCATGCGCTACATCTTCTGATTGCAAGCTACAGTACCAGCAAAAGATATATTACTTACTGGTATAAGGAACACAAGATATTTCAATGCATTGCCATTTATAATACCCCTGGAATACACATAAGCCCCATTCACACTAAGCAATATTACAAACGATATTGCTTAGTTTGGCCTTTCTGAGAGATATCGTTTGTAATATCGTTTAGTGTGTACGCTCAATATCGGTAATGATGCACGCTCCCGCAGGTTGTTATTGATGTTCTCTGTTGGCCTGCATGTACAAACGATGGAGGTCATGGTCAACAAGGGCCATGTTGCATTGCGCTTGCTTCCTTTCTGCCACTGTTCATTGCTGCTGGCATTGGCAAATGTGTATGAATGCTAACAATGCACATAACAATGATGGCTATGTAAGTGCTAGGAGATGGAGTTTACACCGATGTCCTAGCAACTGCTCCACACCAGCATCTAAATCCATACAGCATCAGGACCAAGTGGGCTTATTGCATTTCTGGTATTTGTCCTCCATAATAAATCCCAATAGTGCCAGATAGTACACTTGTATATAACTGAACCATACATTGCCAGGCAGAGAAAGCAAAGGTGAGGATTACTCTAGAGTGCGGGAGAGGGGCAGAAAGGGCAGAGGTGAGGAGCTGATCCCTGGGTACAGGTATGTTTTTTTTTTCTATCCTGCACTGATGTAATCAGCCTGTGGTCTATTTAGGCACACATAGGCTGATTACAGGCCCCGGGCACTGGCGTAACTATAGCACCGCAGCCCCCGCCACCGCGCGGGGGGGGGCTGTGCATATGGGGGCACCGGGGGCTGCGGTGCTATAGTTACACCTCCCCTCCAATCCCCCGCAGGCTTACCTATTTTGCTGGTCCCGGCGGCTCCGTTCTTCTGCTGAGGACCACCACAAAATGGCCGCCCCCATATAGCAGACAGTTCTCTGAAACTGTCTGCTGTATGGGGGCGGCCATTTTGTGGTGGTCCTCAGCAGAAGAACGGAGCCGCTGGGACCAGCGCGAAAGGTAAGGCTGCGGGGGATGGGGGGGGGCGCCCAAAACGTAGCTACGCCGCTGGCCCCGGGACAGATTTCCGGCAATGCAGAGAAACAATTGGGGACCCGGAGGGAAGCCTGCATAATGCTATCTGAAGACCGCTTTATTAATGCAGGGCTCCCTTCAGAAGTTTTTACAATTCAGCTTTAGTAAATTTGAAACAGATCACATTTCCCACCAGAAGTATGGGAAAGGCAATCTGCTTACTAAAATATGCGATATTAAGGGCTTGAAGGAGAAGTTTGCAAATTATCCTACAATTGGCCATTAGTATATTTAGGTGATACTAAAATAATGTAAAAAAGTTGTGAAACAGCCCTTTTCACCTAATTATATTAAAAATAGTAAAGCATAATATGCATTGAGACAATATAATTTGTGTCATTTTTATTCACATATATCTGGTGCTTATTAACCGTGCTGGGATTATGGCCAAGGTCCTATCCAGGTGCGTCTTAAGATAGGAGGAGGCCCGGCCCATGTGCGCCCTCCGCAGCCGGGCCCCTCCTCTCTGCTGGGAGCAGTATGATCTGAGTGCTGTGGTGCTTAGGCCCTACTGCGCATGTGCGAACCTCCGCTGCTCTGTGGAGTCTGAGCCCAAAAGTGCTCTGACTCTACTGCGCCATTTTTCCAACGGTTTCTACAGCACTCCTTCCTCTGCTGAGGGACCCCCGAGGGTAAGTTTTTTCCAAAATGGGTGTGGTGTGGGTCCCCCTGGGACTCAGGGGCCCGTATGCATTGCACACACTGCATCCATTATAGATACGCCACTGGTCCTTTTTATGTGAAGTCTGTCTTCTCCATATTTGTCTTCTGTGGGTCCTCCAGTTTCCTTCGAAACTCCATAGACATATGTGGCCTTATTCAGGAGTGGTCGCAATGGAGACACGACAATGATCTACTTTAGTGACAGAACTGCGAGGCATTGCAAGTGTAGCAGTCGCCAACAAATGAAGAGACCCCCACTGAGACCCTTGCAACATTCTCAGCAACTGCATTCTTCATCGCAACCACAATGCAGATGTAAGGAACACTATTTCTCTGAGGCTTCCATGGCCACACAGAATAGCCACGGGAGCTCTGACCCTGGCACCAAGTATGCCTACAAGATCGTATGCCCTGTTACCTACCACCAGACGGCCTCTTACTGTCAGTCACCCTGTGGCTGATTCCTCACTGCGATCCGTATTGCAAAGGTACCTTGGGGCATGCAAACTGTGGCCGCGAAGCATACACAGTCTTCTGATAATCCCTCAGTCGCAAAACCATTGATGTTGTGATCAGATTTGGGCCCATTGGTAGGTTAAAAACACAATATGCCAGTGCTGTCCCCGTTGGTAGGTTACTTTGTTTCTGAACGAAATTCACCTTAGTTTATATGTACAGCATCTCATGTGGTAGGGAAAATAGATTGTAATCTGCACTGGGGAAGGGAATGATGTGAACGAGTAAATATTCTCTGTAAAACACTTGTAATATGTGTGCGCTATATAAATAACTGGTACTAAATAAACAAATTCTAATGGTGTTAAGAGAACAGCTTTGTCTGTTTATTCTAACAAAGAGGCCAGTTGTTGACTCTCATTTGCAATGTTCTCCTTTTTGGCAGAACAGCCTCAAATGTAAAATCTCAGTTGTAGGCACTGTAATGACTGCAACGGGCACTAGTACATCAGAAAAGTCAGCGGCACCAATACATTAGCTAGCCAATTTCCTTATAAATCTAGAACAATCCTGATCATGGTCACACATGGAACAATTGAGTAAATGATCAAAGGCTACTCTGCAAGCTGCTGCACTACCGGATCCCTGCACCGCACTACCGCACCACCACACTCCGCCGCCACACAGCACCCGCTGTGTGGCAAACACTGAAAGAGCCCGGTGGCGGCCAGGAAAATTCAAACTAATAGGGAAGCTGCTGATTGGCTGAGAGTGCTTCCTTAGCCAATCAGCAGCCTCAATATTCATTTTAAAATCCCCTGCCTGCTGCGGCCTCTCTCCATGTATGCCAATGGCAGGGTGACTTGCAGAGGGGTGGGGGTGACTGCTGAGGGGTGGGGGTGTAGCGTGGGGAGATGCAGGTGCCAGTACATGGTCACATCGTTCATCATGCCTACACATGGAACAATGTGGCCAAGATCCTGCAGGACGGTTTGTTCATCTCACCGCCTGCTGAAGGGATCAGTAGGCTCAATGAACGAACTGCAGGCACCCGCATTGGGTTGTCATCAAGCCCACACATGGTATTTTTATAAATGACTGGTCTTTCCGTCTTAAGTTTGTGCAGGAGATCGCCTAGTGACTAGATTAACAAATTGGAGGCACAAATAGTCACCTACCATCAGACTTTGTTCAGTTTTAAAGAGTTACAAACTAAGAAAAGTTATAGGGATTACAGAGAACACTGGGGATGCGTGAATACTATGCTAGTTTGCTAAGTTTATCTTGCATGGTATGTGCTGGGGCAGGGACAGTATAGATTCACGTGAAGTTAATGTGGAACAGAGGGATCCCAGGTTTTTCCTCAAATCTGATGTGAATCATTGTTTGGCTATTTAACACCTGTGGTTTGCTGTGAAATATCTGTTCAGGGCAGAGAGTCAGTGGTCCCAATGTCAGTTAGTGGCTGGGTTATAGGCTTGAGGTGTGGGGACTACAGGATTGTGTACCCACTTGGGAAGCCTGTATCTTGCCTGATATAAAACCTATGATTTGAATAGCCAAGCTGTAATGTTGTCTTCTGTCTACCTGCTTTGAAATAATGGGGATGGTTTATTCCTGATCCAATGTATTTGATCCAATCAAATTACAGCGGTAGGCGCAGAGTGATGGAGCAGCAGTGCAAGGCAAATACAGTCAGTGCCTGATCGCGTGAATGTGTCCCACGCAGACCTGGCGAAACGCGCGTATACACCTGTTACCTCCGCACCACCTGCAGTGAACATGATTTTGCCCAGTTTTGAGCTTTTTGCTTTGCTAAAAGCTGAATCAGGCCCCATATTGTAATAAGGATTACTTATATCTGAGAGGGTTAAAAGGTTTTATTTTTCATAGTGTTCCCAGTGGTACTATCATCATCATCATCATTATTCTCAACATGATCTGTACACTAATAACTAATCAAACATTCTGTTTGTCTCATGTAGCCAAAACTTATTTTTCCTATCTCTTTATGTCTAATGGGCCCCATACATCAGCAATCACAATTAATGGATTTCCAGATACAGGGATTATTTGGCCAGATAAATGGATGCTACAATCTATTGGATTTGCCCACACATTACAGATTTATTTCAGTGATCGGCAGATTTTTCCATCTAAAGATTGCATCTTCATATCTGGAAATTGCCCAATCGATTGCTGTTCATAATGTAAATAGATGAAGAAGACGAATTGGGAATGCCCACACATATAAAAAAGATCTGCAGATAATACCAGATTATTAAACGTGTTTAAAAACCTGATTAAGCAATCGATTGGCGATTTTTGATTGGGATTGCCAAAAGGGGAGCCCACACATCTAAAATTAATTGTGGCAATCATCTCCATATCTGAAAATTGTCACAATTAATTGCTGATGTATGGGGCCCTTAAGTATCTTTCAGCTCTTTCATCTGATGATTTTGTGCCTATCTATGGCCTCTTGCTAACCAGAAGGGGTGTAAAACGTTTATATACTATAGAACCACATTAAGATGGCTTTGCCATACTATGTAAATGCTTTCAAAATAGTGAATATCAATTGGATGTCAGTCATCTCATTGCCGAGTCAGTCCCGGGATTTTGATCAACTACGTCTAAGTCTAGAACTTTTACACTAAACCCGGGTCCCCCATTACACACAGGGAAACCTGGGTTTAACGCTTCTTATAACTCAGGTGGAATTGCCGGGTTGGTAGACCTGGGTTATAAGGTTTGGTGCTTATATACTGCACCTCGACCTTGGTTGATCCAGCAACAACCCGGCAATATATGAAAAGGGCCGTCTTAACTGCAGTTCGGGCCCCTGGGCTAACCAATTCACTGCCCCCCCCCCCAAGACAGAGTGAAAGCGAGAGTAGCAGTGTTGTTGTGCCCCCTGTAGAGTCCCTGTATCGAGTGCCGGTGTTTGTGGGACAGCCTGGCAGTGCTGGGCGCTTTTGGTGAGATGCATGCTGCCGGCTAGCCACCGCCTCCCTGCAGGGCAGCATCCCGGGAATGCAAGCAGAAGTCAGAGCTCCATCACTGCAGTCCAATGCATGGTCTCCCTGCTCTCTGTCTCCGGCATCAGTGCAGAGAGTGACAGGACTGTGCGCCATCCTCCGGCACCGGACAACACGGTGTAGCCCAGCTGTGGCAGGCAGGCAGAAGTGGGAAGAGGGATCGGCATGCTCCTTCTGTGCATGAGAAGACTTGGGAGGCTCCCCAGCCTTGAGTGTGGCTGGGGAGCGATGACTTATCTCCAGGCCCTTGGAATCCTAGGGCCCTTGGGCAACTGCCTATTAAGCCGAATGGAAAAATACGGCTCTGGGTATGAAAAATGATTGGTTAAATAGCACTACTTCAAATTAGAATCTGATTTGTTTTTGCAAATCAATCTATTCATTCTTTGACAAAATTGTTGGGTTAACAGAATTGCAACTAAACCATTGTAATAAGAACCAATAGCTTATGCCTTGCCATAATATAACATGTGTTCTAAGCAAATTACAATCCCTTTCAAGCATCTTAGACAACATTAATGTAAGTGCCGGTTTAATATCTATGCCCCGTTGGATATACGGTATGCATGAACAGTTTAACTTTTTATAAACTTGTACTAATTTGTTCTCATTTGTGTTCTCTTCTGATTCATATTTTTAAATAATAATTAAACCCTTTTAAGATCCTCCCTTTGCTGATCCCATTTTCCCAAATAAAAACTGCTGCCAAGAGATAATAGATTAAGGTTACAATACTCAACATCAGCTGTGTAGCGAAGTGCTTGCAAAATTTTGTGGGCACATCACGGGGAGGGACTCAGAGAGCAGGGTGGTCTTGCCCTGTGCTGGGCAGCCCCTCCCACAGCCTAACTCCAGGAGTTGCAATTAGGATGGTATTCCATCCCGGCCACTATTTCCATCAACATAAATAGTGGCCCTTGCCTATTCAATGCTGCCGTTACCGACCACTTTGAAGGCAGTTTCCGACAAAAACAGATCCCAATTTAAAACAAAGTCCAATCTGTTTTGTTGGAAAGGGCCGCAGATTGTTGAATTTACGGCCGTTTTTTCAACAATCCACGACCGTTTCGCCAATCCGCAGAGTTTCCAACACTCGACAGCCGGAACATTGAATTCTGGCTGTCCCGTTAAAGTCAAATGAAAATAGCCTTGGATTCTGACTGTTGGGACGTTACGACAGTTGGTATCCAGCATCAAATATCCCCTTAGGTCTGAATCAGACCCAGGGTTTGTAGAAAATCCCCAGCCATTACCCCATTATATAGATATTTTAACTGTATATAATGTGTAATTCCATTCGAGAGATACACGAACAACCGTTAAAAAAATAAAAAAATCCCAGTGGAACTTTATTATTTCTCTACACTTGTGTGGAAGAACCTGATAGGTAATTAATTCACCATCCCTTAAAGTGGCAGGATGAAATAGCTTTGTAAATGTTTAATTAAATTCAAGACGTAACATTTAGAAGTTGAAGATCCCAATCAGACCTTCCCTGTTCCCTGCCTAGCCAGCTGCAAAATATAGGAACTTCTAAGCAGTGTGTAAAACCTAGCGCTCAATTCACTTTATTAAAATATCCAATAATAATTGAGTTAAAGGCAATAAAGCGTGTTCATTAGAGGGTTTATATTCAAGAAATATTGAAAGTATACCTAAAACTGTCACTTTTATTGTGAATGAACAGGATAATATGATTTGAACAGAGTGTGATGATACTCAGGATTTTGTCCTGCAGCTTTCTCCGATAGCTCGTAAAGAGCTGAAATTTAATATGATGCTTTCAGTCAGTTTAATTGAAATTTAATTGCCACTTTGGGCAGAAGGTTTAGAACTGATCAATAAAATACTACAGTTCTTTTGCCTTGGCACAAGATCCTCCTTTAGACAAGGCTTCCACCATCAGCTAGGATACCCACATAGTAAATCTGGCACGTGCACCGAAGAAGGGGGAAACTAGAGATTAATTATGAATGAAGAGCAAATATTCCATGAGAATGTATGGTATAATTTCATAGACAAGATAAGAATGCAGTTGACATGGTTTTGGCGGCATGCAGAGGCATGGGAGACAATGGAGTGGGAGACAATGCATGGGGCATGGGAGACAATGGAGTCATCTGCCGCTGGGCTCCTGCTCTTAAGGGGGCACCTCTCTTTCCCTGCATGTTTGTATCAGTTAATCGAAAGCAAAAGTAAAGGGCTAATATCACATATATATATTGGTGATGCGGCTATATTTGGGGCAATCGGCTGGATTGCACTGTCGTTAATACCAATGCAAAGGTTCTCAGTGAATTTATACCGGTGATTGTGTTATTGTGCGTTATTCTGGATGTGAAAGTATTTAAGCAGATCTGTACAATGAAGATCAAGATTTATGAAGGTAATGATTTGTGTTGTGTGTATTTAGATGCCACTACGCTCACAACTTTGTAGTGTACAGGGGAGAGGAAAGCTTTTTTTTTTTAAAAGATAGTCACCTTCAGAAAGTCGTTAATGAAAAAATGGCTATAAATATTTTCAAATGTCAGCACTGATAGGAGAATCCAGCAAGGCGTGCACTGTAAATCACAAGCAGGACCTTGGGAAAGAATTTAAAAAAAAAAAAGGGACAGGGTTCCTTGGTATTTTAGAAGTAATTACTAACGGAGAGAGGGTAATGATGGTGCTGTAAATCACATTAAGTTTGGCCATTAGAGGTGGATTGGTTTATAAAGCGCCGACACGATTCCTGGAAATTGCCGGAAAAGTTATTTCTACTTTTGCGTCTAGATTATTCATGTCCCGCCCAGCTTTTCTCAGACCTCTTCCCTCCTGAATGATCCTCATTTGTTAAGGATGATTTCCACGCTATAAAATTACTGAATAAGTAATGTTTGTATATGTTCTACACCCTTTATAAACTACAAGTCTTTAAATCGTAATATATATATATTTTTTTAATTGTGACATTCATTTTTCAGTGCATAATTGGGTGATTTCATGTTGGCTCGGTAATCGCTGCTTACCAAGCACCGAGACGCCACCCTCCGCCCATGCAAGGGTATTTGTTTGCAAAAACCATCAAATGATTTCTGAACTGACTTTTATTTCCTTCGGTGTCTGCCGAAGAGGGGATGGGCGCTGATTTCCTGTGACGTCAACCGCCCACCCCCGGCAGGCATCGGCCCACCTGTGTTACCATGGGAACGCCCAGCATTTTTATGGGGACACCCATAGAGGCGTTCCCATGGTCAAGCCACCTGTCTTCCCCCATCCGTCCCCGCCCCTTCCTCCCCAAGTGTGTAATTTCCCAAAGCCGTTTGGTGCAGGGGTAGGCACATGTGCAAAGTAAACCCCCCACCATCGGAACAGGGCTGAATTGGAGCATATGTATCAAAGTTTGGAGATAAAGTGGCAACCAATCAGCTCTTGTTATTTTTCAAACACCGTCTGGAGCATGACAGCTAGGCGCTGATTGGCTGGTACTTTATCTTCCACTTTATCTTTCCCACGAGCTTTGATACATATGCCCAATTGAGTCAAGTCTTCTGTATTAATATTTTATACATTTTAATATTTTGTTTTTGCTTGTTCTCTTTATGTACCCACTCTCTCTTTATTAAATGCTAAACATTGTCCAATAAACTAGGATTTATACAGAACGGGCCTGGTTCTGATGTGAACGAAAGTTCAAAAGTGGTTGCATGCCGCTATTATCGGCGTACTGAAAGGAACAAGTATACTATAAGAACAAAACAGGTCTAAAATGACACGATTTATCTAGTACGTTTTTAAAGAAATCCAGAACCAAAACACAACAATGGCTTAGAACCGGAACAGGGGGGTCTGAGCACGGCTTTGTATTGAATGGAGGACAACAATGTAAAAAATAGTGTGAGGCTCCAGAGGAGGGACTGCAGCACAGTTCAAAATGCAAATAGGGGAGCCACACCAAATGCCACCAACTGCCATTCCAAACTGACTCACTAGCAGTTAGTGTTGTCCCCCTATTTAAAATTTGGACTGTGCTGCAGCCCCACCCGTGGAGCCACTACTGGTATAGACTAAGTTAGTGTGGATCACAGGGTCGACAGTGTATAGGTTGAAAGTCAAAAGGTTGGCATGAACAAGGTTGACATTGATCAGTCAACATGTACTAGGTCGGCACTGACAAAAGGTTGACATGTACAAACAAAATGTCAACATAGAAAAGGTCGCCATGAGTTTTTCATGCTCTTTTGGTGTCAATGTCAACACATGAGAATGTGTTTCCCCAATTAGCATAGAGCGTAGGCTCGTTTTGCTTGCCTTGGTTCTGGCCACTCTACTGTTCCCAATTGGAGTCCATCTGAAAGATAAAGTTTGAAAAACTCCCAAGAAATGAAAAAAGCGTGAAAATACAAGTGTTGACTTTTTACGTGTTGACTATTGCCTGGTTGACCTTTTCCTCGTGTCGATTTTTTTTTCAGCGTTGACCTAGTGCATGTCAATCTAGTACATGTTGAACTTTTGTCAATGAGTATTCACATTATCGTTGAGTGTTAAAATACATTGACGCATTAGTCTTAACTAGGTCTTGTATACTTATTTGTGTTTTTATTTAGCCCAACCACAAAAACAGTCCATCAAATTAACTAGAGTCTCTTTAAAAGTAGTTGCTTTCTCCTTGATGACCCTTTTCTCTTGTTTATCAACCAAAAAACATTAACCAAGAAGGTCCATTCTGTAAAGCTTGGCAGCAACCAGGGCTCTGCACAGCTAGTCCATCTCCATTTATCTCCCTCATATAAAGCCAACGGTCTCCACAGAAGATTAAAAAAAGTCAGCAGCCTCCGCTGTGCAGGAAGAATTACGAGGGAGCGCTGTGTAATTCCGCTGACCAAAATCTTGCTTCATAAGTAATCAGTGGCCGGGGCAGATTTATTTGTGTCCCGGAGTAGACTAGATACAAATTGAGAAAATAAAGGAACAAAAAGCCATCGCTGCAATTTAACCTCTACATTGCTTAGTGCAATTGTGGGATAGTTTGGTGTAAAGAACAGTAGAGTAATAGAGAATTGTTTTTAAGGCAAAAGATGGAAAAAATTTGGGGTAGGTACACAGGTGTACTCATTACTCACTGCCATATTTCCAAGGTCACCCAGCAGTACACAGGTGTACTCATCATTACTCACTGCCATATTTCCCAGGTCACCCAGCAGGTGCACCGATGTATTCATTACTCACTGACACACTACTCAGGTCACCCAGCAGGTGCACAGGTGCATTCATTACACATTGTAAAAGATCCACCAATGGGGCTAATTACTTTACTTGTTGTTCTGTGAGAAGACCTGGAAAAGATGCACTGTTGGTTCCAGAGGACCTAATTGAGAACATATGAGATAGAGGGTAACAAGGCCCTGATTGTGAGGGCTTATCACATAAAATCACATTGCTCCCCACATAATTCACATTGCTCCCCACATAATTCACATTGCTCCCCACAACATCACATTGCTTCTCACAACATCACATAGGTGCCGATTTATTTTTTTTGCTGGTGGATGCTCAAGCCAAAAAAATAGGGGAGTGGCTTCATGGGAAAGGGGCGTGGCCACAAAATAATACTGATTTATATTACGCAGCACAGTTGTCTCCAATATTCAAATTATGGCAACAGTGCCAAATATATAAATACCCACACAGTGCAGGTACAAAAATACCCCCCATAGTGCCAAATACATAAATGCCCCCACAGTGCCAAATACATAAATGCCCCCACAGTGCCAAATACATAAATGTCCCCACAGTGCAGGTACATAAATGCCCCCACAGTACCTGTGCCAGCGATGAGGGAGGGGGAGAGCAGTGGGACACAGGCGGGTGGGCCTCTGCTGAGCGAGTGGGTGCTCATCAATTTCCGTGGGTGCTCGGGCCCTCAAGCACCCACAGAATCGGCACCAATGCAACATCACATTGCTCCCCACAACATCACATTGCTCCCCACAACATCACATTGCTCCCCACAACATCACATTGCTCCCAACAACATCACATTGCTCCCAACAACATCACATGGCTGTTGGAAGCATCACATTGCTTACAACATAATTCACATTGCTCCCCACAACGGACACATTGCTCCCCACATAATTCACTTTGCTCCCCACAACATCACATTGCTCCCTACAACATCACAGTGTTCTCCACATAATTCACTTTGCTCCCCACTCTGGCTAAGTGGCACACCTTCCAAACGGTTGAAGCACACTGGTTGATAAAGCTTGGCCTAAGCCCTTGTCCCTCAGCAGCCGAACCCTAATCCCCCTCCCAAATATCGACATTCTGACAATGACATTTCTTGTGTACACATTCTAAGACTGTACGGAATTGGTATGGAATCCCCACGCCAAAATCCCAACAAGGGGCGGACGTGGATCGCCCCCCCTTGCGGGCATGCTGCGCTTGCCATGCAACGTGCCCGGTGCCTCACTATGCTCGGCACACTAATTTATTCTCCCTCTATGGGTGTCGTGGACACCCACAGAGGGACAAAGTGCCGGGATTTCGGCGGTCGGGATTTCGGCGGTCGGGATTCCGGCGTCAGGATTTTGACAGCCGGGATTCCGACCGCCGGGATGTAACACTGCTACATTAACCTTGCTGTAACACTGAAATTTCTCCATTGTGAGACGAATAAAGGAATTCTATTCTATTCTATTCTATAGTCCACATGTTGCCTGTCAAACTTTTGTCTGTAACGGTGAAGTACCGCCAGTGACCACTAGGGGCCACTCGACGGACAAAATTACTCCTTAACAGAAAGTGAAACCAAAATGATCAGTTCAAACTTCCAGGCTATGGACAGAGAGAGCTGTGAAGACAGAGATTGGAGGTAGTAGCAGATAGGGAACAAGCCGTCATTTTGATATGCTTTTAATTAGTATATATGTGTGTGTGTGTGTGTGTGTGGTTTTTATTTGGGATTATGCAGTTAAAAAGGGACAGCTTTCCCGTAATAATTATCACCTGCTATGTTTTATACAGTAGCAGAAAGCATCCGTGTAATTGTGAGTTCCCTCCTAACACCTAGGCTATCTCTGAGCTGACATAAGAGATTACCAGGTGTAATGCACCTTTACAAGTCCATTCCCATAAAGCAGCATAATGCTTTATTTGTCATCCTCCTGCGTGACAGATAGCGAGCCTCATTTATCAGTCATTACTGCCAAACCTGCACAGATCTATTTATTTCATCAAATGTAGCGTTACAGTGTAATCATCCACAGCTACCAAATGCTGCAGCAAATGCTAAAAGCCAGGGATGTGACCTAAATGGCCAACAGCTGAGTGAACCCGTTCTGTAAGCACAAACACTACTGTAGTGGCGGGCACAACACAATAATGACCTCACGTTCAGAACAAACAGGAGAGCAAAGGGACGTTTATAAACTACTTCTATATAGATCTTTTGTTCACGAGTTTTGTCTTCCTTTTCAATTGAAATTTTTTTTATTTTGGGAAAAAAATCAGCAGAATTTTTGAAAGTACCACTGACTCCAATTCCGAGCGTTACAAAAAGTTTTGCATTTGCCGCATGCACAAATGTGGGGTGTCAACTTTTGCCGGCACAACTCTATTGTGATCTGAGGTCCTGTCCCAACTGACTTACTGTAATACATTCTGATCATGCATGTAGCAATGATGTGGCAGGACGTGGGCTTTACTAGTTTCCGCAATAGTCTTTACTGATTTTTGTTGTTGTTTAATGTAAACAGAATTTATATATGAACTAATTAAAAGTCTGTCAAAATGTTGGCTGCTTCAATTTACTTTTATTTTGAGCTGTGACAATTTTACAAAATTGCTTTCACTTTCTGTTATACCATCTTCTAGCACACAGAGGAGTAATTTGGTCCATCGAGTGGTCTCTAGGGGTCACTGGTGGTACTTCACCTGAAAGAGGTTAGGGGGATTCATCTATATCTATCTATCTATCTATTTATCTATCTATTTATCTATCTATCTATCTATCTATCTATCTATCTATCTATCTATCTATCTATATATATATATATATATATATATATATATATAGTCCAGTTACCCCCGGCACTCCGTTGCCCCAGATGAAGGGGTGTCTTTGCCCAGGTGCCTTCCGTTTAGTGGCCCAGCCACCATGAATATCGTGCAGGGATGCGGCGGCACTCAGAGACGATCACACGTGATTGTAAAGTGAAAAAATCTTTATCTACGTTTCGGGGTTCAAGACCCCTTCGTCATATATATGGTATGATTTACCTACAATCAAAATCCTGACAGGGATTAGACACGTTTTCTATATTTTTGGGGGTCTGACATAGGTCGACATGAACCCCATGCTTTGGGCACACTTTATATCCCCCCTCCATGTCCACTGGGATGGTATGTACCAGTCAGTTTATCACACCAAGTTAGACATTGCATGGAGTCCAAACACAAAAATAAAACAACAGAAGTCTTGTCAAATACCACTGTTTTTATAAAGTAATATGAAGAAGTAGGAGACACATGGTACGAATAACTGTTTCCCTGCAGATCTGATTGGGCAGCAGCATTTTTTTACTCTCAATGGTTCTTCACTTAACTTTTACTCTGCAGCTTTGCTTATACCAACTGTGGTTGGTAGCACGTGGTTCATCCCGGTGTCAGTGGCAGGACACATGTCCTTCCTTACTGACCAACAACCATCACCCTGGTGTTACCAGCAAGCCCTAAGATTCTGACTGTCTTAACGCACTTTCAGCTACAATAACAACACCTGTCCCTCACTCCTGCATCTAAATGACATTCTGACTGTGGCGGATCCAGGGGTGGGGCAGCAACACAGTTCAAAATTCAAATAGTGGAGCTAGACCAACTTACATTGCCTATGATGTGTGGCAGTGTTTGGGGTGGCAGTTGGTGGCTCCCCTTACAACTCCAGATTTCGGTAAATGCTGCCCAGCTCCGTGCTAGAAATCTATCAGCTATAGACTTCCCTTCTCCATACTCATATCCTATTTTATAGTAATATATGGGGAGGGGGGCTGGACTTCACCCCTTGATTGTAGGTGCTACCATACTGAGACTTGAAGTGCCATACTCTAAGCTCTAAGAACATTAACAATTATAATTAACATGGATTAAAATATGGGCCAGATGACCTCATCAGGTGGATCCCTAACATTCCGAAGGTTCAAGTCCAGAGTACAGGACCCCCTGGGCCAGCACAACCAACCTCACCAAGACATAACACTTGTGCTTCATAGGATTCCTTCGAATTCTGTTGAACGCTGATATATGCAAAAAAATGCTTTAAATCTGCATGCACCAGAGGTGGACCTGCCATTGCTGTAGCAGGTGCAGTGCAGATTGGCCCCTGAGGACTATGGGACCCATTGCTACCCCTGTAACCCTCCTCCTGTCACCCACTGTTTTCTCTGTCACCCTCTGCCTCTCCCTGTAACCCGTGTTGCATATTGTGAACTTGGGTTGGGGTGGAGGAGGGGGGCCCAAATTATATTTTTGCACCTGTGTTCAACAGCCGCAAGTTCGTCCACTGGCATGCACTGTATGCAATTATATGCCCTTTGTGTCCATGCACCAGGATCCATCTCACTTGCTGGTATCTACATTCTAACACTCCTATCCAATGTGTCTGTCTACCCAATTTCAGCATAGCTTCAAAGTGCGAAATGGCTTTTGGATAAATGAGTCGTCCAATTATGCTTGAGAGGATGTCTTACATTGTTCAATTGTTATATTGTAAAGAACTTGTTATATTGTAAAGAACTGTTCTCTTTACAGCAAGTCTCCCACATAAGAACAATTTATAGTCTGTTTACAGGCAGAAGACCATGTCAATTTTCGAGGAAGGAGTCCCATTATAAACAATCTGATATTACCGTGGCTTTGGATAACCTTTTCCATACACTGTTCTGAAACAATATATTTTGTATACTGAAATGGAAAACATTTCCTTAGAAATTAATGTACAGGACATCTTTTCCAGTGAAGCATCAGCAGAGATGTTGGGACAAGGCTGTGGTCTGGAAATAATTCTTCTTTTAGTGCATCATATTGCTTTTATATTTCCTCCAATGAGACAGAATGACTTAGATAAGGCACCGAGTTGCGTGAGTAGGGTGGGTAAGACAAGTGGAGTGGTATTAAATTGTCTTTAAGGTCCACCAGCCACATAGCTTCTTCCTGATCACTATGCAGCATGCACTTATCTGCCTTGTTGCAATTAATTTCTTGATATGTAGAAGAAAAAACTAAAGACAACATTATTACTTCAAAAGGTGCAGCAGCAAAAGGCCTGGGGCCAAGCGAGACTCACTAAATTCTCATTTCCCATCTTGTCGGTGGAATCCTATAATGAGTTCTCGTTTTCTCTGTAGGATCCTATAATTGATAATATAATAAGTACTGCATGTATATTTTCATTAAGCATATTCTGGTGCACAGTCATGTTGGGAGACGATTGACAGGTGTGTAGGAGACGCCTCTGCGGGAAACAGGAGTCAATGAACCTGAAAATTGCAATGTTTCTCTGCCTAAATTAAAATCCCCCAATGAGCATGTTTCATTGTTATACAGCAATAAATAGATCAATGCAAAAGCGGCCAATACATTTCACAGCCAGATGTAAAAGTTTGAACATCCAGTTTAAGGTATAGCGGTAATGTGCAATTTGCAGATCAAATGTTATCTGTTGACATCAGAACATCGACATGGTTCAAAGTATCAAAAGGCACCAGGTTGACATTCTTAAACTGTTGCCAGGGCCGGCAACAGAAATTTTGGGGCCCCATACATTGATATCTCCGAGGGCCCCCTCAAACACTATCAAACCCCCCCCCCCTCCCTTTGCTGGGACATAAATTGTTAGCGCATGCCCATTACTGGAGTGGTGCGCTCTATCACATTGATGTACTCCCTCACCCAGTGTTGCAAGTAAGGGGGTACGGCGTGGTACGGAGTACCTGTAAGAAATATGTTGCAGGTACGCAGTACCACTTACCCCCTGACCCACTGTCAATTCTATTTTTATTTTAAGTCTAAATATAATGCATCCACAGCCCACCCACCCAGCGTTATGATTGGTGCTGTATGCAGCTACTGCTGATTTAGCCTGTCACACTGACAGGCATCAGCGGCGCTGACAGCATGAAGAGCAGGCTCCACAATTGTAAGCATAAGCTGCCCGGCTCTCCCCCAAGCAAGAACCAACCCACCCCCAGTCATTCCCTGTTTCTTATTCCCTGTCTCCTGATGCCACACCACTATTGTCATTTAGTCACTCCTCTAGGTTTGTGTGACCACGCCCCCTCATGACACATTGCCACGCCCATTTTTGGTGGAGGCCATCAGTACCACCAAGAAAAAAATTCTACTTGCACCACTGCCCTCACCCCACGGTCTGTGCTTTTACACACTGACGCACAGTGTTGCAAGTAAGGGGGTACGGCATGGTACGGAGTACCTGTAAGAAATATGTTGCAGGTACGCAGTACCACTTACCCCCTGACCCACTGTCAATTCTATTTTTATTTTAAGTCTAAATATAATGCATCCACAGCCCGCCCACCCAGCGTTATGATTGGTGCTGTATGCAGCTACTGCTGATTTAGCCTGTCACACTGACAGGCATCAGCGGCGCCGACAGCATGAAGAGCAGGCTCCACAATTGTAAGCACAAGCCAACCCACCCCCAGTCATTCCCTGTTTCTCATTCCCTGTCTCCTGATGCCACGCCACTATTGTCATTTAGTCACTCCTCTAGCTTTGTGTGACCACGCCCCCTCACGACACATTGCCACGCCCATTTTTGGTGGAGGCCATCAGTACCACCAAGAAAAAAATTCTACTTGCACCACTGCTGACGCACTCCCTCACCCTGCGCTTTATCAATTGAAATGCTCCCTCACAACACGGTCTGCGCTTTAGCATACTGATGCACTCCCTCGCCCATGGCCTGTGTTCTATCACACTGATGCACTCTCTCACCCCGCACTCTGTGCTTTAGCAAACTGGCGCACTCCCTCACCCTGCCTCCTGCGTTCTATCACTCTGGCACGCTCCCTTACCGTGCAGCTTGCGCTCTATCAATTGATGTGCTCCCTCACCCCCCGGCCTGTGCTCTATCACACTGACGCACTCCCTCACCCCATGGCCTGCACTCTATCACACTGATGTGCTCCCTCACCACACGGCTCTTGCTCTCATACTTATGCTGTCCCTCATGCCCCGACCTGTGCTCTATTACACAACATGCCCCCCCCCCCCCCGCAGCCTAGTCCTGACTCTCCTCACTAGTTCCAACCCTGGTATGCTGTTACCTAGCCCTTTCTTCCCCCCACCCCCTAACCCACCCCACATATATGCAAACACACCCCTTACTCTTACCTCAGAAACACCAGCAGGGTGCAGTCTTACTGGCTGGGCATCCCTGCTTGGAAGTTCCTGGAAGTGGAGCTGCCTCTCTTCCTGTTCAGGTAGCAGCACCAGCATCTGTGTGGGTGACCTGTAGCCCCGCCCCCATTGCGCCCCATGTAGCCCCGCCCCATTTAGTTCAGTGTAGCCCCGCCCCCATTGAGCTCCATGTAGCTCCGCCCACATTCCTCCGTGGGGGGAGCCTGAGCCACACACTGTAGTGTGGCTATCTGAGCAGCTGATTGAGCTGCTGCCAGATGGCAGCAGAGCAGGCTGCACATCTGAGACGCTGCAGGGATCTAAGCTGCCTGTTGGACGGCTGAGCAGGGGGGAAGCGGATGGCTCTGGGGCCCCTCAAATCGTCGGGCCTGGGTCAGCTGTCCCCTTTGACCCCCCCCTGTCGCCAGGCTTGACTGTTGCCAGATTCACAATGTCCCACCAGGGATAAGTTGTTGACAGTTAGTCATGTTGACATATCAACCTCGTATACATGATAACTGTCAACAAGGTAGCCCACCCAACCAACTGCCTTTTAAACCTTTTGAGAGCCAACATTGCTGTGAGAGATCCTCAAAATATCCCTTAAAAATGGCAGCGCCGCTCACAGCGACTGTGAACTTCAGTTAACTGACTTGGCCGTATATGTATTTATTTACACAAAAAAAAAAACGGTCAGCTGTGAGCGACACTGGCGTTTTTAGCGCATCGCTCACAACAATGTTGGCAATCAAAGGGTTAATAACCGGAAGTCACTGTCATTTATTTATTTATTTACAGTTCCTTATATAGTGCAGCAGATTCCGCTGCACTTTACAATTGTAATGCAGCTTTTCCAATCACTGCACCTGGATGAGAAGCGGAATAAAATCAGAACTGTCACACTCCAAGACTTTATATCAGAGGCAGAACAGGGGTTATCGGTGCCCAGGTTACTATAGGAACCGGGACCCTGCCCCCCATTGTGGTGGAAAAAGTATGTCCTGAAAGCAGTGGCGTAACAATAGCCCCGCAGACCCCATGGTAGCGGGAAGGTGCTGAGTAAGTGTGGGCGCTAGGGGACTGCGGCGCTATCGATGCATTGCACTGCTGCCGGGACAAGCCTGCCTTACCCCTCTGCTTGCCACCGCCGGGACCCACAGCTCTACTTGTCTGCGGTACCGGTGCTCCTCCTGTCTCCTGCTAATGAAAAAAGCCCACACAAAATGTCCGCCCATTACAGCAGACACTTTTTGAGGATGCTAGCGGAGTCGGCGGCCTCCTCTAGCATCCCCAAAAATAGTCTGCTGTTAGGGGCAGCCATTTTGTGATGGTCATTTTTCGTTAGCAGGAGCCAGCCAGAAGGAGCGCCGGGACCGCAGACAAGTAGATCTACGGGTCCCAGCCACAGACCCGGCAGATTTATTTTATTTATAGTTAGGCCACTGCCTGAAAGTGACCACTCTAGAAAGAGGTGGCGTGGCTGACATGGAGGGGGTGTGGTTTAATGTCAAATGTCAGTTTAGATTTAGGGGGAAATTTAAAGCTTCTAAAAATGAAGAGTTGATGTTGCCCAAAGCAACCAATCAGATTTTGCCATCATTTTCTAGGATGCAATAGAGAAATACAAGACAGAATCTGATTGGCTCCCATGTGCAACACCTTGGTGCCTATAGATCTGTTCCTCCATAATCTGATTTACCCCTGCTCCAAGTTACATGGTTATTCATGTCTGTTTCGTATTTCAATATAGACAGATTTTTTTCTCTGTAAGTCATAACCCTGTTCTGCGTTATATTTCTATTTCATTGGATGATCAATATGTCAATAAGGAACAATTATGGAAGGCAGTGATCTAATCAGAGGCAAAATCATGGTCTAGATCTGCTGAATATTGATTATACTGTTTCCACCATATATATAGAGAGAGATTTATTAACCCTTTGAATTTGAGGAGATAGGTGTGAAAATTGGCAAGCAAACCTTTTTATTCATCATAATGACCTGTAACGTTATATAGGGAATTGAATCTTTTTTTTTTTAACACAAATTATTTATTTGAATCTATATAACAAATGTCAGTGACGCTTATTTAGTAACCATCTTATTTTTATATATATTTTTTTATATTTTCAGTTTGGTGTCAAAAATATTTGTTACTTTATTGTATGAATAAAATTATATATATTTATATATATATTTATATAATAACACTCATACATATTCTAATACTCAATACTTGTGAGGTGAATTGTGACCTGTTTTTTTTCTATTAAAGGTCTATTAAAGGTCACATACGGCTGCGCTTATACGATTGAAGGGGGAGGAGCTAAAAAACAAGCGCACTATAGAAGAAGCAAGAAGAAATCCAGTGAGTACCTAAAGTGCCATGAAATATTAGTTGTCTCATGAAATGGGTTTTCCCGAAAGACAGTTAGGGGTAAATTTACTAATGTGAGAGTTTTTGCAAGTGAGAGATGTTGCCCCTAGTAACCAAGCAGATTCTATCTATTTATCTAGCTCCTAATAGAAGATAGAATCTTATTGGTTGCTATAGGCAACCTATTTCACTTCTACAAATCTCTTTCTAGTATATTTACCCCTAAGTATTGATTTTGTACTGGTGTTACACAAAGTAAGAATTATTTCATATATAAAGGTGAATATCATTAGACCTACAGTCAGATGTTAATAAGATATTATGGGGCTCATTTATCAACAATCAGCTCCTGTCATGTGGTAAAAAAGTGACAGTTGGGAGCTGAAGCAAAAAAGTTTTATGGACCCAAATAAGTCTCCTATGACATTATCATACAGTATGTATATCACTACTAGATTTTAATGTATAACCCAAGTTATCCCTATTTTCCCTGCATGCAATCTGTGTTTTCATTAATGAGACAGACCCGTGTTTCCCTAGTATGACTCCAAATTAGAGATTTATGGTATGGTTCTCCTGAATTAAGTATACACCAGAATTTAGGGGTTCCCAGCTGAAGTCCCAGATCAATATCACTTTGGGGTTTCCGATTGGAGTCCTGGCTTGGGTATGTTGTCAGTTCAGAAATCAGATTTAAAAATCAAACTTTTTTTAAATCAATATTTATTTGGCTTTTAATGGATTTTAAACCAAATCTGACCCGAAACACTTATGGGCGGTTTTCCCAAAACTGAAACACGATGATGAATTGGAACCAAAATACAGCGGTCTGTGTAGGATGCAGTCAGCATCATGGCGGTCAGGATGCCAGCATTTAGTATACCAATGCCGGCATCATGGCTGCCTTCAGAAGACCGGCGCCAGATCACAAAAGGGTCAGGATGTCACCGGAATCCCAACAGCCTGCATACCGATCGGTGAGTATGGTGGGGATGTTAGGGTCAGGCCGGGGAAGGAATGGGGGTTAGATTTAGGCACTAGTGGGGAGACTTAGGGTTAGAATGCAAGTGGGGGGATAAGGCTTAGTCTGCGAGGCGGTAAGGTGGGGGTTTGGGTAAGGCACTAGAGGAGAGGGTTAGGTTTAGGCTTCTGGAAGGCAGGTTTGAGTGGAGGGGGAGGGGACAGGGGGAAGGTAACTATATACTTGGGATTCCTCGGGGTGCTGGCATCTGTATTTTGACCGCCGGTATCGTGACCGCCAGTCATCCGTATATATCCCATTCATGCACAGTTGAATAGGCAGTCTGCATCATGGGGATGGAAGATCAGAAGACATAGGCACGGAAGATGTTAATTGTAAGTGAATTCACCTTCACCATATTGCACCCCTGGGGTGGCAGACACCCGGGGCCTAGACTAATTATAGCGAGATCACAGTAAGGATCCATCAGGAATATTGTAGTATAAAATATACGCCTCAGCAGAAATTGCTTTTGGAGTCTCCTCTCCATTCATGCCTACTGTACGTACAGGAAGAACATTTTGCAATGACACAAATATTTTCAGTTATTGTCCGCACAAAAATATGTAGGAGATGTCAAGGTCGGTGTCCAACATTAAGAAGAAAAATGACATTGACAAGCCCTCCGAGAGCTTTGTGGAAATGATTATCCAATTATCTGCGGTGGCCAAATTGAACGGCTCTCCGAGCGATGGGTCCGGCCCTCTGTTCATTTCCAGTAGTTCACTATGAACTTGTGCAAGGTAATTCAGCTCCAAACAGCCTTCTCATCAATGCTAATTACAGCAATTCATCTAAATGCCTCTTACAAAATGCATGAACCCTTTAAGCCGCCTCGTTATAATGGGATATAATCTTTGCCTGAATATTTATCAACCCAGTTATCACCGAATACCTCCAGTTAGCACATTGAAAAAAACAAACAGACTTGTTAATAAACTGAGAAACGTGTTCTTCTTTATATAAGATTACAGAAGTTAGCAGGTGGGAGACTGGGGGTACAGAGGTGGCTGGTTTGAAGTCAAAAAGCTCTAGATGAATAGGGAACAAAGGCAACTCTGACGGAAGGAATGACTGAAGGGTAGACAGATGGATAGGTTGTGAGAACTGTACATACGTACAAATCCGATGGCGATTGGCACGTGTGCCGTAGGACACTTGTGATATCGTTCTCAGCCCCGGAGTCAACCACAACATGATGGACACGCTGCACGGTTTGGGGGGTGACACTTTGCACCGTTCTGCAAAATTGATGTGTTTCACCCCTTTTTTGAAGGCATGACGGGTCCAGGGTTTGCCTTGTCGGATGCCAATTTACTAGACCCGAGGGTCCATATCATACGGCCATCCGGAGTAAACTACGGCATACCTAGGCTGATTGGTGCCTAAAAACATTGAGTTTTGCCACCTTTTGATTGTCTAGCTTCCCACTGTCGACCTAATGCTTGTATCGACCTGTCGATCCTAGTCATGTTTACCTATTTCAGGTGTCGACCTAAGATATGTCCTTCAGTGGTCGACCCAATGTATGTCAACCTTCCTTGAGTCTCATTCCCATTTATACGTGGAGTCCTAGACTAAAAAAACATGAGTGGATTAAATGTATACATGGAAATAGCATTGTGGGCAGAGGGAGAGGCCCTCGGCCTTCTGTATGTATGTCAATATCAAATGCAGAGCATTCTAGTCATTTTCGAAGTGCAAGATACCATGATAAAAGTGAGCTGGCCTATTCACCTGTAACTCACTACTCTTCTATATACCTTCCGCCACCTACATTACAAAAGTAATGGGACTTCCTCATCTTTGCGGCCACCGCTTACGCTGCAGAACTTACGTACTCAGGCCACCAACGGGGGCCCACTCCACCACCCTGGGTCCACGCCACCCTCCTGTGTCCCCGTCACCATGTATTACCTTAAGTAAAATTGTGGCGAGCGAGCCAACGAGCCCGAAGCGCGGCGAGTGAAGCGAGGCCACGAGCGGACAAATGCTTACGTAGCGGCTGACGTGACTGGCGTAGTGGTGGCCGCAAAGATGAGGAAGTACCAAAGTAATATTCATAATGCGCAATTCTGTGTCAATATTCTGATCTCCTTTTTAAAAATTTGCCCCCCAAGCAACAGATTAAAAGTACATTACACGTCTCCTTGTGTGCACATTTTTCAGACCTTTTTTTTTTTTTAACAGTGGAAATTCTTTAACGACCAAATGGTCCATGCAATAATGTGCGAAAATGACTTATACAAACTGAAAGCCGGGGTGTAAGGAGAAGCATCGTCTGAGACTAGAATAAAGACAGATTTAATGGTATTTATGTCAGTTAATTTAACTGCTGGTAGGGGCTTCAGTGGTAACACGAGTTAGTTCCACTGTTTAACCTTGCAGGAATAATTCATGCTTTATGACATCAGTGCTTCATCATACGCTCCTTGGGAAGACAGTTATCTCATTAGCTGGAATTTAATGAAATGCAAGGATACACTTCTTAATTTCAAAGATTACTATAACACAAATCGATTGTAAATCTTTGCCCGAGGGACCCTTAACGCAGTCACCTGTTTAACACCCCTTACAAAAGTGGCCGATTTGCAGAGCAGAACTGGTCTACAGAAGCCAGAACCACAGAGCAGAGCGGTTTGGTAGCTTTAGGCTATGTATACTATACACTGGCATTTGTGATGTATTTATGGCGCATTAAAACTCCCATGAACGACATTGCATTTGTGTAGTGTTTAGAATGCATTTTTATGCTTTTATAAATTTTGTTCTTGTTACAACAGCAAAAAAAAAAGGAAAAAACAGGGAATAGTTGGTAACACATATATCAACTCATGCCACCAGTTTCTGGTTTGTGGTTATACAGCGTTCCTACACGGGTAATAGCAATTCCAATGTTGTAACACTCGTCAAATGTGCTGTAATGGAACAGTAGAACAATAAACACGGCAAGGCCATCTAGAACACAGGTAAACACTCCTCATCTGAAACCAGGATTTCTGCTTACTTATTTATTTGCATGTGTTTAGCGTGTACTACAAATGCAAAGTGTTAACTCCAGTTTGCAGGAAAAATTAAGACTCATAGGGTGGGATTTAATAGAATGAGAAAGTCAGAAAGTGAGAGATTTGGTAAGAAATCTCCAGTTTTTTTAAAGCGGCAATCATTTACACGGCAAAACCAGTTTGATTTTGAAGTGTAAATGATTGCCGCTTTAAAAAAACTGGAGATTACTTACCAGATCTCTCACTTTCTGAATCTCTCATCCTATTAAATCTCACCCATACACTCTAAGCCAGAGGTCCTTAACTGCGGTCCTCAATGCCCACCAACAGTCTAGGTTTTCTGGCTATCCAGGTTTACAGGGCTGGCCTTAGGCATAGGCAAACTAGGCAATTGCCTAGGGCATTTAGAATGCCTAAGGCCATCAGCAGCTTCTGCTGATTAAAATGATATGCAGCATGCCTATATTCGGTGTGTGAGTGAGGCTGTATCTGCATATGAAATAGTGTATTCATGGAAATCACTGTAACATAGCATTCCTTATGCAGGTACAGCCACAGTCGCACACAGAATATAGGCATGCTGCATATCATTTTAATAATTGGAAGCTCCTTGTGTGTGCTGGTCATAACAATGCAAATAAGACGAATTTTCAGCAAAAAAGGCACCCAATGTTAGCAGAACTGGCCAGGAGCTGCATGGCCTATTGAGACAAGATGTATGAGGAAACATCTGTATCCAAGCAGAGGTCACAGTGTTAGCTGCTGTCTGCGGGTGGATTGGTTGTGCAATAGTGTTCGGCATATGTGTAAGGGGCATTATGTGTGTCATGTATAAATGCATTAATAATGTGCAACATATGTGTAACAGGCATTATGTGTGTCATGTGTATAAGGCCATTAATAATGTGCAACATATGTGTAATGGGCATTATGTGTCATTATGTGTATGAAGGGCATTAATAATGTTGGCTTAATGTGTAAGGGGCATTATGGTTATAAGGACATTAACCCCTTCCCGACATATGACGTACATTTACGTCATATGTCGGTTGAGGGGGAATCAAGCCAGCTCACGAAGTGAGCTGGCTTGAAAGAGAGCAGGTAATGGCTGTATATTACAGCCAGGTCCCTGCTCTCACGGCCACGAGCGGCGAGTTCACCGATCGTGGCCGTTTAACCCTTTAAGCACCGCGGGCAAAGCGACCGCAGTGCTTAAATAGCTGATCGGAGGGGGGGGCGCCCCCCTCCGGCGCCGATCGGGGCCCCCCGCGGCGAGATCAGAGGGTGCCGATCGGTTGCCATGGTAGCCAGGGGTCTAATGTAGACCCCTGTGCTGGCCGTGTCAGTATTCCTATTACATCCTGCCTGAGGCAGGATGTAATAGAAAGTGCTGAAAATCACTACGTTCAGCCATAGAGCTCTATGGCTGAACCTAGTACAGGCGATCGCGCCCCCTAGTGGTCAAGTACACTAGGGGGCCTTGTAGTAAAAGTAAAAAAAAAAAAAAAAATAAGTTTAAAAAAAAAAAAAAATATTAAAAGTTCAAATCACCCCCCTTTCCCCATTTCACAAATAAAAATAAATAAAAAATAAAAAAATAAACATATTTGGTATCGCCGCGTTCCTAAAAGTCCGATCTATTAAAATATAACATTAGTTATCCCGCACGGTTAAAGGCGTAAACGGAAAATAATTCCAAACGCCAAAACTACGTTTTTTGGTCGCATCGCGTACCCAAAAAAAAATAACTAAAAGAGATCAGAAAGTCGCCCATATCCCATAATTAAATTAATTAAAAAGTACACTTCAGCCCGCAAAAAATGAGCCCTCACCCAGGTCCGTAGGTGGAAAAATAAAAAAGTTATAAGCCGCAGAACATGGCGACGCGACGCAAATTAGAAAAACCGTAAAAGTTGCGATTTTTTTTTTTAGTGGTAAAACATAACGAAAACTATATAAGTTTGGTATCACCAGAATCGTAACGACCCATAGAATAAAGATAACCCATCATTTTAAACGAACTATGAACTCCAAAAAAACCATAACCAGCGCAAAATTGTGGAATGGCGTTTTTTTTTTTTTTACCCCACATTGAATTATTTCCTGATTCCCCAGAATATTATACGGTATAGTAAATGGTACCATTACAAAGTACAACTTGTCCCGCAAAAAAAAAGCCCTCATGTGTCTATATAGCCGGAAAATTAAAAAAGTTACGCTTATTTGAACGCAAGGAGGAAAAAAAAAATAATTAACATAAAAGGCAATGTCGGGAAGGGGTTAATAATGTGTGTCATGTGTAAGGGGCATTACTGTGTGGTATTATCAGGGGTGCCGAGAGAAAGGGGTAGGGGGTACAAATTACCCAGGCCAAAGTCTGATGGGAGGGCCCAGTGTGGGCCCCGGGCCCCCTCCCCTTAAGTGACAGCAGCAGCTGCAGCTCTTCTCCTCTGCCCAGCACACACTGCTTTGTGCTGGGTTGCAGTGTGGCCATGGAGGTAGTTAAAATACAATATTTTCTCAGGATTTTTTTCTAAGGGTATAATGTGAATAATGTGAGGAGTAATGTATATAAGGTAAAGTGGTACTACAGTGTGATGTAACGTGAATAAGGGACACCATCGCATGATATAATGTGAAAAAGTTGCACTACTGTGTGGCATAATTTGAATTGGGGGTAAAATTGTGTGGCCATGCCCCTTCCCAGCAAGAACACACCCCTGTTTGGGCTGCGCACCAAATGTGTGCACTGTTTCTATTTAAAATATTGCGGGTAGGAGCACCAAAATGATGACTGCTATGATGAGGGTTGATGGTGCTGGGAAAGGGGAGCAGGGTCAGAGGCGGAACTAGTGGCGGTGCTAGGGGGCACCAGCCAAAATCTTGCAGGAGGGCATCATTTAGGCTAGGGCCGGCTCTGCAGGTTTAGGCACGGGTTACTTCATTTATACATTAGTCAGCTTGATTATACTATTTGTGAATAAGCAGGGATAGCCATAAATCCTGGGCTTTTGGTGTGCCTTGAAGACCGCAGTTGAGGACCACTGCTCTAAGTGATATTACAATTGATCTCACTCATTTTGGGCCTTCTGTTCAATATTGTTTGTAATATTGTCTAGTGTGTATGCTCAATATTGTTAATGATGCGCGCTCCCGCAGGTCGCTAATGAAATCCTCCATTGTCTATACATGCAGCTCAATTTGACTATATCATTAAAGACTGCATGTATGGAGGGAGTTCAGCCGGAATTGTTAATGATATTGCTCATGAAGCCAATCGGTTATTTTACATCTGCCCCCCTGCAGTGCACATGGCACATGGTTTTGTCCATCTAAGAAGGATTTTGTCAGAAAGAGTGAACTAGAATAAGGCCCATTGGCACAGACAGCAAAAACTGTTCGATGGTTATCAGTGGCGTAACTCCAAAATCAGCACCCCCCCCCCCCCGGAATTTCAGTCGGCGGCCCACCACCGGGAAATTCAGCCTGCAGCCCCCCCACCCCCACCCAGCCCTGCCTTGCACATCTGTGGCTACATGTCTGCGGTCCCAGTGATTCTCCCAATGAAGAATGACCTTCATAAAAATGTCTGCCCCTAACAGCAGACCATAAGGTGTCTGCTGTATGGGGGCGGACATTTTGTGAAGGTCATTTTTCATTAGGCAGATCAGAAGACACTAGCAGCGCCGTGACCGGCTCAGAAAAGTAGGTCTCCGGGTCCCAGCGAGGGGGGGAGGTAAGTAGGTCCCAATGGCAGTGCTGCACAGCAATAGCCCCGCAGACCCCCAGTGCCCTCACCTACTCAGCGTCTCCCCCCCCGCCACGGGTTCTGCGGGCCCACAGTTACGCCACTGATGGTTCGGGAATCGAGTATGAATTTGCCGTACATCCTTCCTTCGATCTGCAACACGACTCCCATCATGTATACAAGGGAGAGGAAAGACAAAGAGGCGCAATGGTAAAACATTTATTTTCCTTGTTATTTTACTAATTTGTTGACACTTTTCTGTTTGCGGTAAGTGGCTTGTTTGTGAGATATACAATTGCACCTAAAGTACATTCAAAGGCAATAAAAGGTGGCTATCGGGTCACATATAATATTGATTAAAGTGGCTAAGTGCAGGAACGCTATATTTTTCTTTAAATTGGTAGGTATGTGTTAACAATGCAACTCTGCTGGATGTCAATGGGACCGAGGCATTACAGCTAGTGAAGAAAACGCAGCATTTGGAGGCTATGGACACAGATCATTAAGAATGTAATTTACATGGAATTACTACCATACTGCTGCTGTCATTTCAGGAGTCTTGTTACTACCAAAGAACCATAAATGCATGGTTTCCAAATCACTGACAAGAGTTCTCACCCTGTACTTAACGCTTTCAGTGACAGAAAAGCCAATAGCGCATTAATATTGCAATACGTCTTCTTCAATTGTGCCCATTAATTACAGGAATCAAGGTCATAAAACAGAATAGAAAATGGATCAACTGATTGGACCTTCAGCTTCTGTGTAGCGAAAGTGATGCTTGTATCCAAAAGAAAAAGAACATCCAACCTGATATCAATTCTCCAAAAATATATTAATCATTAACAACAATGTTTCTTAGCTGGATATGCAATTAGAAAAACTCTGTCTACAACAGTACAGATTAACATATGGAACTCCATAATTTAGGGTGAGGATGAATACTGTATTCTTCTGCCACATCCTCCACCAAATACAGTTTTATTTATCTCCAGAATGCAATAATGATGATATGAATGAGAAATATGGATGAGGAATACAAATAATTATATATATATATATATCTAGGGGGATACCCATAAAATGCTGTGCCGATGGTCCAGCGACTTCACCTCCCCCGGCCCTCCCTCCCTACAATGAACTGCCCGGCTGGTGTGTATCTCCCCGAAGCCTTCTGTTGACCGCCAAACATTGGAACGAGGCTAAATTAGCCCCATTCCGAATGAACAAGAATCAGGCCAAGAATGTGCATATAAAACCAACATCCTCTTGGTTGGAGTTGCAGCGACCGGAATGCATGACCTAGGACGTAGCATGGATCAACAATGCATGCAGGAGACGTCTACTGTCATCAGACACCTCCAGTGCCGGTTCCAGGGGTGGAGCTACAGCACAGTTCAAAATTCAAATAGGGGAGCCACACCAACTGCCCGTGATTCAGTTTGGAATGGCAGTTGGTGGCAGTTTGTACGGTTCCTCTATTTAATTTCTAAAATGTGAAGCAGCCGTGACCCCTGGAGCCCTCACTGGATGCTTCCTGCTGCATTACCATAGGCAGCAGCAGCCAGCACAACAGTCACCCGTTCCCATCACTGGAAATGTGGGTGGGGGGGTTAATAGGTCGCCTACTCTTGAAGAGATATGGGGGACTACTCGAAGAATTGGGAGTCTCTCGCGTTCTTTGGTTGAATAGGCAAGTATGAAGTATGCCCCTAAATTTCTCCTATATGGAATATGAGTAATCCGTTGTCCTGTATCCTTTTACATTCCATAATACCTTATGGCTATCCTAAAGCCAGGCCTTTCTAACTGGCAAAGCATAATCTGTGGAGCACTGTGACAATGACTTCACATTAGCCGCACATAATATGCACTGATCGAACATTTGTCAGACTTGACAGATACACTCAACAAACCAGTTCCTAAAAAACAGAGATCAATGGAACTCTATTGTCATAAATCACTTCATGTACATCCAATGGAAACTTAGTGAAACAATAATTTCCTTCCTGCAAAGGCCATTACTTTGTGGAACATAGATACCTTTCTTTATTTCTAAGACCCAACAGAAGTCCAGGAGAAAATAATTCCTTGTAGAAAGGGTTCCTGAGAAAGGTAAAAGGAAAACAAAGTCTTATTGTACATGGAATTAATGTAAATATTGGGATTTACTAATTGGTATTTTAGAATTGATTAATTTAAAACAGCATTAATATTACTCTAATTGAAAAGCAAGCCGGGCTTTGCACTCAATATTGGTGCCGCTGTGGTGATGGACTGGGGTGTGAAGGACCTACAGGGGGAATGCAGGGGTAGGGGCCTGTGCTTAAGGGGTGTGGCCAATTACGATAGGATAAGACCAGGAGGGTCCCGGGTCCCGCTTCCCCGTTGCAGAGAGCTGGGCAGTGGGGAAAGAGGGGACAGGCTGCCGCTGTAGCACAGCCTCTCTCCCCAGCTCAGCACACGCTTCTCAGTGGGAGCTGATCTCTCCCTCTTGTTTATATTTTTCATGGGGATATAGCCATGCCCCTCCTGGAGGCCACAGACCCTCCATTTTACCATGGCATGGACGACCTGTCAATGACCCTGCCCATGGCATCTGCCACTGGGAGCAGGAGGTGGCATGTATCGCCTTCACACTAATGCCTGTGGGTTTTGCAGAGAGAAGAGGATGAGGAACTCATTCCAGAATCTGAAAGCCAGGAGTACATGGATCCTCTTGTATTGTGCACTGTTGGTGGGAATAAAGACAAGTTAGTATAACAGCATTATATACAGAAATGAGCCACAGCTATGTTATTATATGGGAGGGGGGTATCTGCATCCTGATGACCGAACCCTATAATGTTTGTGAGCACCCACATGCAGAGTCATCAATAGCCGTCATATAGGGGTATTCAATCCTGGATGATATTTCCAACAGGTGGTAATGTCATGTGTTTCTGACAAGATTAGGTCAAATTTACATTCTACTTATTCAACGTCAGGTCCGTTTTTCCAACTGTTGGAATAGATTCCAAAAGTCGACAATGTGGCCATTTTATACAATGCAGATTCAACTTTAAACAAAGTCGAATCTGCATAGGCGAATCCCAGACGAAAACGGCCGGGATGAATATGGATGGCCAGTATTCTCTCCTGTCGAAAATATTGGCCAAGATTGAATACTCCCATAGACTATATCATGAATGACACAGAGGAGATTGCTCAGAGTCTCCCCAGCATCTATATGTTCTTCCCTTGTAGCCAGAAGCTCCGTCCTGTGAACACAAGGAGGAAACACAGCGAGTCTCACCTCTTCGGCCTTTGTTCTGTATATCAAAGCGCCTCCTGTCTTATCGCAGCCACTTCACACTTCAGGGACATGTACCGCTTTCTGATCTCCTCCAGGAAACCGATCTTCTCTGTGCCAGACATATTATCCAATTCACCTAAGAGATAGAACAGAAGAAAGGAGTTACATCACTAGGACAGCACCTGCCCTCTGCAATACAAATTCTGTTAATAGCTCTAATGAAAATAATGATCATTGGAGGTAATGGGATCATCATCTTGTGGGGTAGGCAGGAATACCAGGAAACTGATACAGGTACAGTGTCACCTACTAATGACTAGGATACACCAGGCCACAGACAGGGTCAGGATGATCTTTAGATCTGCTAATGACTAGGGGACACCAGGCCACGGACAGGGTCAGGATGATCTCTGTATCTGCTAATGACTAGGGGACACCAGGCCACGGACAGGGTGAGGATGATCTCGATTTCCCCAGCTGCTAAAGTTGCAGTGGCTGCAGATATCCAGAATTTCACTTTGTGACTGACCAACACTAAGGCATTCCAGCTCAGAGGTTAAGGAAGGCATGTTCTCATTACATTTTACATCTGCTCTTCCTTAACTAGGTTCAAGGGATCAGAAAGTTCAGTGAGTACAAGAGTTTTCTCTTCTGCAGTGCTGGTCCTCAGTTCTAGCTCACATTGTGTGCTCAACTTTTTCTCTGGAGAGGTCTATTCTGCTGGTTTCCTTTTGTGCCTTTTCTTGGTCTCACTGTGTACAACAGGTTTCTTTTCAGCAGTGATGACCGGCAGTTGTAGCTCACAATCTGCTCTCAGCACTTTCAATGGAGAGGTCTGTTCTGATGGCTTCTTGTTGCATTTTTTTCTAGATCTCACTGGATCCAAGAGGTTTCTCTTCAGCAGTGATGACCGACAGTTCTAGCTCACATTGTGCGCTCAACTTTTGTTTCTGGAGAGGTCTGTTTTGCTGGTTTCCTTTTGTGCCTTTTCTTGGTCTCAATGGGTCCAGGCGGTTTCTCTTCAGCAGTGATGACCGGCAGGTCTAGCTCACAGTCTGCACTCAGCACTTTCTCTGGAGCGGTCTGTTCTGATGGTTTCTTGTTGCATCTTTTCTTGGTCTCACTGGGTCCAAGAGGTTTCTCTTCAGCAGTGATGACCATCAGTTCTAGCTCACAGTCTACACTCAGCACTTTCTCTGGAGAGGTCTGTTCTGCTGGTTTCCTATTGCATCTTTTATAGGTCTCACTAGGTCCAAGAGGTTTCTCTTCAGCAGTGAAGACCTACAGTTCTAGCTCACAATCTGCATGTAACTTTTTCTCTGAAGCGATCTGCTCAGCTGGTTTCTAGCGTCATTTCTTGTCCTTGGATGGTGGGGCACTTGGAAGATCAACTTGTACAGGTGTAAAGAGCAACTCCTTAGTCTGTACAGGAACAAATGGCACAGATTCTAATGCTTCTGCTTCTTATGCTTCATCTTCCTGAAGTACTAGCAGGATTTTTATGCTCCCCAGAGAAAGAACTTTTGATTTGCGTCTTCTCCTCTTAGGCTTTGGCATGTTATCGGCCTTTTTTATAGCTACAATATTTTTCCGTTTTCTTTTTTTTTTTTTTGGAAATTGGTTAATTTTTTTCCCTTTTCCCCATGACTTGCTGGAAGGTCTGTGCAAGCATTACTGGGCTGGATCCCTGATCTTTAGGAGCACATGCAACTTGCGCTGTATCTTGCTCAGATGTTGGAGGATCTGCAATCAGAAAAAAAGGATCAAATACAACTAGGACGGAAGCAATGCTACTACAGAGAACATGGAGCTTTAATAAGACACGAAGGCACATGCGGCCAAAGATGACCTATTATAAAGCAGACCTAAAACGTCAGTCCCCTGGGGGTGAGGGACTGAGCATGAACCTAAGCACAGCGGGAACCTGCCATGTACAGCTGTCTGTATAGCTTACAGGTGTTCTAGTGACATCTCCATAGTAGGGGAGCATCAAGGCTGTCCTTATATCTGGTGCCTCTCAGACACTACCTCTATGCCAGGTATGGAGAGGACATAAAACATGGGAATCCCAACAATTTACGTTAACTGGGCGACTTGTCAATCCTGTTACAATTTAATTTTATATATTTTTTTTTCCTCCAAATTTCTCAGTAAGAGGCTTTTGGCCTGGGGGTGTCAGAAAAAAGTCACCTGGCAGGTGCACAGGTGCACTCATTACTCACCAACACATTTCCCAGGTTACCCGGCAGGTGCACAGGTGCACTCATTACTCACCAACACATTTCCCAGGTTACCCGGCAGGTGCACTCATTACTCACCAACACATATCCCAGGTCACCCGACAGGTGCACTCATTACTCACTGGCATATTGCCCAGGTCACCCAGTAGGTGCACAGGTGCACTCATTACTCACCAACACATTTCCCAGGTTACCCGGCAGGTGCACAGGTGCACTCATTACTCACCAACACATTTCCCAGGTCACCCGGCAAGTGCACTCATTACTCACCAACACATATCCCAGGTCACCCGACAGGTGCACTCATTACTCACTGGCATATTGCCCAGGTCACCCAGTAGGTGCACAGGTGCACTCATTACTCACCAACACATTTCCCAGGTTACCCGGCAGGTGCACAGGTGCACTCATTACTCACCAACACATTTCCCAGGTCACCCGGCAGGTGCCTTCATTACTCACCAACACATATCCCAGGTCACCCGACAGGTGCACTCATTACTCACTGGCATATTGCCCAGGTCACCCAGTAGGTGCACAGGTGTACTCATTACTCACTGACACAATTCCCATGTCACCAAGCAGGTGCACTCATTACTGACATATTACTTAGGCCACCCAGCAGGTGTACTCATTATTCACTGACACATTTCCCAGGTCACCCTGCAGGTGCACAGGTGTACTCATTATTCACTGACAAATTTTAAAAGATCCACAGGTGGAGCTAATTACCTCACTTGTATTTCTGTGTGGAGACCAGTGGCGGTTTTTACCTATGGGCTGCAGCCCCCCCAGGTAAAATCTGCCACTGTAGTGAAGCCAGATGCAGTCTGTGAGGCTGCACTGGCTTCACTGTGACTGGCAGTGACTTCCTATTGGAAGTCCAACCTACCAGTCACAAAGGCAGTCCCATTGGGAGGTGTTCCCTCCCTCGGGGACGACTTTGTGCGGGCTGCCGTGCAAAAATGGCGATTGCGCATGTGCAGTACCTATATTGGTACTGCGCACGCGCTGGTCTCGGTGCCTGTCATTTGTATTGAACAGGCGCCGGCACCAAGATTGCTTCTATGGCCTGTTGCCCAAGCAGCCCATAGAAGCTGGCCACATGTGCCGTACACATGTTTATACTGCGCATGCGCACATCCCGGCACCTGTCATCACAGCACAGGCGCCGGGGACGGGACTAGAGGAAGCAGCGGTGACACGGGGAGGGGGTACATGAATCGCGGTACCCCCGCTGTGGCCAGAGGCAGCCCCCCTCCCCAATAAGGTACGAGCCGCCACTGGTGGAGACCTGGAAAACATGAACTGTTGGGGGTACTTTAGGACTGAGGTTAGGAACCACTGTTCTAGGGTGTTATGATTCAGTTTGGAAACTACTGTGTTCGTTACTAATACAAAAAAAAGTATTCCTATAAGGGACATATAGACAGGATATACAGATTGCTCATGATGAATAAAATACAATTGGGATAGAATGGGAAATCAATAATACCCCTTTCACATCGTAAATGCTGCTTGCACCTGGGATTTGGACAGCGGTCCCTCCCGAGAGTGACCTGGCATGATTAGCCCCTACAGTGACCTGGCAATAAGCTGGGTCACTGACTTCAGAAAGGGGGCGGGGTGGTGGCATGTAATCTGGGATGGAAGAGGAGACCACGCGGTACTTGTGTACTTTCACGGCTCCCACGATGTGCATCGTACAGGGAAAAATCGCATCGCATGCGATCTGATGCGATGTAATTTTTCACTGAAATTATGGACATGAGTTGACATCATGTAAAATGCACCCCAAATGTCATTTCTCACACTGTACCACCCCCATTATCAACGTCAACCCGAAGCGTGGCGAGCGCAGCGGTACGCGTCCTATGACCTTTTCATACCCCCACTATCCACGTTGGCGTGGAGTTGAGAATAGAAAGTGTGGTGAGCCCGAAGCGTGGCGAGCGGACGCGGAAACCTGTGAAGCCCGCGAGGGGAGACGGATACCTGTGAAGGTATCCGCGTCCCCTCGCGAGGCTCGCTGTGCTCGCCACGCTTTGGGCTCGGTGGCTCACTGCGCTTGCCACACTTTCTATTCTCAACTCCACGCCGACGTGGATAGTGGGGGTATGAAAAGGTTGTAGGACGCGTGCCGCCGGCTCGCTGCGCTCGCCACGCTTCGGGTTGGCGTTGATAGTGGGGGTGGTACAGTGTGAAAAATGACATTTGGGGTGCATTTTACATGATGTCAACTCATGTCCATAATTTCTGTGAAAAATGACATTGCATCGCATCAGATCGCATTTTATAAAAAATGCACAAAATCACGGGAAAATCGCATCGCATGCCACTACATATGGCATGCAATGGGAGCCGTGAAAGTACACAAGTACTGACCATGCTTGGTAGGAGCTGATGCTACCTCCTCCCTATAGTGTGACCGGGACCCGGGTTACCCGTTTACACTGACCGATATTAACCCTTCTTTTAACCTGGATTAGAATGCTGGGTTGTGGACCTGGGTTTTTTCAGAGGCTTGGGTCGGACTCAGGTTATTTGTGTATTGTGAAAGGGGTATATATGAACTGGTCACATATACGCAGCAGATACAGGGGTTAGAATGCACAATTTACCATGTCCAGTCTTGAACACCAGCAGTCAGTATGGGTGTGGTATGTGACTCCGATAGTCGGGTGTGGTATGTGACTCCGACAGTCGGGATCCCGACAGCTACGCGAGCCACCTATTCTCCCTCTATGGGGGTCGTGGACCCCCACGAGGGAAAATAGCGGGTGGCCGTCAGGCACCCGGCTGTCGGTGTGTTGACAGTCGGGATCCCAATGTCGGGTAAATGACTGTCGGGATCCCGACTGTCGGGAACTCGTCCGGCACCGTCAGTATATATATTAATCAGACTATACACCTATGTTATAACACACAACATTTGGTATTGGCTGATATCCGATATTACTGCACTATAATATAGTGGAGATTACAAATCCTGAATGATTCTATGAGCCTGTCTTACCAGGGCCAGTGCAAGTTTTTTTAGCACCCTAGACAAATCTTCAGCTTCCCACTACCAACCAGACCCCACTTCCGACCTTCCAGAACCTCCTGTGATGGGGTGGAACTGGCGTCTTAGAAATCCAACAAGGAGGCCTCTCTCCCTAAGAAAAATGTTGTGTACAATTTTTTCCCTTCCTACAGTATTACCCCGACCACTGTGCTATTGCTGTGTATGTCTCATTTCTACTTCCAGTATTTTTGTTATGTTAAACAGCAATCAGGGAGAATGTTTAGTGAGTGTTGTAAGGGCAATTGGCTGTGGGCAAATCCTTCTATGGTCTCATTAACTGCCCTTGATGGAACTAAAAATGGTTCTGTGGTGACAGTGTACACAGAGGAATGATATAAATCCCCAACAAGCAAATGACCAAGAGTCTCCTTGCACCCTGTAGAACAGGCGTGGGGAACCTTTTTTGTGGCAAGGGCCGTTTGTATGGGGAAAAAATCCTTCTGGGGCCATATGTAAAAATTTCTCTTACAAATTGTCCTGCTGCAGCTGTCCAACGTTCGGCGGCTGCCGCTGAATTGGGCTGACAGTCTCCGACTGCTGTTGATCAAGAGGAATCTCACGTAAACTATCGACCTCTCGCGAGAATTCCCCTGTACTTGACTCTCGGCAAAGCCACCGGGTGGGTGGGCCACTCAGACCGGCTACAGGGGCCACCTACGGCTCCCGGGCCTGAGGTTCCCCACCCCTGCTGTAGAAGAACTCGCCTGTGTTGGAAATGTCAAACTCAAGAACCTTCAGGCTGTAGAGGCCCCAAGTCTTTCCACAGTAAGTACAAGACCCCATACTGTATATACCGGTCTCTGGACTGAAGATACTTTAGTAGAAGTGGCAGCCTTTGTACATATGTGTCCTGTGACAAAGGTGTCAGTGCAAAACTAACCGAGGTGTCAGGGGAGACATGTATGGTTAACAGAATAATACAGAGAACATAGCTAGGAATTAGAAAGCCTTATCTACGCACATGGGATGAGGACAGAACTCTCAGGCTGGATAACTGGATTGGTAAGCATTAGGGCTGAATAATCAATAGGTCGAATGGGGCTACATCTCCAGGCCCCCTAACAAAGTAGGCCGAAAGCATGTGCTGCTGCAGAAAGGAACTCATTTTTTTTCTTGCTATGTCCTGCAAGGTTCCAGTGGCCGCTCAAAGCCTTAGCCCCACCCGGTCTTCAGCTGTAAGGATGGCTGGAACACTGTAATTGTATGTTCAAATATATACTGTTTGTACTCACCGGCAAACCTGCTTGTGTTATTTTGGGAATTTGATTGAACGCCCAATATATTGGTGTGTGCCCAGATTTACATGCACCTGCAATGGCCCAATAAATTGATTCTGTGTATCACTATTTGGTGAGGAGGGTATGCTGATCCTTTTAGTGCTATGATGGAGACTCTAGGGGGCCTACAGGGGTGTTCACGTTCAAATTAGGAATACATAAATATATGACCCAAAGTATTGTTAGAAAAGAGATAAGTTGCTGTGGCTGGTGGCTTACCATATATTTTCAAATGTTACTGACATCTCTGCATTATGAGTATCCTGTAGGATGTATGTCTCTCTGGCTGGCTTATTGCAATGTGCTGGGGAAAATTGGTTTTTCATATTCTGAGCCTGTATTACAAAGTCAGATCTGTTTGCAATGATTTATAGGCTGTTATTTCATTTTATGAAGTTCTGTTACAAATCACACTTAGATGCATATTTATAAATTTTTTTTTTAAATAATGTGACAGTAGGTGGTTTCACACATATTTCACATTAATTAGTATTAACTAAATGTATCGAAGGAGTTTTTATTAAAAAAAAAAAAAAAAAACTCCCCTAAGATCTTCATATCAAATTTTTCATACTAAGCAGATCTTCATACTTGTAATGTACATTTATTTAATGTTAAAGTGTAAAAAAAATACTGGAGGGAGGCTTGTGATAATAACACCATCTTCAGATGGCATTATGCAGGCCCCCCTCTACTTCTACTCTGCCCGTCCTGCATGCTGACATGCACAGTAGAGCCCGGACCCAGCTTCTGTAATTAACCTGTGTGTCAGACCACAGTCTGATCCCTGAGAAGGAATATACATGTAGAATAGAAATATACAAAAATAAACTCACCTGTTCCCAGACCTGATAGGTGAGTTCCTTCTGTGTCCTACTGGTCAGATAAATGCTATGCAACTCTCACTTAATATTATGCTGCTCAAAAAGCATAACAAGCATTTCCCATGGTACAGATATGATTGATCAGAGTCAGCATTCAGAGGTCAGTGTGTGCTCTGACTGGCTCCAAATAATAATCTGGTCATCTGAATCTTCACTTCTCAGTGATTGAGTGCAATAGATGTAAAACCGACTGTACCATCACATTACACTGTGAAGTGAACAATCACATTAAAGAATGCTCTTATGTCATTCTGCCAAGGTTTTCTACAAGACACTTTGCAACTGCATAGCCCTGTATAATTATTTACTTCTCTAAAGTTTACAGGCTGAACTAATGTCAGAGAAATTGCAGTATTACCCAATGATTTTATTCCTCGTTCTGCGGAACATAACTGTCTTCTCGTTTGAATCTAGTATATTCCATTAGCAACGATGTAATGAACAATAATGAATTCCCCGTGGGCATGTCTTTTATTTACCTTTTTTTTTTTTTGTCCCTTTCATAAGACTGAATGGCCTAGGGGTGTCTCCCATTGGGGGTTAATTTTCTTCCTCTGCAGTAAGCATGCAAAGGGTTTAAATTAATGAATCCTAATTAAAGTAACGAGAGGCCGTCTGATCTTCAGACAGAAGAGAAGGAATCGGAGGCATGGCTTGTGTTCTTAGATGTATTCTTCATCACGGGAGACAAACCAGTTACATTATATCCAGCAGTGCATGGTGTATGTATTTTCTAGCTTGTTTCACCGCAAATTACATTATGTGCTGACACTATTAGCTATTCTGAGAATTACTATAGATAGCATTTCTGCTGTTAGATGACAATGGCTTCAATGCTCCAACAAAGCAAACTGTATATCGTGCAAATAGCCTTTAGCTAAAATGATCGACCTGTGGTTCCTATGCCATTTTGGCAGGTCCCTATTAAAAGACTCTACTACCATCGCGTTAACATTTACTGTCATTTATTACCATATAAATAAATAACTTTGGGTGAAAGAGCCAGAGAACAAGACCAGATATTCCAATGAAGGGTTGTGTTCTACAAAGCCAACTCCTAGTTGGATTGGTCACCCAAAGACTGAAAATTCATTGGGTTTAAAAGGTTGTAGCATAATAGTTAGTGGTATTTACCGGGTTTCTGGCATCTGTCCTTGATTGGTTGGTCTGAAATGTCTAGAATGGATTGCAAGCAGGATGGAGATTTATTGATTTACCGTATTAAATATAAAATACTTCTACCCATATAAAGCTATTAACCATACTGCACCAGCTTATATCTCCTTACTTATCACAAAATATCTCCCATCTCGCTCTCTCTGCTCTGCACAAGATCTGCGTCTATCTTCTGCATGGATCGCTAGCTCCCATTCACTATTACAGGACTTTCATTGGGCTGCTCCCATCCTATGGAATGCCCTTCCACGCACAATAAGACTATCCACTAGCCTCCAAACTTTCAAGCGTTCCCTGAAAACTCACCTCTTCAGGCAAGCCTATCATATACAAGTTCCACACACATAATCCTCTGAGGCACTTATGTATCATATAGCTTCCCGTCTGGACCTGCAACTTGGTGGGACTGCTATGCTATTACTGGTACCTGTCCTTGTGTTTCCCTCCTATTTCCCTATAGATATAAGCTTACAGCAGGGCCCTCCTACCTCCATGTCTGTAAAGCGCAACACAATCTGCTGTGCTATATAAGGGACTGTAACAGAATCTGCTGCGCTATATAAGAGACTGTAATAGAATCTGCTGCGCTATATAAGAGACTGTAACAGAATCTGCTGCGCTATATAAGAGACTGTAACAGAATCTGCTGCGCTATATAAGAGACTGTAACAGAATCTGCTGCGCTATATAAGGGACTGTAAATAAATAATAACTTGATGCCAATAGTGCATTTGTCAAGCATAAATTGTATTATATAACACTTATATAACACTTGCTGATGAAGGCAAAAGAGGTCCTCATGGGCAAAATTATAAACACTTCCATCATGACTGCAGAATGCAACAAGGAGACAGATATAGAAATATGTTGATGCGCTGTTCTCCAAGCAGCTTGAGTCCTATTGGAGAAAGAGCGCTATATAAAATGATTATTATGCACCATTGGCCAATAAGAAGACGTTCGGTCTCACCAATATGAAAAGCCTGACTCTCAGGAGTTTTTCCAAAGAGATGCAGGCCACATCAATTATTATTAAGCATCACACTTATGTAGTGCACATTTTCTTTATTGGATATAAAGCGCAAACAACAAATTACTGAAGAACAAAGTGAACAGCAGTTATGACAAAGTTAAGCCAAACAACAGCAGGTGTGGACAAGTACTCAATACACATTGTTACAGTAACACGAGAGCTGGATGTAAAACAGTACAGGCAGGTGAGGCGGCGGGGAGGGGGAACGACAAAAAAGAGGGTGAAAGAGGCCGGTACTTGTATACCGGTATTACCAATGGCTAATAACACACAACGACAACACAAATACAGTACTATAGGATTCTTGGGAGCTTAAAGTCAGAGTGAATTAAAATATCTCAGAAGGTTAGCACATTACTCTGATATGGTTGTAGTATAGAGGGAGAGAGTCTTATGCCTCAAATTGGCAGTTGCTGATAAATTAAGAACACGTTGTCAGATGGGATATTCACAACAAAATGAACATTTTTTTTTAAACTTGGGTTTCAGCTCTGCAGGAGCTGGGAAAGCGGTCATTGGTCAAGTGAAATATCTTAAGCTATTCCCCCCCCCCCGCCAGCTCCTAGCCTTTATCCCACCACAAAGTGTGAGAAACCAAGTAGGGTTGGAACCACAATCTTTCAGGACCTTAAATGGTGACCCAGCACTGATACTATTGTTGGAAAATTGCAGCAGAGGCTATACTTCCTTAGGAAACAGAGGAAGTTCAACATCCCAAAGAAGCTTCTGCTCCTTTTCTACTCTGTGATTGTGGAGTTTGTACTGTGCTCTTCGATACTGGTCTGGTACGGCTCCGCCAGCGAGAGAGACAAATGCAGACTCCAAAAGGTAGTCAGAACTGGGGAGAAGAAAATAGGGACAGATCTTCCCTCTGTCCAGGACCTGTACCTGTCCAGAGCAAAAATGCGGGCAACGAAGATAGTCAAGGACCAACTACATCCTGGCTATGGCTTCTTTAACCTGCTGCCATCAGGCAGGCGCTACAGGGCCATTCCCACCAGAATCTTAAAAGGTTTGTTCCTTCACCTGTTTATATTTGTTTATACTGTATGCTGTTTACTTGTTACCCACATATCTGCTGCACAGCAAACTGAAAACAAATGCCTAGTATACGTGGCCAATAAAGCTGATTCTGATTACCAAAATCATTTTTAATAATTGAGAAATAGTGTGTATCATGGTGTGCGAGGTTAAGCACAGTATCTGGGAGATTAAGTCATGTCTGAGGGTATAAAAGACTACCATTGCAAGAAAAAATTGCCTACCTACATATAACTACATGACACAATAGAGGGGATACGCCACCTGGTGGTAACATCACTAAAGGATCTAAGTGTCCCAAGATCCAGCAGCTGTCACCGACCATTGTTTAAATGCCCAAAGTATCACACAAACCAGAAGTGGTACAACAGAAGGGTACTTACCATCATTAGCCCCAATTCTATAATAACACTTATTTGCACCTACCTGTTGGGAGACAGAGACACCCAACTCTACTCTTTAGGGAGAGAGAGAGTGGAGCCAGTATAATATTTGGAATACATACTCCCTTCCCACCCGATACAGTATTCATGCTCCTTACCTCTAGTAGACGAACCAGGGGCACCAATTATTTTGTGTATATAAATCATTTTGCCATCCCTTCAAGGAATATTGACCCCCTTTAAAACATTATTTAAATATGCAGGGCCTCCATTGAAGGAGCACTGACCATTGTAATAGGATCCAGAAGAGGAGAGTTGGTTCCAATGAATCTTCTACGTTGTCTTGTCCAGGTAGTATATGTCACATGGGTGAGATGATGCTTAGTATTCTAGTATTTGCAGAATAGCTATAGTTGTATGTTTAGGATTAGCAACTGGCCCTTTACTTCAATGCTCCAAAATAATGACGGTACCTTTTTATAGTGACTAGGATATCTCTAACTAGCTTGTCACTAGTATTAAGAGCTTGTTTGTACGTAAGAAGCATTATGAGTTTGGCACCGTATCGAGGCACAGTACTTTGTACAGTGTTAGAACATTTGTCTAAATTTGTCTTTAGCCATTTTCAAGAGCCCAATTAAGGTTTGTGGGAGCCACATGTTAAGTAACTTGTATGGGACCATGTCATGGGTCACACAGATCGATAGAGGGCCATAACTATCTCTGCTTTAGTCTTACTAAGGGTCTTCAAACTCACACCAAAGCCACACCTTAAGTCTGCAGGAGCCCTGGGGCACCCAAGTATCACCCACTGGTTGACCAAAGCCTCCCGCCATTGCCAGGCATCTTGGTTGCACATGGACCAATGAAGAGGCCATTATTTCTCTATTGGTGGCCCTTTTTGGACCTGTTTGGCCTCTCTTTAGACTGGAAATGGTCATTTAGGAGATTGTTGCTCCTCAAAACACATTTTTACCCATTTCTCATACATTTTATTGTCCTTAATGAATTCTAAAAAACTTGCATTAAGACACTTTTTTTAAATCATAGCACAAAAGGGGAGAAAGGCCAAGTAAGGCGTGGGCCTTGTGTGCTCCAGATGCGTTACTACTGAGCTTGGTCACTAATTGTGTCAAAAAAGTGACTTGTTTGCCACAACTAGCGTTCCCATAGGTGTGCAATGGCATTGCGTACACACCCGCAGTCCATATGATCGCTTGTTAGCAAAATGTGCAAAATGGCGATGATTCTTCTTTAACCCTTTCCATTGTGCATGCCAACAAAGTGTTAAATGAAAGCAAGGCTATGCACTGTACACTGTTAATGGGGAAGGAAGCATCTCTAGCTCATATGAAAGAAAATGTCGTTTTATCTCCCTCTCTATACCTCCTCTCCCCACCCTTTCATCCCGCATTTTAGTGTGCATAAAAGTAGCTGTGATCCTGGAACCGCGGCTAGGAATGACTGGATGGCTGTCAGCCTTGTGTTCTCCACACGCCGCAAAACTGACAGAAAAATACCGACCGTGACAAGGGGAAAAAAGAACATTGTGTCCTTTCACCCGTCACTTCTCCAAATTGCTCAATCTCGGCTGACATATTATTATACATTGTTTCTTCGCGAACGGGAAAAAAGCCAATTTCTTTTCTTTTTACCTTTTTTTATTTTAAACTACAGAACTTTTAAGAACTACAGAGGCGATGGCAGGGAAAAACGAGCTCATATTTTTTCTTCTTCCAGAAACTGGTTATAATTAACCTGTAAACGGCCAGAAAACACTCTTCTGAAATGGGGCTTGACGGACTCCAAATGGGTCCAGTGTCTAGTTGAGTCCCTCCATTGCTGGATGATATCGCGTAGCCAGTAGTTTAATCAGTGGCGTAACTATGCAATAGGCAGCCTGCCCAAAAAGTTTCAGGTCACCCCCTACCTTCTGCCGCCATCCCTCACCTCCTCCATTCCCTCGGTACCTGCTCATTGTCAGGTGATAACCACAGTTCTGTCTTACTTGCACCTAATACAAATGTCTCTCCCATAATGGCTGCCGCCTCCTCTAGCAACCCTAATAACTGTTTTCACTGAGGTGGTGGCCATTTTTGGAGGGACATTTTCAATGGGGGCAGGCGCTCGGACCAGTATCTGCAGGTCCAGATAGGGGTGTAGCAATAGATCCAGCAGATCCCCAGTGCCCTCAACTAAATAAGTCTACGGAAGTATCATCACGCCTAATTCAGGTCACTCCCACAGCATTACAGATGAAGATTAGCTACTTGTCAATCATGTCCCCACTCATCATATATTAATACACATTGGGGGTTATTCTGGCTCATTCGCAAGGCTGCAAATTCGGTGATGTCAGCTTCCTTCACCCCCGGCGCCCAAGTCAGCGGGCGATTTCCATGGGACGCTCAGCGTTTCCATGGGAACGCCCATGAAAGGCTGGGCATTCCCATGGGCGCGACTATCCACCGACACCCCGCGGCCGCACGCACCAGCATATTCACATGCGCAAAAATTTGCATGCACATACGCCCACCATCGGTGCGAACTCACGGGGATGCAAATGGATCAAAATAAGGTTCATTGAATATTATGTACGTGATGGTATTAGGCGTGACATATTTTCCCGATTTAAATTTTCGGTTATTTTATCGCTATCAATGTTATAGGAAGTTCCGCCCCTTTAGGGCCAGAGAAGAGTTATATTCGATACTGGACAAAAAATATGTTCAAAAGACAACGGAAACAATTTGTTGCAGCCCGCAGATCAGGAGCGTTTTTGTATTGTTTGCTAAGGGCATTGTAATGTTTATATGCTTCAGCAGTTGTCTGGGACAGGATAAATAAATTATTTTAATATACCTTTCCCCCCTCTTCTTTCTCACGCCTGCGCTTCTGTGCGATTTTCATCAGTGGCGAGCGTACTATTTTTACAGCATCGTACATGACATTTCCTCGAGAAATCTTTACATATGGACTTGAAATGCATTATGCAAAACTTTGAGATTTTTGACACTGCAGAAACTCTAAAGGGAGGCAGTCTGTGCTAACATTTTAAATCCCCACCGCAGCTGCTTAGTTAATAGAATATGTTGAAAAATATTGATGTGTTTTGTGTCTTCTCTGTCAGAATCCATGTCTTTAAAAATCATAGCAAATGGCCAGAATATTCCATATCTTTCCTAGTTTGACTTAAAATTATTCTGTACTGATGGGGGAGAAATACTCTCTAAAAATGTCTCTTTTTTTTTTTTTGTGCTTCACTCATTTGCATTTCTCTTGAAAGCTTTTAGTGTATTGAACACTTCCATTATCAACCTTTCGTTGTGCATTAATATCGCAGCTAAACAAAAAAAAAAAATTATACCTTCAACCATATAAAAGATTTCTTGCAATTATTTCACTATACACAAACATGCAAAGAGAATATTAAATATAGATACAAATGATCAAAAAAAAATTACAACAATCTCAGCATCGCGTGAAAGAAGATGAGGGGGAAAAAAAAAAATCGGAAAATAAAAAATATCTCTGATTGTAGAGAAAATCTGTCTCTTGTTCTCCACCCTCGAGCTTGTGAATAAAATACATTTCTTTTCCTTCGCAATCACAGTTATAATCAAATTGTCATTTTTCCCCTCTGAAATGCTCGGATCCATTGTGACTTGTACTTTTTCGAGGTCCGTAAATGTGGTTTATGTTTGAAATGTATCAAGTGGAAAGTACTTATTACTAGTAAATGCTGTGCTATTTCACGTTCTGCAAAGTGAGCTGTTAACGGATATAATTTGAGCAGAATAGCCAGAGGAAACCTTTTGATATGCAGACAAGCTGACCCGCTACTGTTCCTTTAATTGGGTTTTTAATTTTCCAGGCCATCTGACAATATTAAGTAGGGTCCCAGACCTTCAAATGTTGATTGGGAGGGTTAGACGAGATGTTCTGAAACATGGCATTATGGAGAGAAGGTGAGGGCACTATCGCAGACAGAGTAAAGAAGGAATCCCGCAGGGGTACCTAATGCAGCTTACATTTGCTATATATTAGCTACATTATACTGCCTATTGGTTCATTTTATTTTCATAATTCACTTTCTTTTACGTTCTTTCTTTACCATTCAATTCAATTAGCTGCAGTAAAAAAAAATGTGACTTTTTTATGTTTTTGCGATTTTTGGGGGGTAATTCAACGAATGCCCTTTTTTGTACCTTTTTTCACCTGAAAAAAAAAAAACAACAGAGATCTTAATTTTGATCCCTGCATTTTTCAAGGCCCCAAAAAAGGCACTTATTATGGATTTTTTTTCTACTGCTATCGGGCAGGTGAAACAAAATACCTGAAAATGCCGCCTATCGTCATCAACTGAATAACGCCCCGTGGATCAACTAGCCATTTATTTATTTATTATTATGGGAGGAAACCGGAGTACATGGAGGAAACCCATGCAAGTACAGGGAGAATATACAAACTCTGCACAGTTAGGGCCATAGTGGGAATCTAACCCCTGACCTCAGTGCTGTGAGGCAGTAATGCTAACCATTACATCATCCGTACTGGCCATGATAATGGTAATTTAGCCATGGTAATTGAATTTAGCCATGGTTAATTGAATTCCCTCCGTTTTTTTTAAGAAATATAATTGTCCTAAAGTTAATGACGTTCAAAAATGTTTAATATAATTAATAATTTAGTATTTGTAAATATGCTAGCAGGAAACAAATAAGTTTGAATGGTGACCCTAATGGTCCTTGTCAATTGTCACATGTCTCTATTTCTGTCTGTTTGTCTCTGTCATAATGCTCTACAATGCTGACGCATAAAATATTATTTACCATTTCCAAAATGATCTTAATCTTTGTTTTTCATTTGTTGTCTTTGAAAAGCTTTTGCCTGAATGTCAGCTCTGTGTTTTGATTTATATGATATATACATTTCCTTAAAATGGGATATGTGTAATACAGAATGAACACTATACCCAGGGCTATTTTTCAGCAGGCTCCAGCAGGATCTGAGGCCCTTATTCTAGTTCACTCTTTCTGACAAAATATTTCTTAGATGGACAAAACCATGTGCACTGCAGGTGGGGCAGGTGTTACTTGTGCAGAGATAATTAGATTTGGGTGGGGTTTTACTTCAAAGTGAGATCTATATTGCAGTGTAAAAATAAAGCAGCCAGTATTTACCATGCACAGAAACAAAATAACTCACCCAAATCTAATTCTCTCTGCACATTTTAAATATGCCCCCCCCCCTGCACTGCACATGGTTTTGTCCATCTAAGAAAGATTTTGTCAGAGTGAACTAGAATAAGGGCCTCAGTTCCTGCTGGAGCCTACTGAAAAATAGCCCTGACTATACCCATTACCCAAATCTGCATCTTCCAGGTGGTTGACTTAAATTGCTCAATTTAAAGATTAACGGGAAGTTTTAGCAAAGTTTGGAGAGGGATAAAGTACCAACCAATCAGCTCCTGCTATTTTTTAAACAGTGGGGCAGATGTATGAACTAGCGTTAAGTGCATTTCTGCACTTAACGCTAGTTAAATGGGGGGGGATTACCTTTTTTAATATGTACTAAAAGCGCACCTAACGTGCTCTAGGGACAGCCCATCGAGTAACGCTCGGTGGGGTTGTCCCCTGCAATCCCACACAGTAATTTGCGGCTGGGGTGATGTATTAACAGCCTTCAAGGCATTAAATCACCCCGGCCACTTCGCCAGCTCAGGGCTAGCGTTGTCCTATCTCCACTGCAAGGACAGCGCTAGCCCTGCTGCTGGCTGCGGTCCGGGCTGCACACGATATCTCAGGATAAAAGCGAGATCTTGTGCATGCCCAAAGAGCCGGATGGGGGGAGAGTTTTTTAAAATGTGCATGCACAGGGCTGACTGGTCCGCCGATAAGGAGAGCCTTTAATGCTGGGCATAACGGCTCTCCTTATCGGCGGGGGTTTCATTAATTTGGCTATAATGGGTGCCGCTTCTCATTATGCAGGAGAAGCGGGACCCATTATTTGACAAACGTTAAGGATTGCTTAATACATCCGCCCCAGTGCTTGTAAAATGATGGTGGATGCTGATTGTTGTTGTTGTTTTTTTTTATCGTTCTCCACTTTTGTATGTCTCCAAGCTTATATTATATTGCCCCCTTAGTTATTATTATGGATGCCACACATCAGCGCTACATTTCCCTAATTTAAAAATCAAAAAAGCAGATCAGTGGCCATTGATTAAATTCATCAAGGAATAAGGGGAATTCTTACATGTTAATACCCCGGATTTGCCGATCCCGACCATTTTTTTGGTTGGGATAGGCAAATCAGTTCTATGTCTATATTAAACCCCTAAGGGTCTTTAGCCTATAGATCCGTTTGGTTTCACTTTTCAATCGTTGTGTTAGTTGGTCTCATTGTCACCAGTGTTGTGGAATTTCTTATACTCCTTTTTGAAGTTCAGGCCTTCTGGACTTTTCTTGTGTGCTTCAACGCAATGTTAAGAAATACTGTGACGTAAATTTACTAAAGCTTCTAAAAATGAAAAGAGTTGATGTTGCCCATAGCAACCAATCATCAGATTTTGTCTATCATTTCTCGGTACTTGTGAGTTATCCGGGCTGCCGATTTTTTCATCGCGCCCGAAATCGTGGGCATCGCGTCGGTCGTGGCCGTTATAAGGAGCCGCGACGCGATGCCCACGATTTCCCATAGACAGTAATGTTAAAAGACACGATGGACCCGATTTCCGACACGATTTCCCATAGACAGTAATGTTAAAAGACGCGATGGACCCGATTTCCCATAGACAGCAATGTTAAAATAAAATGACAATGTGAAATTGGCCAATATGGCCATTTCACATTGGATATGTTTTTAAAAAAAATGTTTCATGGCCCCCCACCACTGTTAACGCCACCCCGCTATTGACGCCATCCCGAAGCGTGGCGAGCGCAGCGAGCCCGCGAGGGGCGGCGGTACGCGTCCTCCGACCTTTTCATGCCCTACTATCCACTAGGGCGTGGAGTGAGAATAGAATAGTGTGGCGAGCGCAGCGAGCCACCGAGCCCGAAGCGTGGCGAGCGCAGCGAGCCCCGCGAGGGGACGCGGACACCTTCACAGGTATCCGCGTGCCCTTGCGGGCTTCACAGGTGTCCGCGTCCCCTCGCGGGGCTCGCTGCGCTCGCCACGCTTCGGGCTCGGTGGCTCGCTGCGCTCGCCACACTATTCTATTCTCACTCCACGCCCTAGTGGATAGTAGGGCATGAAAAGGTCGGAGGACACGTACCGCCGCCCCTCGCGGGCTCGCTGCGCTCGCCACGCTTCGGGTTGGCGTCAATAGTGGGGTGGCATTAACGGTGGTGGGGGGCCATGAAACATTTTTTTTAAAAACATATTGGCCAATTTCACATTGTCATTTTATTTTAACATTGCTGTCTATGGGAAATCGGGTCCATCGCGTCTTTTAACATTACTGTCTATGGGAAATCGGGTCCATCGTGTCTTTTAACATTACTGTCTATGGGAAATCGTGGGCATCGCGTCGCGGCCCCTTATAACGGCCACGACCGACGCGATGCCCCCGATTTGGGGCTAAATCGCGGGCATCGCGTCGGTCGGGTGTCCTTAAGTTAACCAAACTTAAGGACAAAATCGGCAGCCCGGATAACTCACAAGTACCCATTTCTCTATTGAAGCCGGACGCGGGCATTTAGATTCGGGCTGGCGGCTGACATCACATGACGTCAGCGCCCGCCCTGAATTCAGCCATCTTCGGCCAGGATAAAAGTCAGTTTAGACGGACTATTTCAAGAAAAAAGTTTGAACTGCGCTTTGAGGAAGGAGATAACTGTCTCCTTCCTCAAAGCGCAATTTAAACTTTTTTCTCGTCTTGTATATGTATTAAGGGACTGACTATCCCTAGCCCAGACTGCTGCAAAATTTGAATAAGCCCCAAGCTGGTATTACACACCTTGTTTTTTAGACTGACTTTTTATCTGCGAAGGGGGAAAAAATTATTTGATGATGAGGGACCATCAAATTATTTCTCTCCCGTTTGGGAGTGGGTGTTCGGCAGGGCGACGGGGGGGTTTTACGTGCACGCGAGGCTGCGAATATACACAGCCGAGCGAATATGATTATTTTATACTTTTCATTTTTGTTTGATTGGAAATCTTTAATTTTTGCTTTGCGGTTTAATCCTTATAATTTCCATCCCAAGCCGTTAAATCCATGAAAGAATCCTGTGAGTGGTGGTTCTCTTGCTTGATTTTCTTTTGCTCCATAGCTACAATAGCTGGGTCAATTATTGTTTGAGATTTCTTGCTTTTTATAGATGATTTTTGGTTTTGGTGATTTATTTCAAGTGTTCATCTTGCATAAGAATGTGCCAGTGTTTTTCTAATATGTGTTTTATTATTGTCTTAACCATAGTCCCGCAGCCCCCGCGGGGAGGCGCTGAGAAGTTTTTGGCGCCGGGGGGTATAGTTACTGCTGCCGTCTGCCCCTGCCGCCTGCCGGTACCTCCTGCCGCCGGCGCTTCTGTCGGGTCCCGGCTCCTGCAGCTAATAAAAAGTAACAATCAGAAAATGGCTGCCCCCATACAGCAGAGCGGTTTTAAGGTTGCTAGAGGAGGCTGCTGCCGTTTTCTAAGTGTCACTTTTTATATGCTGCAGGAGCCGGGAGAGCCGGGACCTGACAGAAGCGCCGGTGGCAGGAGGATCCGGCTGCACAGGGAGGGGGGGTTGTTAACCCTAGGGGTTGGAGGGGGGTTTGTTTACCCTAAAGGGGGGGAGGGCGCTGCCTGAATTTGCGGCAGGGGGGCGCAAATTTAATAGTTACTTACGCCACTGCTTGTGGGGTGAATATTGGGTTTCAATCTTCCTTTGTTTTAATTGTTTTATGTCCAATTTTGTTATTTAATTAGTTCTTGGAGGGTAGACTCTTTATAGCTTTTCTCCATGAATTTTTGTTTCATATTTTTCATTTGTTCATAGAAACGTCTTTTCTTCCATGCAGATTCTCTTTAATCATCTGGACTGTCTACTGGAGATATTGGCTAACGATGTTCGTGATGGTTACTTTTTATTGACAAGGTGTTTCCATTTACTGTTTTAGTGTGGGATCTTGTCTGCCTGGAATTGTTATGTATGAATATTTCCAAATCCCAAAAATATGACCATTTGTCTAGTTGTGATAGTAGTGAATTCCAAACCTAAACCATCACTATTCATGCCTTTGTGAATTGTTGCAGATAATTTTCAGAGTGTTCCTATGTGTAAAACAGTTCACCAATGATGTTGTCTGTGCCAAAATCTCAAGTTTTTTTTTCCCACAGTGGTTGATTGTCCTTATTTGGTCTTCCTATCATTTGGAGATGAATATGTTTGTATAACTTGGCATGAAAGTTGTGCCTATTGCTGTCCCTTTTGTTTGTAAATAGTCATCTTTATACCAAAAGTAATTTTGCTTAACCACTATGCTAACCACTATAATGTTGACCTGAGAACTATGGAGATTGGTTGATGTTGATAGATAACAATTTAAATGTCCTGATCAATGATCATGATTGATACAAGTGTACAGTAACTTTACATCACTTGTGCAAAGCATATAGTTGTCCGACCAATCTACTTTTCATAGGATCTGTAATATTTCTACTATATCCCTGAAGTGACTTTTTTTATTGAGTCAATAATTCTTGTCTCACAGGGTTCAACATGGTTGGGTACCTTTTCTTAACGTTTTTATTGATGTATGAAGGTTTCACTGTAGTTTTCATTGACTCCAAATAAATCCCACACATTGTGCACTTGATTTGTGAGAAAAGAAGTTACAGGGGGCTAGCTCTGGATTGTATGGAGCATGACCGAGTTCCTGGGTGCATGGAGAAGTACACCACGAGTGCAAGTTCTTATACAGCACCTGGAAATCACTTCTAATACCTGTCTCCGGTGATGGTGTCCTGCTGTACAAGTGGTATGGTAGCTACATGACCAGTCTTGGCAACAAAAGCAGCCATTATCTGCTTGACCACGCTTTGCTCACTTTAGAACTTCTCTGAGGTCCACTGGGCCAACTGTTTGGTCTCAGGGTCAAACCTGTAGGACCAGGATTCCTCACTAGTGATGATCTCCTGGACAAGTTCCATTAAATTGAATGTCAGGCACCAAGTCAGCTGAGCTGAGTTAGCTGATGGGGCACCCACCATGCAGAAACCTTTTCCAGGCCAAGCTTTTTTCATTCAGATTGCATCTACTCTACCTATACACTGCAGATCCTCATACAGTGGCTACAATTGCTGTTCACAGGGTAATATCTGTGTAGTGTTTGTACGTTCTTCTGTGTTTGCATGGATTTCCTACAGGTGCTCTGTTTTCCTCCTATAGTCCAAAAACATACTGGTAGGTCAGTTTGCTTCTTAGAAAATAAACCGTCACTTATGTGTGGTAGCGCTGATAGACAGTAAGCTCCACTGTGGCAGCGGCTGATGTGAATGATTCATTTTCTCTAAAAAGTGCCTCATAACATGATTGTGCTACAGTATATAAAAAGAAAAGGCTGGTTAGAGCCCACTGATTTAACCTTTGCTTAAGCTGCATTTGGGCAACGAAACGCATCAGCCAGACCTTTTATTACAACCCACAGCCAACTTTGGATTCCATCTGGATTACCGGTTACTCTTCTGGACCCCTTGGGACATTGCATCCCCAGACAGCCTCGTCAACACAGACTGCCTATCCACCATAGAGAGGATTTCCTGATATCAAGCACCTTTCAGGACTCCAACAATTCCTCCAGCAGGTCAAGTCGTTGGTAATTAATTCCTGTGTTACAATACAGACTGTCTATGAGGAACTATATACATTTTCTATACACCTAAGTCTAGTCCGGTTCAATCCAGTTCGCTAAATAGGGGTTGTTTTTAATGAGCTCTAAATTGTGTTTGTATTACATTATTCACCTTTTATGACATTCCATTCTTGTACATATCATTTTGTTATGCTTTGAGCGCAGCTATTTTCTTGGTTTATGTGTTTTGCCCACTGATTTAAGTCTGCTTTTCTTGCCTTAGAATCTATTAAAGTGGCTGCAGAAACACTTACAACTTTTCATATACTGTAGTTGAATGAACAAAGTTAGTTCCATGCATGCAATTGGCACCCCATATGTATTTGTCACATATGTATGACCCAAACCATGAAAAATGTATTGATGGATTTGTGTCTGAATCTTCATTACCACTGTGACTTGTTCAATGTTCAAGCAACAGCCATCAAAAGCATGTATATGCCTAGTGTTCATTCAAGCACTCAGCACCTTTCAAAACCATGCAGTTCCTCTTTCCAGTCAGGGGTGGCAGTACTGAGATACAGCCCAGAGTGTTCTAGAAGCACCAGAGCAGAAAGCCCTACCCCAGGCAGGTAAAAAGACCTGCATGGGTTTTGAACTTTGAAGGGTGCAAGAATGAACACAATATGCATAAGGTTATCATATTGCAACCATTGGTTGCAAAAAATGTTTTCAACATCATGAAATAGCCGCAGGCAAAATAATAAAGAGTTAGATTGTGTTACGAAGTTTAGCACAATTTTCCAGAGGACGCGTGAATACAAAACCCATTTGCTTATGTTCTTCAGGATGGTCAGCTGAAGGCACCCAATGATAGTCCACCTACTCTAAGAGGTATCGAGTAACATGCTCGCTAACATGCTTCTCCAGCTGCCAGCATGGGGATGAATCCGGCTGACGTCCTTCCACGACGCAGTATAATTAAATAATCCCCTTTGTTTCATAGAAGGAAGCGCAATGTGACAGATAATCAGAGAATGAGTGTTCTTATTTGCTTTGTTAGAAATTGATGTTTAGGGGCTACAAGAAAAGGTCCTAAAAATGACATGAAAGTGGCTGAATGAGGAAAACCGGCTTTAATAAAGGCCTGAGGAATTTTTGTTGAGGAAAACCGAGGTAAAGAAAGGGAAAAAAAGATCCTCCTGACAGTTCCATCTCCTAAACGAGAGATGACAGCACCCTCATTAAAAGAATTAATAGCAAGCTCCGAAATGTTAACCTCTTCAGTGCTCGGGGCTGACAATATGCACTTGCTGATGCCACCGTTTCCAGAAAGATATTCAGCATCAGCTTAACAGTGGGAAGTACGGGGGACATATCATTTCTGTACCATTGCGGCATCAAGTGGAGGTTGCAAAATGGGCCCAGAAGCCTCGCTGCCTTGGCTAGCTATAGAGCAGTGGTGAGCCTCTGTCTGCTGATGATCACACATGTTCTGCAGCAGAAATGACATTGACTGTTCATGGACATTTGAAAACAGTGGTGACAGTGTGTCAGGTAATCCGGCAATCATGTATCGGAGTGTGCATTGTTCATGATTCATATCCTCAGTGTGATTCCTGAAAAGGGGAAGCTGAAATATACACTACATGATTGGCCGGGATATACTGTAACATATAAATTGGGGACTATAAATACCTGTTAGTCCTGCCAGGACTTATTTGTCAAGTAGCTCCCTCTCTTCTATTCACTTGTCATGTTTTTTTTCTACTTAAAAACTCTACAGTAATTGGACAACCACCCCCCCCCCCCTCCACCATCAAAGAAACATTCTAGGTATTGCTATGCCAAATCATAAAATCATGTAACACCCTCCTCCTGATTCATTTTTATCACTTCAAGCAAGAAAATAAATACATTGTATTTCTGACCAGGAGTTATAGTAATGAGGGCTTGCGTCTGAATTACAGGGAAGAACTGAAAACAATGTTTACTTAGCAGGAATTTAATTTCCTCCGTTGTTATAAAACATTGTGCTTCGGGCTAGCCTCACAAGGACGTAATTCAATTGCAAAGATATACAAAACGGCTTCAGAGTTGTCAGGGGAGGAGGCAAATTAGCAGACACTAAGAAAGCAGGTTCTCTAATGGAATAGGGTCTATAAGTAATAATAATAAAACTACTACTACTACTACTAATAATAATATAGATATGTACATTCATACCTTGATTAAAAGTTAGATAGAATATGATCTAGAGTAATACATCTTAAACATTTTGTTACAGGGTCTTAGTATGTTATTATACGGGCACAGCAAAGATGGACAACCTACCTAAGTGTTAATGAAATATAAGCCTTAGATTACTGTTCTAGCCACAGGTTCCTAAATATGAGGTAAGGTATAGGCAGATGGGGTAAGGTATGAGCAGTTGGGGTAAGTAAGGTATTAGCAGTTGGGGTAAGGTATGGGCATTTGGGGTAAGGTATGGGCATTTGGGGTAATGTATTACTAGTTGGGGTAAGGCATTGACAGTTGGGGTAAGTTGTGGGCATTTGGGGGTAAGGTATAGGCATTTGGGGTAATGTATTGGTAGTTGGGGTAAGGTATGGGAGGTTGAGGTAAGTTTTATGGGCATTTAGGGTAAGGTCCAGGAAGTTGGGGTAAGTTACTGTATGAGCATTTGGGGTAAGGTATAGGCAGTTGGTATAAAATATTGGCAGTTAGGATAAGATATTGGCAGTTGGTGTAATGTATAGGCACTTGGGATAAGATATTGGCAGTTGGGGTAAGGTATGGGCATTTGGGGTAAGGTAGGGGAGGTTGAGGTAAGTTATGGGCATTTAGGGTAAGGTACAGGCAGTTGGGGTAAGTTATGAGCATTTAGGGTAAGGTAAAGGCAGTTGGTATAAAATATTGGCAGTTAGGATAAGATATTGGCAGTTGGTGTAAGGCAGTGGTACCCAACCCTGGTCCTCAAGTACCCCCAACAGTGCACATTTTCCAGGTCTCTTCACAGAATCACAGGCAAAATAATTAGCTCCACCTGTGGATCTTTTAAAATGTGTTTGAATAATGAGTGTGCACCTGCTGGGTAACCTGGAAAACGTGCGTGTGGTACTTGAGGACCAGGGTTGGGAACCACTGGTGTAAGGTATAGGCAATTGGGATAAGATATTGGCAGTTGGGGTAAGGTATGGGCATTTGGGGTAAGGTATAGGCATTAAAACAAAAAATAGTCAAATTGTGAATGGAAATGAGAGATGCATAATAGTCTACCATATATATAATGGTCTGTCATATATAATGGTCTGGCAAATATAATGGTCTACCATATGGCGAATTTCCCCAAATTAAGTTTGTTCCGTATGGTGCCCTACCAGTGCGTTTCCTGTTGGTTCTGTCCTAAGCCATGTATATCTGCTGCCTGGTTGCATCCTACTGAATGCATGTATACAACACGTATAATAATATGTGACTTCAATGTGATTGACCAGCAGGGTTTATGAACGTCCTAATTCATTAAGCAACGTGTCCTTGTAATGTGTATAGCCAGATGGCATCACCGTAGTGAGTAATTATATCAAAGGGTGCACAATAATGATACCACAGAAGTATATTTATTATTAGTGTCAGTAGGCCCTGAAAGGTATCATTTCTGACTGAGGTGATAAGAAATCATTTTTCAGTGCTGATTAAATAATATCCCTTGCGGCACAGCAATTCTTCCAATAGAGTCCTGCCTACTTAGCTGGCGACCAAAGGTATCACAGGGTAAGAGCGGCTAGCGCCACGGTGCTATCTATCTGGACCAATCTCTTACATTTTCCAGGCTCCCTTCCCGATTGAGAATACTGGGGAATTCATACTGATGTTAAAAATGTCAGTACGCACTTAGAATAGCGATTAAAATCCCAAAGGACAGCTCAGCTCTCCCAATAAGAACCCTCCAGTTTTTTCAAAATGCCAATCATTTACACTTAAAAATCAAACTGGTTTTGCAGTGTAAATGATTGCCGCTTTAAAAAAAAACCTGGCGATTTCTTACCAAATCTGTCACTTTCTAAATCTCTCATCCTATTAAATTTCCCCCATGATTCCCATACTCTCTATAATATATCATGGTGATGACCACATGGTATCCTGGTTACTACCCTGGATAAGAAATAGTTCCCTGCTCCTCTCCCTTGATGAAACGGGAAATGTTGGGCAGTCAGCATATAAACTGCCAGATGCGGACAACAAATGCTCAAATCAGACATGTTGGAAGATTTGTCATGCCGACCATCCATCATTGCTAATCAGTTGGTGCCATACACCATAATCTGCAGATCAGCACGGTAATTGCATGTAGTATCCAAAAAGAGCAAGACTTGTGTGCCACATGTATATATGTAGAGTATTTGCATACACACTGATTTCATCCTTGTGTTATCATGGTGGGATACTGGGTTGCATGTCATAAAAGGTACCTTTTGTTGAGTCTACAGTTGTACAACTATACAATGATATAGAATACACCATATTCTGCAGATGAAGCTAGATATACCGTACAAACACACATAGAGGGAGATACCCTTTAGTAAGTAATCCCACAAAAGTGTAAACAAAAGCATTTAAACCATTTTCAAAAAAATATTTGCAAAACTGTCACCAAGGTCTCTACGCTACAAAGAAACCCAATTAGATATTTACAACGTTAAGGCCATAACCAAATAAAATTAACATATAATTATGGCTGCACTTTCCGTGCAAGGAACATGTTGATGAGGTCAATCTATCATTATGACATAGTGGGAAATGGAGCCCGCTAGATCATTATATTAGCATCATTTATATAAAACCTCTTTAACTCTTTGTCTCTGGGTTTTGGGATAAAATTGTGTAAACCTGCTTGCAAAATTAATCACTAAAACACCACATTTTGCATTAATTTAAGATGAGCTTTTGGGGTTTGTTGAAAACGAAACACAACCAAATTTTGGGGTTCCCAGTTGAACCTAGTCCGGGTCGAGCCACATTGATTTCGGATCCAATAACCAAATGTCAAGTGTTTTTGATGGCGCGTAAGTACGAAATGGATGTTAATAATACAACAGGGCCAAAAATTACCTGATTTTTAGATGTTTTTAGAAATTTAGAAGAATACCAAAAACACTTAGAGGGTGTTTTGCCAAAACTAAAATACGGTGCTCTGGATGCAACTTCAGATTTAAATGGCCGCAGTGTTCAAAAAGTGCCATCTAACTGCTAATTTTTGGTTTTAAAATACATCTAACTGCTAATTTTTGGTTTTAAAATACAGAGATCGCGTTTTTAAAAATAGAGTTTCTGAAAGATACAAATTTTTTGTATAAACTTTTTGTTTAAACCAAAGCTCGACGAGTGACAGCCGTAAATCAATCATAACAAAAATGCAATAAATTACGACCAACAGCCTCTACAGGTCTCTGGAGTGTGTATAAACGTATTGCACGGAGAGGCAGAAAGGCCATTGTCATTTCAAATACATGACATGTTTGTTAAAGGCTGTGCATGGATGGGGGAAATCGCAGGGTCTCCTTTTGGCTGAGTAATTTCTCCTTTCTGAAACTGAGCAAAGCAGACAGGGGGTGAAGGGAGGAGATGGAATCTACATAAGGCTCCGCAACAAGAACTCATTAAGGGGATATATGCCAATCTGGCCAGCAAAATATCCGGACGATCATCGAGGCTAGGAAGGTGGTTGGTTAGTGGGCAGTGGACACGTTAATGCCAGCTTGGTTTGAGCCTGCACGCACACTCCTAATTAGATACCTGTTGTCCCACAGCAGTGCAGGCCTGCCGTTTCCACACTGTATACACATCCCATTAGCTGTCTCGTGTCATGTCGTGTTATGGGACATGTGGTGAGCCCCGCTGCTTCTTGTGGAGACACGGGATGAGCAACATCCCAACTGATTTAATCAGAGCAGATGGGTAAAAACAGGAGGGTAAGCTCATTTTTTGACCACAGTCATTTCCATGAGACCCCAGCACTCTGCCAAGCTAATTATGTGAAGAAGAACGAATGGCAGGTGATGGAACAAAACAGGTCATTGGAAAGGAATCTCCAAAGCGGAAGCTGTTCTCACAACGCAAGGAATTCAGACCAGACTAGAATAAAAATGCATAGCAGTCATAAAATGCAGAAAATATGGAGTAGGCAATGAGGAGTCACACAAATAAACATAAAAGGCATGGAAAACACGTGTAAGCACAGCAGCATTTTCAGCTAAACATATAGAATATGACTACAGAATAATTTGCACAAAAATATCCTTGAAAAACAAAAATGTTGTGTTGGAACTGGACTGGACAGAGGGACTGAGTGTGTGCAGTTGGCCGATGTTTCTTGTACTGCTCGTGCGTCTGTGCCACAGTGGCCTTTTGATGGTGGAAGAAGTGTTAGGCAATGGGGGGAGGGGTGGCTACAAAAATCCAGGTATGGTAGAGTTTGGGTGAGTGTCGCACCCATCGGCTGTGTCTTCGGACACAGTCATTGGCCTCAGCAGCCTAGTTGTGACGGATATTTTGAGAAAACATTGGCCCAATGGTGTAGCCGATGATCGTTTGATACTGTGCCTTTGTATGCCAATAGCAGATTGAAGGGGTTGTTGGTGGGCGTCTCTATACAAAAGACAGGGGCTGTGACTTATTATTATTAACATTATTATTTATTAACAGTTTCTTATATAGCGCATACATATTCCGCAGCGCTTTACAGAGAATATTTGAACATTCACATCAGTCCCTGCCCCAGTGGAGCTTACAATCTATATTCCCTACCACATGTATACGCACACACAGACATTCTAGGGTTTATTTTTGTTGGGAGCCAATTAACCTACCAGTTAATTTTTGGATTGTGGGAGGAAACCGGAGTACCTGGAGTAAACCCACGCAAGCACGGGGAGAATATACAAACTCCGCACAGTTAGAGCCATGGTGGGAATTGAACCCATGACCTAAGCGCTGTGAGGCAGTAATGCTAACCATTACACCAATCAGGGTCCTTTTCAAAACTGACCAACTTTTATTGCCTGTATAAGATGCAATTTGAAACATCTGTTTTTGTTCTTTGAGGGATATATTTTTCAAGCAGCGTATTTCCTGTTTATTATTGAGAATTTTGAGGAAATTTACTAAGATGGGAGTTTTATTTCACAAGGGATGTTGCTATGGGAAACCTTTCAGACACTACTTATTTAGCACCTTCTAGAAGATAATAGATAACGTTTGATTGGTTGCCCATAGCAACAACCCATCTGAAATAGAACTCCCATCTTAGTAAATTCCCCCCTTTGTCTTGTGGTGGTGTTTTGTCTTATTAATTGTTATGATTATTTTTTGTTTAGTTATAATGTGTTCTATTTGTGTGTGAATCCGGTGTGAGTGCTCTGGCACATTTATAATGGGTTCAGTGTGTGCGGTGGATATGGGCCTCCGAGCCCAGAGGAGTCCACATCACACACCCTGCACCCATTTTTTTAAATACTGTCCAGAGTCCGGACTCGGCAGCAGCAGGCACGATGGCCATTTTCCCAGCAGTAAAAAAAATCACTGGGAAAGTGATTGCGGCTCCATTTTTCTGGAGACCTGCACATACTCAGTAGACTGGGACAGCACTTGGGTCCCCTAATGCCCAGAGTGTACAGTGCTCATGGCTAGGAGGCTATGGCATCTGCTTTAATTCTACCTCCCAACCATCCCAATTTTGTCCTACTTTTCAGCCACTGTCCTACCCGCAGGCCAAAGTGTTTTATGGAGGGATTGGTATTGGTAAAAATATACAGAAAAAGGCACACAGAGGTGTTTCTGGAGACTCCATCTTTAAACGTCCCTGCAGCCTTACTTCCCTGAATCCGAAAAAAAAAAAGCACAAAGGGATAGCCTATTAGCGGCGGTGAATAGGTTCTGCCGGGACCGTTCTATTAGCCCCGATGCTGGCATTGTTTCCCCCAGTAGCCGCTGTTATCGTGGATTATGTCTGAGGCAGGTGAAACCAAATCCCCGATAAGCAGCTGTCCAGACCCACGATATCACATGCAAGCAGGGACTTATCACAGCTCCCATGTGTTTTCGTACAATAAAATCGGCCGCTAATAGGATACTGCGATAATGACAATCTGTTATTAATCGTGATATCCGTTCATTTTCAACATCTGAAAGTGGCTTCGAGAACAACAGGATACCCACCATATACCCCTTTTTATACCCAAATCCCGGATCTGGCCCAGCATTTGGAACACGGATCCAAGCCAGGTCGGATCCGGGATTTGCACCGTTTACACTGCGGTGCCTGCCCACAGTGTAAATGGAGGCGGCGCTTGGAGAGGACATAATCTCCGGCAATGACCGCCGATCGTCGCTCTGGGGGCAAGCCCAGCACCAAGGTAAGCTGCTGCCCCCCGTCCCTGTGCCCCCCTTCAGCCCCCCTCCGCGAGGTGAATCATTCACCTCCTCTCTGCATCCGCTGCTGTCTGCACAGTACAGCAGACAGCAGCGGAGGCGGTGTGTGCCCCCTCGTCCAACCTGCAGATGCTGCGTTCCGGAGGTTGGGCTTCCCCCATTAATGTAAACTGGAGCCGGGTCGGATGACCCCTGTGTACCCGTTTACACTGCCCTCTACCCAAGTCCTGCCCATGTTTTACCCTGGTCAGGACCTGGGTAGAAGTCCCGTGGAAAGGGACAAGGGTTAACCCCATTTACACCGCCGCTGACCCAGGTCCACAAGGGAAAAACCCGAGTTTTTGTGGCAGTGTAAAAGGGGTAATAGTGAGCATACATTTTTGAACTACCATTACAACCCTATAACACAACAACACACAAATCCTAACATAGCAAATACAGCTTCATATTCTATATATCTGAACAATAGGCCTGTTTCCTATACTTAGGCATGTTACTGTCTTGTCAACTTCCCACAGTCCAATTTTACTTAATCTCTCTACGCTGCCGATCTGCCATTAATCTAAAGTAGTTTTCTGGGTGACATTTTCAATGCCTCTCTTTTTATGGCATTCCCTGCCAGAGCTCCCTGGCAGAAGGACTTTGACATTTTGCATTCAGGATGGAAATTGCTTACAATTGACCTTTTTTACCCTGTGTTACAATGTAAAATCATATGATTTAATTAGTATCCTCAACTTTTGAAGTATATATGGGACACTGTCAGAAAGGCCCAATTTCTACAACAATCACACTGGGGTGCTGGCTAGAAGCTATCGGAGACCAATCAGCACCACAAGCCATTTTGGTGACCTCATCTTACATTCTATAAGTGTCAGCTTCTGCCTGAAATGAATATTCATGCTGGATTTCTAGTTATTGGGCAATATCAGAACAGTAGTTAAGAAGGCAATCGGCGATGGTTTTATTTGCTGGCGTAACCTACTGTAATAAAGCTGGACAAATCTCAAGTCCTCCCCATAAAGGGATAATGGCTGCCTTTTGATTCACCTCTTGATATGTAAGACCTAAGGGCATTCATTCTACATTTAAAAGGCAACATAACTAACTATATATAAGTACCGGCATTTACTACTTGTCTTCAGGGAAGTCAGAGGATGTTCAGTCCAAGTACAGTAAGTGGTGCAGTGACCCCAGTTTACTTTATACAAAACCACATTACAATGATCAGGTCCAGGGGCATTCCTGGATATATCGCAAGCACCCAGGCAAATGTTTGTACAGGCCCTTATATACCATACACTGGTTAACATAAATATATGTGACAGGGAAGGTGGCCCCTCTCAGCTCTGGGCCTCATAGCCGCTGCGCTCCCTGCACCTATGGTAGCTACACCCCTGTATATAACACATGTAACTGTGACAGGGAAGGTGGCCCCTCTCAGCTCTGGCCCCATAGCAGCTGCACTCCCTGCACCTATGGTAGCTACACCCCTGTATATAACACATGTAACTGTGACAGGGAAGGTGGCCCCTCTCAGCTCTGGCCCCATAGCAGCTGCACCCCCTCCACCTATGGTAGCTACACCCCTGTATATAACACATGTAACTGTGACAGGGAAGGTGGCCCCTCTCAGTTCTGGGCCCCATAGCCCCATAGCAGCTGCACTCCCTGCACCTATGGTAGCTACACCCCTGTATATAACACATGTAACTGTGACAGGGAAGGTGGCCCCTCTCAGCTCTGGCCCCCATAGCAGCTGCACTCCCTGCACCTATGGTAACTACACCCCTGTATATAATACATGTAACTGACAGGGAAGGTGGCCCCTCTCAGCACTGGCCCCATAGCAGCTGCACCCCCTGCACCTATGGTAGCTACACCCCTGTATATAACACATGTAACTGTGACAGGGAAGGTGGCCCCTCTCAGCTCTGGGCCCCATAGCAGCTCCACTCCCTGCACATATATATATATATATATATATATATATATATATATTCGTCATATACGTTTCCCAGGTCAGTAATATATTTTTTCTTCTTCTTGGACACAGCAAGGATCATAAAGCTCTATCATGACAGCTTCACCCTGCTCACAATAACACTATTTGGTTCAGCAACTCCAAGGATTATCGCACTAACATACAAAATGTGCATGTGGGCATACTTGGAAACTACTAGTCTGTAACACGCACCCTTTTATGTTCCTAGGAGAACAATGTTACATTAAAAAAGTGCCGTTATCAGTTCAAACAATTTATTTTACCAAACTATTTTGACAGTTTGACTGGCTAAAGATTCTTTATTTCTACTATATACGATAAAATACTCTGAAATATGTTTTCTATCTTCTGGAATTAAGGCATGAAGATTGCTCAGAGCATTTACATTCACACTTGGCAAACACCAGGGGGTTTATTTAGAAACGTATATTGCAATCTTTTTTTAAAATCACTGCTTTCAAATTCCGCGGCAAAACAACCAAAAAAAAACAACTCATCAAGTGTCGGTGGTTTGTAAATCGGTGGATTGATAACTGAATGCCAAGGTCAGGTCGTGGCGTAACTATAAAACGTGCGCTCCCCCTGCCGGAAATTTCAGCAATGCACCCGGAAGCAGTGCAGCGCATCGATAGCCCCACAGAAACCCGGCGCCCACACATACTCAGCGCCTCCCCGCGACCGCGGGGTCTGAGGGGCTATTGTTACGCCACTGGGTCAGGTGTACCAGTTTTTATCTGAGACACAATAAAAATGTTATGTTATGGAGAATAACAAGTAGACACACAACATCTTATGAAAGAACACAGGGGGCAGATTTATTAGGCCTGGTGAAGTGATAAAGTTGATGCTGATAACACAGCAGCCAATCAGCTCCTACTTGTCAAGTTACAGACTGGGTTTGAAAAATGTCAGGAGCTGATTGGTTGCTGCTTTATCCCCGACAAATTTATCACTTCACCAGGCTTAATAAATCTGCCCCACATTTCTGAAATAGTAATTATTATTATCTTTTATTATAAAGAGCTGATATACGAGGGTGCACATCCGGTGATGTCAGCTGCCCATGGGAATACCTTTGAAAAGCTGGGTGTTCCCATGGGCGCAACTATCCACGACCACCCCTCGCCCGCGGCCGCAGTGGCCACACGCACACAGCTTATGTATATGCACATATATATATATATGTGTGTGTGTGTCTTCTACCCAGGCAATGATTGCAGCAGCGAAAGGTTGCATAGATTTATACAGCTTACTGGTTGTTTCTTCTGTTATTCAGCACTAGGAACACAATAACATACAGTTTTACAAACCGGCATAGAATTTCCATAATGCACCGACGGTCAAATGCGAACTTCACCGCCGTCTACATCTGTCTTGCACTTTCTTACTTTAGACCTGCAAGCGTTAACTCCCCAGTAGAAAGCAACTGCTTCCCTTAATGCATGTTCTTTACCACAACAATGCCACAATTAGAAACTGTAGGAACGAGAAGCAATTTGTGGGCAAGGCTGCTGCAAGCTGTAATGGGTGAACTCCTGAGTTTTCTTTCTCCTCTTAATGCAGACGTGGGTGTCTCGCTACAGGTAAATCAACAAATAAAGCAATCTAATGAATATTTTATAGCTTACATGCATGTTTTTATGGCTTGCCTTCCATATATGTGTTATTATGTGCGTCGCTCATGTGCTAGGATGGCCCACTAGGGTGCAGTCATTATATTAAGAACAATAAACAGTAATGAATTTATGATATACATTACATTGTGTTGTACATAATGGTCCGGACTGTGTAAGGGGCGTTGGGATGTAAACATCATCGCTTCTAAATGTGTGAACAATATTTTTAATGCCAATGCTTTTACTAGTAAGACACGGCGAGTGAAGGCATTATATTTTTAAATATCTGGTATAAAAGGGATCAGAAGTGACGGGTTTGACATACCGGAATTTCATAAAAATACCCATACCATGTGCGGGAGGTAATGACGCCTAATTTCAGTTGCCGAGCGGGATGCAGTCTGAGATCTAACTTTTTTTAAAGTAGCAATGATTTAGAAGGCATAGTTTTGCCTTGTAATTGATTGCCGCTTTAAAAAAAAAGACTGAGTTTGGCCAGTATCCCACACAGCCGCCAAACTCCTGTGTCTTTACATCCAGACCCATATGTGTCACAACATCACCACAGGCTGAGTCTCCTGTGTATAAAATGCTTGGGATCAAAAAGTGTTTTGGATATTGAATTTTTTCTTATTTTGGAATATTTGCACCCCATAATGAAGTATCTTGGGTCCCATCCCCAAGATAAAACAGAATGCATTTATGTTTCATATACATCATATACACAGAGCCTGAACCATACCTACCTGCTTACTACTGGTCACATGTAGGGGCGTGTCTGACGGGAATGTGGGCTGGTTGGGGGCATGAATGAACAATTGCATCATTGTGGCTCCCTATAAAACAGGCATTGTATAGTGGGGGGGGGGGGGTGTTTCGAGCTACAATGACGGGATTCACCAAGAATTGCGCCATCGGATCCCCCTCAGGCTGTGAGATACACATAAGCATTTGTGCTCTGTCAGTGGGAGGCTGAGGTGGGTGCGTGGGACTTGCCCACTATTCCAGAGAGCCACCTGATTTTCATGAACATCAGAGGGGACTGGTGTCACTATCTCCATAATTTAGAATTTTGGAAATAGGAGACTCAGTCTGTACTGATAAAATAGTGATGTACTCACTGTAATGTTATCCTGACGATTTATAGTTGAATTGAATAATTAATGAAAAACTAAAAGTTTGTTCACTGTCTTACTTTGCCTTGTATATAAAAAAAATCGTAATTTTAATGTGAGGAATACCCTAGATGACGGTATACTGTATTACACAGACTATTCTGTACATGCGAGGCACAGGACACATAAGGGTAGCCAGCAGGGATATTAAGACTCAAATAAATGTACAGCAGCTAAAGTTCTATGACCCGGGCTATGCGAATGGTCTGCTGCTGCATTTATTAAGGGAGGTCTTAATAGCTATAATCTTAAAATCTTGCTAAAATGTAAGAAGTGAACTTTATCGCCCTATTTCCATTATCAGCATAGAGGCTTATATATTATCAACGTTTAGGCAAAGCTTGCCTAAATATCCTTACTATAAATGATAGATAAAAAATGAGGATGACATTTTTGGGACTTTCCCATTGGAATGGCAGGTTTGCCCATTGTCACTTGCCCATTTTGAGATTGTATTGGAACCTCTGGCCCAAATTAACAGAGGTTAACATTGTAGCTGGGATAGTTTAGATTTTCTCCCTGAGATTCAAAACAACATATTTAATTATGAGGACAATACGATAATACACTTTGTAGGTTCTTTGTCATCGTTTCGAAACATTCTATAAAAGGCAGTTGATGCAGTTAGCCAGTTATGGGCAGTGCTGTCCTGGTTAGATTTTATGGTGAGTAGGCTATGATGTCACCACAAGTACTGCTCAGGGCCAGTGGCAAGGTTTCCCAGCACCATAGGCAAAAGTTCTTCCTACTGCCCCCAACCAATACCCACTTTCCACCCCCTTAGTTGAAATTAGGAGATTGGGAGCCCCCCATGCAGACAGATCAGGGTGATGAAGAATGTCTTTCATAGACTTTCTTCTTTTTTCTCCCAAGCAGCCTCAGCCCGGGAATACAGTGGTTGGGGACTTATTTGGGAGTATGGTCAAACGTTACAAAGAGACAGTGAATTTATCACCCACTTTCATTGACAGAATTACTGATCTTTTTGCAGTTTCCATAGAAACAAACCTAGCATTTTTTATCCTTGGTCTTGCTCCACCAAGATACTGATACCCTACTAGATTAACAAGATATTATTTGAGTGAATGATGTACAACCTGGCCCCTAGAGGGGAGGGGGGGTGGTTTAAGGCCATCAGGCAGTGGAGCCCACCAGGAATTTTCCCTGTGCACCTTTGGGCCATTCCTGAGTGGAGCTACAATAAACCCCGGTGGAGCACAATGACCAGAAATGCATACCTCTAGGGCCGGTTCTACCATCTGGCAGCTGCCCAGGGTGTCGGTAGGATTACCACCACATCCCTTTAATTCCAGACACATATTAATTATACAGGTTCTGTGGCTGGCTGACCTCAAGACTCCATTTCACCTGGTTTTAATAAGCCACAGAACCTGTGTAATTAATATGTGTCCGGAATTAAAGGGATGAGGTGGTAACCCTAAGTGCCGGGTTGTCGGGGAGCACCACCAAATCAGCCTATTACAAATGAAGGGTGTCTATGACAATGACATTCTAGTTGTACTTAAAGTAGGCGGCAGCTGTGGAGCGTTTAAGACACCATGTCCACCTTTCACTTAATGGGCTGGAAAGTGGGTATTGGGGGCAGTGTGGGGTTGGGGGAGTAGGTTGCAGTTTTGACTAGGGTGCTGAGAAACCCAAAGGTTCATACACACTGGGTGACTATGCTGATTTCTAGTCTGGGCCCCCCCCTCCCCCTCCCCCTCCCTCCCCTCATTTATCGCCCAACTCTGCATTATATATATATATATATATATATATATATATAGACTGTGGCGGGTGTGGACGTAGCACTCCAGACATTGTAGTAATCCAAAAAAGTTTATTTGCAGACAAGCAACGTTTCAATGCATGTGCATTTTCGTCAGGCTTGGAGCCTGACGAAAATGCACATGCATTGAAACGTTGCTTGTCTGCAAATAAACTTTTTTGGATTACTACAATGTCTGGAGTGCTACGTCCACACCCGCCACAGTCTACATAACCTTTGACGGGGCACCCGACCAGCTACAGCAACAGGGCAGTGTGCTCGGCCACACCAAACAAGTATATATATATATATATATATATATATATATATATATATATATATATATATATATATATATATATATATATATACAATCTCCGGCACTCAATCAAAAAGGCTCATCACATCAAACAGGTGCTTTGCAACGTTTCGGACCTTTTATTAGGCCCGTCGTCAGGCAGTACAGTATCTGCCTGACGACGGGCCTAATAAAAGGTCCGAAACGTTGCAAAGCACCTGTTTGTTGTGATGAGCCTTTTTGATTGAGTGCCGGAGATTGTATATATATCTGCACCTTCCGTGGTCCGGGCACCGCAAGCGGAATTAAGCAGAGCCAGTGCCGACTATTCGCAACATATATATATATATATATGTATGTAAAAATACACTGTGCATACATAAATACAGTACTCACACACACACACAGAACATACATAGACACACACTTCAAACATACATACATACACAGCATACATAACACACACAAAACACACTGCATAGATACATACAAAACAGACACCGGTGTATAAATAAAATAAAGACATTGATGGGCAGTGGGAACGCATCCCCCCCCCTCCCCGGGTCACTTTTAATCAACTTTTGGGTACCTCTGCTGAAGGCCGGGGACTGGGTCTGGCAGTGGCAGCAGCTCTCTTACATTGCAGCATGCAACAGTCTCGCTGCTGCTGCGCTGCTCTTCGGGAGTTGTCAGCGCCGTGACGTCAGCCGCGGTTGGGGCCGTGTCGGCTGCGAGTAGGAAGCATGACAGGCTGTATGTGACTGCGCACACTGCGCAGTCACAATGTGCCGCCGCGGCTGCCGGGTAATGAACTCGGAGCCGGGCGGCGGGCGAGCGGGTCTGTCAGTGAATGTGTCGTGCTGCTGGGGAGAGTTGCCCGGGTCCCTACCCTCTGTCAGAGTGGCGGGGCCCGGGACTCAAGTATCCCCAGACCCCCCCTGTCGGCGGCCCTGTGTGTATGGGCCTTTACACTGGCCCTGCATACCTCTAAATCATGGTATATGTTTCATTTTCGATTTGTTTAGAACACAGGATGTTACAGTTCACAAGTCACATTTTATTTACATTATTATATGTATCTCACAGCCTGAAAACATACGGCCTGGAATACAATGTGGACCGATCCCATCTCCGGCTCTTCACATGATTGGGTTTTATTTTAGAGAAAATTAATAAATAAATAGATTGAAAACGCTCATTCTTTATCCACTGAGGACACTATTAAGAAAATGGTTAAGGACTCAATTTATGACAATAATCATTGCAGCAATGGAAAAAAAAAAACCTCTTTTAGATGGTAATTGATTTATGCTTCATTTAAATGTATAGAGTGGTTCCAATATCATTTCTTACTCGCGTTAATGACACTAGCAGGAATGGAAAAAAAGGCTGGAAATTCTCCATAGAAGTTATTGCATTTAAATGGATTTAATATTTAATATTTTTGAAAATCATTTGATGTAAATAGCTGTCATGAATCACAGAAAATCTTCTGAAATTAGATAAAAAGTGTTTCTTTACGTTTTTTCTCGAACGTTTTTTCTTGTTATTCACTATTTGGGTTTTTAGATAATAGTATGTGTAGCTAGTTAAGCATTTTACCGGTAACACTCAAGAGCAATAATTATAGCAGAGTAAGTGGCAAATTTGTAACAACAGAAATTATAAACTTTTATGAAAGTTCTGTTGAATTATCAGGTTTCAATCTAGTGTTAGGATCTTATTCAGCAAAAAGGTATTCCTTGTATGCAGCAAAATAAATACTGGGCGACTTTATGTCATAGAGTTAAAAACCTATCAAAATGACAGCTTCTGGTGGTTATTCTGATTCACTCGGAAAGGCACAATCACTCTCTAATGGACAAAACCATGTGCACTGCAGGTGGGGCTGATGTAACATGTGCTAAGAGAGTAAAGCTGCCCATACACGCTGCTATGAGGGCGTGCTGTACTAGCACGGATCACATTGCATTGCATTGCATGTACATCCGTTGTGCATGCAATGCGATGCAATGTGATGAAACCTAAGTACAAAAAGTATGTGCTTGCACATACTTTTTGTACTTAGGTTTCATCACATTGCATCGCATTGCATGCACAACGGATGCACATGCAATGCAATGCAATTTGATCCGTGCTAATACAGCACGGAAAGCACGCCCTCATAGCAGCATGTATGGGCTGCTTTAGATCTGGGTGTTTTATTGTTTCTGTGCAGAGTAAATACTGGCTGCTTTATTTTTACACTACAATATAGATATCAGTTTGAAGTACACCCCCCACACAAATCTAACTCTCTCTACACATATTACATCAGCCCCACCTGCAGTGCACATGGTTTTTTCCATTAGAGAGTGATTGTGCCTTTCCGAGTAAATTAGAATAACCCCCTCTAAAATTTACAATCACTTTGAGCTGTGACAGTTTTTACTTTCACTTTGAGCTGTGACAGTTTCCTGCTACTAAATCAAATCTCTGTCTCCACAGCTCCCTCTGTCCACATCCAACAAGTTTGAAACAGATCAGTGTCTCTGCAAAATTTGCTTTCACTTTCGGTTATGACATCTTTTAGCAAACAAAGGAATAATCTGGTCCATCGTGATCCGTAGCGGTACTTCCTCAGCTTTATATGTCCCACCACACCGTCTTATAGTATGCCAAGGGGAAGATGTTTCATAAATTGTAGAGAGATAAAGTGTAGGGAGATAAAATAACAACCAATCAGCTCCTAACTGTTAATTCTCAAACATAGCATGTAACATGGAAGCTAGGAGATGATTGGTTAGTGTCAGTGTTAGCTGCTACCCCTGGGTTGGAGCGGGAAATTAGTCAACACGCCATTTTCTCTGTGATTTCTGCTGCTCTGTAGTGCCGGGCCTGCTGGCAGATGTAAGCTGCAGGAGACGGCAGTAGCGGTAAGTGTAACTCCATATTTGGGTGCAGGGTGTGTGGTGTGGGCTCCACGTAAAACAAGTGACCAATCAAAAGTTTGCTTCTATTTTTATTGATGGGTAACTTTAATGGTGTGAAACTATCTGCATGGGAAACATCAATAGTTTTACCCATCAATGGTCACCCCTTCTTTACAATACAGATGGTTGTGGGCCAATAAGAGCCTGGAGGTGGAGCTTCATGGGAGTGTCAGAGGCGGAGTTAAGCTCAGTGTCCCAGCACTTTGTAAATAAAATTGTAAAAAAAATATTCCTTACTTCTGCATCATCTGGTCTCCATTGATGGCCAAAGTATACAACACTGGTCATAGATCACTAATGATATTTGAAACATCGATGGTCGATGACCATCCCTACCACCTACTTCACCCCGCCTTTACTAGTTTAACATTTTTTAGTTTTTACCCCAGTATTGCCAAGTCAACACCTGGTTTTATGTTTGCATTTCCCTAAATAAAAAGTTTAAAAAGGTCAGCAAAATCTTAGTTTGCTGTCAGTACATTTATATTTCTTTAAGCTACTTACAGACCAGTTTCATTAAAATTCCCACAATTGTTTATTATAGTTTTTGTGGTTTTTATTGCAAGTTCACTTCACCATCACCCGGTGCCAAGTACCCCAGAGGAAGCATAACTACCATCATAAAAAGTGTACTTCCATGTACTGGATTGTGCTCACCAAAACCGCACTTATAAATTGTTACTCAGTGCAAGCAACGGCCGTCTCCCTGTAATGCGGCTGTATTTATTGCTTGTATATCTCCCACATAGTTGAAATTATAACCACATTTCATGTTTCAGCAACCACAGACACTGCGCTGAGTAATCTACCTCCGCAGCACCAGTGTGACAGATATCCAAATGTAAGCACAGATGTATCAGCCTTATCACCTGGTGGCTCGGCGATGATGGTCTATTTGGATTTATTTGGAATATTTTAACCCTTTAAATGTCTTCATTTATTTTTTATGTTATAAATGTATGTGTATGTATGTATAGAGTCCATTTTTTAAAAGCTTAGGACCCACTTACATATGGATACGGATGAAATTTGATGCAGTCGTGCATTAATATTAGGATCTTCAAGGGATCCATTTGTTTTATTCAATAAGAAGGTTGCATACCGGGAGTGAATATCTTCACTACCCACTTACATGCGGAAATTTGCCCCTGAGGAAGTCGTATCGACGAAACGCGTTGGGTGTTTTTTCCTTGCTTTAACGAACCATACTGCATACAGATGAAAAGTGTTTTACTGATTTTAAATTTGTATTAAATTGTAAACTAAATATTTGTCTGGAATTTCCATTGTGTGGATATATTCTGGTGGTGGAATTTCACTATAGGGGTGCACTCTGTTTCCTTTCCAACAGTACATGTTTTCTAGATCACCTGTATATCTGTAGAATGTGTCTAGAATGTCACAAATAATAAAAAATAATAATAATTTTCACGTTGGTTTAAGTCATGTATATACAAACAAATATACAATGAATTTCCTTAAAGCCACTGAAAGGCCCTGGAGCATTTGGAATGAGGGCGCTGCTCTACCATCTACAGTCAATTATTTTTCTTAACAATTATATAATGTATATCCTCTTCCCTTGTACATTGTTTCCTGGTAGGACGTGATGATAAAACAAAAAAAATCATGTACGCAGGATATAGGATCTGATACTCAGGAATCATTGTATATACAGGAAGCTATTCCTGGTCCACTAACAACATAAAATAACGTCCAGGAAAATGCCAATCCGCAGAGGGGTTGCTGTATATAAATATTTACTGTACATGTACTGTATCTCATTGTATGAAATGAACACACACACACACGTGACACACACCTGTGTGCACGTATGTATGTATGTATATATATATGTGTGTGTGTGTGTGTGTATATGTATGTGTGTGTATATATATATATATATATATATATATATATACTAGGTGATTCATCGCGCCCTACGGGCGCTCTTCACACCGTCGTAAGGGGCTGTGCCCCCTTAATTTGTGAACATTTGTATATGAGAAAGATGGTTAGAATTGTATGAAAGATGGCCTGTATTGCAACTTGAGTTATAGGTGAAATGTGTTAAATAGAGAGCATATGATGTGGAAGGGGGTGTGTATTGTTTTGTTTAATTAAAAAGCGGTTACAGAGTCATACTGCTTTCACATTGCAGACATGGGTAATGACACGGTATTCTTAAATGGGACTTTAAAACGGGTCTGAGCCTTGAGACCTTTCACATTGCAGGTAAAAACCGTTTTAAAAATCATTTAATACCATTCAAAATTCAACCCGTTTAACCCCCAAGGGACACGTTTCAAGCTATTGAAATAGAGCCATTCACACTGCCTAAAAAACGGCTTTAAAACGTGTAGGACTCTGCTTTTTAACCGTGTTGAAATACCGGTTATCTTTAACCGGTAAATCAACTTTGGCACTTTCACATTGCAGCCTTAAACGTATAAACGGCAATATACCGTTTTAAAAGTGCAATGTGAAAGGGGAGTATAGTAGGGTGTTTCTGAGTCAGTGGCTCCCCACTGGCGGAGGTCACGACACAGGAAAACAGGAGGCTGGGTAGTGATAGGGGTGTGTGGGCATAAGGGGGACTAAAGAGGAGGGTGGGAGATACTGTGCAGCTTCTGCCAGTGGGTGAGGGTCCAGCGTGGCAGTACAGGATGGTGGCCCTTAGTCAGTGTCTCCTCCTACTGGGTGGGAGTTCGGGTGCATGAGAGCAGGAGGCTGGGCTATGAGGCATGATAGGGGCATGTGGGCAAAACAGCGTCAGCGACTCCCCAGTGGTGGAAGTTACGGTTCAGGAGAGCAGGAAGCTGGGTAGTGATAGGGGTGTGTGAGTATACAGAGGGGCTTAGGGGTGCCGTGAATTGCGGGGGGTGCTGTGAATCAAGGGAGGAGGGGCGCAGGTGTCGGCGAATCACGGGAGAGGGCGGGGGTCCGCAAAGCGTGGGAGGGGGCGTGAATTGCACGAGGGGGGGTTGCGAATCGCAGGAGGGGGGTGCTCGGGGGTCCGTGAATTGCGGGAGGGGGGGGCACGGGGCGCGATGAATCACCTAGTTGGTTATATATTCTTGTAGAAGGATGGTAGGATGTTGCTGTCATTCAGAATGCATTTACATAAACAGTAATAGTAGCAGTAAAAGATCTGACTTAAAACACCTACAGTAAAACAGAACAGGTGTTATATATTATACAAAGAATTGGTTGATGATGTGTAGGTTGACGTGCACATAGTTGTCACTGGAAAAAAGTTGCCACAAAAAATTGCCACAAGAAAAAATCAACATGTAAATGTTGACATAAGTGTGACACCTCATTGGTGTCCATGTCGACACATGAGAATGAATATGAAAACATAAAAAAAAAGAAAAATAAATCTTCAAAAACTCATGTCAACCTTTTTCATTGTCGACCATAGCCGTGCCAGTGTTTTGCATGTGCCATTTAATCCTGGGGTTGCCGTGAATCGCACGCGGGGGTGGGGGGGAGGGAGGAGGTGAGGGGTGTCCGCGAATCACGGGAGGAGGGGTCGTGGGTGGATGCCGTGAATTGCGGGGGGGGGTGTGGGTCCCGCGAATCGTGGGAGGGGGGGGCGTGGGGGTTGCAGTGAATCGCGGGAGGGTGGGTCGCGGGGGCGGGGGGTTGCCGCAATGACAGGAGGGGGGGGTCAGGGGTGGGGAATCACGGTAGGGGGGGTCGTGGGGGTCACCGTGAACCGCGAGAGGGGGGGCCCGGCACGAATCGTGGGAGGGGGGGTCGCGGGGTACCGCGAATCGCAGGAGGGGGGGGGTGTGTGTCACGGGGTGGGGCCGCGAATTGCGGGAGTCACCGGGGGTGCCGTGAATTGTGGGGGGTGTGCTGCAAATCGCGGGAGGGGGGTCGCGGGGGGTGCCGCGAATCGCCACAAGAAAAAATGGTACTTGTTTCCTAGCACGGCCACACCGATTAAGATCGGGGTGGTCGTGCTGAAAAAAATCGGGTCGATCGCATCGCATGCGATTTGGTCGCATACGATGCGATCGACGCGACCGACCGATTTTTGACCCGATTTTTTTCATTGAATCCAATGTAAATTGGGTCCCTGGGACCCAATTTTACATTGTATTCAATGAAAAAAATTCCCAACCCCCCCAAATTGAACCGCGTAAACAGCAGCCCACGATAGACGCATACCCGAAGCGTGGCGAGCGCAGCGAGCCCGCAAGGGGCGGCGGTACGCGTCCTCCGACCTTTTCATGCCCTACTATCCACTAGGGCGTGGAGTGAGAATAGAATAGTGTGGCGAGCGCAGCGAGCCACCGAGCCCGAAGCGTGGCGAGCGCACGCGGATACCTTCACAGGTAAACGCGTCCCTTCGCGGGCTTCACAGGTGTCCGCGTCGCCACGGACACCAGTGAAGCCCGCAAGGGGACGCGTATAACTGTGAAGGTATCCGCGTCCCCTCGCGGGGCTCGCTGCGCTCGCCACGCTTCGGGCTCGGTGGCTCGCTGCGCTCGCCACACTATTCTATTCTCACTCCACGCCCTAGTGGATAGTAGGGCATGAAAAGGTCGGAGGACGCGTACCGCCGCCCCTCGCGGGCTCGCTGCGCTCGCCACGCTTCGGGTTGGCGTCTATCGTGGGGCGACGACGGGGACATCTATAATGTGAAATGGGTCATATGGACCCATTTCACATTTTTTTACATTTTTACACCATTTCAATGTTAAAAATTTTTTTAACATTGAATCCTATGCAAAAATCGGGGGCATCGCGTCGCATCGCGTCGGGACCAATGTTAATGGTCCCGACCGACGCGATGCCCCCGATATTTTACCGTTCCCGACAAGATTTCAATGTTAAAATATTTTTTAACATTGAAGTCTATGGAAATATCGGGGGCATCGCGTCGGTCGCGTCGGGACCAATGTTAATGGTCCCGACCGACGCGATGCCCCCGATATTTTATCCTAGCCGGCAAAATGGACTTGATTTCAAAAGAAATCGGGTCCATCGTGGGTAATCGTGTCCCTTAAGTAAGGGACACGATTACTCACGATTTTGGCCGTGCTAGGAAACAAGTACCGAAAAAATCAACACAGAAAGGTCAACACCTGTAAATGTTGACATTAAGTGTGGCACTTCATTGGTGTCCATGTCGACACATGAGAATGAATATGAAAACTTTGAAAAAGTGAAAAATAAATCTTGTCAACCTTTTTCATTGTCGACCATGGCCATGTCAGTGTTTTGCATGTGCCATTTAATCGTGGGGATGCCGTGAATGGGGGGGGGGAGGGAGGTGCATACCTCCCAACATGACACATTGCTCTGTTTCTGGACTTTCTTCTTAATTTATGGATTACCATCACCTGTGCTTAAACACCTTTCTTATCAATTACCCTGTTTAAAACAGGTGATGACAATCATAAATTAAGATGGAAGTCCACAAACAGAGCATTCTGTCCCTCCTGGAGAGGGTCATGTTGGGAGGTAAGGAGGTGTGGGGCGCTCACCTGGTGTGTCTGGTGAGTAGCTGTGTCTTTGCTGTGTAACATGGAGAGGCAGAGGGTGTCTGGCACTGTCTGTGGGCTCACTGGGCTGGTTCTCTGTCATGTGAGTCAGTCATGTGAGTCAGAGGCTCCACCCAGCGTTACAGCTCCAGACACACTTTGAGTGACAGATGTAGCCAAATATATAAATATATATATATATATATAAATACATACCAGCAGTGTCCCACTGTGTGTCTATTCCTGCAGCAGAGAGACTGGGGGCTGGCCAACAGCTTACAGAGCTGCTGGTCAGGCCCCCACAGCGGCAAAAATGGGGGTGTTGCCTTGCGGAAATGTCGCAATTTTTTTTTCACTGATGATTGCTTGGCATTCAGTGCCTGAAATAGTACACAAACTTTGTTTCATGTTTTGAAACCTTGTTTTATGATCAAATAAAATATTTGTGTGTATTTTATGTGCTGGATTTGTTTATACAACACTAGTAAGCCTGCTCGAAGCAAATGACGTATTTTCACTTGCTGCCAACAGATGGCAGTGTTTCAGTGACACACACTGACGCTAGACATATATATATATATATATAGACGATAAATGCAAGATACCTCAAGATATCTCATTGAAATATAAAAATATTCAGATACGGAATAATCCATTATCCAAAATGCTTCTGGTCCCGATCGTTTTGGATAAGATATTATGTTCTTGAAAAAGGTTTAATAAACGGAAACATTGAATATATGACCTAGCTGTCATCTGAATTTTTATACACACACACGCGCGCGCATACATACCGTAATGGCCCCCATACACTTTTCTGACTTGTTCTAAGGACAAGTCGTACACAATTTCCCATGGGCTCCCCCGCAGGTCCAAGGGAAGGCTCACATATACGATCTGGCACTTGATGTGCCATTTTTACATGTGATAAATCGCATGCGATTTTTTTTTGCATGTAATACTCCAGGAGAGCTGAAGGCGAGAGGCAGGATTTAAAAAAAAAAAAAAAATTCAAAAGAATGGAGAGCCGCTGATTGGCTGAGAGAGCTCCCATTTGGGTGGCCGCTGATTGGCTGAGAGAACTAGCAATTACCAATTAGCAACTGCCCATTCTTTTGAATGTTTTTTTTTTTTATTCTACTGAATTCCGGCATCCAGAGAAGGGATATTGTTTCTTCTGCAAGGTGCTTCCCCGCTCCTTGATCGAATGCGATACGTTGCGGGTGCTAGAAAGCACCCGCGATGTGCCGCTAGCGGCTGCACATACGATTTTATCTTATGTGCAGCCCGCCCGACCTCTGACTCTAATGCGTACAGGACCCCGCATCAGATGTCAGACACATGCAATCTGGGCCAAATCGGATAAGTATATGGGCACCATCCTTAGATTCTGTCTTATTTTATAGCCAGCCTGAGAACGCCATCTCCAGTGTAGGCAGCGGAGTAACATTAATGGGGCACTAGAAAACGATGCATTTTTGTACAGCTGCCATGCCTTGGCGCTTAGCAAGCTGGGCCTTCTATTTTGCCTTGGCTTCAGCTTATTTCCGTTTGACACGGGAACATTAGATTCACCTCTGAAGCACTGTGTTTAAAACCAGGGGAAGCCTTTTCTATACTGGCGTTAGAGGCAATGTTGTCAATCTTCTAAGAGATGGAGAAAATCCTATCAGCACCCCGCAGGGTCCCAGCTGACAATGCCAAAGCAAGTTTAACCTTTTTGTCCTGCATCAAAAAGCCTTTGGTCCATTAAGTATTTTCGACTAATCTCAGTGATCTCCTACCTAAAGCTCTAAAAGGTTAGAAATCACTTTAACTCAGAGAAGAATAACAGCTTTCCATGCTGCTTTTTAAGTGTCCAGCACACACATGCGTGTGCCAGTGTGCATGCTGCTTATATTAAATACATGGACTTTAACCAAGGATCGGTGTCGATTATCAAGAGGAAAAGCACTAAAATGCAAGAATAACAAAGATGACTTTCTATAGCATTTCCACGATTACCTTTAACAACCTCTGCGGCGTAAACCCCTATGGTAATTTATACACAATGTATTACAAACAACGCAATTGGCTTCTTTAGGCATATGGAAGGTATAATAGGATCTGGGAACCCATGCTGGTTCCGTAGCCTAATGTGAAGGCCTTGAGCCAATAACCGCAGAAGATTGTAATCACAGTCACAATGAATGCCGTTCTGTTTTGTTCTGATTTCAGCAAGTTGAGATAATGTACAAATAACTCACATTACAAACTGTAGTGAAAGCTACATTGCAGTGTAAATGGCAAACCTAAAGGTTCCGTTCCAGCTACTAGGCCATAAGGAGCAGACATGCTGTGCGTCTGTAGGCGCCCGCATATGGCTACTTGTCAGAGGCAGATTAAAAACACATTTAGACCATCCCCGCTTCTTCATCATCCATATTTAGACAAACTGAGGCTTTGGGATTAATTCAGTAGGCCCCGCAGATCTCCGAAAATTACTATTCCGCAATTTCTGGAGATTGTGCATGCAGCATTTAAACTGCTCCAGGTTGTGACCGCAGTTTAAGTAGTGACGGGGGTGGTGATGACAGGAAGGGGCGGCAATCAACCAATGAGGGCGGCAGAGATGAAGTGTTTTGAGGGAGTGGTCCAGGGGTTGCAGGCGTGTCCGGACTGGACAGGGGGCAGGGCATCACATGGTGAGCCGTGACTCAAAAACATGGCCGGCCTGCGCCTGGCTTTGTAGCTCGGCTGTGTGTGACGGCAGCAGGCACATAACAGGAAGTAGCGTGCAGATAAAGGCAGCAGCGGGCACATAACAGGAAGTAGCGTGCAGATAAAGGCAGCAGCGGGCACATAACAGGAAGTAGCGTGCAGATAAAGGCAGCAGCGGGCACATAACAGGAAGTAGCATGTAGATAAAGGCAGCAGCAGGCACATAACAGGAAGTAGCTTGCAGATAAAGGCAGCAGCGGACACATAACAGGAGAAGTGGACAGATAACAGGTTAGATTATAGTCAGCCATGAAATGTTATAGTCCGTCACAATAATACAGATATTTTTAGTATTTTGGATAAGAAATGTGCAATAATAGATAATAAGGGGATACAAATCTTTTACTTTACAGCAATCTCCTTGATATCTAAAAATAATACTATGAAGTACTGTATAATTGGAAATATATGAACAATATAGTTTTCCAAATGGCGGAAACAATATTGGCACCGCTAGCTACACAGTTGGTCCCAATTCTTTTAAAGAAAGATAACTGGCCAAGGTCCGCACAGGACCAAGACCATATAAGAGCCTGGATGTTGGTGGCATAGGTGAAAAAGTTATGCAGACAAGAGAATGGGTTCGTCTTCCCGGGTCATGTGTTTTGTATGGAGTTTTTAGGGGGTAGGAGTGTAGATAAGGATATATAAGCGCTGGTCAGGTGGTCCAGCTTTCTCTTGCCATATTGGACACCCTCCTGCTCGCTCAATTTTTCCCTTTTTGTTTTCCGATTGGTTGCTCTCTCCGTGGTGCTGTTTGCATTTTAGTCGGCTAGTTTATAGCCAGATGGGCGAGAAGTTGCTGCCAACTAGTGGTCAAAAGCTTTGCGAAATTGGTCATTTTGGGGCATACCCCCCTTTTAGAAAGACGGCGGGTGTGTCCTTCCCCTATGGGTGGACAATGGGCGTTCCTGTGCGGGGATGACCGTGCTTTGCCATATTAAAGGGTGGTGAGTCCTGCACACTGCAGGTTATGCAATTAGGAGGCGGTGGTAAGTCCCCTCCTTGTTATTTGTTGCGAGATCTAGTTGACTGGTGCTGGTTTAGTAGCGCCTTCTTTTGCCATCTTCCAATTCATACTTAAATTCAGGTCATCAAAATCAATAAATACCTGTGTCTTTTATTTCTTAGAGATAAGCTAGTTTAAGGTTATGTTCATGTGTGTGTCACAATAAAGCTTATGTCCATTAAACCAAAACTATCAATGCAGGCTGATAAATATTGCTTTTACTATTTCGCTTTTGTCTATGGTCGAAGGTCCAGTTGACGATTAATAGTTATATAAAGGGAATTGACTGCAACAGCAGTAATGAGTAATTCCATGCCCGTTTGAGAGGATCGCACAGCATGTGATGTCCATATTACGTGCACAGGAGTGCTTATACAATGAAATATCGCATGGGATCGGAGGGCACCGTAGACAGGGTGCGATCCGATGCGATATTTCATCCTCCGACCTTTTCACACCCCCACTATCCACGTCGGCGTGGAGTTGATTTTATAAAGTGTGCGAGCGCAGCGAGCCCCGGATTACTTTACATCCATTCCGCGTCCCCTCGCGGGGCTCGCTGCGTTCGCCATGCTTCAGGCTCGGTGGCTTGCTGCGCTCGCCACACTTTATAAAATCAACTCCACGCCGACGTGGATAGTGGGGGTATGGAAAGGATGGAGGACGCGTTCTGGCGGTGCTCGCTGCGCTCGCCACGCTTCGGGGTGGCGTGGATAGTGGTGGTGTTTTAGAAACACATTCACACCTGCAATATCATACAGCTGACACAGTAATGATGACATGTGTTAACGAATAACTGTAATTTACTTAAACAATTTGATTGACGAAGCATAATTAATTAATCACATTGATTACAATAAATAATGAGAATAATAACAATATATGAACTTTAAAAATGACAACATTAATGATTAAAAATCAAGAAAGCAGATCACACTCAATCATCTTTAGGGAGGAGCTTAAGTGCTTGGAGTATGCGGAGGGATGGGTCATCAGCTCCCAATGTCTTTCTCCACATAAATTCCTGTAAATAGGATTGGAGCTCGTGTCACTCTTTGGAGTTTATTGCACCATTTACATGCGCCCCACAATCTCTCCACATTCTGATTATGAACCCCTGTGGCCGGGTCAATAAAATTGAACTTATGGTTCACTTGAAAATGTTGATATCCAGCCAGTTCAAGCTGATGAGTGTTGTATGCCCTCCAGCAGTCCGTATAAATAGTGGTGCCTGGCTCTATATTGTCAATTATACAGTCCATCAATGTGGTGGCATCACGCCTGGGCACCATTTTCAGGAAACAATGTCCGATTTCCCTACATATTCCACCAAAAATCCACTGCTGTGGTAAGGTCCGGCCGACGTTACTTTTGCGCTTGACGAACAACGTCACAATGTGGCCAGGTCCACCGACCCTGGAAACCAGTGGGCAGCTCTGAGGCTCACCTTCAGCCGGCACACTTTCACATAGCACCGCCACATAGACTCCTTCACTGAGAGGTGGATTGCGTGCCCATTCGCGCAATTCTGCGTCAGCAGAAGGAGTTCATGCTGTTGGAAAAAGTGTATCGCCTCCTCCTCCGTCTGAGGCAAGCTAAAGATGTTCATCGATGCAGCCATTTGCGAAACTTGCTATACAGTAGTTCTGCGATAGTTCACCAGCAGCTCTGAGGGATGCTTCCAGTCCTGTCAGTCAGAAAATCACCTCAGAATGATTTCTGAGAGGATCTGACAGGGGGTGGGAATGACAGGGAACGGGAGTGGTACTGAAATCGCATTGCACGCATCGCATGCCACTATAACGTGACATGCGATTTCAGTACGGTACCGTACGTACTGAAATTGGGTGCCGTGCTAGGAAACAAGTACCCACAATACAAATAGCGGAACCACCAATTGCCAGTTATTCCTGATCTTTGATGTGTGGTAGTGTTTGGGGTGGCAGTTGGTGTGGCTCCGCTATTTGAATTTTGGACTGCACTGCAGCCCCACCACTGGAACTGCCAGTGGTGAGAATATAGTTCTCTTGCCAACTGGTCTTATCTAGTTTATTAATAATATTGTGTGTCCTTCAGACGTGCCCTGATCCTTGTGGCATAAGGCTGAAAGTGGAAATATTAGTCTGAAGTTTTGATGTTCTTGGTATGTTCAGGGTGTCCTTATAGAAAAGGGGTGGCCCAACCGGGCCTCAAAATGTACCAACGGACTACGTTTTCCAAATCACCAACTGGTGCACAGCTATAGTCATTACTAACTGTCACATTTACAAACCTGCTGCATTGATTCCTACTATAGATTCACAGGTTGCCTGAAAAACATGGAATGTTGGTAGATGTTGAGGACAGGTTTGGCCACCCCTGGTATAGGTCTGGAGTTGTAACATCCTTATTTAATTGGCAATCCCCTTTTTTCTTGTCATAACTGCTTCCATATGATATTGTCAGTAGTCGTGCCAGGGTCGAGGGAAAGAAAATACAACAGTCTAAGTGGTTTAATTAGTGCGTGGGCTAATTACATTGTTTTGGTTACCCTGACACCTCACAATTCATAAATGATCAGGTGTTACGCTGAGACATCTGTCAGGTTCGGCTAGACTAATTGATAGAAATGGTTGGCTTATATGGCTGCAAGTGACATCTACTCATTGTCAGATACAGGTTTCCGTCTGGCTGTTGTCTGTACATCGTTTGTGATGGGACCTGCTAATTCTAGATATTCTGCCTGCTGCTTGCCCTGACTTGGGGATGTCACTGGTTGCTTTTCTCTGCTGCCAGCCAGAATTGCTTGTTATGGCATAGAATTTAAATCAACCTTTTACCATATAACTGCTTGACAATGACAACAGATGGCAGTGTTTCGGAGACACACAAACGGACACGAGACACATTTTATTTATATATATATATATATATATATATATATATATATATATATATATATATGTGTGTAGAAAGATAACCCTTTCACGGTGCTAGAATAAGAATTCCTAGGCGGCACCTCTATAAGTCCCCCCCTGTTAGTGGGGGAAGGAGAACAGTATACACAACGAAGATATAGAGTGCGCCTTCTCATATGTCACCACCACCACCTTAGATTTTTAGATGGAAATTGATACTTTGCTCAATATCATAAGACAATTAGACAATTTATTAAAAATCAGTAAAACAAATGAAATTGCAGCATTGTTTCATTTAATGTTTCATATGGAGTCAAATTTTCAATCATCACAATAACCCGACGCGTTTCGTCACTTGGACTTCATCTGGGGTGTAACAGAAAGACTCAATGAAAATGAGCTTCAGATTACAAGCAACGACTAGGCTGGTTCTTCTGTAATTCTTGAACCGACTAGAATTTAAAATTCAATTTCAATGTAGGATGGGGCAAATAGGGCGATGTGTAGAGAGGTTTGTCCGTCAATCCTCTCACAGTAGAGCAGTATCTCCTATTATGCCACTCCAATATCTGCATATATATATAAATATCTGCATATATATATATATATATATATATATATATATATATATATACAAACATACATACGAGGGTGGCTACATAAGTACCTGTGTTTGAAGACAGGTGGCGTTGCTGAGTAAAGTTGGTATTACTACCGTGTACTACCATCTTACAAACTATAAACACAATAGTAATACCAACTTCCTCAGCAACGCCACCTGTCTACAAACACAGGTACTTATTGATCTACCCTCTTATATATAGAGAGAGAGAGATGAGGTAGCTGTTGGCATTTCTGAGATTTTACAAAATTTCAAATAAATAAGATACCAACACTGGAAGTGTTGTCAACGCTTTTGGCCGTGCGCCCTTTATCAAGCCATGTCTTGCTCTGTGAATAGGGATGTGCACCGTAGGGGTCCAAAACTGGAACCCCTACAGTGCACATCCCTATTCACAGAGCAATTATCTGTGTGCTGACATTAAGCAAATTTAACAAAGTACCGGTTTAATTTAAGTCACCCAAAGAGTACTCTAAGGAACTATCATTGGTGGGTTTCTGCCAATATATTTGGAACTACCCATATTGGATCATTGTCTCAAAATTCTTAAAGGAGATCTACATCTTTGACAGACAAATATAAACCACTTGATTGACATGCTGCGTTAACTGCCCCTGATGAAGTCATTGAAATGACGAAACGCGTTGGTCCATGTACACTCACCTGATGATTGTAGACATGGAATGGCTGAAGTATTATCCACTACCGTATTGAGTTTATTATACAATATTTTTTTCTGTATGTTATGCCCGTAGGGCAACTTTTTTATTAAATATTTTCTTATAAATTTGTGTGCTTACTCTTAGCGCCCTCTGAACCTTTCCTGTATCCATTTCTAACCACATTGGGTCCCACCTAACAGTGGATCCCTCAGAGGTGCTGCTCCACATATACTGAGCGCGAATTGGGGTTTACTTCTCTTTGTGTATATATATATATATATATATATATATATATATATATATATATATATGGAGACAGATAGATAGATGATATAATGTGTTTGCTTACCTTTGATGTTTTGTCTATTGCTATAATACTTTCTTATATGCTTTCATACTTTGTGGTTATGTTACTGGCTAAAGTATGATTCTATGATTTTTACAATAGGCATTTACTAAACATATCCATTTGAGGTGATATGGTCATTAAGTCAACCCTATGAAGGTCGAAATGCATTATGTCGATCAATAAAAGTTTAGGGTAATACCTGAAATAGGTCGGCATGGTCAGAAGATCGACACAAGCATTAGATCGAAAATGGGAAGGTCGACAGTTAAAAGCCGCTGTGTGCCGACAAGCAGTTTTTAAACCGTATCATCCACTAGGGCGTGGAGGGAGAATAGTATAGTGCCCAAAGCATGGCGAGCGCAGCGTACAATGTAAATGGACGCGGTACACTGACACGGTGTCCATGACGACTTAAGGCGAAATTCAGGACACAAAAAATGTGAAAAAATCATGTCGACCTCCCCAAAGTTGACCGAATGCTTGAGTCAACCTTCTGAACCTGTTGACCTTTAGGTTCTAGGTTATTACAAGATGACCTTCTGTGATGACCCGTATTATTATGAAATGTGTTCTACAATCTGTCAAGGGTGCTGTAAGATTTTGGTGACCCTTTCACCGGAGAAATCCTTTCCCACCCTTAAATACATTTTAAACAACAAGAAGTACAAACTACTAATATAGTTAAAAATAATATTGCTCATTTCATTAATAAAATGAAACAATCAAACAATCACTCATTTACTAAAAAGAAATGGAATTTCCCTCAGAAGAGAACCATCAATGTAGCAATTGCTGACTTCTGTTGCAATATATAATAATTGCCTCCATTATATTGCATTACTATTGAAGATGAGGGTGTGGCCCAGAGCAACCAATCAGCTTCTACTTATTTATTAAGCCTCTTCTAGAAGATAATAGACAGAATCTGATTGGTTGCTATGTGTAACATACCGGACGGGGCGGGAGGGGGGCAGGCATGGGGGCGGAAGCAGGATAACGCCCAGCATTTTATGCCTGGGGCAGGTGGCTGAGGTCACATGATGTCAGCGCTCGTCCTGAATTCGGTGGATAGCGGGGGCTGGGAAATGTCAGTCCTGGCTAACTTTTCTCAGCGATTGGTAGATAAATAATTTGATGGTGAGCGACATCAATGATTTCTCTCCCGTTCGGGTACATGCAAGCGGATGTGTGTGCAAAACATACACTTGCACGCTAGGGGACTGATTCAGCCAGCAGAGGGGTGGGTAAGATTTAGCGGGGTGGCGGGCGGCATTTACCTGTTCATTAGGCTACAAACACACACAGGATAGCAAACAGGCCTGAATTAGTCCTCTGATGCGTTTCCATATTATTTCATAATGTGACGAAACCACAATTGCGCTACTCCGATAGTAGTGCGCATTGTTCAGCATTGTAAATTGCTACCCCCCACCCCCCCAGCAGTAAATGATCTGTATAAGCAGCAGTGCTTTTATTAGCTATAATCACAAGCGCTTCTTCCACACAATATACAGATTGTAATTATATACGGTATGTTAGGATATCTGCTGGTAAACTCACCGCACTGATTGCTTCCCAAATCTAATGCAAAGGCAATTTAATAGCAATAAGAATGGAAGTCACACCTTTCCCTACATCAAACCGCACGCAGAAGCCTTTCTTGTTAGTTTGTTTAAAATCCATCCACACCTCGGCGTTGCCTCCTGCCTTATATGGGAAGTGCTAATGATACACATAGGGGACCTTTTACTAACTTTGCCTGATTTGAGCTGCGAGGATACAAATGACACAAATACACGGTTCTACAAGTGTGCTGGTTTAATTATAGGAGATAAATGTATTTTAATGATTTATCACCTTACAGTTCAACCCAATTAGTAAATTATAATAGATACGGCGATTCAGCACCTTCGTCCGATAACCAGGTCATATGGCCGGGCATTTCCTCGCACACTGGCCCTCATTCTGGTTGACTCTGCAAAATTAGTCATTGTCATTTAAACGCCGCCCGCCACCCGCACGAATGCCCACCCTCCACCCTGGCTCACCGATTTCCCTGCATGCATGTAAATGGATGTTTAACATAAGCATCCAATCGCAGCCTTGCGTGAGGAGGAGAAATCATTCCTTGGTGGCCGACCATCGAATGTTTTTTGCAAGCGCTCGCAGATCTAAGTCCGCCTCTGCTGACCTTAGATCTGCGGCGCCCTTGAACGGGAAGAGCACGGGCAGCTGACATAGGCTGATGACAGCTGCCCCCCCCACACCCGAGACACGGCCGCCCTAGCATGCGAACACCCATTGTTTTCATGGGGAAGCCCATGAAACGCTGGGCGTTTCCAGACGGGGGACCGGGGCAACCCTTTGCCGCTGCTCCCGCCTGCAAACTGCCCGGCGAATAATCAATTTGCCGCGCCCGCTAGCAAACGGTGCCTGCACATTTGCATACATGTGTATGAGCATGCGCAGTCCCAAACCATTGCACCCCTGTGAAGAAGAGGGCACTTCTATTGAAGATGGGATGTTGCCCATAGCAACCAGATTCTTTCTGTTATCTTCTAGAAGGGATGTCGTCACCAGGTCTACCAGCATAAGGCTAACGAATACATCTACATCAGGCCCTATGTTGCTAGGCAAGAGGATCAAATACTTTTATATTGTTTCTGTGCATGGTAAATATTGGCTGCTTTTGCATGTTGCCCATACACCGCTTTATTTCGACGATGCAATTTAGATTTCAGCTTGAACGGACCCCCATCCAAACCTAACTCTCTCTGCACCTGTTACATCTTCCCCACCTGCAGTGCAGCATGGTTATTCCCATTTTATGTGCTTTTTTGCTTTGCTAACAAAATCTGGCTCACTATCTTCAGCACACTGCTGTGCTATTATCATCTATATATATATGTCTAGTGTCCGTGAGTCTCCAAAACACTGCCATCTGCTGGCAGAGAGCGGAACTTCATCTGTTTCTCACACATGCACAAACACCGAAGGTAGCAGACTAGCTTTCGAAGCTTTTGCTTCGAGCGGGCTTGCTAGTTAATAAATACCTCCAACCTGACTGAGTAGCTGTAATGTTTTCACATTGAACCATATTAAAATGAACTCAGACAATAGATAACATGCCAAAATATTAGTACTTTGAACTTTTTTCGTATCTTCCTTATTAACTTTAAAAAAAAAAAAAAAACCCGCACAATAGACAGCGGTTATCGCTGATAAGAAACATTCATATTATGTTACCCTAATGTGATTTAATCACAGCAATTATAATATACAGCAGATTCCACGAAGTGAATGAATAGCATTTAGACTGACGGTAGCACAGGACAGGTTACGGGGAAGATGTAGCCATTTTTCTTGATTATTTCTTGCCGAAAAAACGGAAATTTTAAGCCGGCGAAAGTGTGATACATCGCAGGGGTGATTAGTCAGATTCCCAGGCTTCCAGCTGTAATTCACATGCCGCGTTCTCCGAGATCTCTCCTTTGTGATTAGGAATAAATTGTAGCAGCAGGTCAGTGGTAGAACTGCTTCAATTTGCCTTCAGACAATGATGGTGGTAAATGAAGCAGCGTTTTCTAAAGCCCCTTACACCTCCCTTTTAGCCGCATGAAGCAGATGTTGCAAAGTCCCCCCCACCCCTTATTTCAGGCAAATTTGTCCATTACTTATCTGGGCTATTACAGCTTAACGGGACCTTTCTGCCATTAAATGAGGATACTGGTGTCCTCTACCAACTGGGTAATATCTTAGTCTGCACAGCAAACACAGGTTCTGCATGTGGGAACAAAATCACCAGTTTCGTATGTTAGATGACCCGGGAACAAATAATATGTTGTAGAGAGGAATCTCATTACAGTAAACAGAGACAAATCGTCTCCGCACAGAGAGCTTCATGAATCCGTAACAGTGGCATATCCTATTCACATGGCGCTGAGGGGCAGCAGGCTGATTAAGACTCAATAAACACAGGGCTTATCTATATAGATATGTGGAAGGGGGTACATATGTGTGTGTATGTCCCCGCAATCTCTTTATTTCGCATCTTTGGGACCAAATATAAAAATAAAGTAAATAAAAATGGGGGAATCGCGGTGAACCCAGAGGTAGAGAAAGCTGTGCGGGAATGGGGGCCAGTGTGATCAGCTCTGTGTGTGTACGATGGACACACAATCTGATCACTGTGTGTATACAATAATACAGGGTGGGTCTCTTTTATCCCTGTATTCCAAAAAAAACGAAATATTCCGGAAACCGTGGTTTTTCAGAATATTTCTGGGTTTTTTTGTCCACGGTTTCCCCCCGGCCCTTTTTTCAAACTTACCTCATCACCCGATGTCCACGGCAGCCTTCAGGATCCTATTCAGCGGCATCTCCGGTTCCAAGGGTGCGTTGCGCGGGTGCGCCGGTCACGTCTCCACCACGCACTCCACCCCTGGGACCGGAGATGCCACTGAAGTGGATCCTGAGGGCCACCGTGGATGCTGAGGGACACCGTGGATGTCGGAGACCATCTGGGCACCACCAGGGGACCAAGTAAGTATGAAAAAAAAAAAAAATCGATCTGGAAAAATCCCATATCCAAAATGCAGGATACTCTACCTGTACTTACCTCCCCAGGGTCCACTGTGTGGTGCTCTGGTGAGGGCTTCTGATTATTGGGGATCTGCCCTTATCCTGTGACCCTCAGTGCAGTAAAGTGATGCTGTAAAGCGGCAGCCCTGCAAGAACTCTGATCAGCGATCCCCTGGGTGGCCAAAGATATGAACCTACCCACCAACATTGAGGTCACCTCTGTCAAGCAAGTTTCTAACACTCTGGGGTTTACATCTGGGACACAGGGCACCCCCGAACCAGTCCAGTCAAAAAACGGCCCCAGGGCATCACATAAATAAAATTTGGAGGACATCTTGTCATCAGAGGACACATACTCTGTAACACCACAAACATGGAGTGATGAGCACAAGGGGAAGGGTAGGGGAATTCGCTGTCGCTTGTTGAAGCAAGTAGTGGTGAGTTTTAGACACAACAGCAATCAATCATTTTATTGAGAGCAAAAGGTATCCAAGTTGTTGGATGGAACAAGGCAACGCACTGGCGGTGTTATAGTGCAGGGGAGGAACTAGAAGGACCTACCTGAATGCTTACATTCTACCGCCAGAAGAAGGCCACTCCTGGAAAACCCCCCCAAGCACCCGCATGGCTCGCACCAGCGTACTGCGCCGTACACATGTGCGGTCATTTCGATAAATGCCCTTGCTGTGATTAGATCTGAATCGAGCCTTAAGCTGAAACAGACGCAAGGTGGAAAATAATAAAATATTAATTAACTGTATATATTGTGATGAAAGTCAATAGTGTGATTTCTAATAAGTATGTTTATACAGTATGTGCTCTATTGGCCTTTTATATGTAACATTCTAAAAATTGAGAAAATTGTTTTGCAATCTTCATTAGGTAGACTAGGTATTAGGTCTCCTGTTTGGCCAGGAATGGGTTAAGATTAATTTCCAGGATGCGGCGACTGTGGCTACTGCACTGTTTCAGCATTTGTCATCATGTAAACTTAACACCTAGAGAGAGCTTTGTCAGTTACAAAGAAGGGGAAATGATGCGAGAGTAAGCCTCATCTTCTTCTCCTTGTTTTATGCTTGGTTGGTGAGACATCATTTACAAGCTGAGAATAATTACTTGCAAAGCAACGGACAACCTTCGGAACCAAATTCATTTTCTGCTCCCGTCTCTCTTTATTTTCTTATTTGTTTGATGGTGCTCACACCGGTATCTTGTAGCTTTCATGTTGTTAAAATCTTGTGTTACTTTGTCGTACTTGGGAAAACAAGACACAATCTACTGAAATGAAGGTGGTTCCATTCTGATCAAGGACAATGGCGGCAGCAGGGGAAGGGGGTGTCGGGACCAAGAAGCAAGGGGGCCCATCCCTTGATTGGTGCCAGGCCACAAGTTAATTGCGGCATTTTGGCCTTGAAGAATGCACTGGCAGCATTTTGAATTGGCCCCGGGTTGCAAGCCAATTAGAGCTTGTGGACTGGCAGCCAATCAGGAGCTGCCACAGGGGTGACCTGCCTATTTTATCAGCACTAGGCCCTACAATTTCTGATGGGATCCAGGATTTCAGTGATTTGAATCTGCAGCTAGATGTTATCTGGTACACATAGGAATGACATGCAGAGCGTAGGGTTTATACAAAACCCCCAAAAATGGGCAGAAGTGTTCTGTCACTGGTTACGTGAGGATGTGGCTATGTAGACTAGACCAGAATGCGTCCATTCAAACATGATTAGCATGTTGGACATGAGCGTGTCAACATTTTGTCATGCCTAGTAGTATTTTATCTTCCACGGCATGTCCAATGGGTCCCAGAGATCACATGAGCATCTGTTTTGGTGGTGACACCCATGCGTTCAAGTAAGTATTCACCCCCTATCCCTAAAATCTTGTGTTACTTTGTCGTACTTGGAAAACAAGACACAATCTACGGGAATGAAGTTGGTTCTATTCTGATCAAGGACAATGGCGGCATTAATTCTTAGTATGTCATCCTTTTAAATGTTGACATTGTGAGCATGTGGACATTGTGAGGATATGGACAAGGTGTTTATCATAATATTGAACCATGTTGCTACAGTAGTGTCGACCTAAAAAATGTATCCGTTAACCATGTGACCAAATCACATTAAAGGGCTGAGCTGGCTAAACCTGGAGTACGAAGTTCAAGATGTCCAAGGTGCAGTACAGGATGATCAGATGTAAGCCCCAACTGCACAGGAGAACTTAAATATCTGCCAGCGCTCTTGGGCTTATTCAGGAAGATGGTGGCATTGTTGATGTACACAGCCATTACTCTACAAGAGTATTTTGTTCTAATGAAGAACTTTTTTTCTGCCTATTTGCACACTGTGCGGGATCTAAAAATAGTGATTGCTTCTTGGGTGTAGAAATATGTCCTCACATGTGCGCAATTTGCCTGGAGTTAGTGAGCCGCCAGCTCCCATGCAAATATGCTAACTTTATGTATTGTTTTTTTAGCCAAAAATGGGGCAGGTATATTAAGCCTGGTAAAGAGATTAATGGAGATAAAGTGGAAGGTACACCAGCCAATCAACTCCTAAGTGTAATTTTTCAAAAATTTTCAAATATAGCTGATTGGCTGCCCCAATGTCCCTAAGATGCAGGGCAATATGACTAGCATGCCTCAGGATGATTAAATATACACGTGACACATATATTGCATATGGCTGAGGCTGGATATGGAGCAGAACATTGGTAAAGTGGAGGGGAACAGAGTGGAACTAAGTTCCACCACCTGTAATGGCGAGGTGAAACCAGTTACACCTCCACCTTGGCCCTGCACAGTAATCCTAACAGAAAAGCATTATAGTCTGGAAGGGGTTGCAATGTTTTCTATTTAACAAATATGCAAAATACTGCTGGCACAATTGATCGATCATGTAACCTTTATGGTTAGCGGCCCAGGCATGCTAGAATAGATTCACAACAGGTCTCTCGTAGGAGTTAATCAAGAGACTCCTGTCACCTACCATATCACTCTGCATTGTAAAGACATGATGGCCCTTGCTCAGTAGTGATCTCAGTGGCCATCTTGGAATAGGTTATGAAGCTTCCCTAGAGAACAAGAAGACTGGAGTCCATCCTTGTTTTTCATCATTAACCATTAATGGCACTATATTTCAAGACCTAGGAACTGTACTTGATCCACCTTGATGAGGCCATACAACATGCTACAAAGCTCTCCTGACAGTAGGACTTCCTTTTGTGTAGAACCAATTAGATTTGGTCTCATATGTAACTTTGCAGAACTACTTGTTGATATTGTCCAGACCGTCTAGTTCCTTCTGTGGAGAAACAGGACTCCTGTGATTCTTACTCATGGTCATGAAGATCTCTAATGACAAGGGACACATTTCACGGCCACCTATGCTGGGAAATGTAAGGAATATTTTAGCACACACCTTGTAATTTCATGACACATAAGTACATACTTAAACACAGCGTGTGGCCAGTTGTAACAGACTGTCCTAGGTGGCGACTGCAGTGTATTTGTTGCAGGCTGCGCCGATGAATCAACACAAAAAATGTGCAACTGTACACTGGTTAAATAGCAACACCGTAATTCTTTATATTATTATTTTAGAAAAAATAATGGTTTCGTTATCATCAAAAATGATGACACATAAATCCAGGCCATGTTTTCTAAATATCCTTTTCAAATGTTCGTAGCCTTAATCTGATTAGCTTCTTTACTTTGCCCACTGAGATACCAGGCACCATTGAAAGCTAAATCTGTCAATTCTACCCGTAAAATTATGCCATTCCTTATTAACTGAGATTATCATGAATAATGTAATTACAATCCTGCCACAGCATTAATTCTAATGCTAAATCATTTGTTTTCATTTCGTGAGCATGGTGTTTTTATTTCACCAATGTTGTGTGCCTGCCGCAGCTAGTGCGACCTGCATTTTGTTTCCTCAGTTACTGTATGGTTTTACTGTATATTCTTGTGCTTGCCATCAAAGGAGGAAAGACAACTTGTAGCAAAAACGAGAGGGAGAGGCAGGAGCATATATGTGGCCATCCTGTTATCACCATTTAAAAAAAAAAACACGATGGCCAAAGCGAGCCAATAGCAACTTGTTGCATCATTGTCCTGCCCCCTTGCTAAGGGCAGGGCCGGTTTAAGCCTTCGGGGGCCCGGGGCACTTTAGAAAGGGGGGCCCCCTCCCACTTGTCATTACTGTCCGCAAACTGCACGGGAGAATATTACACTGTCAAAACACTGAGCAGAGGCAGTATAAACTTGGTCAACGGGTAACTGCAGGGGGGGATTAATATAAACATATATATATATATATATATATATATATATAAAAATACCATATGAAAAGCCTGTGTTTGTCCCTCCGTACCTTACCCTGTAGGAGCCCTGACGGGCTCATCACTGCCTCTGATTAAAAACCCTCCCATGACAAGGCCACTGCTGCTGCTGTCCTCCATGGACCTGATAGGCTCCACCAAGCAGAGCTCAGCACAAGCTTCTGACCTCTTGTGCAAAGTCTCATGGGACTAAAGGCCCCCACACACTAGAAAGATTTTTTGGCCAATTGACCGATCGTCCGACCGATTTTTACCGATAATCGGTATTAGTCAACTCCCAGTAATGCACTGCACACTTGTGCAGTCAGTGTGCCTTGGCTCCCGATGCTCAGCACCATTAATCATTGTTACATTGGCAGATAGGTGAAGTATGCACAAAACCTTTAGCTAAAAAAAATATATATATTTTTTTAAAAATACATGCCAACCACAGGGGGCCCCTAGACAGACCTGACCCCCTGTGTCCCCCCCTTAATCCAGCCCTGGCTAAGGGATAGTCTGGTTTTGAGATCGAATAACTAAGCTTTTTATGCTCAGTACAAGCTTTGCCAATTTTCTTATCACAGGCCCATCTCTTCTTGGGAGAAATGTGTGTGAAATGTAATTTCTCTAAATCTATTTAATCAGATGAGTTCTAGACAGTATTCCCTGAGTCCCATCTCTTTTACACAGAGAAGTGACACGAACAAAAACGGTAGTGTCATCAAGGATAGGGTTCATGGAAGCAGATTGTTCACCGGGTGCACACACCCAACCTTGCGGCCGCTGGGCAGGGGGGCTGTGGCAGGGGTACCCTTCCATACAAACGCCCAGCGGATTTCAGCTGCCCACCCATTTCTACAAGAACATACACGCATATAAAAGTGACCTGAGAGTCACTTTATATATGTGTGTGTGCGCACCACATCTTTCGATGGTCGCCGACCATCGATAGATGTGGAAGCTTCCCATTGGCATGCGAATGGATGTACAGTATATGTAAAACATCCCTTCGCATGCCTTGCGAACGTACGCACGGTTTGAATGGTGGGCCGAAGTACCACCATTCGCAGGGCGGGTTCTGGTTGACTCGCAAGGATTCGAGTTCGCATCCGAACATACTGTATCAACCAGAATAACCCCCTTTATCAGAAGTGTAGTCCCAGCAATTAGGCAATCCTGCATACCTGAAATATAAATGCTGGTATGCAAAGAGTGTCAGCTTGCAGTGGGGCAGATGTATTAAGCTTTGCGAAGAGATAAACTTGAGATAAAGTGGAGATAAATTGGAAAGAGATAACGCACCAGCCAATCAACTCCCAACTTTCATATTTCAAACCCAGCTGATTTGCTGGTGCGTTATCTCCTTCCAATTTATCTCCACTTTATCTCAAGTATATCTCTTCACCAGGCTTAATACATATGCCCCAGTGAGAGCTAATGCAGTACTTAATACCTACGACCTTAGGGGTACATTTTTAGAAGCTTTATACAATGTACCCTGAGAGAGCTCCAGAGAAGAAATCTTTATACTACCTAGAAAAGCACAATAACGTTGCTCACTCTTGTCATTTACATTGTAAGCCTGAAAACCATCTTCTAGGAAATCTGCATATGTACAGTAGCGTTAATATTACGGCGCTGCCATTGTTGGACACATGCTGCGATGTATCCTAATTTCTTGCAGCAAGATCTGAAGAATTGTTAATGCTTAATAAATGAGTATAATTGTTTTGAAGAAACAAACACTTTTGTCAGATAATTGATAGAACTGGATACTGCGCTGTGCGTGAGATCCCTAGGAGCAGTGGCGCAGATGCTATTGCTGATTATAGCTCGGCACTTCACGTTTGTCACTGTAACACAGAATAAATGCAGCAGGGCTGCTTCCAGCTGCTGTACAACAAGTCTTCCAGGTTTAAATAGATCATTTTTAAAATGTATTTATACAATAGTTATGATTTATAAAACGACATCCGCGTGCCTCCACTATATACTGTAAATTGGTGGATTACAGCCTTGGGAGGAGATCCTGGGTATACCCTTTATTTGCTGGCCTACAGCGGCAGTGCTGTACTAGACGCAGATCTCCTAGAGCATTCGCTGCTAGCATTTACACATTGCAAAGTAAAGGAGATTAGTCACTGTTCAGACAATCCTCTTTCCTAAAAGAAAACCTTTTTGGAGATACATTGAGGATCACACAGACCCTTGGGTCCAGGGGCCACAGATCGCACACCGTGCAGTAATATAATTATACTTTCCAGTCCGTTGGCCCAGCAGTGGCAGGAAACTGCAGCAGAATCACTGGTAAAATGGCCACCGTGGTCATTTTGCTGGTGATTCATGCATGCACAGTACAGATGAACAAGATGAGACCTGGGCATGCTCTATAGACTCTGGCACAGTCTTAACCTTAAAACAACCCCCCCCTCAACCTAATCTTCATTGCTAGTGCCAAAAAAGCCTAACCCTAATCCCTCCCTCTAAGTGCCCAACCTTCCCTCCCTACAGCATAACCATAACCTTTCCTCCTGCAGCCTAACCATAAATCCCCCCCCTAGTGCCTAACCACCACCCCCCCCCCCCCCATTTCCCGTCCTATCCCTAACCTGTCCTGCACACTTTCGTTCGTCATTCCGGCAGTTGAGATTCCGGCATCCTCATCAATGTTTGGATTCCATTACTGGTCAACTGGCGGTAGTTAGGATGCCGCCGGTGGTATTGTGAATGACATCTCCACCGCTGAGATGCTGAGACACTTCCCATACCCTTGATACATGGAAATATCAGAATTATTTGGTGGAGCGAACATTTGCCAACAACGAATCTGACCAAGAAAGGCAGCACAGAATATGTAAGCTTGTCACACGACTTCTTTGCCATGTTGGCAAGTCTCTTATCCTATCATGTTATGTATTTACAATATAAAGCGGTTTTACATACTCTCCATGGACAATTATTTGCAAATCATTTTATTTTAGTCTCAGAATATGAGGAGTCCTCTTCTAATGTTCATCAGCCTTGCTGTTAGGACTCAATACGGCGGGACATAAAGAGTATTTTTATTAAGCCCTCGTAACAAAGCCCAAACTGTGATTATGCAAATCATCGTCCTCATCAGACGGCGTCTCATTTGTCAGGCATTTCCTCATGTACACTTTAAACTTTCCCCAACTTTCACTTCTGAAGCCTAATTCACAGAATCAGCGATCTCCTCTGTCAGTGTTTCTGACACTTTTCAAAGTGATATTTTACTGGTAATTGCACACCTCTGCTTCACATTATCTCTTTTCTATTCCACTCTCATTTCCCTGACAAAGGCTAGAGACGCTGCCACTCAAACTCAGCCTGCTGTACATCCAGAGGCGGCAGAGAGGTGCCACATACTACCACTGGCCGTTTCAGCGCTGGGCAAAATGCAAGCGCTTTGTGCATTCTCGGACTATACAGATGTGTATCCAAGTGCAATCGCATTTGCTCCTATGAAATAGCTACATCTAATTATCAGGGTGTTCAAAAAAGATAACTGAAACCTTGCCCATCACACGCCTGACATTGTCACCGCTCTTGGCACTTTTGGGTTCTACCAGAACGTCCTGTATTAGGATTCGCTATGGACCCTGTTTGCCGGAACATTTCCACCCAAGACTGGATATTTTTTCTTTGGTGGCGCGGGTCTCTTGAAATTGTCCTGGAAGGTATCCGGACAGGATGAGGGTGTCTCGATAGACAGTCAACAGGTCAATGGTCGACATACACAAGATCAATGTTGTTAAAAGGTCGACATTCATTCACTGAATTTGTACTGTAACACACACACACACACAAATCATAGTGTATGTGGCACACATAAGCCAATCAGGATCAATGTCTGTTATTATTATTATAATTTTATTTATAAGGCGCCACAAGTGTTTCGCAGCGCCGCACAAAGGAACAATACAGGGAGACAAAGCTTGGCATAACATTGAATAAATATCAAAAATACAGTACAAATAAAGAGCGCCACAGATCAATACACATTACAGCTTGGATATAAGTAGTGAGGACTCAATCAACATACAACTAGAGGCTTGAGGCCAATGATGGAGATGAGTATGCAGACGAAGATGGTCACTGAGTGTTGGATTATAGGAGAGCTGTGAGTGACATGTGAAGAGAAGTGGGCTTAGACAACAGGAGGGAAGAGGGCCCTACTCAGAGGAGCTTACAATCTAGTAGGAAGGGGAGACAGACAGATTACAAGATGTGCAAGCAAGTGGGTGGTGGTTAGATAGCAGGATGTAAACAGGTAAGGGGTCGGAGAACCAGCTGGTTTATGCAGTGGAAGGGTACGCTTTGATGAATAGGTGAGTTTTCAGTGCCCGTTTGAAGCTTTGCAAGGTCGGGGAGAGTCTGATGGAGCGAGGGAGTGCGTTCCACTGAAGGGGTGCAGTACGGGCAAAGTCCTGTACTCTAGCATGGGAAGCAGTGATCAGGGTGGAGGAGAGACGACAGTCGTCAGCCGACCGTAGAGGGCGGGAGGGTTTATGAATGGAGATGAGGTTAGAGATATATGGAGCAATGGAATTAGAGATGGCCCTGTATGTGAGTGTGAGGTGTTTGAAGAGGATTCTGTAGGGGAGTGGAAGCCAGTGCAGATTTTGTTGAAGGGGAGTGGCAGAATTAGAGCGGCGGGAGAGGAAGATAAGCCTGGCTGCAGCATTGAGGACAGATTGGAGAGGAGCCAGTTGGGATTGAGCGAGGCCGGTGAGGAGAACATTGCAGTAGTCGAGCCGTGAGATGACCAATGAGTGGATGATCAGCTTAGTTGCACTCTGTGAGAGAAAGGGCCTGATGCGAGCAATGTTGCGTAACTGGAACCGGCAAGAATGGGCCAGGGCTTGGATGTGGGGTGCAAAGGATAGGGAGGAGTCAAGAGTGACACCCAGGCAGCGGAGTTGGGGAACGGGGGAGATGATGGTGTTGTTAACAGTGATAGAGATATTAGTAGGGGGCATAGCTCTGGGTGGGGGAAAGATAATGAGTTCGGTTTTGTCCATATTCAGCTTCAGAAATCGCTCAGACATCCAGGTGGAGATGGCAGAGAGGCAGTTGGAAACTTGAGAGAAAACAGTGGGGGACAGATCAGGAGAGGAGAGGTAGATTTGGGTGTCATCCACATAGAGGTGATATTGGAAGCCAAAGGAGTTAATGAGTACACCCAGAGAGGAGGTGTACAGAGAGAACAGTGTTATTTCCATAAAGGGGGTTCCAGCCCTCACGGCACACATTCCTCTGCTCTTTCTGATGGGCATACATCCGGGAATGCTGTCAGTTGTTACTATGAGGTGGAGAGTCATTAGTGCCATTTACTCTATAAGTGTACATACAGTATACACAGGGGACACATATATACAGATGATGTATTTTCTATAGTGCAGCTACGAGACCTTTTTTCATCTCATTACTGTCATCTTCTATCTGGGTCTACAAATAGATTGGCAACTTAACAGGTGTATTTTATAATGCACTAACTGGCACCCCCCACCACCACCGCAACCCACCCCCAAACATTATCTGCACTCTGCTATCTATCAGTTACTTTATATAGAATGACGACTTGCATAAAAAAAGAAACCGTGCTCCACACACAAAAGTAAATAAGTATTATCTATCTATCTATCTATCTATCTATCTATCTATCTATCTATCTATCTATATCAATATATATATATATATATATATATATATATATATATATATATATATATATATATATATATATGGTTTCCAGTCTTGCCGAGCTGCTCTGTGTCCGTCCGGTGTTGGGGTCTGGGACGGATATTAGACAGCACTTACATCGACAGCCATTACATCGACCCCATTAGTTCGACAGCTCAATAGGTCGACATGGTTTTAGGTCGACATACCATTAGGTCGACATGTCATTAGGTCGACAGCTCATTGGGTCGATAGTTCATTAGGTCGACAGCTCATTAGGTCGACATATTTTAGGTCGACACTACCATTAGGTCGACAGTGTCTATGTCGACAGTCAAAAGGTCGACATGGGTTTTTTCACTGTTTTTTGGCCGAAATGTCGACACAGTCGACATGGACACAGTTTGAAGTGTACCGCAGCCCCTCGCATCGCTCGCTTCTCTCGCTATGCTTCGGGCACGGTGCCTCGCTGCGCTCGGCACACTATTTTATTCTCCCACCACGCCCTAGTGGATAGTAGGGCATGAAATACCGCCTGTCGGCACATGTCGGCTCAAAAAACAGTGAAAAAACACATGTCGACCTTTTGACTGTCGACATAGACACTGTCGACCTAATGGTAGTGTCGACCTAAAAACATGTCGACCTAATGAGCTGTCGACCCAATAAGCTGTCGACCTAATGACATGTCGACCTAATGGTATGTCGACCTAAAACCATGTCGACCTATTGAGCTGTCGAACGAATGGTGTCGATGTAATGGCTGTCGATGTAAGTGCTGTCTAACAATAGTCCGGATACCCCGGTGTTGATGTTCTCACTTGCTTATCAGTGTCCAGCTGCCGATGTCCAGCCGCATCCCTTTGGGTGCCGTCGAAACACTCTGGACAGTCGATACTACAGCATAAGCAGTGAACGCCTTCTATGTGGATAATTCTTAACTGATATGTATGTGAGCTTTTTACCCTTTAGTAAAGTATTGTTGAATTACTGCTCATTGTGCGCTCCTTCTGCTTCTTTTTTCTACATGAATCCAATCTTTTGGGCTGGGGTAAGCCCATATTGGGAGTGAGATGCACCATATAGATCTTTGAGATCAGGACGGGCTTTCGTAAGTTTGGTCTTTTGCGCAAATGGATTACTGTATGTATGTATGTGTGTGTGTGTATATGTGTGTGAATATGAATATCCATTTGCACACGGGGGGGCGAACAAAATAGAATAACCCCCATTGTATAGTCCCTGAATGCCACCCTCCGGACTCTGGTCTTAATTACAGGACTGTCCAGAGTAATCCCGGATGGGTGGTGGTAACCCTAAGATAGATAGATAGATAGATATTGCACTATCTATCTATGTGCATATTGCTCTGTATAGCCACATGATCCTCTGGGAAGTTTGACTTAATATATATACCTGATGAATGGAAATTCACCAAACAGATAAGCTAAAAAGAGCTACTCTTTACAATGATGGGAATGCATACGATATCACGATGGTCAGGATGCAGTGGACAGGATGCGGTCAAAAGACCGACCCTGTCATCCTGATGCAGAGAATTCCAACAGGGTCTCCGTAAGGGATTTACCATCTCCCCCCTACTGCCTTACTCTCCCTTGTAGCAGCCTAACCCTAACATCCTGCATCCTAACCCTTACCATTAGTGCCTCTAGTGGCTCTAGTTTTTCATATATGCCTATGCCTCCCAGTAGCGCACGCAGGGGGGGTTTCTGAGTACCCAGAAACCCCCCCAGGAATATAAGGGCCACTGTCTGAAAGCTGAGGGTCACCTCTTTCCAAGAGTACAAGAATTTTTAAAATCGGACCTTGGGAACCGGAGATATCTGACTTCAAAGCAGTGGTCCCCATCCAAGCCTGTTAATTGCTGTTCCCAGTCAGATATTTCAGGTTCTGTCTGACGTAGAGTTTTTCTGAGGATATATTCCAAAATCTGTGACTCTCCCACTTTAAATGACACTAGAAACTTGTCTCTACTGTTCCCAGAACCAGAGATATCAGCCTTCAAGCAGCTGGTTACTTCTCCAGCTCCACACACCTGGTATGTAGTTTTATATACTCCTTGGCAGATTGCTCTGCCTCCTGAACTCTGATCCCCTAGTCCCCAGTACCATTTGGTAGGTGGGATTCTCTAGTTTTTAATTCCATTAAAATCTAAGAAATCTATTTCCGGGAACTGGAGATATCTGCAGTCAAGCAAGTTGTCCTCCCACCAGAAAATTATGAATAATAAGCCCACTCCACTATACACCCCTCCTCTGCGTATTAAACATCCTCTACCACCCTGGAAGTTATGTATCAGGGCCCCTTCATTCAGCCCAATGCCCCTTCTCCTACCGCATCTCCCACCATCTGTGCAGTAAAGGGGTAATTAGTGGAAATTACTGATCCAGGCCCTACATGCTGAGCGGTTGATATAATACCCCCTACCAACCGCGGGACATCAAAACATATAGTGGGTCACCTAAGTGTCCATCTCCGTACTTTGCTCAGCACCTCTGGAAACCCCCTTCTGAAAATCCTGCATTTGCCCCTGCCTCCTCCCAGCAAGTGAGGAGATATGAAGCTGTTATGTGTCTCAAAGTGACTACCAGCTACGTTATCACAAATAAAACTAATTCTTGTTATTGTTGAATGAAGGTAGTTGTTAAAATAGAAAAAGTAAGTAAATTATGTTAAGTAAAGTGGCCTAGACTAGTACTTTCAATGGAGAAAATAATAGATTTTTATCATTTTTCATTCATTTTAAAACTGGAGCCAATTCAGCTATAGCCAGTGGCCGTACTGGGGCATGAAGGGCCCACTGGCGTAGTGGTAGGGGTGTGGTCAATCTCCAGTCATGGCGTGCCAACCACCACAGGGGCTTGACTAGCTATTAGATAGCACATGGTCTGCACCCCTTGATCAATATACATAACAAATACTGCTAGTGCATGCATCATAATGTACCAAATTGATAACAGCAAAATACTGTAGCGAATACACCATAGTCCTGTGCAGCATAATAATATATGTATACGGTTATCATTCAACTGCACAGGCCTCAAACTTGATCCTAAATGAGTGGCGGCAGGTAGTGGGGCCCACTGGGATTACACTGGTGGGACAGTCCGACCCTGGCTATTACAAAAATCTAATGCAAAAACAGGACCTGTGAGTACTTGCAAACCGATCATGCATTCTTGGCAAGAAAAAAATGATATTTTTTTGTTCCCGTTTTATCACACTAGGAAGCGAGCGGGATGCCGAAGAGACGCCTAATTTCCCAGGGTGCTGCAGGAGACCACACAAAAAAAGGGTGAGTCTCCTGCAGCCTCCAGTAGGTTAGGCGAGTATAGTATGAACCTACTACTTTTGTCAATAGTTATACATAGACTAGATATATAGATAGATAATGTATCGCATAACCCTCTGGCACAGTAAGTAGAGCTAGTTAACTTTGCCATTAGTCATCCTGTGATTAATTGCACTAATTGGACTTAAGCCGCTATAAAGAGCTATATATTTATTTATTTCTTTTTTACATTTCTTGAAATTCTTCAGGCCTTCCAGCCAGCTCCTACAGTCCAAGCTGAAACTGCTCTCATTGTCTTTGCGGGCGCATTAATTAGGTGTTCGACTAATTGCACCGAAAGCTTTTTGCTGCTCTTTAAAAAAAAAAAAAAAAAAGGTGATTTCAAATGAGAAACGAGTGAGTCGCACAAAGGCGCGCTGGCCTGGAGATTTCCCAGAATTCAACAGGGCAATTCTTTCCAATTTCTCCTCGCCCATTGTTTCCACCTTTAATACACTGTGAAAGCACACAGCAATTATTCCTCAATATGCAACGCACACTGGCACCATTGTCAGTTTGATCTCCCAGGGGACAAAAATAAAGACATTTTTTGGGCAGTGAACTGAGGCATTTAAGAAATAGGAACTTAACATGTTTCAGTTTGTGTCATGAGTATTCATAATGTTTTGTTACTGGGTTCCTAAAAAGGCAAAAATCCCCCCCAAAATACTCTAATGGCTGACGTGCCTTGTAGATTGAGGCAGTGCGAGATCATCCATATGTTAACATTTATTTAGTGATTCTGTCTTCCCCATTCCTGCTAAGACACTCGTGTCACTGGAAACACGCAGCTATGACTATTACATGTATTGCTTCACGGTGCCATTTGAGCATGCTTAACGTACCATCTGACCATGTGGGAAAAGCATCTGTGTTAAATCAGGACACAATGCAGCGGATCACGCAACTGGGTGACTTCACGTTGGCATAGTAGGGCCGCGGTGATTGTATTTGTGCAAACGGGGGTCCCTCTCCTCTTGCTTGTCTCTTATCGGACTAGAGTATTAAAGGAAACAAACTTCGGGGTTTGGCTTCCATTCTAATCACTTTGGAGATCATATAGATTGTCAGTTCTGCAACCTACTATTCTGTTTGCGAAAGAGTCAAGTAGACCCCAATCCAAGTACAGTAGATACAACCTCCCACATCTTACCCACTTGTCACTTGGACTAGCGGTGACTGATTCAGGCCTGCACGCACAGGCAGGGTGGTCCTCTGGCGTTTCATGGGCGTTCCCATAGAAATGCTTGTGTACCTTTGCCTGCTGGGGGGGGGGGGGGTGGTACATGCAGCCATCGGGCAGACGAAGTGAAATTATTCGATGGTCAGTGGGTGCAGCATTGATGGTAGGGGCATAGTTGAGCCCCGGGACCCCGGTTTTCGTCATTTTTTGGGGGCAATGGGCATTTCCATCTCTGAGCAGCTGGGAAATATTAGGAAAGATATAATATTTCAATGGACTGCAGCACAGTCTGGTGTCCTATATCTGGTGCAGAGGAAAAGGCGGTGTTGTCTTTACAGACAGTCACTGCCAATTTTCTAGTGCAGTTCAGAAATTAAAGGTAACCAATCTGATTGGCTGATACACCACTATCCCCCTTTTCCCTGTACCCCATACATCGTATCTCTCCCCACATAAAAGCACAAGTTGCTGATCTAAAATCTTGACTGTATTAAATAATAAGATGATAGGTACAAATCTAAACTGTAGAAACCAGCATATAATCGTCTAGCACACGTTGTCAACTCGTTGTGATGCTGGTCTACAGCTTCCTGCACCATAGAAATATGTGCAACACCTCTCCCAGCACATCGGGAACAATCCTACAGGTCACAATAAATTTAAATGTTGTAAGTGGACTTTATTTTTTTCTTGATTTTCATAGGAGTCTCATTATACCCCTCCTACATCTCATTCTGCGGATTAATTGAGTGTCAGGATCTGTCACTTTAATGGATATCTACTGTCCCCTGAAACAAGAATCGTGACAGTTATTATCATTTATCTTAGACTGTAATGGATACAAGTATTAATGAAGTTTCATGCCAAAAAAGAACATACATTTAATTAGCACTTATTAAGGAGCCACTAGGAGCTCTCTTGGGCCAGTTTTTCAACATTTGGCTGAGTGCTGACATTTTAATTATGTAGCGTTGCAGAATGAAATCATGCATTGTTCTAGGAATTAGTGGTCCTTGCATTCAGAACTCAGGGAGGAGAGATACTAATCTTATTGTTATATTGTGTCCCATGTGTACTGTCTGATGTCACAATCAATGTGTGTCTCTGATGCTGTCACTTTCTATTTATATTGTAAGACAAATGGTACGTCTGCGCCAGGATCTGGGGGGGAACCACACCACCAAGTCTGCCTATTCGGAAAATTAAGACCTTCTATGAGGAGGACATCCTTGTTTACTTAACACAGGTGGTGGCTGTGGAACTTCTATGACATCACCTGCACACTTTCACTTGAGGTGCTGAAGAGTGGGTGGTGGTAGTGAGGGGTTGGGTGGAAGCCTTGACATAAGCTACTCTTATTTATCAGGTGTGTTGTGCCAAGGGAGTCTCCTCTGGGCTCCTTCTTCCCCGCAACTCTTTTACCTGACAGTTCTCCTGGGTGGTTGCAAGAGACTAAAGGCCAATACGCACTAAACGATAGGGGTCGTGGTTGATATAATTAACAATATTGTCCGCGGGTCCCAATATTGTGCATACACACTGAACGATATCGGCAAACTATATTGTTTATGATGTCACTGGGACTCGCTAAAGTTCAGCGGGTTGTTTGGCCAAATACACACTCACACATGCACACACACACATATATATGGCATATATTCAGCATCCAGGTGGCTGGGATGCCAGCGTTTACAATAGCGACGCTGGCAGGAGACTGACACTGGAGTCCTGACATTAATCAGGGTGTGTAGGGTTAACCACTAGTGTGGGGTGACGGACGGGGTCCCGACATTCGGGATCCCGACAGTCATTTACCCGACGTCGGGATCCCGACTGGTAAAACACAGACAGATGGGTTCCCGATGGCCACCGTCTATTCTCCCTCTTGGGGGCTTTGTTGTGCTCGCCATGCCGTCTCAGTCCGGCCAGTCAGGATCCCAATGTTGGGTTAATGACTGTCGGGATCCCGACTGGTAAAACACAGACACATGGGTTCCCGATGGCCACCATCTATTCTCCCTCTTGAGGGTCCATGACCCCCATAGAGGGAGAATAGAATAGGTAGCGAGCGTAGGGACATTGTTGCCATGCCATCTAATGACTGTCGGGATCCCGACTGTCGGAACCCTATACCACACCATTAGCGTGGAGGGTTAGTGTCAGGCTGCTGGGGGGGTGGTTTAGGGTTATGCGGTACAGGGGAAGTGTAAGTATACTTTCCTGCCACATGTCGGGATTCCCTCTTTTGGGTTGCTGGTGTCAGTTTTCTGACTGCCAGTCGTTCGTATGTATCCCATCCACATCGTTTTTCTACATACACAAACATCATGTCAAATACTTTTCTAGTTGTACAACAGTTGCAAGTTACAACGATGTCCCCTTTTTGATTCTGTTTCCTAAATATGGTAATTATTTTATATTAAGCTGCTAGGAAAAGGTTATTTGGCAAAGTGCGCGGCATCCTGTCTAATTTCATCCCTGCGGTCTGTTCAGCACAATCACAGAAGGCAAGACATGAAAAGACAATGACACAGTCTTCACTCACTGTCACCAAGAAACTGATATATGTCACGTAGAAATGTTCTTTTTTCTGAATGAACCCAACACAGGCTGCAATAAGAAAGCCTGATTTTATTTACCCGGAGCATAGAAATTGTCCGCATGCATTGTAAACACCAACAAGTTCTCAAACTCTGAAATGAAGAAGAAAAACTCATGAAAAGGGTCATGTTTAATTTAAAAAACAATTGGTGTTGCAGCTTTTAAGAACAAACTGTATTTGTGCTGTGATGTCTTTACCAAGCAGTGATCACCCTTTTCTCAAGCTTGGGTCCCCACCAGACCCCCCTCCCAGACAGGCCCAGATATGCTGTACCTGCCCCATTTTTAAAAAACAAACAAACATTGCCAACTTAATTGATCTTACCAGTTTTTCTTATTGAGTTATCAAGGTTGAGCCTGAATTTGTATTTGTATATAGCCCGTTGCAGTTTAGGGCTGTCTTTATTGCAAGTACTGTAACACAATTTCCATATGTTATTACATTGCTTTATGTGAGAATATCTATGCTACATATCTAGACGTAAGCTTTGTCCAAATACTATTTGCTGTTCCTTCACTCTTGGTGTATAATGTGTCTATTTTGGGCATCCATGGAACCAAGAACGAGAACAATTTCAAATATCCATAATCCCTACTTCCCACTTAAGGCAACTGTTTCCCCGATCTGGTGGCACCGCCATTGTGAAGATCAGTAGCCATCGTGATCACCAAATTATTCATAGCTATGACTTTTGTTTTGGTCAAAGTAGGGAGAGGTGGCCCCAAAAATTATGTTGTATAGAGCCTCAATTCAGGGCTGAAACTAGGATTTTCGGAGTAAGGCAGTAATATGGCTCCGCTCTACCTCCCTCCTACACTGCATGCACGTATGGGCAGTGGTACTAAGAGAGGGGGGTACTAATTAATCGGGTCTGATGGACGAGTACAGCGGGCCCCTGTTAGCTGGTATCAGCAACTGCAGCAACTCTTCTCAACACAGCATATGCTTCTGTGTGCTGGGCTGCAGTGTGGCCAGGGAGGGGCTTAAAGTGTTTTTTTTTTCTGTATTTTATTCTATAGGTGTATGGCCACGCCCAGAATTATTTGGCAATGCCCCCTAAAAAGTACCTGGGCCCGGCCAAGCTCTCTACTGCCCTGCGTAAGGGTATAACATCCAGTACCCACCTAGTTGCGGCACTGTACAATTAGGGACGCCAATTCCAGGGGCATTTTTTTAAATCTCGGGAGTCGGGATTCATGTCACGCTGCAGAGAGCCGCACAGCTGGGGATGGCAGCAGCCAGCATTAGACTGAACATGCCAGTTTTATCCCAAAATCCCTGGATTGGAAACTCCAAACCCAGGATTCAGATCCCAGCAATTTTAGGGCCAAGATCCAGCGAATTATAAATGTATTTAAATCAGGCTATGCACTGCATCATTACTTTTTCAACTCTTGTTTCATGGTGCACTTAGGTATATGTGCTCCACTTTTTTTTCCCTTGTTAAATCCAGTTTGAGCTAACCGCATCGACATGAAAGTTGCATGGAAAGTATGACAACTTACTTACACAAACAACATAATTAGACTGAAAGAAATTATTCATGATCAACCTTTGCAAATTCGCATTTTATTTATCTCGAGGAAGCTAAATAAGCCGCTCAGTGACACATTTCCAATTTAATCTCTAAGGCAAAAAAAAATTAAGTCCTGGTCAATAAATGAAATCGGATTAATGTCATGGTTCAATCTCCAAATATGTCATGCATTAATTTGTGTCACATGTACAATTTCTCATAAGAAAAGGTAAACAATTCATTTTTAAATCGGTTACAGAGTTTGCTATCATTATTATCAAGACGACTGTTGGGCCCCAGTACTGGGTATTAGGGGCATGGGCATATATTTTAATGCAGGAATAGGCAGAAACTGTGCTAGGAGGGTGGTCTACCTCTCAGTACCCATAATCATTATGGGCGGGATGTATTAATATACATCGCCGCCCTTCGCCTGACAGCCGCCGCGATGCTGCCGCATATGTATTAACATATGCGGCTAGCATCGGGTTGCGGTGACAGAGACCCCCGCGATACCTGTGATGTGGTGGTCTCCATCACCTCCCGGCGGCTGCCAGTGTCCCCCTGCGTCTCCTCCTCCCCCCTGCAGCCGGATGTCCTCCCGGCTGTGACACCTGCTGGGGGAGGAGGAGATCACAGGAAGACGGGAGGGAGGGGGGGGCGCACGGACGGTGGGCGGCGATAGAAGCCCATAGGCTTCTATAGAGTAATGCCACCCTGAGGTGGCGCTACCCTACAATGCATTGATGGGGTGGCAGGGTTTTAATACATAGGGAAATGCGGTAAAACAGGGGTTTTACCGCATTTTCCCATTAGTACATCCCGCCCTATGTGCCTACTCAACATTCTGCCACCTAGCCATGCCCTGCGGTGCCTAAAAGTGTACAAGCGTTCCCTGAAAACTCACCTCTTCAGGCAAGCTTATCAAATTCCAGAACCAGCCACTTAACCTTCATCCCTATTGTACAGTCCACAAATAACCTCACTTTTATGCCTGCTGTGATTTTTTATGTTAGGAAAATGTGGATATCTGATTTTTTTGCTACAATCAGAGCACGTGTCTTACCTTAGGGAAAGGGGCTTATTTGACTTTGCTAAACTATGTTTTTATATTCATTCTGAATATATTACTATTGTATAACTATACAGCCTGAACATAGCTGTACTGACGGCTTTACTTCGTTCATCCACTTTTGGCGTTCACTAAGCACAACCGGAAAAATGATACTGTGCAAAATATATTTTAGTCACAGCCTCCTAAGTGTTGTTTAAAGTCATTAGTAATGGTCCTGTTTACAACTTGTTTCATTAGAAAGGTAATTGAATCAGTACTTTACTTGTGACTCAAAGTGTCAGCAGGCGCCTGCAGTTACACTGTCACTCATTACTTTTAAGGTAATGTCCCAGGTGTGCCAATTATCCCCTAACCACAGAACCTTCTGCAGGCCCTGTCCATTTATCTAATTGTGCTGACTGTTAGCTGGGAGATGACAATGGGAAGGCATGCATTCTGTACGCAATGTGTAATTAGAGGTGAGTATGTTTGCATTGCCTTATCTTCATAAAGCAGCTTATCAGTGCTGTCATGCATCAAGACATCACTGGCGGATGAATGGTAATACAAGATCGCCGTGTCACCAACCCTCCATCAGTTTGGCTATTGACTTATGTGCCACACTACACAAGTTAAATAGTCTGGACAGCACTCTGGGCCTTATTTTGGTTCACTCTTTCTGACAAAATCCTTCTTAGATGGACACAACCATGTGCACTGCAGGGGGGCAGATGTAACATGTGCAGAGAGAATTAGATTTGGGTGAGTAATTTTGTTTCTGTGCAGGTTAAATACTGGCTGCTTTATTTTTACACAGCAATATAGATCTCACTTTGAAGTAAAACCCCACCCAAATCTAATTCTCTCTGCACAAGTTACATCTGCCCCACCCGCAGTGCACATGGTTTTGCCCATCTAAGAAGGATTTTGTCAGAAAGAATGGACTAGAATAACCCCCTTCAGTCAGGTAACACATGCCAGCCTCCCTCATGTTAAAGGGCTTGCAATGCTCATACCTGCTTTTTCTTACATTGGGACAGATGTATTAAACCCAGGGATTCCTTGCGGTTACCCTCCTATTTTAGGCGCTGTGTATCACTTGATGTGAATATATGAAAAAAAATATATTAAATAATGAATAATAAAATAAAAATGAAAACTCCCTGGAATAACTTCAGCTGCAGACGGGGTGGTGTGACTGTGCGATCACACCTAGTTAGAAGGAAGTTACCCCACACGAATGTAGGGTTACCTTCTATAGAACAACAATAAATAATCATTTATTAAAAATTGTGTGGAACGGTGACTCAGCCATATTGCACTGCCAACCCTGATTAAACCTGGTGAAGTGATAAAGTGAAAGGTGATAACGCAGCAGCCTATCAGCTCCTAACTGCTAAGTTACAGATGGGGTTTGAAAAAAACTTTATCACTTCACCAGGCTAGCCAATCAGCTCCTAACTGTTATTTTTCAAACACAGCCTGTGGCATGACAGTTGGGAGCTGATTTGCTGGTGCTTTATCACTCTCCATTTTAACACTTTTCAAGCATCTGTCCCCCTGTCGTCATTATCTAGGATGCAATAGAGAAATGAGAAACAGACTCTCATTGGTTGCTATGGGCAACAGAACCTGTTTTAATTTGTAGAAAGCTTTATAAATTTACCCCTAAGCCATAATTGTCAAAATGGCGATTTATAAATTCATGACAAAACAGGTCACACCCTGGCCAATCCAAATCATGCCTATACATGCCCAAACTCGTACCGAAATTTTAGGGGGTGGCCTCATGGTGATGGGCGTTGCCTTCAAATTGCATAACTCATGCAAGGCCACACCCCTTTTGCCTTTGCTGCCCCTCTGCCTGCAGGAAATAGACGCTGTGCGCATTACCAATTATGTGTATTTTAAGAGGGCAATGATTTTAGTAGCAAAAAACAGCTAGCAAGAGTGTTGCCCTTTTAAACTTAGTGCATAACACGATCGGGAAACTGGGTTATAGAACCCGACTTAACTAATAAAAAACCTTGTGATTTTTATCAAGCACATATCATATTTTGGTTGAATAAAAGAATGAAGCTATAAAGCTTTGATAGGATACGGCAGGCAAAGAGCACAGACAATCTATGCGATCATTTGGGGATATTATCTGAACTTTTAGTAATTACATTGTCATGCGGCTGCTGGCTTTGTTTTTCAATTAACAGAATGCCTGATGAATTTTGTGCTTTCTATTTTACATGGAATGCCAGTGGCCTTTTAGAATGGGTAGAGAGAAGCTGGAGTAGACAGATGAGAAGGTAAATAAGAAAATAATTAAGAGTTACAAGGCATTAACGACGTTTATGAAAGTGCAATGTTAAACGCTCCCTCTGTATTTGTATTGTATGTCATTTGCACCTACATTTGCACCAATTTTCACACACGACCATGGGTATTTGCAGGCCAACCAGGGGATGTCTGCAGGGATGCACAATTTAGCACTTTCTGATGAGAGGGTTAATAAGATCACCATAAATGTATTTGATTTTACCCAGATGCTAAATTTCACTTTGCTATCATTGGTGTAACTACAGTGGGTAGAAGGGCTGCAATTGCTAGTGGGGCCCCAGAGGCTTGTGGGGCTGGACCAAGGTTATAACGTTGCGTACTGAACGAATTTCCCAGATTTGCCTGCAAAGCAATTGGGTCTAATCCATTGCCCAGACTGAATTGTGTGGCATTACATTTTCAGTGAGAGGAGTGTGTGGTGGATGTTGTAATGGTAGGTTGCACTGTAATGCGGCACAATATGAACAGGGGACAATGCACTGTGTCATAATATGTGTGAAGCACTTCTTATGTAACATTGTAATACGGAGGCACTAGTATGGCATAATATGTATAGGAGGCCTGTACCAAGTGATAATTTGAACTAAGGAACACTCTAGTCTGGCACAGTATGAACAAGGGGCAATGTAATGTTGCACAATATGAACTGAGAAACTGTATGTCATAATTCTAAATTGTGGGTTCTGTGTGGCATAATGTGTATAGGCAGCCCTACATTGTAACGTTATGTAAACTAGGGCACTATGATGGTTCATAAAATTATCTAGGGCACCACTATGGGGCGTAATAATTAAGGCACCATTATGGTTCATGAAATGAACTAGGAACCATTATGAGGCATTCAATTAATAACCGCTGCGGGGAGGTGTCTCTCAAAAAGCATCAGGATGGGACAGGGGCCCCGTCAATATGATGCTATGGGGTCCACAAAGTTCTGGCTACGCTTCCTGGGTGTGATGATTAAAAGTAGAGATGATTTGGTTTTGCTGAAATCTGAACACACGCGATTTTTTGGTTCGGAGCCGAACAGAGTCCCAGCTCGGGTCATGCCGCCAAGTTGGGATCTCGGATCTAAAAAAACATCAGCAGCTCCTACCTGTAAATCGGGGGCATTAAACGAGTTTAAACAGTTATTAGAGCTGTATACCTACGGCAGGGACAGCAGAGGAACAAATATCCGTTATATAGAAGAGTTGTTCCGAACCTTGGTCCTCACCTGCAAAACGTTAACTGTTGGGGGTTCTTGAGGACTGGTGTTGGGAACCACTTTTATAGAGTATAGCGCTACTACTGTACAATGTCAACCCTCTCAACATTTCCACTTTACCCAGTGGGACCCCCTTGCATGGCCCAGATGTGTGCTCCCAGAAAGAGGGCATGACCTCAAGGAAAGAGCGGTGTTTGCGTTACCACCACGATAATGAGGCCAGGCCGTCATTTTCGGCACTTTTGGGGGACATGGCTCAGGCTTTGTGAGCTGCTGGCCCTGCCCCCTGTCCTCCTGCCTCCTGTGCACAGGGCTGCCGAGAGGCAGGGGGGGCGGGTACATTTTACCTGGGCCCGGGCCTGCCAGGGGGGCCCGGGTCCGGACACACACTTAAAAAAAAAAATGTATTGGGCTGCGGGTGCGTCGGGACGACAAGTACCTGTCGGCCCGCCCATGTGACCAGCCGCCCGCCCATGTGACCGGCCACTCGCCCATCAGCTGCGGCTGCCCCAGCCTTCCCCTGTCTGTCCTTCCCCTGCACACAGAGAGACAGACGCTAGAAGTCATAGTTCACCTCTAGCGTCTGACAGGAAGCACAGCTCTGTACTTCCTGGTAACGCTGCAGAGCTGTGCTCCCTGTCAGAGACGCTGGAAGTGAAAAATGACTTCTAGCATCTGTCTCTTTGTGCGAAGGGGAAGGCAGGGTAAAGCAGGGGCAGCTGCAGCTGATGGGCAGGTGGCAGGACACACGGGCACATATTAACCCCTTGGGAACGAGCTAGAACCCCTGGCAACGGAAATCCCCCTTGGCAACGAGCATTAACCCCTGGCAAAAAATATTAACCCCCTGGCAACATCCAATAACCCCTGGCAACACATATTAACCCCTTGGCAATGAGCAATAACCCCAGGCAATGGACTATAAACCCCCCTTGGCAACGAGCAAGAACCCCTGGAAACGGACATTAACCCCCCTTGGCAATGAGCATTAATCCCTGGGAACAAATATAAACCCATTGGCAACAAGCAATAACCCCTGGCAATGGATATTAATCCCTTGGCAACGAGCAAGAACCCCTGGCAACGCACATTAACCCCCCTTGGCAATGAGCAAGAACCCCTGGCAATGCACATTAACCCCCCTTGGCAACGAGCAAGAACCCCTGGCAACGCACATTAATCCCCCCTTGGCAACGAGCAAGAACCCCTGGCAACGGACATTAACCCCCCTTGGCAATGGACATTAACCACCTTGACAACGGACATTAACCCCCTTGGCAACGGACATTAACCCCCTTGGCAACAAGCAGGTAATTTATAATTTATTAGAAGCCTTACTGTGGGGGGGCAATGTGGTGTGGCATAGTCAGTGTGTATCGACTTTTGTGTGACATCCCATTTTTTTGGGACGGTCCTGTGGGAATTAGACACTGCATGTGTCTAATTAGGCAGGCAGGGAGGCTGAGGGCATGGCCAGCAGTTCACACAGCACAGGCCATGCCCTCATAGCGACAAAACGGCACGCAAAGATATTCCTTTCTCCACTGCCAAAGTTGGGAGGTATGCATTAGGTGTAAGGGGCATTGCAATGTGTGGCATAATGTGTCAGGGGCATTACAGTGTGCAGCATAGTATCATAGGCATTGTGGTGAGCTGCATCATTTTTCAGAGAAATGGCAGTGTGTGGCATAATGTATCGCTCGCTCAGACACTGCCCGGCTGTTCCCCACCTGGCGTTCGGCCTGCGCTGCGTGTCTCGATCATAGGTCACGCTGCGCAGGCCGCAGTGCTGACCACCAGCGCCGGAACCTGCTTGCCGCCTGGCCTCCCACATCCTCCCACATCCTACCCTACGCCGGAACCTGCTCGCCGCCGGGCCTCCCACGTCGCACATGTCTACCTGACGCCTGCCTCTGCACTGCGGCCGCCTGCCCCCCTCCGCAGCTCAGAAAAAGTAAGTCAGTGTGGGGGGCAATTTTCTTTTAGGGATGACAATCCCGGGATCCCGGGATTGAGCATTTTTCAATCCCAGTGATATTGGTGTACCGGCCCCAAGATTTCTGTTGCCATCCCTTACATAGAAATTAACTTCTAGACCTAATTTGTCTCTGTCCCTGCGTCCCCACCATCTCTGTCCCCACCCTCTGGCCCTTCATCACCACCGTCTCTGTCCCTGCATCCCGCCATCCCGCTCTATGCATCTTTGTCACCCCCATCTCTCTCCCTGTATCCCCACCATTCCTCTCACTGTCCCTGAATTTTGCCTCAATCTGTGTGGCATAATGTGAATTTTGGCACAATCCATGTGGAATAATTTGAATTTTGTGTCATTCCATGTGGCATAATGTGAATTTTACGACATTCCATGTAAATTTTGGCTCATTCTGTGTAGCATAATGTGTAAGGGGTCTACTATTGTGTTGCATAAAGGGTATATGGTGTGGTACATACCCCTATATCCTTTTAATGGCCACACCTCTTTTCTGTAGCTCGCCACTCCAGGGGGGCCCCGTGACACTGTTGTACCGGGGCCCAGGATTTCTCTTGGCAGCCCTGCCTGTGCATAGAAGCTGTGTGCATGCGCATAGTGTCCATTCCCCGCTACTCTGTTAGGCAGAGCAGCAATAACAGGGGGGACTCCCAACTGCCCCCCAGTGCAGGGCACTGCCAGCTGCAGGAGGGATGTGGGAGTGCCCCAAAAAACTGGAATGTCCTGCGAAAATCAGGACAATTGGGAGTTATGCACTGTAAGTAAGTCAGACGTAATTCCATGTGCAGATAGGAGATTAGCTGCATGAAATGACTGCAGCTAGAGCCGTCTAGAGCTTCACACGCATCACAAGCCGGAGCCGGCGTTAGGACATTTCTCTGTGCCATAAGCTCGGGAAAGGAGAGTGTCCAGAAGGCAAAGGGAACCATTAGGAGGCACTTGGAAACTTTCCCTAATAACTGCTGGAGGATACTAATGAATTGCTTGAAGGACTGAGGAAGCAGCATTGATGCATACATTTCTCTGTTATCAAGCTTCTCCTCCATTCCAAGTTGATAATTAATGAAGCACAGACCCCCGATGCCTGATGGCATGAACACTTAATTACTCTGGTAAATGAAGATTTGATTCAGAATGACTGGATCTAGTGTGCGGGCTGACAAAAGAGGCTTATGGACAATCATCAATCCGCCAGCTTCCACACTCTCGCATTAAAAGAAGATGTTCGGCCTCTATAGCCTTCTCAGTTTACCTACTGTACTGTATCTAATAAGCCTGCGAGCAACGGGATTGAAAATGTACCCACACCCCTGGCACCTTTGCCAGGACTTAGGGAACCATGTCTAACTCTGCCATCTCGATAATGATGTGCACGCAAGCTTTTAATGGGCTTACATGAGTATTTATCGGCGTTTGTCTGTACTTGAGAGCACTATACAGTACATGGCACTAAGCAATGACAGGAAGGTCATATAGCCTAAGAATACCACAGTATGTGATACAGACGTTGGTCTAGGTACATCTTATAAACTCCGACTGTAGATATGTTAACGCGAAAAATATGGGGGCATCGGATTTGATTATATTTTTAAAATCCTATATCCCCCCAATTGGTAGAAATATGACTTGTAAGTTATTTTTATAAACTTTTCTGCTGAACACGGCTCTGACCCGGGTCAAAGTGCAGTGTGAACGGGTAACCCGGGTCGGGGTCCCCCATTCACACTATGGAGGAGGCAGTGCTTGGAGCTGCCTCCTCCCTCGCCTCAACGATGCCAGTCCACCCCACCCCCCGCTGGGCTTCCTCTCATATGTGACCCCATTCTGCTTAGTAAATGTAGATGTTCTAGATCAGAGTTCTCGCTGTAGATTTAGAAATCGGTGATAAGTGTGCTTCTTTGGTTTCCAGGGCAGTAGAGAACCTGGCTGGGCCCAGGCACTTTGCAGGGTGCCTGGCCTAATTGTGGGAGGCGTGGTCAAGCACCCTTAGAATGAAAAAAAGATAGAAATAGCTCTTTAAGCACTTCCCTGGCCACACTGCAGCCCAGCACACAGCAGTATGTGCTGGGTTGAGAAGAGCTCCTTCAACTGCTACTGCCAGGTAATGGGGGACTCCTCCATCAGACCCGGGCCTAGGTAATTAGAATCACCCCCCTCTCTTGACGCCACTGATGGTTACAAAAAATGGGGGAGTAGACAAGCGTTTTAAAAACTGACAAAGAATATTAGGTCAGATGATCACTGGAATTGGCAAGTTCATCTCAATATTGTATCAACCCAATAAATAAAAGCAAATTCTTCTAAAAAGGGTATGTTTCTTGAATTAGGGACGGGTGGCAGTGCCCAATGCCCATGGCCCCTGAAGTGAGGTCGCTATTACTGACAGAACTATTGCTACGCCACAAATATTAATTGTTTTACCAATTTGTAGGGGACATAAATGAAATTAATTTCAGTTTATATTACATTAGTTGTAGTAGTATGTACATTTGTATGTCTAAGCCTTAAGGGTTAAGGCATCAGTTAACATCTTTGGGGCCTCTTTATTATAATATCCATATATTTAGTGCAGTTGCGATGACAATTTTGTGGTGTAAATTTGTAGAGCGTCTGAAATCTTCCTTGTTTCTCCAATAAGAGACCAGCCAAGCAAAGAGATGGATAGGATAAGAGTTTTCTCTTTCATTATAGTCCAAGTTTTAAAGATATCCATGCTTGAGTCCAGATAGGTAAAGCGAATGAACACACTGTAATATTATTAGGCAGGGAGGCTGTTTTGACTACTGTAATTGACTGAAAAACTCAGCAAGTACATTCCTATAACAATAATAGCCAATGGCCAATGACCAGTGGAACACCAGTTGTTGAATGGAAGGATCAGTGGCGTAACAAAGACGGGATGAGCAGGGTGTGTGCCCTGAGTGCACACTCAGTGCCAGGGCAGAAGGGGTGCTTGCCGGGGAAGGCTGAAATCTGACCAGAAGTAAGTTGTAATCAGGAGATGGCAGAATGACGATGGAGGGGGATGCCGTGAAACCACATCTGCCGTGAAACCACGCCGACTCCCTTTTTGGGACTGTGGACACACACAGCGACTTGCTTTTTTTCTTAGGCACCATAACCAATGTATCACCAGCAGCACACACTGATTTATTAAATATTTCACATTGTCAGGCAATTAGAACACGGTAATATTATATATACATAATTAGTTATGTGGGACTGGCACAAGCCGGCTCACCTCAGTGCTGCATCGATACAATACATGGACCTGACAATTTTATTGGGACCCTATTAGGACACTGCAATCACCCCACTTTGTGTAACCTCATCTAGGAGGTAATCTAATCCACCCAGGGTAATCCTATGCAGTACGACAAGATGGCTGCCTCACATGGTACCTTGTGAGGCTGGAATATACAACCCGTGAAAATTATTACCCAAAATGCCTGCACCAACCCTGTATTACGCCTATTGTGCCCTCTAGATTTTTTTTTTTTTGTATGTCTGTGTGGCTTGTTTATTGTTGTTTTACTTAAATCTTATTTATTAAGGATCTTATTCTGGTTGATTCGCAGCTTTGCGAGTCCACCAAATGCCGCGCTGCCAAATTTCCACCGCACGCACGCGTCTTGCATAAACATCCATTCTCAGCTTGCGTGCGGAGAGGAAATCTCAATTTGATGGTTGCCGACCATTGAATGATTTGTACAGCACTCCCAGATGAAAGACACCCCTCTTACATCTGTAGGCTCCCTGTACTGGAAGTGGGTAACGCCCATGTAATGCTGGGCATTCCCATGTGTGCAGCCCGTTGCCTCCGCCCCGTGCCCCCTGCTAGCACTGCTAGGTGCAAACGGGATGACGAACATGCAGGGGAATGTATCAACTAGAATAACCCCCTACTGTATGTGTATTGTTTTTAATGGCTGTAAAGCACCTTGAGCCCTGCTGGAGGAAGAGCGCTATACAAAAATATTTTGTTATTATTATTATCATATTGGGCTCATTCTAATAATTCCTTGTTTCAGAAAATAACTTTTATATAAAGCTTATTTAATGGAAACTACATTTTGGCCCAGGACAGGTTCCGGAACCCGGTTCCTGATGATGTCATATTTAATAAGAGGTTTAGGAACTGAGGGGTAAATGAATGAAGCTTGCAGAAGTGGTATCTATTCCCATATAATCTATATGATGGCTATATAATGCACCAGCCAATCGGCTCAAATATGTAAATTGGCAGTTAGCTGATTGGCTGGACCATTATCACCTTGCACATAACGTCCTTAATGGGGATAGATATCAATTCTCCAAGCTTCATACATTTACTCCGGAGCGGCGTACATAGCAAACAAAAAAAACTAATTACAAGGTAACGTACAGGGTGTGTTGATAAAATACAGCATAAATAGGGTATAGCTGGTAGAACTAAAATCAGCATCAGTTCTGAAGTAGGTGTCGAAATTGTCGAGGAGACTGAAGATGAAGTAGAGGAAGGGAAGAACCGGGCAGGAGCGCGGGTGAGGTAAAGAGGTAGGGTGAGTACGTGTGGAAGGAGGGTCCTACTCATAAGAGTTAACAGAGTAAAAGGATGTGGGTGGACGAACGAAAAAACAATAGGGTAAGTAGGAACGGATTGAGGAGTAGGGTAAGCAGGATAGGAGGAGCAAAAGAGATTAGGAGGAGGAGGGATAGGCTAGTCGGAAGAAGTGGGTTTTGAGGGAGCGCTCGAAGGAGGTAAGGGAATCAGAAAGCCTGATGGGTGGCGGGAGGTTGTTCCAGTGCAGGGGGGCAGCGCAAGAGAAGTCTTGGACAACGAGAGTGGGAGAAGGTGATTAGGTGAGAGGTCAGGCAGCAGTCGGCGGTGGAGCGAAGAGGACGGGAGGGAGTATGGATAGAGATCAGTGAAGAGAGGTAAGGAGCGGTGGAGGAGGAGAGAGCCTTGTAGGTGGTGGTGAGGACTTTAAAGAGAACTCGGAGGAATGGGGAGCCAGGGAAGAGATAGACAGAGGGGGGAGGAGGAGGTAGAGCGGCGGAAGAGGAAGATGAGCCTAGTAGCGGCATTAAGAATGGATTGGAGAGGGGCGAGGCGGGTGAGAGGTAGCCCAGAGAGAAGAATGTTGCAGTAGTGAAGGCGGAAGATGACAAGAGAGTGAATGAGAATTTTGGTTGCGTCAGTGGAGAGGAATGGTCTGATGCGCGAGATATTGCGCTGTCAGTAGTAGACCACCAGCGACAGTGCGGAGGATGCAGCCCAGAAAGAGGGAGGGGGGTGTGGCAAACGTCACTGGGCTTCGCAATAGTGGTTAGTAATATTAACCTTTTGAGTGCCAAGTGAATTTGTTCCAATAGGTGCGAAAATTGGCAAGCAAACATTTTTATTCATCATAGTGACCTGGAATGTTTACCTTACTTTTTATACACAACATTATTTATTTGATTTTAAAGAACAAATGTGATACAACATTATTTATTTGATTTTAAAGAACAAATGTGAGCGACGCTTGGCATTTTTAGCGGATGTTTTGTGCATCTCTCTCAGAATCGTTGGCACTCAAACGGTTAAATACCAATGATGTATTCATTAGCATCACTGCGATACTTAAGAAAAAATATGCCACTGATAATAAGCATCATATTGTATTAGGGACCCATCATTTATATGGAAATCTATCGCATTCTGTAGTTTTCATATAAAAATACAGTAATACCCAAATGGGGAAAGATTAACTTTTATTCTGTGATCATGTAGACCAAGACTGCAGACTAGTAGGGGTAATGGAGATTAAGCCCTCTTGGGTGTTTTTGGAGTCGTTTTTTTTTACATGTCATCTTTTGATTGGCTTTTGCTTTGTTTTTAAACTGTCGTGCCATGTGTGAATTGCTCCTAATTGTTGCAATTCATTAAAGTGATAGAGTTAATACAAAGCAATGTCTTGTAGATACCTAGAAAATGAAAGAAATATATTCAGGTGTCAAACAGACCAAACAAACCCTTGACGATGGTTTATACATTTCTATCAGCTGTGTTAATATCTGCAGAGGCAATTAATCCGAAGAGGTGGCAGGCTGGTTGTCATCCGTCAGCGGAGCTGCTGGGAGAAGATAAGACTGCTCTCTGATTGTGTTATGGAGTGCGGATATGCTCAGCTAAAAATATCAAATCAAAAAGTCTCCTCGCCTGGTTCTAGGATGTGAAAACCAAACTCTGCAGACGTAGAATGAAAGAGTTTCTATGGAAATGCAGCAGGAGAGTTTTATGAGAAGAAAGCAAAGGAGGACAAAGTTATGTTTCATGTATCTTATCAATCCCAAGTTATAGAGGGCATTTCTTTTTTAAGTGTGTTTGTTTCTCATTATAAAAGGTACAGTATGGGGCCCATGCCCATAAGTGTGGATGCAGTTAACATTACAGAGGTCAGGAAGCTGGCATTAAATATACCGTCGCCGGCAACCTGATTTCCCACAGAACACCGGTGCTGGAATTCCTGAGTGCCATGTACCGTGGTCATGTAACTACATTCCTGAGTGGTGTGTACCGTGGTCATTTAACTACATTCCTGAGTGGCGTGTACCGTGGTCATGTAACTACATTCCTGAGTGGCATGTACCGTGGTCATGTAACTACATTCCTGAGTGGCATGTACCGTGGTCATGTAACTACATTCCTGAGTGGCGTGTACCGTGGTCATGTAACTACATTCCTGAGTGGCATGTGCCGTGGTCATTTAACTACATTCCTGAGTGGCATGTACAATGGTCATGTAACTACATTACTCAGTGGCATGTACCGCTGTTATGTATCTACATTCCTGAGTGGCGTGTACCTTGGTTATGTAACTACATTCCTGAGTGGTGTGTACCGTGGTCATCTAACTACATTCCTGAGTGGTGTATACCATGGTCATGTAACTACATTCCTGAGTGGCATGTACCGTGGTCATGTAAGTGAATTCCTGAGTGGCGTGTACCTTGGTCATGTAACTACATTCCTGAGTGGCATGTACCGTGGTCATGTAACTACATTCCTGAGTGGCATGTACCGTGGTCATGTAACTACATTCCTGAGTGGCGTGTACCTTGGTCATGTAACTACATTCCTGAGTGGCATGTACTGTGGTCATGTAACTACATTCCTGAGTGGCGTGTACCTTGGTCAAGTAACTACATTCCTGAGTGGCGTGTACCTTGTTCATGTAACTACATTCCTGAGTGGCATGTACCATGGTCATGTAACTACATTCCTGAGTGGCATGTACCGTGGTCATGTAACTACATTCCTGGGTGGCATGTACCGTGGTCATGTAACTACATTCCTGAGTGGTGTGTACCGTGGTCATGTAACTACATTCCTGGGTGGCATGTACCGTGGTCATGTAACTACATTCCTGAGTGGCATGTACCGTGGTCATGTAACTACATTCCTGAGTGGCATGTACCGTGGTCATGTAACTACATTCCTGAGTGGCATGTACCGTGGTCATGTAACTACATTCCTGAGTGGCATGTACCATGGTCATGTAAGTGAATTCCTGATTGGTATGTACCGTGGTCATGTAACTACATTCCTGAGTGGCATGTACCGTGGTCATGTAAGTGAATTCCTGAGTGGCATGTACCGTGGTCATGTAACTACATTCCTGAGTGGCATGTACCGTGGTCATGTAAGTGAATTCCTGAGTGGCATGTACTGTGGTCATGTAAGTGAATTCCTGAGTGGCATATACCGTGGTCATCTAACTACATTCCTCAGTGGCATGTACCGTGGTCATCTAACTACATTCCTGAGTGGCATGTACCGTGGTCATGTAAGTGAATTCCTGAGAGGCATGTACCGTGGTCATCTAACTACATTCCTCAGTGGCATGTACCGTGGTCATGTAACTACATTCCTGAGTGGCATGTACCTTGGTCATGTAACTACATTCCTGAGTAGCGTGTACCGTGGTCATGTAACTACATTCCTGAGTGGCATGTACCGTGGTCATGTAACTACATTCCTGAGTGGCATGTACCGTGGTCATGTAACTACATTCCTGAGTGGCGTGTACCGTGGTCATGTAACTACATTCCTGAGTGGCGTGTACCGTGGTCATGTAACTACATTCCTGAGTGGCATGTACCGTGGTCATGTAACTACATTCCTGAGTGGCGTGTACCGTGGTCATGTAACTACATTCCTGAGTGGCGTGTACCGTGGTCATGTAACTACATTCCTGAGTGGCGTGTACCGTGGTCATGTAACTACATTCCTGAGTGGCGTGTACCATGGTCATGTAACTACATTCCTGAGTGGCGTGTACCATGGTCATCTAACTACATTCCTCAGTGGCATGTACCGTGGTCATGTAACTACATTCCTGAGTGGCATGTACCTTGGTCATGTAACTACATTCCTGAGTAGCGTGTACCGTGGTCATGTAACTACATTCCTGAGTGGCATGTACCGTGGTCATGTAACTACATTCCTGAGTGGCATGTACCGTGGTCATGTAACTACATTCCTGAGTGGCGTGTACCGTGGTCATGTAACTACATTCCTGAGTGGCGTGTACCGTGGTCATGTAACTACATTCCTGAGTGGCGTGTACCGTGGTCATGTAACTACATTCCTGAGTGGCATGTACCGTGGTCATGTAACTACATTCCTGAGTGGCGTGTACCGTGGTCATGTAACTACATTCCTGAGTGGCGTGTACCGTGGTCATGTAACTACATTCCTGAGTGGCGTGTACCGTGGTCATGTAACTACATTCCTGAGTGGCGTGTACCATGGTCATGTAACTACATTCCTGAGTGGGGTGTACCGTGGTCATGTAACTACATTCCTGAGTGGCGTGTACCGTGCTCCTTTAGCTACAATCTGTATAATGTAAACTGTCAGTTTAACATAAAATCTGTATTTTACTCTGTATTGGTTGCAAACAGAATAGTGTCTCCATAGTTCTAGTGACCGAGGACCTCTTATTTATAACCCAGACAAATCCCTGTCCTACAGATGAGGATCAGAGGAATATAAATAACACTGAGGGAAACGCTCTGAAATAACGGGCTTTTCACTGTGTAAACAAAGCAGAATTAATGACAGTTCTCAGTTATACTTTGCATTGCATTACTCCGCACCATGGCAATTTTCTGATCTCTTAAGGCAAGTCTTGCTGAGTGCTAGTTTTGTTTGAGGCTTTCACAGCCTTGGAGGATAGAGAAGCTCAGACTGCGCTAATGTGCGAGCTCCATCATGTCCTAAGCTCTTCGAATATTTGCAAATGTATAAGCCAAATAGGATATTTGGAAAGCTGATAGAGGAACTTCACTGACAACTGGAACATTTCCAAAACAGATATAGGACAATTGCAAATTACATTTATAGAAGAGATCATTTTGCAACGGTTACAAACACTGTTTGGTGGCACTGTTGCTTTCACAATATATAGGTCATATGATTTGCAGGAGCGGCTGCTTGCTAAAAGTTTGCATACAAAAGCATAAATAAAATAAAAAATAAAAAATCTAAATGAAAATAAGAATATGTTGATTTAGGGCGAAATTTACTAAAGCTTCTAAAAATGAAAAGAGGTGATGTTGCCCATAGCAACCAGTCACACTTTGTCTATCATTTTCTAGGATGCAAAAAGGGAAATTTGTAGGGTATGTGTAAGGGCACCTGCAGTCCAGTGCGTTCCCCCTGGAGCGCTCTCAGGCGCCGTACGGGGTCGTGCAGAGTTGTGATCATGTAGCTGGTTTACCGCCAGTCAGGTCGGTGGCTCCTGCGTGGGTCCCCCAGGGCGTCCACGTGCGGCAGTCATGAGAGAACCTGTGACCCTACGTCCGGTCGCGTCCTCTCCCCCACTCATCGCTTTTGTCTTGTCTCTTGGAAAGTGTGCCGCGGCCCCCAGCATTTTCCTGTACGTGTGCAACACTTTTTTTATTTTTTACCCTTACTGTATGTCCTAGAGGATGGTAGGGCATGAAATACCGCCTGTCGGCAGATGTCGTGTCGACATGGACACCGAAAGTTACCACCACGTCCCCTTGCATGGCTCGCTGCGCTCGGCACACTATTTTATTCTCCCACCACTCCCTAGTGCATGGTAGGGCATGAAATACCGCCTGTCGGCACATGTCAGCTCAAAAAGACAGTAAAAAAACCATGTCAACCTAATGACCCTGTCGACCTAATGACCCTGTTGACCGAACCCATGTTGACCTAAAGTCTTGTTGACCTTACAGCATGTCGACCTAAACTCATCTCGACCTATCTGCATGTCAACCTAGAGGTGCCGACCTACTTTGTGGTGACCCAATGACCGTATCCCCTGTGGGGGTACCTGAATGCCGGAATTATTTCATTTGTAATGCTATCAGTAAGGTATAACTTACACAGTGTGCGGGGCATGGCAACATGGAGTTGGTCCCTGATTCCCTGCTTAGAAACCACTCATTATTCTCACCGACCATAGGGCTAAGGACAATAGTAATGTTAAAAAAAAAAAAACTTCCTAAGAAACTGCTGGCCACCTACTGAAAAGTGCGTAGCAATGCATCCAGTGGTTTGCGAGATGACTCCATTTAGGCAGATACCACACGTCGGAGGGGCGGGGACGAAGAAGACATCACCATGGTGCCATTCACGTTATTTTAGTCCCGCCCCCCTCGTCGAAGAGCTGTAAGTTTCTATATTTGAATTAATGGCTCCAAGGGGGTGCGGGGGCTCTGGGGCACATGCGGGAGGTTTGTCCACCTTCCCCGGGAGCCGGGAAGCGGACACGATTTTCCCGGAGCCTCGCGGCCATTTCCGGAGGGTAGGCAAGTATGAGCATAACCATCGCTTTTATTAGTGGGTTTAAGAGCAGCATTAAACAGAATGAATCAACAGCAATAATAAAATAAAATTCAAACACTTTGGCTGTTGCTATGTACAGTATAGTGAATCCCTAAAAGTGAGTAACATGAGATGCATTAGGGTTGAGTTGGACACATAGAGGTACATTTTAGATAGGAGTTCTAACAGAGTTTATCGTAAGACAGATGGCAGATACATCATGTATAAAATCTGCCTTCATTAGCATCCGGAAATATACGAGGTAACCCGGCCTTACAAAAAGCCTTGAAGCCAGAAGTGCATTGTGGCCATTAAATGAAATCAACAGCCGACTCTCTTGGAAGTATGTTATTATGATTATCATAAAAGGTGAGAGTGGCAAATCGTTTCTATTTAAAAAGCAGAAAAAAAATAAAAAATGCCCCCCCTTGTCTTCTTCTCAGGTCAGTAAAGGTGGTTATTCTGTCACACTCCTAGCTGTAAGAGGGTGACGGGTATTTAGTTGTCAGCTCACATAAGCAGCATTCAGCAATGCAGCGAGAACACTATTTTCTCCTCTCTTTGAAGATAATTAGACCTCCCTTTTGTTGCAAATAAGATGTAAAACAGCTTTAACTGCCGGTGAAAGTGATTAAAGTAACCTGTATGGAACCCCATTACTTAAGGCATATTTCTTTTAGATGCATAATTTCCCTATTTTAAGGAAAACATAATGCATGCATAAAAATTCATACTGTTGAGATGCTTCTAAGTAAAAATTAGAACGCGATTAAAGGCGTTCTGTATAGCTTGTTAACACCGAGAAGTCTTTAAGTGTATTTTATCATCATAATGGGATAATGGCATGTTAGTGAAAGTAAACACTTCCATGAAATAAGTTTTTATAAATACTATCTTTATTGAAAACTTTGCACTTCAAACTTAACATGAAACAGGCCTAAAGATATATTATGTTATTAACATAGATGTGAATGTTCAAATATTCTCTGTAAAGCGCTGCGTAATATGTATGCGCTATATAAGAAACTGTTAATAAATAATAAATATATATATAGAGAGAGAGAGAGAGAGAGAGAGAGAGAGAGAGAGAGAGAGAAGACAGCAGCACTCCAATGCTTATAAACATTTCAGAAATAAATTTTCTTTCATCAGGTTCTCCCTACTGGCTGTGGGTGTTTCTTCCCTATTTCTGATGCCCCACCTCTGGATCCGCCAATGTAATAATGATAATTTTATTTATATAGCGCTCTTTCTTCAATAGGTCTCAAGGCGCTTAACAGATAGAATGAATGTATATATAATGCCACATAAGTGCCACTTACCCACATTGCTAGGAGTTTCTTTCTCAATGCCAGGGGCTTCATGCTCATTGCCATGGGGGTTTCATGCTCGTTGCCATGTGGGGTTTACATGCTTGTTGCTATGGGGGATTACATGCTCATTGCCAAGGGGGTTTCATGCTCATTGCCACAGGGGATTACATGCTCTGCCACGGGTGGTTCATGCTTACTGCCATGGGGGAGTGTCCTGTGACCTGCCAGCCAGAAATGATTTGAACCAGCTTAGTACTGTGCCATCCAGTCCACAGAAATTTTTCAGGCGCTCAATCAGAAGCAGAGGGATCCAGAAGGATTACGATTGAACAGTCACCTCTGTCTCTTGCCACCAGAAGATCATTTAGTACATATACCAGGGCTGTTTCATTGCTATGTCTTCTCCTGAATCCTGATTGGAATGGATCATACATATCAGGCGGGTTTCCAGTTGATTTGCAACCACTTTTTTAATGACTTTTCCTAGAAAAGGAAGTTTTGATACCGGTCGGTAGTTGGTCTAACAATTGCTTCCATTAGGGGTTGAGGAAAAATTATTGTCTGTAACGAGCATTGAACAATTTTTGCAAAGACGGGGCCAATTATATCCATACACCCTATTAGGAGCTTGGTTGGGGCAGGGTCCAGATCACAGAAAGTGGGACGCAACATCCGGACAATTTCAGAAATGTATACATTTGACAGAATGGCTGAATGGCGTTCTCCCAATCTACACCCAGGAATGTCAATACATTACTAAAACTGTGAGGGTAAATTTACCAAGATGGGATACTGCCCATTGCAACCAATCAGATTTTTTTTCTTATTTATTTAGCACCATCTTCTGATTGGACAACATCCCATGTTCAACAGAACGCCCATCTTAGTAAATCTACCCCTTTGTATCTCAACCAGAACTGCGCCTATGTCCCTACACACAAGTAACACAAGTGCCATATGAGTTTTTAGGAATTTCCACGCACACACACACGCACACAAAGGAGAAAACCAGATCAGATTTGCTTACTGTTGATCATTTCCCCCAAACTAGTATATACTGTCGGTGCTGGAGTTCCTTGCTCAGGACCCACACGGTTTTGGCCAGTGCTAGTTACTGACACTAATTTAATGTTAACAGCCTAAAGAGGGTTGAGCAGTAAGCGGCGTGCCAGGGCAGCCATCCAGTTATCCATACCCGTTGTTCACATTCAGTCTTCTCTTGGAACCTATCCAGGTTCTCCCTCTATTTGCATATTATATACTGGGAATCTGATTCAGAGTGGGGAAGAAATCAGAAAAAAAGCCATGCTGCAATGCAGGGAGTGCAAATAAAGTTATTCATTTTGCATGCAGCATATATACAGGCTGCTTTCGCATGTAGCCCACACATTCTGGACAGCTGCATTTTAAAGTTAAAATTTAATCTTGGACAAGCCCCTCCCCAATCTAAATCCCGCTGCACATGCACGGGCAGATGTAGAATGTGCAGCTGGATTTAGATTGGGGAGGGCGTGTCCAAGATTAAATTTAAATATTAAAATACAGCTGTATTACAGTAAATACAGTGTGGGCTACATGCAAGGTGCAGTGGCACTCATAAGCAATGGTAGTGGGTACTCTTTACCCAGGTCAGGGTTTGATACGGTTGCCCGGCACCTCCTCCCTCTCCCTCTTCCTGTAACAGATAGCAGTGCCAGCAATTAGAGTAGGGAGAGAGAGGAGTGTGTACAGGGTTGGAAAGAGTGGCAGCCATCACTTCTCTCCTCTGTTTACTCTTTGTCTCCCTCAACTATGTTGCACTCACGTTCATAGTGTATTTGTAAAGTGTTTGGCCACACCTTCCCATGTTGACCACACCCACTCACAGTACTGTGACCCAGCAGAGCTGTCGGCAGACCTGCAGCGGTTACTTGATCTTTTTTGCTTTACTCCCAGCTCGGAACCAGGCCCTATATCATTATGCATGTGTTGTGGCGATCTTTATAATTTAAATAATTTTACATTAAATGACTCTGTTGTAATATTGTAGTTCATTTTAAGTTTCATCTCCCTTTGTATTCTATGAAATACAGAAGCTTAGCTATTATTGACCATTTAACCCTCTGAGTCCCAACCCCCGCTGTGATAGAAGTCCAAAATATCGACTAAAAATGCCGGCGTGGCGTCGCATTTGTTATATAAATTCAAATAAAAAAATATATATTCTCTGCACAGACTACACTACTCACCTATCAATGGAAAGACAAGGCCGAAAACAGCCCAAAACAAAGATAACCCTCCGGAATATACCAGCATCAATATATTTTGTAACATTACCTTTGTATCCATGCAGCAGATAATGATGTGAAATCCTTGTGCGTGTATACAGTATCAGGATATAGCGCGGAGAAGGGTGTCCGGTGCAAATTAACAAACCCAGTGGTAAAGGCAGTTCCATTTCAGCTGAGGCCCTTGTGTAAATTAGCATGTGTTCCTAATCAGATCACTGTCCTGCTTTCCGCAGTTGTATGGTCCTCCTAATGCCGTTTGCTTTCAGGTGAAAATGTATTCTCCTGGGGACACTTGTATAATTTCTGCCCCTGACAGAGAGGAATCCATCTCTTAATCAGCTCCTCGGACTAAACTTTCCCTGATTCTTGCACTTTCCTGCTGTGAGTGCTGTTGTGAGTTGTTGGAAATGATTATTCATTTGTAAGCTTCCTTTATAGCATTTCCTCACATGTAGAGGTACCCACAGAGATGACCGAGGCTTTCATTTTGTAATTACACCTGTCAGGAGAAGGGATGTCCATACAGTTAGTGTGAGCTCGGGCACTCTGCCACTTAACCCTTCCACCATCACCGTTCACAATCTGCAATTTAAGCGGCCCTTTCCTTTGATCTGATAGGAATTGTACAGATATTTTAGGATGGTTAATGATAGCCAAGTAGCAGAGGCAAGAGATTGGCTTCCAGGTAGGATATCCGGTTTATTCAAATAAACCCAAAGCAAAAAAGCACGCAAATGTGCAAACCCATGCTGCACTGCAGTTGGGCAGATGTAACAGGTGCAGAGAGATTAGATTTGGGTGGGGCGTGGTCAAACTGAAATTCTAATTGCACTTTAAAAATAAAGCTGTCTAACCTATGTGGGCTGCATGAAAAAGCAGCCAGTATTTACCCTGCACAGAAATAATATAAATGTATTTGCTCTCTTGCATACCAACATGGTTTGTTCCAGACACAAAACTTATTTCTTTATTGTTTTACTGTATCTGGCCGTAAGTCAACAAGATGCAGGAATGGTTGCAATTGCTGCAAATCACAAAGGACAGCTTTCCTGATAAAAGTTATCCTTTGTGATGGCAGCACATCCAGGTTTCAGCCACGGGAGTTCAGAGGGATACGCTGGCAGCGAGAGGCGCTGGTAGGGATCCGATCGGATTCCGCTACAGCACAGATATGGAAAGAAGCCTAACGGCAGATTTTGCTGACATTGCCCTCCGCACACAATGCCCCGGCACTTGGGGCTTAGAATATATGTGAAATATAGCCAAATCCCAAAAACGGGCCTTTGGCTGCATTTTCCATTGAGTACATGATCTAGCCCTATTCATGAAACAGCAAACAGGCATTTCTATAGATTAGAATGTGCATATTTCCTACAGTTTTAATTCAAGAACGGTAGATGCCTGATGGTGCCATGATTGGTCATGGACTGACTCTGTCTATATGTAAATTGTTATACAGTAACTCTTGTTTTGCACCAAGAATTAACCATGTAGACAGAGATAATGCAATTGCCAACTCTAGTGGTAATGTAAGAATATCGGTTTCTCTTACAGTGGAACCCCCTCAGAATCACCATATGGCACCTTGCAACATCTGAGGCATTCACACATAATGATAGGACTTCAGGTGCACATTCAGAGGACACATATTTGTTTGATGAAATCACACTCAGTGGAATCATTAGGGAGGTGTAGACAACATTGTGTGACACCAACAAAGTAGGTGACACCAAAACAGTAGAGTTACTTTGAGGTTTTTGTGGGGACTGTGCATGGAGAGACTGGGGGTTACCCAGCAGGTTCCAGGGCACTGAGCAAGCCTACAGGCATGAAAACAGGGGTGTATCACTAGGTCATGCCCCTAAAAAGTCATACCAGGGCCATGGATTGGTGGACACGAGGCTATGCCAACCCCAGTGATCCCACTGATTGCCCTGTTATTTTGGTCCGATATGTACCTACCCGAATTGAGTTTAGGATTTGGGTCAGTACCATTAGAGGATGCAGGATTCAGAAGCCTACTTGTAATTTTTATTTTATATACAGATATATTTCACCACTGTGTGCGGGATACGGTCGTATTGTTGACCCGACTTTGGTCGACAGTCGTTAGGTCGACAACGTTGGGTTGATAGGCAACAAGATTGACAGGGTTCTAGGTCGACATGGATGAAGTTCGACATGGGACAAGGTCGACATGGTTCTAAGTTGACAAATGTGTTAGGTCGACATGGGTTAAGTCGACAGGTCGTGTGGTCGACATGGGCTTTTTCACTGTTTTTTGAGCCAACAGGCTGTATTTTTTGCCCTACCATGCACTAGGGCGTGGTGTGAGAATAAAATAGTGTGCCGAGCGCAACGAGGCAACGTGCCCGAAGCATTGCGAGCGACTGTGTCCATGTCGACTGTGTCGACATTCGGGTAAAAAAAACTGTGAAAAAAACCATGTCGACCTCGCGACCAGACCTAACCCATGTCGACCTAACACATTTGTCAACCTAAAACCATGTTGACCTTGTCCCATGTTGACCTAGACACCTGTAGACCTTCACCCATGTCGACCTAGAACCCTGTCGACCTTGCTGCCTGTCGACCCAACGGTGTCGACCTAATTTACCTGTACAGGACGCTTTTAGGTTTGATTCTGCCATTGAACAAATGGAGTATCTTTTTCTTGCTGTGATACATAATTATTGCTTATTAGGTTCTTATGTATGTCAAGCACTGAGCCACGTTACAGTTTGATAGAAAATAGTTACCAGAAAGCGAAAGCTGTGTCTCCATGGTAACGCATAAACAAATGAGTTTACACTCCAGTAGGTATTATGAGTACACGCGTGTGACCTCCGTAAACACTCGTGCAGAAAAGTATCTTATACCTATGCAGGAAGTGCTGGCAGGATGTTTAATCAGGATTCATTCCAAATCATCTGTTTTCTTCAGAGAATAAGTTAAAGGTAGCAGCGGTGGGAAACAATTTTTTTTTTCGTTAAAGGAAACCAATAAACATCACATTTCCGGCATTCTCGTTTAGTGGCCTTAGATTCCCATGCGGCTTGTTTCAGGTAATAAATAGGCACATAATTTCAGAGGAATAAAATAACCAGCATCAGCAAATGACATGTGTACCATGACCTGTACACTTCAGAGAAGCCAGTAGACTGTTACTTTTTCGATTTGTGATCTAAATAATTTAAAATAATATTATAATTTCTGAATTGTTAACCTTTAAACCACTCCTCCTGTAGCAACTGAATAAGTAGGCACCCGATTATGCAATTTGTGATTAGTTGTGCCATCCCGTGCCCCCGCAATGCCCCCCCCCCCCCCCCCCCCGTGCTGTGCAAAGCATGTAATATCAGCATTGTGTAGTAGGGGTGAGGCCATGATGATGTGAATGCGAGCGCCACACCCCCTGTACCACCTCCTATTATGAGCTCCACCCCAACGCAGTGTCATATCCGCCCCCTGCTGCGCCAAGCCGGCTGCCCTCTCCCAAACCGCAGCCTAACCTTTAACCCCCTTTGTAAAGGCCTAAACCTAACCCCACAGCCAAGGTTTAGCCAGCAGGTGATGGGAGTTAGGGTTAAGGCTTGGGGAGGCGGGCGGTTAGGATTAGACTGCTGCAAGTGAGGGTTAGAGGGTGGGGGTAGAGCATTGAATCCCTTACGGAGCTTCCTATCTGGATGTCGGGGTCTATAATTTTGTTTGCCGGTATCCTGACCGCCGGGATCGAGTTTGTATCCCTTTGAAATACAGGAAATGATAAATGGGCTCCTATGACTTCTCTCCCTAGACTGAGCATCTCTCCCAGTAGCCACCTGTGCAGATGTGAATATAATCCTATCCGATAGCTATCAGTTTTGTTGTATTCACAATCAGCTGCACATATTCCCAGGAAAACAAACACATACTGTAAACTCATTAAACCGCATTAGAAATGCACATTTCTTCTCTTTGCAAAGCTGCTTAATTGTCATTAATTAGCAGAGTCTGCTTCTTATTGTCACTGTATTATAAGATAATATTGTCACTTTGCATATTTTGTGTTCTATTAATCACTTTAGTTTTCCCCACACTCTTTGCAGTTCAGAACAAGATGTTAAAGATATTCAGTTGGAGAGTAATCTTCAGTAAATCACATTTTTATATTATTGTATAATATTCCATTATTCCATTTAAGAAAAGCTACAACTTCCTAAAATGCGATAATCGTTAAGTGCGACGGAATATACTGCATTATATAGTGAATGTTAATAAATCATTTTTGGTATAACATTACCCAATAACTACAGTATTTAAGCTACAGTATGCTGAAATAGAACTCAAACCTAGTTATGTACTTGGTGGAGTCTTCTATATTAAGATTTGTAGTGTTCATTCTAGCACCCGCTATCTTTGAAAACCCATGCAGTTCCTCTTCCCTGCCTGGGGTGTCACTGTCTGCTGTGGTGTTTCTAGCACAGGTCTGGTTTGCATATCAGTGCTGATATACAGACCACACTGTGATAGAAGCACTACAGCAGACAGTGACACCCCAGGCAGGGAAGAGGAACTGCATGGGTTTTCAAATATGGCAGGTGCTAGAATGAACACGAATATGGATGTAGTTAATATCCTGGCACTCAGCCTTCCCATGGTCAGGATCCCAATGGTAAGTATGGTTATGGTTAGGCACTAGGGGGAGGGTTAGGCTGCAAGGGGTGTTGTGGCTAGGGTTAGGCTGTGGCTATCAAGTAGTTATCAAACTATGTTGAGATTTTGGAATATCGGGATGTTGCTATCTTCATTCTGATCGTCTGAATCCTTTGCCCCAGAATATTGATACAATAAGATAATTTGTTGCTTTAGTGTGTCCTTTAATAAGTTTTAAATGGTTTACATAGTTTTGGCCTGCTGAACCCCATTTTATTCTGTCGCCTGAGCATTCAGTTGGATGTTCATATCTGAGGAACGTCAACCCTGCCTGTCTGTGGCACACCAGCTGTTTGTGTACACCAGAGCAGATGAGTAGGCTTCAGGAGGGGATGCAGTTAAGATCCCGGCGGTCGGGATCCCGGCGTTCAGAATCCCGACGCCGGAATCCCGACCGCCGAAATGCCGACACTTTCTCCCTCCTGGGGTGTCCACGACACCCCTGGAGGGAGAATAAATTAGTGTGCCGAGCGAGCGCAGCGAGCCCGCAAGGGGGGGCGATCCACGTCCCCCCCCTTGTCGGCATTTCGGCTGTCGGGATTCCGGCGTCGGGATTCTGAACGCCGGGATCCTGACCGCCGGGATTCAATACTGAATCCTTCAGGAGATGTAGTGGATGGGAAGAATGGAGAACATCAAGGAAACAGAACTTCGGATAACAACTCCCATCCCACACACACAGTATAATTGTTGGATTTATTTTAGAACAATAACATCTTGAACACCTTTTAGACATACACCTGATAGTAATATTTCTTAGCTCTCCTACAAAAACATCTCCTTTTTGACTTTTTGTTTTGATTGCAGTGGAGGAGTAAGAATATGAGGATGTAACAGTAAAGACCGATCTCAGAGTGGTGTCCCAAAGCCTCTCTGCTCACTACATCATGTGCCATGTGTGTTTGCATGGTACTCAATGATTCAATGATGCTGTAGAGAATTAAAATACTTAATATACTTAGTGATGTTGCAGATAAACTCTCTACCTCCTAATCTGTAATATGTATGTACAGTATATATTACATTCCTTTAAAGATGTTTGGTACTTGTGGAGTATCACGGCTCCCACGACCTTCATCGTATGCTGATTGTATGCTAAAAATCGCATCGCATGCGATTCGATGCGATCGCACCCGATTTTGCACTGAAATGCATCAGAATGCATTGAAATGTGTATTAAACTTGTGAAATGCCCCCAAATGCCATTTTTCATAGTGCACCACCCCCACTATCAACGTGAACCCGAAGCGTGGCGAGCGCAGCAGTACGCGTCCTACGACCTTTTTATACCCCCACTATCCACGTCGGCGTGGAGTTGAGAATAGAATAGTGTGGCGAGCGCAGCGAGCCACCGAGCCCGAAGCGTGGCGAGCGGACGCGGATACCTTCACAGCTATATGCGTCCCCTCGCGGGCTTCACAGGTATCCGCGTCCCCTCGCCACGCTTCGGGCTCGGTGGCTCGCTGCGCTCGCCACACTATTCTATTCTCAACTCCACGCCGACGTGGATAGTGGGGGTATGAAAAGGTCGTAGGACGCGTACCGCCGCCCCTCGCGGGCTCGCTGCGCTCTCCACGCTTCGGGTTCATGTTGATAGTGGGGGTGGTGCACTATGAAAAATGGCATTTGGGGGCATTTCACTAGTTTAATACACATTTCAATGCATTCTGATGCATTTCAGTGCAAAATCGGGTGCCATCGCATCGCATCGGATGCCATCGTATGGCATCCGATGCGATCGCATACGATTTTTGAGCTAAAATGCTCAAAAATCGGTAAAACATCGTATCGCATCGTATTCCATCGTATGCCACCACATATGGCATACGATGCCATGCGATGGCATACGATTTTTGAGCAAAAATGCTCAAAAATCGGTAAAACATCGTATCGCATCGTATGCCATCGTATGCCACTACATATGGCATACGATGCCATACAATGGGAGCCGTGATACTCCACAAGTACCAGATGTTTTACTGAGTACAATATTTTCACAGTGCTGCACATTTCCAGATATACATATAAATTGTAATGTGTCCTTTGACCTGTTTGCATATTCCCTATATTGTACTGCAGTATAATCCTTAACCAAAAATTATAAACAAAAAAGTTAAGTCTTTTGTTGGTGCCCTTAGTAGGCTTCCTGCACTTTATTACTTAACTGCTGTCTGTTCTAGGTTGGAAGAAGTAGGATGGGCATAATGCTGCAATTAACGGTACAACAACATTAAAGGCAGGTGTATCTGCTGAATAAAAAAAGCCATAGATATATAAATTCGTAGGCAGTTCCTAATAATATATGCAGAGTTCTAACTAATTACTGCAGGAATTATGTCCTCGGGAAAGTGATCTGTGTTACTCTCCTCTGTATTATTGTCAGCTTAGTGCGATGCAGTAACTAGGGTGACCAACTTTCCAATGGCCCAACCCGGGACAGGTCTGGGCGGGCTCGACACCCCCCCGCGCGCGCGCGCACCAACCGCCGCGCCCCGCCCGGAATGTCGGGTAAGACACTGTAACGGAAGCTGTTGCGCTATATATAAGACGCTGTAACGGGATATGCTGCACACTATATAAGACACTGTACCAGAATCTGCTGCTCTATATATACATTTACAGGTCACAAATAGAATTAGGCCCCAACATGTCTTTGAACAAATGAAGGTGCATTAGCCACAAGTACAAACCTAGTAGGCCCCAACATGTCTTTGAACAAATGAAGGTGCATTAGCCACAAGTACAAACCTAGTAGGCCCCAACATGTCTTTGAACAAATGAAGGTGCAATAGTCACAAGTACAAACCTAGTAGGCACCAACATGTCTTTGAACAAATTAAAGTGCAATAGCCACAAGTACAAACCTAGTAGGCCCCAACATGTTTTTGAAGTTCAAAGACATGTTGGGGCCTACTAGGTTTGTACTTGTGACTATTGCACCTTCATGTGTTCAAAGTTTGAACAAATGAAGGTGCAATAGCCACAAGTACAAACCTAGTAGGCCCCAACATGTCTTTGAACAAATGAAGGTGCAATAGTCACAAGTACAAACCTAGTAGGCCCCAACATGTCTTTGAACAAATGAAGGTGCAATAGTCACAAGTACAAACCTAGTAGGCACCAACATGTCTTTGAACAAATTAAAGTGCAATAGCCACAAGTACAAACCTAGTAGGCCCCAACATGTCTTTGAACAAATGAAGGTGCAATAGTCACAAGTACAAACCTAGTAGGCACCAACATGTCTTTGAACAAATTACTGGAACGTCCTCCTCGAGGCGGCCAGGCCTACTAGACTACTCTCTGACTCTCACTCTCACTGTGAGTGTGAGAGTCTCACACACAGGCTCAGGCTGAGGCGAGCCGCTCAGCACAGCAGCAGCACACTGACAGGAAGCACGACTCACGAGCGAGCAGCGAGCGAGGGTAGGCCGCAGTAGGCCAGAGTCTACTCACTCACAGTCTCCTCCGCAGCTCCGCTCCTCCTCGCTCTCCCTCCAGGAGTCCACGCACTGCACTGCGCTGTCTCATGCGGTGGACGGTGCGAGTGGTGACCCGCTGCCGCGTCTCTCCTCGGCTCGTGGCGTGGCCCGGGCGGTGGTGGTGACGGACGGTAGTCTACGCGCCGTGGTCCATCTCCGTCTTCTTGCGCGCCTGCCCCACCCCAGCATGCGCAGCACAGCTTTATATGGGGAGTGTGTGGGAGGTGTCCGGCCGGGTCACGGGTGGCTAAATAACCAATAACAAGGAAGCGGGAGGCCGGAGGGTGGGCGTAAGAGTTCCCTCCCCTCCCCCTGACCCCCTCACACTCATTTTTATGCTGCGCGGCTGCGCCGGTAATTGTTTGCACGCGGAGGGATCAAAACCCGGGACTTTCTGCGTCCCGGCATGGGTTCCCCCGGGACGCGGGATTTCACTATTGAAAACCAGGACAGTCCCGGCAAAAACGGGACGGTTGGTCACCCTAGCAGTAACTATCAGTCACATTACAGTCCAGGGCTCCTGCTACATTATAGCCCCTGAGAGCAGTATTTGTATCATAGCTGCAGCATATCTCTCCTATCCAGCTACTGTGAACCGGTTGTATCAAGCTTCAAAAAGTGATAAAGTGGAGTGATAAACAACCAGCCAATCAGCTCCTACCTGTCATTTTTCAAACCCAGCCTGTAACATGTCAGGTAGGAGCTGATTGGCTGGTTGTTAATCACTCTCTATTTTATCACTTTTCAAAGCTTAGTGCATCTGGCCCTCTGTGTGTGTGGCTGGGTGTAATACTCTGCTGCACACTTCCATATACACAATTCTGCACTCATGCAGCCTGTTATAATCTGCTGGGCATTGTAGAGGTTGTCACAGCTGTGAAGGCCTCCCACTGGGGCTGGGTATTGGAGCTTTCCCTCCTCTGTTACAGCCCCCTAACAGCATCTTCACAGCCATCACTGCATTATGTCACCTCCCACTGGGGGGGGTGAGGTAACATGACTGGTTCATCTCCTATAAGGCACCCTCACAACACTGCTGACATTCATGGACCCTCCCCTGACTCTGTAACAGCAAGACTGGCTCCATCTCTCCCCACATGCACCTCAGGACTGTCTGTCCATCAATCTCACTCTCCCCTCCTTTTCTGACAGGGCGAATCACTCTTCTCTGTATCACTCCGCCTCCCACTGCAACTGTCACCAGTGCCTGCACTATGCATGTCCTAATGCATTACCTCCCAGCATGACCCTCTCCAGGAGGGAAAATTACTCTGTTTCTGGACTTCCCTCTTAATTTATGATTGCTATAACCTGTGTGGAAACACCTTTCTTACCCATTAACCTGTTTAAAACAGGTGTTAGTAATCCCTCATTAAGAGGGAAGTCCAGAAACAGAGCATTGTGTCCCTCCCGGGATCATGTTGGGAGGTGTGCTAATGTCCACCTAATACCCCTTTTACACCAAAACGCCGGGTCGCACCCGGCTTTTTTAGACCCAGGTTCAAGCCGGGTGCGACCCGGCGTTTAGTGCAATTTACACCGGGCGGACAGCCCGACCCGCACCCGCGCCCGCCCTCCCCCCCCCCCCCGGAGCTTGGAGATGACAGAGCGATGTCATCTCCAAGCGCCAATCACCGCCGCGTGCCGCCGCCGGACCGGAACGCTGCTGGGGGCAGCCCAGCACTAAGGTAAGCTGCTAGGCTGCCCCCAGTCCCCGCGCGCACCCCCCGCCATTGGACAGGAGGTGAATGGATGCCGCACACAGGCATCCGTTCACCTCCCTCCCCCGCCGCCGCTGCTGCTGCTGCTGTCTGCAGGGTATAGCAGACAGCAGCGCCGGCTGTCAGTGACTGTCAGGCTGACAACCCGTCCAACGCTGCAGTCGGCAGGTTGGACGTTCCCCATTCATGTAAATGGGAGCCGGGTCATCCGACCTCTACCCAGGTCCTAGCCGTGTTCTAGTTGTACAGATGCACAGCAATGATCAGGCGCTAGGGGGGGGTGGGGTAAGAAAACAATAAGCGGTAGACCATAAGACAATTGGGATAGGGATAACGTGGGGGGGTTAGTTTCTAAGATTGGGACGACAAGATGGATATAAAGAAAAAAAGGGGGTAATGCGATACAATGAGAAGGTTTATAAATAAAGATAAGGAGAAGAAATGAATCAGATGAAAAAATAAATAATGAAAATAATTAAATAAAAATGAAAAAATGATTATTACTAATAGAAAATAATAAAAGAGAACTAAATAAAAATAAAAAATGAATAAAGGTAAATAAAAATAAAAATAAATATAAATAATAATAATCCATTTGGTACTTGTTTCCTAGCACGGCCACACCGATTTACATCGGGGTGGTCGTGTCGGAAAAATCGGGTCGATCGCATCGCATGCGATTTGGTCGCATGCGATGCGATCGTCGCGACCGACCGATTTTTTTTTTTAATGAAATGTAAATCGGGTCCCTGGGACCCGATTTTACATTGTATTCAATGTAAAAATATTCCCAACTCCCCCAAATTTAACGGCGTACACCGCACCCCACGATAGACGGCAACCCGAAGCGTGGCGAGCGCGTCCTCCGACCTTTTCATTCCCCTACTATCCACGTCGGCGTGGAGTTGAGAATAGAATAGTGTGGCGAGCGCAGCGAGCCACCGAGCCCGAAGCGTGGCGAGCGCAGCGAGCCCCGCGAGGGGACGCGGATACCTTCACAGGTAAACGCGTCCCTTCGCGGACTTCACAGGTGTCCGCGTCGCCACGGACACCTGTGAAGCCCGCGAGGGGACGCGTATAACTGTGAAGGTATCCGCGTCCCCTCGCGGGGCTCGCTGCGCTCGCCACGCTTCGGGCTCGGTGGCTCGCTGCGCTCGCCACACTATTCTATTCTCAACTCCACGCCGACGTGGATAGTAGGGGAATGAAAAGGTCGGAGGACGCGCACCGCCGCCCCTCGCGGGCTCGCTGCGCTCGCCACGCTTCAGGTTGGCGTCTATTGTGGGGTGACGACGGGGACATCTATTATGTGAAATGGGTCATATTGGCCCATTTCACATTTTTCACATTTTTTCACTATTTCAATGTCAAAAAATATTTTAACATTGAACCCGATGGAAAAATCGGGGGCATCGCGTCGTGACCATTGTTAATGGTCCCGACCGACGCGATGCCCCCGATATTTTACCTTTCCCGACACGATTTCAATGTTAAAATATTTTTTAACATTGAAGCCTATGGGGAAATCGCGGGCATCGCGTCGGTCGCGTCGGGACCATTGTTAACGGTCCCGACCGACGCGATGCCCCCGATATTTTATCCTAGCCGGCCAAATGGACCTGATTTCAAAGGAAATCGGGTCCATCTTATGGATCGTGTACCTTAACTAAAGGTACACGATCCATAAGATTTGTGGCCGTGCTAGGAAACAAGTACCACCCATTTTATATCCATATAGCTGCTTCTACCCACTGAGCGCAAATCCTATAAAAAGGATTTTATCCTTTACAAACCCATACCTAGCCGTGTTCTACCCAGGTCAGGACCTGGGTAGAAGTCCCGTGTAAAGGGACACGGCGTTAGGGATTTACACCGCCGAAGATCCGGGTCTGACCCGCCAGTCACCAGTGTCTGCACTATACATGTCCTAATGTGTCACCAGTGTTATTACAATAAAGCACACAGAGCTGGCCTTAGGCATAGGTAGACTAGGCAAATGCCTAGGGCAGGCATGTCCAAACTGTGGCCCTCCAGCTGTTTTGATACTACACATCCCAGCATGCCTTGCCATAGTTTTAGCATCCCCTTATAGCAAAAATGTGGCAAGGCATGATGGGACGAGGGGGCGGGGAGAAAACCTATGCTGTGCCAGAGCTGCGTGACCCTCTGTTGGGGAGTCATTCTGCTGAAATAGCAGGTCAGCTTAGGGTGAACTCCTATGGAGTCGCATACCAACCGTCCCGATAATCACGGGAATGTCCCGGTTTTCGGTGACGTTCCCTTGTCCCTCCCACCACTGGCAGTTTCCCGTGGCAGGGGGGGCAGTTGGGAGTCCCCCGTTAGTTGCTGGCGGGCGGAAAATAGACACTGTGCGCATGCGCACAGCGTCTATCCCCCGCATCCAGAGGGGCTGGGGGCTTGGCTAGAGGCTCACAGAGCCTCAGGGCCATGCCCCCACAGAGTAAAATGTGGGTATGGCCCTGGGATGATGTGATTGTAGGCCACGTCCCATCCCGCGGCAAGCCACGCCCCCTAATTTCGGGCTCGCGCAAGTGTCCCTCCTCGGACAAACTAGAAGTTGGGAGGTATGTAGTTGTCACTTGTGTGCTGTTAGTGTATGTATGTGAGGGAGAGGTGTGTGAGAAGGAGGAAGGGGGGGTAGGGGTGCTGGTTGATTTGGTTGCTGTGTGTAAGAAGAAGGGATACTCAGTGTCATGTGAAGAGTGGAGGGTGTCTGTACATATAGGGACCCATTGCAAAACTGGGCATGTCTGCGCGAACCTCTTATACTGCAGTCACAGTGCGAAAAATGCGATTGCAGTCTAAGTGACGACGGGAGAACCGAGTGTTTCTGGGGTGGTGTCTGAATATTTTGCTATTGCATTGTGGGGAAGGACCCAGCATACAGAGCAGCCTAGCCCTGTGATTGATGCCCCCCCTCCCCCCCCCCCCCAACATGCTACTGCCGCAATATGGTTTCACAAAATGAATGGCTTAGGGAACCAAAATAACGATTGCTATGGGTGAGAGGGTGATGGGTGTTACTGGCTGCTGATGTGTTCATGGGTGTTGTGCTGGGAGAAGATTGTAGAAGTAGAACTAGTGCCAGGGCCAGAGGGCACCAACCAAAATCTTGCCTAGGACATAACATTGGCTGGGGCCGGCTCTGAAAGCACACTGTACATACATTTCTCTATATTAAAAATAACATTTACTTACCTAAACGGGATGCAGTTTAAATCCCGGCGGTCGGGATCCCGGCGTTCAGAATCCCGACGCTGGAATCCCGACCGCCGAAATTTTGAATTTTGAATTCGTATGCCATATGTAGTGGCACACGATGGCATACGATGCGATACGATTTTTTACCGATTTTTGAGCATTTTTGCTCAAAAATCGTATGCCATCGCATCCCCATCGTATGGCATCGTATGCCATATGTAGTGGCATACGATGGCATACGATGCAATACGATTTTTACCGATTTTTGAGCATTTTTGCTCAAAAATCGTATGCGATCGCATCGGATGCCATACGATGGCATCCAATGCGATGGCACACGATTTTGCACTGAAATGCATCAGAAAGCATTGAAATGTGTATTAAACTAGTGAAATGCCCCCAAATGCCATTTTTCATAGTGCACCACCCCTACTATCAACGTCAACCCGAAGCGTGGCGAGCGCAGCGGTACGCCTCCTACGACCTTTTCATACCCCCACTATCCACGTTCGTGTGGAGTTGAGAATAGAATAGTGTGGCGAGCGCAGCAAGCCACCGAGCCCGAAGCGTGGTGAGCGCACGCGGATACCTGCGCTCGCCACACTATTCTATTCTCAACTCCACGCCGACGTGGATAGTGGGGGTATGAAAAGGTCGTAGGACGCGTTCCGCCACCCCTTGCGGGCTCGCTGCGCTCGCCACGCTTCGGGTTGACGTTGATAGTGGGGGTGGTGCACGAAAAATTGCATTTGGGGGCATTTCACAAGTTTAATACACATTTCAATGCATTCTGATGCATTTCAGTGCAAAATCGGATGCGATCGCATCGCATGCGATTTGATCGCATGCGATGCGATGCGATTTTTAGCATACGATCTGCATACGATGCAGGTCGTGGGAGCCGTGATACTCCACAAGTACCCAAAAAACACAGAGTGTTGTGGAAAGTCATAGGCAGGGCAGCTTTAGGCATTTGCCTGTGGGCCCCGGCCACTGGAGGGTGGCACTTGGGAAAAGGTCAGTGGCACTCAACTGGCACCGAGTGAGCGGCAACTGCACCACCACCCCCCTTCCCCATGGAGCCAGTTAAAAGAGGCACCCACACCACCCCCCCTGTTGCCCATTCGCCGGAGCAAGTCAGTGGTGGTAGCAGGACAACCCCCGCCGCATCCCCCCCTCCCCCATGCAGTGGGTGAGTGGCGGGTCACTGGGATGCCTTGCACCAGCCCTGACGCTAGGCGTGCCTGGCCACTTTAGGGGAGTGTGTATGACATCAGCTCCAGGCCGGATATGCCTTTTATCCATCGGACCGTCATGGGTTACGCGGCGCCTGCGATAAGTTGTGGCCAGTGTAAAAATCATTAGATGGTTAACCTGTTACGATGGGTTTTGGATGTTTTCGGACGGCAGTGAATGTATGTGTAGCCGTACACATCCAATTGCGCAGGGTGCACATTGATTTGCAAGGTGGGTTTTTACTCTAACCGGGTTTAACCAGGGTTGCCTACTTCCTGGCTACCCTCTCTGCAAGAGGGCAACCAGTTTAGTGAGGCACAGGGGAGGGGCCAATGACAGGGTGGGATGGGGGCTGCCGGTGGATGACTAGTGTGGGGGTGTGGCCAACGCAACCGCGTCCTCGTGCCATGCCCCCACCGTGCAATGCCAGTATTTCAGCATTTGCACAGCAGGGGGCGTGGCTACAAATATGCGAATCCCGTCATTTGCTCCGAGGGTTGGGGGGGGGGGGTGGATTGGGGGGTTCGTGAGAGGCTGCCTGTACTCCGGGAGGCTTGCCTAACTTTCCGGGGGGGGGGGGGGGGGGCTAGGAGGTTGACCCAATTTCCGGAACCCTGCTGGCCATTTCGGGAAGGGTAGGCAACCCTGGGCTTAACTGAATGCTGGTCTAACCCTTTAATCTCCAGCCACCATGTTGTTTTTAACACAGCGACATTTACTTGTCAATTTGCAGCCAGTTTGTTTAATGGCTTGAGCGTCGTAGCACTATAGATGTTAATACTATCTTATTGTAGGGCTCTGCGTTCTAGTTTGGATCTAGACAAAAAAAGAGGGCACCCAAGGTGACTTTTGTCATAAAAATGTCCTTTTATCATTTTCTAGCCGCACATTATACTCCCGTAACAGGTGCTGACAGGGATCAATCAATTCCCTCCTACTTCTGGGCAGCTGCAGCACAGCTAATGCACTCAGACCCGGCAGATGTTCAAATTGAAGTGTTGCTCTGATGACAGACAGGTAGACGCTGGTCTCCGTCCTGGCCGTATTAAACATGAATACAGGTGCAAAAATGAAATTAAGGAAACTTGTTGCCGGTGAATTCAATTTCTACTGTCTACAGTAACAAGAGTAAAATCTCTCATCGTGAATGGAGCGCCTTGCAGCCAGCCCTCCTGCCCATTCAGAGAGATGTTTGCCTTCCTAACTTTGTATCTGTTCGTGTGTTCGGGAGGATGAAAAGAGACAATGGCCAATGGCAACTGATCAAACAGTGTACTGGTGTGGCTACAGCTCGCTGTTATCCTGGGCCATACAGAGCCGGCTCATCGTACAATATGAATGGACTTAAATTATGTATCAACAAAGGGAAGGATGACAGATAGATAGCAGTGCCAGGCTTCCCTTTCCATAACCATCATCGCACACGCACACGTTTATATACAGTATACATAATCATATGAATTGTGTCTGCAAGTAATCTATCTACAGTAACACAGATTATGATGTGTCTGCCCAATAGGGGTGGAAATTGTCGACACATAAAAAGGTCGACCTATGGTTTTCAAGTTGCTTCTTGAAGATGATATTCTTGAGATCCCTTCCTGCTCTTTTTCTAAAGGTTTAAGCATCATTCACTTATGATTAAATCCTGCAAATTTTTTAATCGACAGGGATTGACAGGAAGCCGGCATTTGGGGGTGGAAACTGGACATTTTGTGGGAGTGGCAGGGAAAACGCAGGCGTGCCCGGGTGTTTGAGGTGAAGTCATGTGACGTCAGCTCCGGCCCCGATCAGTCTGCTTCTATTGCAGCCGCTGGGTGAGTCCTGGGCTACGCCCAGACTGCGAATGGATTTACAGCTAGTCGCAAATCCAGCTAATTTTCACCAGGCCTGCTAAGCAATCCGCAGGCTGACAGAGGGCAAGAATTCTCTCTGAATAACCCCCTGTATTTGGTAATAATGCTCTCAAGCAACATGAACGTCGTATTATAGTTATGCCCTAGGGCAGGCATGGCCAAACTATGGCTCTCCAGCTGGTGTTTAACTACACATCCCAGCATGCCTTGCCATAGTTTCAGCATTCCCTAATAGCAAAACTGTGGCAAGGCTTGATGGGACTTGCTGTATGACCATGGTTTGGCCATGCCTGCCCTAGGGTTTCTGTAGCAGCGTTTAATCTGAAACAACATCTGGATACGTTCCTATATAACAATCGGCTCTTCCAGAACATACAAAATTCAGTTAAGTAAAAATTAAAAAAAAAGATAAAGTAAAAAAAAATAAAAAAATTCTTGGACTTTGGAAGTGTTAATATATGCTTTAACCCTTAAATCTTTCAATTATGTCTATAGTGAGTTCTGATATATAAAAAGTAAAGTCTTGTGTTTTGGTTCTAAGTTCATCGTCGTGTTTCGGTTTTCAACACCATCTTCAGGGGTTTCAAAATCCGAATCATAATTTTTTTTCTTCTCGAAAACGAATGAAAATGGAAAAATGTATGTAACTATTGCAATCCAGAACCCAAAATTCATATTTAAAATTCTAAGAATCCTAAACCACAAGAATATTCCAACCGGAACTCTGTTACAATGAGATCCCCAAAAATTCTGTTGGGTTTGGAGCTCTGGAAAACCGATTGCACATTTCCAATACTATAATTAAATACTGATCATTTACAAAACAAACTTCAGGAAATTAATTCTATAATACCCCTTTCGGTACTTGTTTCCTAGCACGGCGCCCATTGCATACATCGCATGTCTTAATTAGTGGTATGCGATGGGACCCGATTTTAGGGTCCTAAGAGCCGCACTGTACAATTTTGAAAGTTATCCGCGCTCGCCACACTATATAAAATCAACTCCACGCCGACGTGGATAGTGGGGGTATGAAAAGGTCTGAGCTCGCCACGCTTCGGGTTGGCGTTAATAGTGGCGGTGGCGTTAACAATGAGGGTGCATATAACATAGTAATCACCCATCAGGGTGCCTGTACAATGAAATCATCGTTTTGATCGCATCGATCGCATCGCATGCGATGCGATCAAAACGATGTAATAAGATTAAAATCGTGGGCGCCGTGCTAGGAAACAAGTACCCCCCTTTCACACCGCAAATGCTGATTCGCACCCGGGATATGGATACAGGTCCATCCCGGGAGCGACTCAGCATTTGCAATGATTAGCAATAAACCGAGTTGCTGACGTCAGAGATGGGGCGGTGGTGCAACATCAGGGGACGGGGTAGGAGGCAGTGCTTAGACCTGACGATGTCTTCTCTCTATAGCGTGAACGGGACCCGGGATTATTCCTTCTTTTAACCCGGGGCAGAATGCCGAGCTTCTGAACCCGCATTTTTAAAACGACCCATATACAGCACAGAGACCCGGGTCGACCCAGCAAAAACCCGGGTCAGACTTGGGTTATTTGTGGGGTGTAAAGGTATCACTCTCTACGGGGTAAATTTACTAAAAATTAATACAATCAGATTTTGTCTATTATTTCTCTATAGCATCCTAGAAAATTATAGACATTTTCTGATTGGTTGCTACGGGCAACATCACCTCTTTTCATTTTTAGAAGTTACCTCCACATGTTTATAAAAGCAATCAAGGTTCTTAATCACCAGATACAAATATGCAGCCATGCGATGACTACCGGCTGACAGGATAAAGAGTACCGGCCGGTGAAGAATGCGTGCCTATGCGTCAGCATCTGCCGCTGCAGAGTGCAGCCTGGAATTCCCAACGGTAGAACAGTGGCGCCAAAAAAAGTGGAAATTTTCAAACCAGATTTTAATGAAGGCTTTCTCACGCTTCGTCCGGCAACTGGGAATAACTTTGTCAATCAGCACACGGAGGAAGCAGATTTTGGATAACATATACCGCTCTGCACAACTTTGGTGGGTTGCTGTAATTCAGGCAATTGTCCCGTTTTGTTATTTCAAAAGGCTGCAATTTAAACTGACTTTGACAAGAGCTGTCGTTAATAACGTTGAGATCTTGGGCAGTGCAAAGCCAATTAGCACTGATTTCTGCTCCTTCCACGGCAGCTGTGCATTGTTCTTCATGGCCAATTAATTGCTTACAACAGACAGCCAATCAACGTCTAATTGGTGATACGCCGCAGCTAGAGTTTATTAACCGCTACCAACACACGTCACGAAATATAAGATGAGGGCGATGACAAAAAATGGTTAAAAAACAGAAATAAATGCTGCCTAATTTTGCAGAACAGCTAACTATGGGCCTCCCTTAAATATTGTGGTTGTGCCTATAATGTTACATAGGCAGGAAAATCAAAACAATGCATTAAATACATATATTGTACTAACATTGGCTTAGATAGATGCTGGATGTCAGTAAATGTTGAAAGAATATGAAAAATATGGTCGCAGAATCATTAATCCCATTATCACGGTGGGTACGGATCATTGGATAGACATGAACTAGGTTGACAAGCATTAAGTCGACACCGCTGGGTCAACATGCATGAAAGTGGACATGACTGAAGGTCGACATGGGTTAGGTCCACAGGGTTATTAGGTCAACATAAGCATTATGTCAACATGGGGAAGGTCGACAGTCAAAAGGTCGACATGGTGTTTTCCACATTTTTTGTCCCGAATGTCGACACAGTTGACATGGACACTGAAACGTAGCACCGCACTTGACAATGGCAAGGTCGACAGTCAAAAGGTTGACATCAGTTTTTCGTGTATTACCTGCCCTAAAATCCACTAGGGCGTGGAGGGAGAACAGAATGAATAGTAAGCCAAATGCAGCGAGCCATATGAGGGGACGCGGTACACTTAGACGGTGTCGACATTTGAGGAAAAATCATGAAAAATTTTTTTTTGACTATCGACCTTGCCATTGTCGATATAGGTCAACCTATATCATGTGTCAACATAAGCCGTGTCATCCTTCAGTGGTCCAATGCATGTCGAACATATATGGGTCTATTTAATGACCCATACCCAGGCTTGCCTACCCTACCCTTCCCGGCCCCCCCAGGAAGGTGGGCAAGTCTCCCGCTTACTGACCAGAGCCCCCGTACCCCCCATCCCCGCTGGTTCAATTACCGCAAATCGCGGGTCCGCAGAGAGGGGATGGAGCTAAACTGACGCAGTAGCAGCATTTTGCTTCATTTAAGCCCCGCCCCCTCTCTGCAGCCTGCGAATCAAAGGGTTTTATGGCATGGGGTGGAGCCAAGTGATGTCAGCTTTGTCCCCGCCCCCCTGATGTGTTTCCTCTCTGGGCAAGTATGCCATGTTCTCCCATGTTACAATATATATTACAGTCCAGTGCTTTGGGAATTTTATGGAAACATTTTTCATACTTTTTTCAGTATGTTGATATGTAAACTGGCTAATTGTATTTTGTATCTAAATGCTTTTTTTCCTTGGCTGCTCAGTAAACAGTAGGCCGTATAGTTCTTTAGCAAATCAGCAACAATAAGTATGAAGTTGGCGATGGATAAGTGACAGCCCACTGACTAGTGCTTCCAATCACTTGTATAATAATATCTCGGCAGGAGCTGGTGTAAACAGAGCAGATCTTTCAACCCTTCTGCATTGACTCTCAGCCTTGTTCTGTCACCTTGCCCTCGCAGTTTATTGAGCCTATTTAATATAATTATTTCAATGTAGCCAGTCAGTGGCAAATTATTGGCAACAAAAGCAGCCGCACAATGCTTCAATGGGTAGCGTGACCTAAAATGGCAAGAAGGTTCTGCAGCAAAATTATACTGAAACCAAAAAAGCAAGTAATTTCTTTCTGGAATAAACCATGTTGCTATGCAATGGAAGCAAATGCATATAAATTATTTCTGTGCAGGGTAAATACTGGCTGCTTTGGCATGTAGCCCACAGATGTTAGACAGCTTTATTTATATACTGCAAATTAGATTTCAGTTGGAACACACCATCACCCAACACCTAACTCTTTGCACATGTTACATCTGCCCCACCTACAGTGCATGGTTTTACTCATTTGTGTGCTTTTTTTGTTTTGGCAACAAAGCTGCATCAGACCATTTGATTGGGTTCTCGTTGACGTTTGGGACTGAGCATTAAGGCCCCCATACACTATGCGATTTTGGTCCGATTTCATCCGATTTCGGCACTTGGTGCCGATAATCGGATGAAATCGGCCCAAAATCGTATGTGTGTGATATCTGATCCGATCCGATGCGCGGTCCCGTGCGCATCGGACCGGATCAGGGAGGTCGGACGGTCTGTACATACGATCACGTCCGACCTTCCTGTATGCATATGCCTGCCACCTGACAGGCATATGCATGCAGACACCGGGCGGGCAGCGGGTCCCTGAGCACCGGCTGACTGACCTGGCCGGGCGGTGGTGCGTGCGGGCAGCGGTCAGCGGTGGTGGGGGCGGGCGGCGGGTGCGGTGAGCGCTGCTGACCTGGCCGGGCAGTGTACTTACTTACATAGCAGCAGCGGGGACGGGCAGCGCAGTGGCGGCTATTATATTTTTAAAATACTTGTCAAATGACCGGCCGCTCTCTGATTGGCTGAGAGCTCTCCAGCCAATCAGAGAGCGGCCGGTCATTTGACAAGTATTTTCAAAATATAATAGCCGCCACTGCGCTGCCCGTCCCCGCTGCTGCTATGTAAGTAAGTACACTGCCCGGCCAGGTCAGCAGCGCTCACCGCACCCGCCGCCCGCCCCCACCACCGCAGCCCGCCGCTGCCCGCCCCCACTACTGCCGCTGCCCGCCCCCACCACTCCTCACCGCCCTGCAGCTCCCCGGGTTTTTTTTAACATTTTTTTTTAACATGGGATAAATCGCATGCGATTTATCCCATGTAAAAAATGGCACATCAAGTGCCAAATTGTATGTGAGCCTCCCGGGGAGCTGCCGATCGGCTCGCAGGTTAATTGGGTCCGACTTGTCCCTAGGACAAGTCGGCCTAATGTATGGGGGCCTAATTCAGCATGGTTCGCTATTCAGAGAGTTTGCAAATCTTGTAATTATGAAATGACTGTGTCTGCGCAGCATTTGCATCGTGCATGCACAGGCCCAAATACCGAAAACATATCCAGCGCATACAGGTGGAGCAGCTTTCATTTGAGTTGCTCTTGGCAATTCTATCGTCAATCGCCACCCCCCGCCAGCCGCCGTCCTCCGACAGAAGGGGGTGCACGCGCAGGAGACACTTGCGCACCCCGTTCTGTCCGAGCCCTCCGCACGTCTCCGCGCTCCTGCCGCTATGCACCCTGCCTGCCACATTCCCTGCCTGTATCCCTGAAATGGAGATGGGCAGGGAAGCCGTCGATCACCCCTTGCCGCCATTTTGCTGACGGGGACGTGCGAGCAAGTCAGACAGCAGCTCCATCTGTAGATGTCATAAAGTAGTCACCCCCCCCACCCCCACCCCTCCTGTTGTCCCCTCGGGTCCCTCAGCTCCGGTGTACCCGGCGATCATACGCTGGAGCTCTCCCCGCTGCCAGCCGCCAATCACCATACTGTAGTGACGTAGGTGGCAGGTTCGTGGCGGCTCGGGGGACTTGGGAGAGTTCAGAGACCCAAGTCCTCCAAGCCGCCATGAAACATCCCCGAGCCTGCCACCTGTCTGATGACTGACAGGCGGCTGGGGCAGCGGTGGCAGGGGAGTGAAGGTGAGGGGGGGCGGCGGCGGCTTCCTATGATCTGTGGTGGGTTTTGCTGGGGCAGGACAAACCTGCCCTGGTAGGTTTGTCCTGCCCCAGCAAAACCTACCACTCAAGGGGTTAATAGCACAGATTCTTTTTTTGTATTTCACTGAAGCTCAGCCAGTGTTATTGTAGTGGTACAATAACACATCCTGTACCTGAGGCCTTTGTACAGATTCAGTGGGTTATCGCCATAATCACGTCCTATTCCAACCTTACAGTACAGCATGTACTGTAATGAGTTAAATAATACAGAACAATACAGGTTGCTGCCTTCATTTCAATCCACTTCACAACAAGCTCAGTGTGACAGCCCTGTTGCCAATAACCTCATCCAAATGGTCATAGTAGGGAGTGGTTTGGTTGGCGTACACTGCAACACATCATACCATGAGATCCAGCCACGGATTGTTCTGGATCGGGGACAGCAGCACGTAATGAAGTATTAGAGGGTTCTACAAAACATTTAAGCAACATGTACGTGGGAATATTTTAAGCTTATTTTAAAATAAAAAACACCCAAAATCTTGTGTTGACCATGTGTGTCGACCAGTGTCTTGCCGAATTCTGGAACCCGTTTGGAGTGGGGTGGTGAATTATATCTATCTCCATTGAGAGCTGCTCCATCTGTACATTAGGTCTGTAATGTCTCGGCCGACAATGTCTAGGTCAACCCCTTAAGGTCGACAAAACAAAAGGCGAATGCGGAAAATGTCGACAACTACCGCTACGCATGCCACACAGTGAGATGTGTGCTTGATGCGTTGTGTACTAGATCACATAGCATAGATAGCATACAAGATCGCATAGCAACGAGATGCGATATAATTTAGTACAAAAAAGTATTGTATGCACATAATTTTTGACTTCCGATATGAGATGCGCAGAAGCACGCATCGCATCGCAAGCCAAAAGAAACACGGTGTGATGTGAACTGCATGCAGTAATCACATGTGTGTGGGCACCTTGAGAATGACCTGTACAGTGTAAAATAAAGCATTATATATATAGAAGGAAGTGTCCAGTGTATGTTGAATGCCCCAGGTGCCCGCACAGCTAAAATTCTAGGATTCAGCAATGTATAGAAGCATGGATATGTGCAGCACTCCACAGGTCTTTGAAATAATCACTCACACCAGTATGTATATATGTATATATATATATATATATATATATATATATATATATATATATATACACACACACAAGGGTGGATCAATAAGTACCCATGTGTGAAGAAAGGTGGCGGTGCTGAGTAAAGTTGGTATTACTATCGTGTGCTACCATCTTTCAAACAACGACATACCAAATTTCATAGGTTAGTTTTTTTTTCCTACCCCGACAATGCACCAGTAGTAGTACGTTTATTTATAAGGTGCCGCAAAGTGTCCGCAGCGCCGTACATAGCAAACAAAAAACAAATGACAAGGTAACGTACAGGGTGTGTTGAAAAATACAGTATAAATAGGGGTATAGCTGGTAGAACTAAAATCAGCATCAGTTCAGAAGTAGGTGTCAAAATTGTCGAGGAGACTGAAGATGAAGTAGAGGAAGGGAAGAACAGGACAGGAGCACAGGTGAGGTAAAGAGGTAGGGTGAGTACATGAGGCAGGAGGACCCTACTCATAAGAGTTAACAGACTAAAAATAGGTGGGTGGACGAACGAAAAACAACAGGATAAGTAGGAACGGAGGGGAACGGAGGCAGGATAGGAGGATCAAAAGAGGTTAGGAGGAGGGATAGGCTAGTCGAAAAAAGTGGGTTTTGAGGGAGCGCTTGAAGGAGGTAAGGGAATCACCAGCTCCCTCATCCGGAATAGTTGCGGCCAAATTGCATGAATTGTTGCCGCATCCACTGTACTCGCCCGCCTTGGCTCCCTGCGACTTCTTTCTCTCCCCTAACCTGAAAACGTGGCTCTCAGGGAAAAAAAATCAGCTCAAACGAGAAGGTCATCGTCGATACAGAAGCCTACGTGAGTTTGACAAATCGTATTTTTTAAAGGGTTTAAAGAAATGGCAGGGATGTCGGGAAAAGAGTATTGCCGTGAAAGGAGATTGTGTTGAAAAATAAATAAACAAATAACATTTGTACTTATTGATCCACCCTCATATTTTTTTAAGGGCTTTGTTTGTGTTTTAATAGATTATCACTCTACATTTTCTACAATATTCCGGTATAGTCATTAAGAATTATATATGGCTATTGGGTAGTTATTGTATTTTTTAGTCAGTTCTGTAGGTAAGTAAATGTCCATTTAGATATTGTTTCTTTGCCTAACCTTACCTTCATCCTTCATGATAAGTGGGTTAAACCAGATAATCTATAAATAGCGCTAAAACCCCTCCAAATATGAGATTGGGTCACTCATCTAGTCTGTTCCTCCTCCTCCTCCTCCTCCCACCCTTTCCGACGTCTTTCTCTCTTTGATACTTTCCAGCCCTGACCACTTTCCAGCCAAATTTTCCAAAGGTCGAAGCATCAATGGAACCTCCCTACCGCTCCAGAAGATAAGAAACATGGCAGGCTTGCATGTCATGCCTATAGGTGTGGTGAATCAGAATAGCTGGTGTGGTTATTTTAACATTGCCAAATATTCAGAATGAACACAAACAATCTGAGAACAATGAACTCTGTATCTATGGGCTTCAAAGGTTTGGGTAACCAGCAATCAAAATAAATGGTAGATCTTTTTTGTCATATCTTGTCATATCGTGTCTAGCATATTGTACAGGCCTTCAGAATATAATGGAGCCTTAGGGATATATTCAATTACAGTCGAAACTGCCGTCTTGTCGGAAAGACGTCAGTTTCTGACTGATTTAGGTCAGAAACGGTTCCGACCTATGCAATGCTGACTGATTTAGGTCAGAAATGGTTCCGACCTATTCAATGCTGGCTGTGGGAAACCAGGGAGGTTAGCGGAATAGCCACGGCTCCACCTGATTTTGACAGAAAAATGTCCAATTCCAACAGGTTTTGGCACCGTTTCCAGCAATCTCAATTCAACTTGAAAAAGATGTGGGATTGTGGCAGGGATCATCCTGGGCACCGGGTAGCAGTTTTTTTAAAGGGGGGTTTCCAAATGTAATCCAAATTCTCCCACCCTGCAGCGCATTGGAGTAAGTCTGGGGGGAGTGGTAACAGCCCTGAAAATGTTTATTTTTACATACACTGGATACTGTATGGAATACAATATTAATATTTAACAGTGCAGATGGTCTATAGCAGGGGTGGCCAAACCTGTCCTCAAGATCTACCAACAGTTCATGTGTTTCAGGCAACCTGTGGATCTATAGCAGTAATGAATGCAGCAGGTTTGAAAATATGACTGGTAGTAATGACTACAGCTGTGCACCAGCTAGGTGATTTGGGTCATGTGACAGTTAGTAATGACTACAGCTGTGCACCGGCTAGGTGATTTGGAAAACATGGACCATTGGTAGATCTCAAGGAACGGTTTGGCAAACCCTGGTCTATAGTATAGGCTGTTTCAAACATTTAAATAAAATAACTGGTCAGGAAATGTTTAAACATACCATAATAAATAAATGCACAAACATAATAGAACCAGTACTGCACTTTCTAACCTCACAATCTCCCTTTTCATGATAAGGCTCCTGTCTCTTCCTCCTGGCAGCTGCTCTCGTGATGTTTGAGGGCTCAGATCCACACATACAGTAAATGTGGTAGAAGAAGCTGGTACACTGGGCATGTGCAGCAGCTCTGCTCTGTCCCTTACACTGCATGATGTGGTGGCACCTCTATTGATCATATTATATACCAGTGCTATTGTTGTCATAATTTAAGTCACTTACCAAAAGGAGGGGGGCTTCTGGGCAATCAGCACCCCCATTGCATTTGCCTATGGCTTCTTTCCTTGCACCCACGGTTACTTATTCCAGTGTTATCATTCACATTGCCATCTACTGGCAGCACAGATATGCCAGCCATCGCAGATACAATAGCAGGTTCTAGTAATGTTTGTTATCAGATTATAAAGAGATCTCGTGTAGAATTGCACGCAAACACAATTTGCACCTTTTGTTCCTGCAAATTACATGAACTATGCATGGGTACTGAAAATTCTCGTATCGAGAGGTTCACTAACAAGAAGAGGCTATACGGCCAGATGTATCAAGCCTCAAAAAGTTATAAAGTGGACAGCGATAAACAGCCAGCCAATCAGCTCCTACCTGCCATGTTACAGGCTGAGTTTGAAAAATGACAGGTAGGAGCTGATTGGCTGGTTGTTTATCACACTCCACTGTTTGAAGCTTGATATATCCGGCCCATAATGAGATTATTACCAATTAAAAGCAGGGAGATATAGATTTTGGGTACTTGTGGAGTATCACGGCTCCCATCGCATGCCATATAGAGTGGCATGCGATGGCATGCGATGCGATACGATTTTTACCGATTTTGGCCGTTTTTTTACAAAATTGTATGTGATCGCATCGCATGCGATTTGATCGCATGCGATCGCATACGATTTTGCACTGAAAAGCATCCAAATGCATTGGAATTAGTATTAAACATGTTTAATGGCTCCCAACTGGCATTTTTGAGGCTGTACCACCCCCACTATCAACGCGAACCCGAAGCGTGGCGAGCGGCGGCGGTACGCGTCCTACGACCTTTTCATACCCTCACTATCCACGTCGGCGTGGAGTTGAGAATAGAAAGTGTGACGAGCGCAGCGAGCCTCCGAGCCCGAAGCGTGGCGAGGGGACGCGGACACCTGTGAAGCCCGTGAGGGGACGCGGATACCTGTGAAGGTATCCGCGTCCCCTCGCGGGGCTCGCTGCGCTCGCCACGCTTCGGGCTCGGTGGCTCGCTGCGCTCGCCACACTTTCTATTCTCAACTCCACGCCAACGTGGATAGTGGGGGGTATGAAAAGGTCGTAGGACGCGTACCGCCGCCCCTCGCGGGCTCGCCACGCTTCGGGTTCGCGTTGATAGTGGGGGTGGTACAGCCTCAAAAATGCCAGTTGGGGGCCTTTGAACATGTTTAATACTAATTCCAATGCATTTGGATGCTTTTCAGTGCAAAATCGTATGCGATCGCATGCGATGCGATCGCATGCGATGTGATCGCATGCGATGCGATTTTTTTGGAATACGATGCCCATCGTGGGAGCCGTGATACTCCACAAGTACCAGATTTTGTAAACTACATCCGGTATACCCTATATTAATGAGCATTGTGACCTGCCAGCGATAAGACTGGCAGAGTATGGGCAGTGAGGCACAGTCAGTGGCAATACCTGTATAATATGCTTGCGGCTTATCTTTCCATTTTATCCCTGCCATTCATGAACTCTTCATCAAAGTTCCCACATCAGAAGCACCCTATCAACATAGATAACTTGCTGCTCCAGACTTTCTTTACACTTAGTTTATTTAGACCAATGGTTCTCGACTTCAGTCTTCAAGCACTACCAATAAGACATGTGTGTGGACTTCATTAATGGTGCACAGGTGAGTTGATCTATTTTTCTGGGTCCTTATACCACCTCCTCCTCCAACCAACAGCTATTCTCAGAACATGACCTCTTAGGAAAACGCGAGGACAGAGGTTGAGAATCACCGTTTTCAATAATAGGGCCTTGGACAACCTATTTTGACAAATTCACTTGGCACTCAAAAGGTTAATGAACTTCTTGTTTGGGTAATGCTATCCTGCAATTTGCTTCCCTAAATTCCACTACGCATCACACTTATTACATTGGCGAGGTGTACCTAGTAATTTACCTTTGTACATCTCAGTGCACCCTATCCATCTCTCCTCCGCTTGCATTATCCTATCTCCATTTCTTCTCATAACATTTCATATCTGCCTGCTGCTGGGGCCATCTTAATGTATAGGCACACCGGGCAGTTGCCAAGGGCCCCATGATTTAGCGTTTTTTGGGAATGGACAGGCTGGTGAATTACCCCCAATCAGAGCAGTCAGGCAACATTATATACCTGGCTTCAGCCAGACAGTGAATAGCTTCCAGCATGCTGATTGGTGGAGGGCTGGAGCTATCCACCAATCAAAGTGCTGACAGCCAGTCAGTGTATGGATGCATGTGTACAGCTGGTGTGGGACTGCAGGAGTAGGTTTTAAATTTATTTTCATGTACTCCCATGAATGGGTGGGTAGGGACCCCAGTGCATTGATATTCCAGAGGCCTGCAATGCCCTTAAGATAGCCCTGACCGCTGCCCTTTCACAAGTGCTGTGCCTCTTCTTAAATACTCCCATTGACTTACTTAGGTTTCTGGAACTACTGCTATTGGGGCAAATGCAGAAATTTCAGCGGGTGCGGGGGTTCCATATATATATATATATATATATATATATATATATAAAATCAGGTTTTCCATGTACTCCCCCCCCCCCCCCCCCCCCCTTATGCATTAAATAACAACCTGAAGAGTGAAACCTGGGGCACACTGCGCCTCTCTGGATATAAACACTTCATTTTTAACATTTCAATGTTATAGCCATATTTTTATACTAATATATACAGAGGTAGCTGCGCTCATCTTGGCGGCGATCCGGCCACTCCTACTGGTTTGTCGCGTCAAATGTGCATCCACAATGCGGAATCGCCACGCTGCAATATCGCCATTTCTATAAGCCGCGGGAGCGAATTATACGCCCGCGTGTGGCCACAGGATGTGGCGATTGGCGCAGCAATGATGAGCGTGGCTTCAACTGTATGTAAAAACCAAACAATGAATATATCCATGTTGCCTGTGACATATAATATACTGTACATGTACAGAGGCACAGCATTACCTCCCTTTAGCGCCATAGCCCATTACGTCCAAACTGTAGCAGACAAATAACAAACAGGGAAAGCCGCTGTGACTACAATTTCCTGGGTTAGAATTGTATGTTCCAACTCACAGGGGAAGAACTGGTAACAATATTTAATAAATATCATAAACCTCAGAGACACAACAAATTGTTCATAAACTACCTGTTTAATTTGTCAGGGCTATCGCACCACATATTTCCTTATTAGTTGTGTGATCCAGCTGGGCGGAAGGATGGATGGCACCTGTCAGAGATGGAATATAACACAGCAGATTTATTAATTATTTCTATGAGCAAAAGCCTATTACGTCTGACAAGAGGATGATGATATTAGGCTATCATCATTCAAACGGTATCCACCCGTTCCCCCTTTCATCCATCAGCCACCGTGCGTGGAAGTTTAAAGCCAGTGTATCTACCCAGCCGACCCAAGACAAATACGCCTGCCTTTCCCTGAGTCTATGAAACATTTAGCATTTCATTATGAATCACAGCAGATGACAGTAACAAATGGTCCTAATGAATTCCCCCTTGTTGTCAGCGATGGCGAGGAGAGAGCAGCGCAGCTAAATGTCTTAGTGGGTCTATAGTGATCCGCGCAACCTATAAGCATCTGTCTGATATCCGTGTCACAGCAAATCCTGTCTGGATGGCCTGCCGATAGCGGGGGGAAGGGGGGGGGGGGTGATTCTTAGAAATGGGTTATATTTCAATTGACATTAAAAGGTCAGTTTGACCTATTGAACCGCTTTTTTTTTTTTACTCGATGAGACGTTTGCAAGAAATAAAATGAAAAAAAAAAAGGTGATATCGCTCATAGCAACAAGAGTCTATAGTTTCTCTGTTGCATCCTAGAAAACGATCGACAGAATCTGATTGGTTGCTACGGGCAATATCACCTCGTTTCATTTTTTAGAAGCTTTAGAAAATTTACTGCTTCATTTTCTGATTGTGAATTAGTCGGAGGCTGGTAACTCACATAAATGGATGGACCCTTATTACTTGTGATGGCGAAGCCGTATCAATAAAGTATCAGAGTACCATAATGTACATGACTGTTAAATAGGTATCTATAAATACTGATCAATAATCCGCAGATTATTGGTGGTACTGCAGGTGCTCACAGTTCTACAGCCCCTTGAAATTAGTTGTAAGATACTGTATAAAGCTAAGGGGGTAATAATAGGTGTATGCACATTGGGGCAGATGTATTAAGCCTTAACAAGAGATAAATCCAAGGGTGATAAGGAGAGATAAACGTCCAGCCAATCACCTGCTAACTGCCATGTTACAGGCTTTGTTTGAAAAAAGTCAGTAAGCAGCTGATTGGCTGGACGTTTATCTCTCCTTATCACACTTAAAGGTATCTCTTTTTCAGGCTTAATACATCTGCCCTATTGAGTGTTAGGGGTGCACAGGCACCCCCTAATGCTGTGCCGCACCCTTATGAACACCTCTGCTGCTAACAATACCAGCAATACCCTAAACCAAAGACTTTTGCTTTTAGAACTGTATTCCATTTAAAAAAGTGCCCATCAATCAATGATATGTGTGTTTGCATTGGTAATTGTACTAGACCATTGTCCTATCCCTACATACCTGCGTCATCCATATATGTTTATGACTGTATTTGCATGTACTGTTACACAGAGTAATTAGAAGATTACAACTGAAATAGGCAGGAGATTATGGTGCGGCTGAGAGACTTTCTATATTATAGCGAGTGCCAATAGATGATGGAAGACACGCCTGATTGGCGGTGTTAGACATGCCCATTAGGTGGAGCTATGCACGCTCCTTTGACGGTGCACCCCCTAATAAAATGTGCTGCGCACGCCTATGGGGGTAATTCAATTACCTGTGAAAACAGGATGGAACCTCGAGCTTTGATGCCTGTGGCTATTTAATTGCACTTTGTTTTTCACCTGAAATGGAACTTGTTGAATGAAGGTGGCAACATCTGTTCAGTACTTCTCAAATTAGGGTTTGGCAGCAATTTAACAGTAACGATCCCCTAAAACACATAGGAAGTGCAAACGTCAAGTATTTTGCATAACTCCGTTAAACGACATTCCTGTTGAATAGATGTCACAACACTTAGGGCCTTATTCTGGTTGGTATTTCCACATGTGCAGAGGTGTTTCTGCGCATGTGCGAACGTGCAGAAAATGATTGTACGGAACCATCCGATCAGGGGGTGGAGAGGGGCGTGAAGGGCTGATTTTGCTCATTACCATATGCGGGCGCCCCGCGTTTCATGGGTGTTCCCATGAAAACGCTGGCCATACTAATAGTAATCCGGCCATGACGCACGTGTGGGGAGCGGACATATGACATAGCCGGATGCCAGCTGCCCGCCCATATCCCTGCTTTTGCACGGAGAAATGCCCAGGTGGTCTGGAGCACTCGGTGCTGCCTAACCACTCGGTCTGGCATTCGATGGTCGGCGACCATCGGAGGATGGTGGAGGTTCTCACAGATGGAGGAGGTGTTCAAATGGAAAATCCACTCTCGGTCCGTTCGGTCGGCGTCTTACCGCATTCAGACGGTGTGAGCGATCCGTACGGAAGGCGGGGCTAAGAAAACTCAGTTCCGACCAAACTAACGGGCCCTTAGTCCTTATTCTTCAGGTACTGGTATATTGGAAATAAAAGCAACTGCCTATATTTACTAATGAGTGATACAGCAGACAGCCCTAGCGCTAGACCAAGGCGCGTCAATGCTCAGTGACTCCCGTTTCTCCACGTTTCCCTGGGTTATACACTTATGAGGTGTCACAGAAGGCGGTTGGTCTTGCAGCCAGGCAATATAAATAAGTGTAGAAGACTTCCCTCCACTATCAGTATGATGAAGGGCTATGGCGCCAGTAACTCATTAATAGAGTTCTTCCTCGAATGTCTAATTGCTGAAGGCGCAGCAAGTCAGATTATTTTGACACCTGACACGCAATTAGAACATGGTCACACGGCTAAAGAAAGATTTTACACCTTTACACCCCCCCTTTTACATACAGAATGAATAATTAGCATATTTCCTCTGCTTAGAATAATAATAAGGGCCTCAGATCAGCGTTTGCTTAATGAGGTAAAATTCATGTTGTTGACATTAATATATGTGACATATTTTTTCGGTTGTAAAAATAAGCCCTGAAAGGGCTGCTTCTATTATAGAGAGTGTTTTATGCCTCACAACAACAAAACAGCTCACACGCAGACAAAAGGCTGTGGATGCTGGAAGCAGAGGAACAGGACAAAGGCCTTCTACACCGGTGACAAACGGAGACACAAGTGTTTTGTTATACACTGATCTATTATCCCTTCTTAGAGGAAACCTGTTTGCCTGGACAGTCTTGGCCATAGGGTTATTGTCAAATACATAGATCCTCTCCGTGATACATTCAGCATGAAAGAAAAGAGTCCCCTCTTATAACTATGTTGTGTACAGATGCCGTGCAGGTATTGTGGCAAAAAGTTGCCCAGATGGTCACAATGTGTAAGAAGTCGCTTCTCACATCTGGGTGGCAAACTGATCCAATGACCTTTTTCCAATGGACTCAACAAAGTCTTTAGAACAATAGTTAGCATCAAATATACTCTGATTCAGGGCTGGCCAAACCGATCTTGGGGAACTACTGTACCAACAGTCCACATTTTCTAGACCACAGGTGTAGTCATTACTAATGGTCTAATTTCCCAGACCACCTACCTACAGCACAGGTGTAGGCATTACTAACTGTTACATTTCCTAGACGCCTAGCTACAGCACAGGTGTAGTCATTACTAACGGTCTCATTTCCCAGACCACCTAGCTACAGCACAGGTGTAGTCATTACTAACTGTCACATTTCCTAGACGCCTAGCTACAGCACAGGTGTAGTCATTACTAACTGTCACATTTCCCAGACCACCTAGCTACAGCACAGGTGTAGTCATTACTAACTGTCACATTTCCCAGACCACCTAGCTACAGCACAGGTGTATTCATTACTAACTGTCACATTTCCCAGACCACCTAGCTACAGCACAGGGGTAGTCATTACTAACGGTCTCATTTCCCAGACCACCTAGCTACAGCACAGGTGTAGTCATTACTAACTGTCACATTTCCCAGACCACCTAGCTACAGCACAGGTGTAGTCATTACTAACTGTCACATTTCCCAGACCACCTAGCTACAGCACAGCAGTGTTCCCTCTAAGCTGTGCGCACGTGCGCGCGCACACAACTCGACGAGCGAGCGCACAAAGCAGCAGTGGTCCCTTTTTGCAGTTGTGGACTCAATGTGTGTTTCACCCATTAACTACATTGTGTGCTGTGTATTGAATGTTTAAATGTTTAATATCATTTTGAAGTAAAGTTAACACAAATGCTGAACGTCATTTTCCAGATATATATGTGACGCACAAAAATTTAAATTTCCTTCCAAAGTTGCACAGCCCAAATCTTATGCCGCACACAGACTTCGTAAAATTAGAGGGAACATTGCAGCACAGGTGTAGTCATTACTAACGGTCTCATTTTCCAGACCACCTAGCTACAGCACAGGTGTAGTCATTACTAACTGTCACATTTCCAAGACCACCTAGCTACAGCACAGGTGTATTCATTGCTAACTGTCTGGGAAATGTGACAGTTAGCAATGAATACACCTGTGCTGTAGCTAGGTGGTATCAATGTAGGAATCAGAGATTTATATCCAGCAATGAAGTTTGAATTAGTCTGGAGGTTCAACGCACTGTGTTCCTAATGTAGGTATAGACAAATGCGGAGGGGGGTTTCCAGTTGCCCGGAAACCTCCTTTCCCCAAAGCCTGGCTATTGACCACTACATGCATTGTGAAGGGTGGAATGGAGATGCTGCACTTGCCCAATGACAGTAGATTTTCCTACTGTACCTTATCTGTTTACAAACCCCACTCATTAATTGTCATTTTCTTTATGAATGAATTAGGTAAGAACATTTATCCAACATATCCAACTTGGTCTTTCAGCCATTGGTTTGATGGCTGAAAGGGATGGAGGGAACCAGGATTGGACTGCCCCACAGGGGTACATGGGAAACCCTGGGTGGGCCCCACTGCCTGGGAACCCACCTCCTCCTCTATGGAGGTAGTGTGCACTTGAATCATACATTCTACATATGTTACCTTACACTGCACAGGACTATGGGGCATTTTCTACAGGGCATTGCTGTAATTACTCTGGTACATTATCATTATACAGTACATTGGCTAGCAGTATTTACTGTATATATTTATCAAGGGACTCAGCCCATGCACTCAACTAATGGTTAGGCCACACACCCTCTGTCATCTGGCCACATCCCTAAACATGGTCGCCAACCAATGCATTCCTTGGTTGACCCTTCATGCCCCAGTCCGACACTTCTAGGACCGCCTTTGCTTCTCCTAGTTCCAGTCCTCTCCCTCCGTTGTGGGTACACTTAGTACTCCTCTCACTGGGATTACAGTATTTTGGGTCCATGAATGTTTTTTACAAAAAATGTGTGTCATTATTTTGTAATCACTGTTTAAGGCCAGATATTAGCTCGCATACAGTTTAAAAAATAAAAATGTCCTCGTGAATAGATGGTAATCGGTTCTTGAACCTGGGTTATGGCTGAAATAATTTGATCATGTCACAGAATTAAAGGATTAATTAAATTAAAGAAGAGTTGGGGGAGGAAAGATGGGTATGGGTCATTGGGTCAACCAATATTAGGTAACATGCATTGGGTGGACCACTGATGGTCGACATGCCTTAGATCGACACATAAAATAGGTCGACATGTCTAAGGTGGTTTGGAAGGTCGACAATGGCTGGGTCGTCAGTTAAAAGGTCGAATATATGTTTTTCAATTTTCTTGTCCCGAATGTCGACATGGTCGACATAGACGCTGTATCGGTGTACCTTTTGACTGTCGACCTTGCCATTACCGATTTAATGTTTGTGTCGACCTTCCAAACCTGTCAACCATAGCCATGTCAACTTATTTGGACCTAAGCCATGTTGACCTTCAGTAGACGACCCAATGCATGTCAACCATATATGTATCGACCCAACGACCGTATACCGGCGAGAGACAGGAAAGTTCATCTCCAGTGCAGCCGAGTAAAACATTTCCTGTGTTATATTGTCCTTGTATTGATGAGCAGGACTTTTTTTTATATTTCTATACAATATATATAATATATGCATATTTCTGTGCCAGATTTCTGCATACAATCCTGACATTCCCATGAAAACATGATGCATTGAACAGTGAAGCTATTTGGGATGATCAAGTCTCTTCCGGTTAGTGATATTTGGAGGGGGTCTAACCACGGATGACCTGTAGAAATGGCTAGAAGAAATATTTTTCAGTTGTCTTAACAGATAAGGTAAAGAGCAATCACTATATGGTTTATTGTCCTGGGTGTGTGGCTTTATCCAAATACTTACTGATAGAATGGGTACAGCGGCAAATATTCCTCTGCTGGGATGTTATGGAGTGTGACCACATGTAGGCAGAAGCAGGCGACGGAGGGATGCAGAACAGCTGCTTTGTGAATGGAGCGCCCGTCCTCAACACTATATTCAGTCTACAAAAATCAGACTTAAAAACCACACATAATATAATATGGTCTTTAACACAATTCATTTTATCTCTGGGCAACATAAAACCTTTTCTACGCTATCGAAAAATAAAGATAATTATTTTGTAATGCAGATTTAGCGGGGATATTCAATCTTTGCAGATATTTCGGGATGGGAAATACTGTCAATCGCCTATTCAATGCTGCCGTTAATGACAGCATTGAAGGCTGTCAGATCCGACTTTTTTTTAAAAAGTTGACCCGTTTTGTCGGAAACGGCCCTGGATTTTCGAATTTTCATCCATTTTTCGACAATCCGCGGCCGTTTTCACCGATCCACGTACTCAAAAGAAACAAAAATGGCCCAGGATTCCGACTGTCGGGGCATTCCAGCAGTTGGAATCCTAAATTAATTACCCCCTTAGAGCTTGAGTCGCAGGCAATGCTTAGAATTGCACAATTAATTCATGTTTGTCAAAGGCTCATGCATGTAAGGTTCACACAGCGCATTTGTGCCACGGTGTACACACGGAGGCGCCATTTGTATTGAGACACATGGGAGGTAGCTATTCGAATGGATTGAGATGGTCTATCTTATGGGAGTGTTATGGGAGTGTCACGATTTTAATTGAAAACTTACAGCAACCAGATTCTGTCTTTCAATTTCTAGGATGCAATAAAGAAATTATGGACAGAATCTGAGCAACATCACCTCTTTTCATTTTTAAAATCTTTACTAAATTTACCCCTAAATAACGCAAATCAAAGGTCCTTAATTTTTTAGTTGACGATCATTTATTTCTAATTTTGCTATAACAGAATAGAACAATGCTTTTTCACAAGGGTCCTCAACCATCCTCAGCCCTCAAGTTTCCAACAAGTCATGTTTTCAGGTTTTATGTCTGCGAAAGCAGGTATCATAATATTTTCATGTTCAAATATTAATATTTGTGGGCCTTCGGCAGAATCAGTCACAGCGCGGCCATTGTACGCCAATCGGTCAATGGTTTCTTACTGTGCATGCTTCTGAGAGGCAGTGCGCATGCGCAGTGGTTGAACTGCAATGAAGGTCACAATGAGGGAATAGTCGTAAAGCTAGTGGCAGGAAGACAGTGTTTGGGGGTGGTTATGGGGAGTGGTCAGCCAAATGTAGACATGTCATGGGCGTGCACAAATTAAGAGTTGCTATCTTACTTGCTAATGGAGAGCACAAAAAAGAAAAAAATATATTGAGCGCTGATTGCTAATTTATTCTGCACTGCAGCTGTTTCCCAGAAGGGGATTTACCAATACCCCTTAATGTTGGATACAAACAGCAAAAAACAGATTGGGACAGCGCTGTGCAAAATAATCTATTTATTTAAAATTCACATATATACTGGCCAACAACATAGACAAAACAAACACACATAAAAACTGAGTAAATACTCAGACAGGTTAGTAGCTCCAATTTTGATAATTAGTATGCATGCAGGCAGGTCCATCCAATGATTAGTGGTTTAATTGCAAGTCCCCTACCTATGTGCACATATTAGTGGTGTAAAATTTGGCTGGGTTAGCGCTCACAAAAAGCATTTAAACATTAGGGGGTCTGGCCTTCACTACCCGGTGGGTGACCCGACTGCTGGTGCAGTCCGTATTGTGCAGTCTTATCCGAGTTACCTCACCGGTATGAGTGCCGTGTAGGTTTAGCCAGGCAACAATCCCCAATGCCCTCTATGCGTTTCTCCGCCTACTGTATACTCGGTGGCTTCCTCAGGAGGTGTGTTCGCTGCTGAGCCATCTTCCGCCCTTTATAGCGGCCACTTCCGGTTTCTTTGGACGCGTCTTGCGTCAGACTCAAGACCCGTGTGCTCACCACGCTTCGGACTCGTTATTCGCGTCACCTCGCTGCGCTCGCCACGCTTTGGGCACTTTATAAAATCAACTCCATGCCAACATGAATAGTGGGGGTATCAACAGGTCGGAAGGACGCGTACCCGCTCGCCACGCTTTGGGCTGACGTGGATAGTGGGGGTGTGCTAAATCGCATCACAGATTGAATCGTATACAAAGTGTATGCAAATCGTATGCAAATATTGCAATATTTGCATACAATTTGCATACAATCTGCTGGGAAGTGCCGCCATGAAACTACACAAGTACGGGGAACAGGGGTGGACGGGGCGGAGATATCGTTTTATGGGCATCCCTATGAAAACGCTGGGCATTCCCATGGAAGTGCATGCAGGCCGATGCCTGCCGGGGGCAGACGGTTGACAACAGAGAACGTCAGCATCTACTCCGTCTTCTTCGATTTGCGGAGGAAATAAAAGTCAGTTTCTGCTGTCTTTTATTACCTCTCGCATGGTACTGAAGGGATTTGGTGGTGGCGGTAGAGGGGGTGCGGTCATTTGGTGGGCAGCGTTAATCCGCTTGGTAACCTGCAAATGACCACTGCTTACTGAGCACCCCTGGCATTTCACAGGTTTTTTGCATTATTATATTTTCCACCCATTATATTATGTTTTTGTTGAATGGTGTTTGTCAATTTCCTATCTCTCCGGTCATATGATCAGCACAACATAAACACACTGCAAATACAGTCCTGTAGGTTTAAGAGAACAAGTCTCATAATTGCAATGCGAGCGTTAGGAAAACAAGGCGATATGTACTCAAGTGCCTGTAACCATAACACTAGCAGAATAAACTCCAATATTTATTTTAGAGCGTAACGAGAGATAAAGTGCAGCCTCCGATATCATCCATAACGAGTTCTGCTAGCGCACTTGGCAGCCTCAATGCATAGATGGTAAGATGAATTGAAATGAAAGCAACAATATATATCTACCATAAACCACACAAGATAATGCGGCTGTCACCAAAACGGGAAAGAATGTCTGGGTAAAAGGCAACGCTGCTCCTACGTTATTTTCCAGATTTTATGGTGCCTAAATGGACCACGTCTTTAGCTATTACTGTTCGTAGAAAATGTGTCAAGACTGCCGGAGAAACTTAGGAAGTAAAACCCAGTAGGCATGAAACATCAAACACTTTTAATACAGATACTATTTTTGCACCTTATTTGACATTCTCATCTTTGTAAAGTGAAGAGGATTTTGGTAGCCGTAAAGTTAATTTTCTTGTTTGATAAGGAGCAAGTAATGGTCCGAAACGTTACATCATATCTTCACAGCAAGTTAATATTTTATAAGGGACGCCTTGAAGTTTTAGAAGCTTTTACATAACTGTATTTCTGAGTGAAGGAGAGGGTACTGTGGGGGTATTAATGGAAGCCTAAAGGTTTCACTGTTCCCTCTGCGCTGAGAGATCAGGAAGTACTGGTGTTAAGATCCAGCAGTTGGTGACTTTGAAGAGTGGTAGAAAGGAGCTTGCATTAGGAGGAGATGCAGGTCCTGATATGACACATGGAGTAGTCTGGGGTTGCTCCAAGGTAGGTAGCTCTTAGTTTAGATATATCAATTAAGGAACCATTATCATGTGGCTCCTTGCTGGTTAATCGTAGACCCAATTTAGGGTAACGGTGGTGTGGGGTGTGGTGCCCCTGGACTGTTTGAGCTGGGTGGCTTTAGTGCAGCACGCCCTTACATTCTATTAACACTTAGCACATTTTTTTATTTCACTCACTAACACTATTTCTCTACTTTTTTAATTTAATTTTTTAATTTAATTTTATCTCTCTCTTTATATATAGCTTCAGGGCGCACTGGGCTTTCTAGCTTATGATAGTTTTTGGGGTGCCGCGCCCTGCACCTAGATATAGCGCTAGGGACCCCCAACATACAGAGAAGTCTTGACGATGGCTTGGGGGGTATATCATACACCTGTGCAGGTATATGTAACCAATATCTCTGAACTCTATTATCACGTAGTGTTCAGGAAGATTGGTTACTAATACCACTCAGTGAGCTGGGGGAAACAATGTATTTTTTTACTTGCTCAGTATTAACCCCTCCCTCATGCACCTGAGTGGTATTACTGAACTAATTGAGCATCTACCACTATATGTATAACTATGAAGAGAGATAACGTGGAGAAATATAAAAATACCTGCCACCCAGCTCCTAACGGTAATTTTTGAAACACAGGGGCAGATGTATTAAGCCTGGTGAAGAGATAAAGGGGAGATAAAGTAGAAGGTGATAACGCCCCAGCCAAACAACTCCGGTGCGTTATCACCTTCTACTTTATTTCCTCTTTATCTCTTCACCGGGCTTTATACATCTGCCCCACAGCCTGAAACATGGCAGTTATGAGCAGATCCTCCTAATGGCTAGTAGTACTATATCTCCATCCACTTTATCTTGATGTAAGGCTTAGTAAATTGAGCCTTATGGTCCAACAGATTCCAAATTTCAGGGGTTCCAGTTTAAAAGGTCTACAATGTCTTAATATACAGTCAGTAGGTTGACATGTAGAAGACCGACAGTGGAAAAAGTTTCGACATGCAGAAGGCCATTATTGACAAAAAGTTGACTTGCACAGGGCCGCCATTGACTAAGGGCCGGCACAAGCAAAAGGTTGGCAGTTGGGAAGGTCGACACATGAAAACATCAACATCGTTTTTTTCCCTTTTTTGTGTGAACACCCGAGAACATGGACCCCCAATGAGTGTACGACTTCAGGCCAGGTTTTATTACCATTCCCAATCGGAGTCCACTTGGAAATAAAAATATGAAAAATACCAAACAATGTCAGCCTTGTGCATGTCCACCTTATAGCAATGGTGAACTTGTGTACGTCGACCTTTTGGTGTCGACCTATTGACTGTCTATATAGATATATAGACACTGATGACCTATCATCCGGTATGTTTGAACCATACAGTAGTCACTGCAATGCCCAATTTTTTCCATGCTAGTCATTGGGATGCTTATGGGTAAAAGTACCAAGATCGGAGTTCTATTGAAGATGGAATGTTGCCCATAGCAACCAATCAGATTCTATCTATTATCTTCTAGGCGGTGCTACATAAATAAAAAGGAAAAGCTGATTGGTTTCTAGGGACAACATCCCATCTGCAATAGAACGCATATCTTAGTAAATTTACCCCTTAATGTACCATATGGAGTCACTGGAATGCCACCTGTAAGGCATGAAGGCCACTAAATGCTCTCTGCATTGTATTTTGGTCATGTGGAGGCTTTCAATATATGCTAACAAATTGAGTTGGTCCCCCCGAGGCCACTTTTTTTATATATTTTTCCGGGACACATTAAATATTAAGAAAAATATTTTGATATTTATAAAAGTAACTATGTATACTCAGCTAAAGTTGATAATGATGACATTTAAGTTTGTAATTATAATGGGAATCAGACAGGTTGGGGTATTTTAAGAGAACCTCCTATTTATCCACTTTCTAATCAAATATTACCTGCAGAACACAACCTACAGTACTTGGGTCTTTATATAAATCCTTTATTTCATTTGTTCAAAAAGAAGATTGGCGGCGAAAGGGTTTGTCAGTCAGGAAGAGAGAGAGAGAGAAAAAGGAACACCTATGGCAAGAAATATCCCCTTACATAGAAAACAGTTGCAGAACAGTGAAAGGTAAATGACAATGAGAAATTGGCCTATTAAAAGAATAAAATTCTCACTCATCAAAACAAAAGATTGATAATAGTGTAAGAGGCTAATTTTCTAAATAATTTCCCTGTCAAGAGAAAACCTTGAATAAAAGGCTCCTTCTGTGATTCCGTGGAAGAGATGGCAGAATTGCCAGTCAAAAATGTATTCAATACCGGAATGTTCCAGCTCGAGGCAGAGAAGAATCTGACAGCAGATAAGGAGCATTTGGACTATTAAGTCAGAACATTTAAAGGTGATGTGGGGGAAAAAAAAAATCAGTTTTATTGTGTTATTCACTTTTTAAAATATCATTTCTGATGACTTATAGCGCTGTATTCTCTATCTGGCGAAATGACAATCACTTGAAGAAGCTATATTGGGGGTATTCAATTAGCTGTGGTTCATTACTAAGGCTAATTGATCCACGGGGGGGTATTTCAATTGAAGGCAATAGCCAACATTATCAGGGATTATTTTTAATTTGCTTGGAGGCAGGAGAAACAAAATCCGTGACCAATGCTGTTTTTCATGTCCGTGACCATGAACACACATTGTTCTGGGAATTTATCCCAAATCCTGTGTGATTTTTTTCACACACACAAAAACAGGTCGTTTTTTTCTGCCAAAAGAGGGTAGTCATTTAATTGCAAAAACTTGCTATTTTTTTTCTCTCAAGATTTATTATACTTTACTAGCACCTAAAAAGCCACAATGGGAATTTCTGCCAGTTTATGGAGTAAATGTGTGTGTCCTTTACATTCTTCATACCCGCCTGTACTCCTGGAGCATCTGAAAGACTACTGAATCTCAAGCGGCACTCCCTGGCACCTACGTCCGTGGGCAAGACTCCCGGAGCCGCCTTCTGTCTGTCTGCAGCCACCCACTTCCCAAGTGAAGTGGGCCTGTCCAGATGGCTGATTCGCACTGAACCACACCAGAGTCAGTGCCATAACCTACATCTTTAAATCCCAACTTCTAGGTGGTCTATTAAAAGTGCTAAAAATATAAAGTTGTGTGTTGGTGCCTAAAAACACCATAGCGATGTTTTGTGCCGTTTATCTTTATTCAGAGTAACTATGACGGTGTGACGCACCTTGCAAGAATGACATGAAGTTGAATAAATAATTGGAAAATACCATGTTATATCGTACAGAATGAAAACAACACCAACATGCTCTGGAACAAGTTTTGTTACTTGAGCAGTAAAAACAGTTAAATAGTCGGGGCTACCCAATTGCTTTCCAAACACTATCTATATTTTAGGAGGTGGCAACCCCAGACCATATAACCTGCCAGAAGTTTTATAGGCAAAGCGTTAGGTGATAATGTATTGATGTCTTACATTTTACACAAAGCCTACTGCCTCCAGGGTTAGACAGCAAGTTCAGCCCTGACTAACAGGGTAATAAAAAGCCCACAACAGAAAACAGCTTTATGGCCCTCTGTTGACGAGGGCTTTTCATTATATTATCCTACCTCGGATACCGGCAGATCTCCATGTATTTCAGTTAGACCTTAGGAAATTCCAGTAGTTTCATACTTACATACAGTATGGGCTATATTCCAGCATCTGAAGGAAATAGATAGATATGTGGGTCTCATGAAATGATATATCTACTTCACTTATTGCAGTTGTTAACATAACAATATCATTAAAAAAAAGGCTTAGGGTCAGATGTATCAAGCTTCAAAAAGTGATAATGTGGAGAGTGATAAACAACCAGCCAATCAGCTCCTGCCTGCCATGTTACAGGCTGGGTTTGAAAAATGACAAGTAGGAGCTGATTGGCTGGTTGTTTATCACTCTCCACATTATAGCTTTTTGAATCTTGATACATCTGGACCTCATTCTCGGAAAATATACCATTTCATTTGGTGAATTATGATTTCTGGATTATTCAAATAAATTGTATCTTTATTAAACTATCTATCTATCTATCCATCCTTGCCTCATCAGCTGGAACAGCCAGCTATAATCTGGGCATTTGTATAGAAGGGCTAGGCTGTGATTATGCAATCGTGCACCCACATCCACGCATTACCCACCTACACAGATGCCGATACACACATAGAAATGCTTCATACTAATTTGGGCCAGTAGCTATGGCAACAACCCAACTTCAATAGAACTCCCATCTAATTAAATGTACCCCTCAGGGAGGTATTCAATCCCGGCCCGGACTCGACTGCAACAAGTTCACCGCCCTACGGAGCTGGAATGTTGAGTCTGCGGCCGTTTCCAACTATCTAAACTTTCACTGATGCCGGGACTTTCCAACTGGTGGAATATATTTCGCCAATCAAACGAACGGAGCCCACATTGAGTAGGTCGAATGACATTCAACCTAATAATGTCGGAAAACCGCGGCCGGGATTGAATCCCACCCTCAGAGGCTTATATCTTAGAATCATTTTATTACAACAATTTTGTTGTTTAAAACTGCCAGGTAGACCAGGAGATGCATAAAGGGACAGGATCAGAGAAGCAGGATGCCAAGGACTAAAGACGCAGAGGTACGAGAGAGACGGATCAGTTGGTAGTAGACCAACAGTACAAGATACGGTAAAAGACGACAGGACAATCCGGAGCCAACATAATAGAAAGACAAATATGAGGCTAACCAGGATTTGTACTCTAATTGCTCTGGGGTCTCATTAGCAATGGGACAGAAGGTCTTGGAGAAAGTGTTAGATTTTATTTTGAGATTAAGACAAAATGGAGATCACAAATCCATGCTCATTAACAAGAGCAGAAAAGATAAAACAGAATAATCAGTGACCAAGAGAGACAATACAGGAATGGTCAGTGAACAATAAGGAAAGGGTAGAATGTTAACAGAACTAGGTGGCAATTGCCTTAAATCTTCCTAGTCCTCGCCCAAACATTCATAGACTGATTGCTGCAATATATCAGTATTCATAGAATTGCATTCTACAGGACGGTGAAGTGCAAATACAATAAAATATTGTGTGCATTACCATTTATTTATTTAATAATATTTACTTATATTGCGCCAGCATGCTCTTTACAATCGGAATCCTCTATGATATAACCTGTTCCACCTTGGAACTTGACCGGTACTGCAATTTGTCAACATTTTAAGAATTTCAAGAGAATTTTTACAGGCATATTAGTCCTCTGACATTAGACAAGGTAGGAAATAGATTTTTTACATGCCTTGTTAAACAGGAATGCTCATGTAGCAGATATCTTGTAATGGGTGACTGTGGACATCAGTTACTATGCCCACACAGGTCGTGTAGTATTAACATGCATGGTTATGTCTTATGTTCTGTTGGAACCTTGGAACCCTAAAAGGTTCAGAAGAATAACCATAAACCAGTAGGTGTGTGAGCAGGGGTATTCAATATGGGATTCTGAAGGTCGGAACGACCCGACATTCGGAATTCCGGGCCGTTTTCATCTGATCCGACAGTAACTTAACAGTTGGAATGCAGTGTTCCGGCTGTCTAGTCTAGGAAAGACCGTGGACAGGCAAAAAACGGCCACGGAGTGTCGAAAAACTGCTGTGAATTCAACAATCCATGGCTGTTTCCGATAAGATATCCAACTTTACAGTTGGATCGGACATCCTTCAATGCTGCTGTTAATGGCAGCATTGAATAGGTGAGTGTAATCAAGTAAATAAAATTTTGATAGACATCTTGAAATAAATGTTGAATGTTTTGGAATAATTCAAATCCACTTCCTGTTTTATGAACAGTGACCTAACTGGTTCACCACTATTACAATGACAAAAAAAGTTGTTGTTGTTGTTGTTGTTGTTGTTATTATTATTATTATTATTATTATTATTATTATTATTATTATCATCATTTATTTATATTGTGTCACAAGGAATGACGTCCGTTGCTCCGCCCCCAAACCAGGGCAGCAAAAAAGTCGGCAACTATAATTTATGCTACATTTTACTCAAGCTTATCTCAGTGACATCACAGCGAGTAGGTTGTTGGGCATTTACATACCCTGCCAACACCCCGATCCTGGCAGGACTGTCCCACAGTCCGTTGCCCTGGTATGTACCTAACAATTGACTTGTGTATTTAAAATAATTAATTTAAACAGTCAATTATCTTTGCAATTCCACTCTTAAATGAGGCACTTATAGCTGGGACTTCGAGCTCCCCAGCTGATGGTATCATCTTCAACAACTCCAAGGTGAAGTGCACCTAGAACTCTCACCTGGAGCTGCCCCAGATGGGGGCAATACTCGTTCACACATCCCTCACACAGGTGTCGTGGGTTCATGATTATTTATGTCTGTTTAAATTCTGTGTTTAATTCATTTCAGTTTTATGGTCTCATATTATCAATTGGTATTAAACATTATTTGGTACTTGTGTACTTTCACGGCTCCCATCGCATGCCATATGTAGTGGCATGCGATGGCATGCGATTTTTAACAGAAATGCATCCAAATGCATTGAAATTAGTTTAAAACATGTTCAATGGCCCCCAAATGTCATTTTTCAGGCTGTACCACCCCCACTATCAACGTGAACCGGAAGCGTGGCGAGCGCAGCGAGCCCACGAGGGGCAGCGGTACGCGTCCTACAACCTTTTCATACCCCCACTATCCACGTCGGCGTGGAGTTGAGAATAGAAAGTGCGTGGCGAGCGCAGCGAGCCCCGTGAGGGGACGCGGACACCTGTGAAGCCCGCGAGGGGACACGTATACCTGTGAAGGTGTCCGCGTCCCCTCGCGGGGCTCGCCACGCTTCGGGCTCGGTGGCTCGCTGCGCTCCCCACACTTTCTATTCTCAACTCCACGCCGACGTGGATAGTGGGGGTATGAAAAGGTCGTAGGACGCATACCGACGCCCCTCGCGGGCTCGCTGCGCTCGCCACGCTTCGGGTTCGCGTTAATAGTGGGGGTGGTACAGCCTCAAAAATGACATTTGGGGGGCCATTGAACATGTTTGATACTAATTTCAATGCATTTGGATGCATTTCTGTTAAAAATCGCATGTGATCGCATGCAATGCGATCGCATGCAATGCGATCGCATGCGATTTTTTGCTATGCGATGGACATCGTGGGAGCCGTGATTGTACACAAGTACCCATTATTTTAATGAGATTTGGAGCCTGATATTTTATATGCGGTTACTCCATGTCTCATCTGAATTGATTATTATCTGGGAATTGGGTGCTGATCAATCTTAGTTCTTTCAGGGGAATTCAATCATTTATCACCTCCCCCCGTTCTCCCATTTAAAGTTCGGGTAGATTGCATAGCAATATTCAACCAATGTTTTTGATTGCGCTCAGTATGTCGCGAAACAGCTAAACCCAGCAAAACTAATGGGTGTGACTTGGAAATTCTCATTTGTGCACCGAAATAGGTCACTTTTTAATAATCTCAGCTTGTCACTCCCCCCATTGGGTGCGAGCTGTAATGCAGGTGTCGGCAGCTGATCATGTCCAAATGGCTCAACAATTGAATAACTCTGTTGAGCGCCATCTGCTGACGGAGTAGCACATTTACAAGCAGACTTGCCGCCTCTGATAAAATAGTAACCATCTCCAGTGACACGTGTAATATAATTATATAAACCTGTAACGTGGTCCGCCTCAACTAACCTCAGTGATAGACAGCCTGGGCCAAGTTCCAGTGTAACAGGAAAACCACAAGCTGGTCAAACCTTAATAATGACAACTGAAATCTGTCTGGTCCTCCTAGATAAGACGAAAACAATTTTTTTTTTCACTACATTACGTTGTTTTGTCAGCATTTTAAAATAGCCCTTTAACTCCCCCCATACAGCTCTGACGCTGTCTTGCAGATGTTGCGACGTACCCCACATGGCGAAAGGTTCTGATTCATTTTGAGAATAAGCACTGTAGCCATCTAAGGGTTACACTTCCATTTCCAGACTGAAATCTTGTCTTATCGCCCCCTCCCTTCTTAAGTATGCAAATTACAAGAGGTTATTGTTCTAAAGTGAAATTAAAAAGCTATGAAAAAGCCAGACCATTAATAAAATTTCCATAATATCCCCAGGATATGCCAGCAATTTCTGCAGTTGTGGATAGGAGGAGGAGTTGGAGAGGAGAGTGCTATATTTACATGGCATTGATGTAATTAATTGTGTAAAACACAGGAGTAGATGTGTCTGACGGGGGCTGGGGTGGGAAATTCACAATTGTCTTCATTTTTCTTTCCTTTTGTGAGTGTGGAAATCAAACAAATGTACCATGGGATTATATATACGGGAATGCGGCTGTCAGATTGTAGTCTAACAATAAGGAATTATCGTTTTACATTGCCTTTACTAGAGATGCAGAGGATCAAATGGCACAATATGTTTATTAAACCTGTACAGTATATGCAATCTCTGGGACACCTACGCAGGAAGAATTGTTATCCGAGTCAGCATAAATGATAAGAGTCTTCATTAAATGGGACTAAGCACTGTAGCCACCGAATCTGGAAATTCTTTTGGAGCAAGGTCACCACCACCGTAAAGTGCAGAAGTGTCCCGCGGATTTGCCGGGAGAATCTGTTGAGCACAAATCACATTCCCTGGTAAAGGATATATTTACTAGAGTGTCACCCATAGCAACCCGATTTTACTTTTCATTTACCTAACACTTTCTATTAGATAATGGGGGAAATTTACTAATGTAGGGTACACACCAGGACGACCCGCTCACGATGCACATCGTCGTCAGTGGCTCGTCCGACCCGTTCACGGTGACGCGGGGGGGCACGACCCGCTCACGATGTGCACCGTGAGCGGGTCCGATCCGATGGCGACCCGCACCCGGCTGTATGGTCGTCATTGAGATCCTACCTGCAGCAGGTAGGATCTCAATAACGACCGACCGACCCGCGGGACCACGCATCGGATCGGTATCGGTCCACACCAGGACAAAAAAGGGCCCAATCACCACACAATCTACATCCAATTGGTCCGAATTGGATCTAGATTGAGGGGATCGGGCCCTAGTCGTCCTGGTGTGTACCCAGCATAAGATTGGAGTTCTATTTCACATGGGATGTTACTATCATGGGATGTCACTTCATATGGGATGTCACTTCTAGAAAGTGCTAAATAAATAAGTATATTCTGATTGGTTGCCCATAGCAACATCCCATGTGAAATAGAACGGCCATGTTAGTAAATTTCCCCCAATAGTTAGAATCTGGTTGCTAGGGGCAGCTTCTTCGCTTCTACAAACCCACACTTTAGTATACTTTATATACACCTAGGCATATGAGGTAGGACACATCTCTATTAAGAAAAATTAATTAATTGGCTTTAACAGAGCATGAATTTCTGTTGTTCATTAGGGCTAAATATTTGTCCATAAAGTTGACAAACTTTTGTCCAATTAAATTAGGACCAAACTAAACCCTTCTTATTCTCCAATGTAGTTCTCAAAGGGAGTATTGCATTGAGTTATTTTGACCCTCCTGGGCATCCATGCAGTTAGAGAATGGTGGTTGGTGAATGTAATGATGAATGATCCCTACGAAATAACATGCAATGGGGTGGAGGGTGGGGGTGTTCACCTTTTGCCTGTCGGACCATGACTGTAAACAAAGACCATAAATCCTTATGTTTTTAATCAAGATCTTAATGTTAAAGGAATCTGATCTGGTCAAATCTACTAAGTGTATTGGTTAACTGAAAAACAAAATCCCATGTGACATATAAAAAGAAAATAAAGATCTGATTCCATTTTTTTTTTAAATCTATTGTTGTTTTTAAACCGTGTATAGCACCAGCTGAGATGTGATGCATCTCACATGGAATAAAGGATAAAGGAGCAACAAAAGTGATAATAGTCTTGAGAAACAAGGCTTAATTAGCGAGATTTTTTTAACCTTTAATGTCGCAGCTTTGATGTTTTAACTTGATAACCTCAGTAAACTTTTAATTTCAACTGGATCTTTTGGTTCAACATCTAAAAAATCCTTTGAAGCAATTAAATTTTGACATCATTGTATACAATATCTGTTGTACAAAATAGATAGGGTGAGATGGATGTAGTATTGGGCCATGGAAAAGAGAAAACATTAATGTAGATGGAATGTAGATTAAAAAAAAGAAATACCTGCAGGGTGATTGGTTGACGTTCCACAATATTGAGAAGGTATCCACAATCCTCCCCTTTGATTTGGTGTATCTTGGTCAGAAATATAGCAGATTTATAATGGCGCATTGTCATCTAGACTGGTGGTTTCCAAACTGGGTGCATCAGGCCATTTGCAGTTGTGCCCGGAGTTGGTGGTCCAGGGTCAGTTCAAATTATTATAATTATTTGTTTTAGGGAAAAATCAGTGCTTGTGACTTCTAAACATGAAAAATTTGGACAAACAGAAGCGAATCCTGGCTCTTGCCATAGAACTTGACCTTTAGGATAGCATACAAAGAGAATTTACGTAAATATTTTTTCTGAATTTTTCAACAGGAAACGTTTGGCCTATTGGTGCCTTTAAAATATTTCTGATACTCTACGGCGCCATGGTTCAAAAAATGGTGGGGAATCACTGATCTAGACTATTTAAAGAAAACCTCATGTATGTTTCATGTTATATAATGACATCATCAATGTCCATTTGCCTGGTCAAAAAGGTCACCTGATAAGGCAATGTGTCTTGTCCTAGAGTGTACAGTTCTTTAATCTGAGTAACATACTTCCCTGTCCATAAACATTACTTCCATGAGATCAGTGAGAGTCCAACTGTATAGTCCACCAAAGTGCTCGGCATTACATTGAAGTTGGATGATTGTCTGCTGATTTCTGAGAACTTTGTACTGTCGACTCCACAAGAGAAGCTCCCACATCTGTTGTTAATATCATTGTTATGTTATTGTTTTTTGGGGTAATGAATAGATCGGAGTGCTAAGGTTGTACAGAAACATTGACCGCTTTTGTAGGACTATTTATCAGTTTAAGTTCCATCGCTTGTTGTCCTGAAGCTTTCAGAGTTTTAATTGGTTAAAAAGTGGATAGTACATCCCTATTGACTTGGACAATATGTCTACATCCTTTATATCTAGTAGGTCCCGTCAAGCAGGTCCGACTTCTGACATCATTGGGTTGTTGGATTTGACAAATAGGTTTCATTGCTGAGTTTGAGGTGGTACATGGATTCAGTGGTTTCATGTGATCACAATTAAAGTGTAAAGTCTCAGTTCCTCCATCACAGTAATCAGTCAGAGGTTTAGGAATAGGAAGGTCATTCTGATTGATCCAGTCCACCTTGCGTTCCCTCGGGGGACCAATGTTTTTTTTGTGTGCATGCGCATAATGATTTATGCAGGGTCCATGGGCAAACGGCTTCAGGGACTTGCATTGTCGCCGAGCCGTTCGGATGGAGCGATTCAGGTCTTTGGCGGTGGAGTTCAGTGTCCTAGGCCGTTTTCTCTTCTCTTGACATGCACAAGGTCGACATAGACAAAAGCTCAACCCAAGCAAAAGTTTGATGTGGCTATGTTTGACACATGAAATGTCCACATGAGTTTTCCATTATTTTTTTAAAAAATTGGGGACTTTCATACTTTACCATCCATGTAGACTCTAATTGAGAAGGGTAATGCTGACGTAAGGGAGCGAGGCACCTTGCCTGGAGCATGGTTAGTGATGTGGTACAATATTTGGGGGTCCACATGTTCTGGTGTCGATATTGACACAAAAAAGACCCTTTTATGTGTCGACCCTGTCCGTTGAGACCTCTCAGTTGTGTTGACCTTATTCAGTGTTGACCTTGTACATATTGTTCTTCGGGGTTCAATCTAGACACTGTCAACCTAATAACTGTCGATTCCATGACCCACAACCGTTTAGTCCCAAGGATGCATGTATAGCTTTATATAATGCTGGGGTCTAGGATGGAAAACAGTGTATGTGCCTTTGTCTACATCACTGGATTCAGCTATATCAGTGTAATAATAGTGAGAGTATTTTTAATGCGCCAAAATTAAATGCATAAAAAATCATTAAACATAGTCTGGAATAGTATGTAAGTGATAATAGCCCTATATGTACTTGAGTGATTATAACTATCAAAAGTAATTATCTAGATATAATTACACGGAACCTATCAATACATCACAGGTATCAGCTTCCGATTAATAGGACAGAACTGAGCAGTACCTGTTTAATTTGCAGTGAGAAGAGAAGTGCAATATCCTCATCTGATCTTTCAGCGCTGAACTTCTAGAATCCAGCCCAATTTATGGAAGTAATAATTGAGGAAGTAACCGAGACCTTCTCCACCCGCAGAGGGCAAAGATAGCTATTTTCACAGAGGTAACTGCAATTACTACATAACATTATCAAGCGGCTAATTTCTTTCTTTGGAAGCGCCTACTTAAAAGAAACTTTGGGAAGCGCTAATCGAAGACTCTAATTGAAGGCCTGGATTCATCTCATTTTCTCTCTAGAACAGGTGGTAAAAATAGACACAGCAGGTAATTCACACCACCACCGAAACTGACGGCTTAAGGAGACAACTAATCAGGGGAGCTTCCAGTTGCAAATTATCAGCTTCAAATTAAATCCACAGCTCTCGCCTTTATAAAGGATCCTACCGCCCCTCACTGTTGTGGGATTTGGGGGGTATTTGAGAAACAGTTTACAAATTATTTTTCCCTTTAATGTATCACCAGCATTGTATGGAGGGGACTGTGTGTTTCCAGTTAACCAGTGTGACGGATGTCACTGTTACATTGTATTAAGCTGTTTAGAAGCACAGGGAACAGAATGCATTGCTGTGGTGTAAAGGACACCGCTATTAGAGTCCCTCATGTATTCATTTTACCAAATCAGTTTACACGAAATAATATGTGATAAGGGTACGCCACCATCTTCAGTTTAAACATGACCATTGTAACTGAAACATTGCATAATGTATAAATATATAATTAATTTCTGTTATGGTCAATATAGAGCAGAGATATACAAACCCCCATTCTTATGGATATGCCCAAATTTAGATACAAACTGCACCGAATTTCTAATATAAAAAAATTGGCAACTCCTTTGAGGTTTGGCAGCTTGTATAGGTGAACCATAGGCCTACATCAGGGCCGGTCTGGTCAACAAGAGATCAGGGGAAATTGCTGGTAGGCCCCTCTGCCTAAGGGCCCACAAACTCCTCTAGGCAGGGCCTGATTAACGAATAGGCTGATTAGGATGCAGCTTGGGGGCGCTGGGTCCTGGGGGGGAGGGGGGGGGCGCAGCACCGGCACAATAGATTGTCATGGGATGGTGGTGTTTCCTGGTGCTGCCAGAGTTGGGGCCAAGCCTGAGATCTCCCCAGGAACTGTGGAAGCAGCGGTGCCTGCTGGGATTACGGAAATCACTGAGGCAGGGGCTGTCAGTATATCAGATGTGCCGATAACCGGTGGTGAACCGATAGTATGCCTAAAAACACAACAGGACGGAACTCCAGGTGCCCTAGGCTAATACACATGTAGCTCCCCTTGTAATGCTGCTAAAAACACGTGTATGGGCGCTCAGGGACTCGCCAGTCATACAGCCCATGTGCATGTAACGAAAGTGATACAACTGGCATGTAGGATCTAATACCTGTGGTGTGAAGGAGGCTTTGGCTTTAGGCTGACCAGCTGGCACTGTAGGACAATGTTCATAAAGTAATGGTTCCATCAGTAAGTTACATTGGCACAGCCATCTGGCAGTCACCTAACGTTACCCCTCACAGTATTTCAGGACAGGTGATAGGTAACATGCATGGAATAAATAAGGCCTTAATTCTATTCCCCCCCCCCCCCCCCCCTTGCCCCCAGTCCTGGTGCTCTAGGCTGCAGCCTAATCAGCCTGTTGTTTGATCAGTCACCGCACATGATGATGTGAGAGGGCATCCTAGTGTTAGCATCAAGCCATAGATGCGGCTATGGTAAAAGACACAGATTGCACGCGAATCAGAATCAAGCATTATAGTGTTTAATGGAAAACCAAAATCGTAGAAAAAGTCATTTTAAGTATTAAAAAATGTTTTAGAGATTGCACATAAACTACTAAAAGAAAAAAAAAAACGGGGAAAAAAAAACTTGACTGTTCCCGAGCTTTTCGCTAGTACTTAATCACAATATAGCGGATCAAACCCCTTACTAAATCTTCCTTGATTTGCGTTTGATGTGTCTCTTTAATAAATGAAACATTAAGCCCTTCTTTAAAAATCTGTTCTGTTGCTTAAGGGAACATATTCATACATCAGCCCGGTCTTTCAAGTTCTAAAGTGCAATTTACAAGGCTCAACGAAACCAAATGTCATACCTTTAATTTAGCAAAAAGTTATGTACAAGTCTATTATTCCAATAATCACAGGAGCGGGAATATTTCATGGGGGTGCTGCAAGCTGCTCCGCAGGATGTCGTTTTATAGATTTTAAAATTCTCCCTCTCTGCGCAGCCTTCATTTTAAATAATACAGTGCTAAATATGTCACATTTTAAAGTGCTTTTGGCATGCAAATGATCCTTTTTCTAGCAGAAAATGCTTTTAAATAAGATGTGTGCTCACTTTTTGGAAACTCTCTAAGTGCATTACATTTCATTGTCCTACAGAGCCATGCAGAGCAAAGTGTACGTATAGATCATTTTATCTGTCTCAAGCCGAACAATATATCTGTATATGCATATGTGTAAATTAGCGTAATGCTCGGTAATTTACTGCTAGTTTTGCTGCTGTTGCTGTATAGTTCCTTCCTAGTGCAGTCAACTTTACCAGGCTTGGAGTTTTAGATACATATAGTCTGCAAATTAGAAAGTTATGTATATGTAGTGGAACTAGTCAGGCAGATTAATAAATAGTCATTGGTTTAAAAAATGTTTTTTTTTTTTGTTTTTTTTTGTTTTTTTAAATTGATGTTCTCCATTGCATTATAATATGAGCAATTTATATGCTAGATAGTTTTAAAAAAAAAAACATGCACAGGGGGTTACATAGCGCTGACTGGCGGGTGGGATGACAGAGGTCAGAAAACCGATGAAGAGTTACCAACAGGGGTTTGGTAAGGTTACTTACCTTCCCCCACCCCAACCCTCCATCCCACAGCCATAACCTCCTGGCTAGTGCCTAACCCTAACCTACCTACCCTGCAGCCTAACCCTCCAACCATGCAGCCTAACAATATCGCCCTTCTAAGTGCCTAAACCGTTCTCCCCATAGCCTAACCCTAAGTCCCCCACTAGGGCTTAAACCAACCCCCTACATTTTAACACTAAACTCCCTTCTAAGTGCTTAACCCTGCCTACAACCTAACGCTAACCCTCCCTGCAGCCCAACCCTAAGTCCCCAACTAGCCCCGGAACCAAATATCCCCCACCCCACATACACATGGTCTAATTCTAACCCACCTCGCATACTTATATTCGGTATACCGGCTGTCGGGATTCAGTCATCGGCATCCTCCTCGATGTCAGCATCCCAACGCCGGTCTTCTGGCTTCTAGTCGAAATGCCGGTATCGGTATTTTGAGTGCCGGTATCCCGACCACCGGAATGCTTACAGCATCCCACAAAGGGAAAGTGCAAGAGAAAAAAGGTAAAACTAATGGCCACTATTAAAAAAAAATGTTGTGAAATGTTTTGGATCCTGTTTGCCATGAATTAGACTGTTACCAGTAAAACCTATTGTACTAGTAAACTATTCACATCTCGGCAATGTCTGAATCCCAAAGAAATGTTTTTTTGCCTCTGCGACACCTCTGATATCGCCCTCTACACCTGTTGATAAATAACCCTGATATGAATGAACACTCAGTAAGTAACAAGACATTGGTTCCTCCAGCACACTGAATAGTATTAGTAACCAATCTTGAACACTACACAATAATAGAATTCAGAGATATTGGTTACATATACCTGCGCAGGTGTATGATATGCCCCCAAGCCGCGTCAAGGCTTCTCTGTATATTGGGGGTCCCTAGCGCTATATCTGGGTGGAGGGTGTGGCACCCCAAAAACTATCATAAGCTAGGAGGCCCAGTGCGGCACGCCAGTGAGATACTTAGTGTTAATAATCAGTGATAGGAAGCCGAAGCTATACATAAAGAGAGAGATAAATGAAATGTATTTAAAATAAGAGAGAGAGATAGTGTTAGTGAGGGGAAAGTGTTAATAGAATGTAAGGTCATGCCGCACTAAAGCCACCCAGCCCAACCAGTCCAGGGGCACCGCACCCCACACCACTGTTACCCTAAATTGGTTATGAACACTTGAATCATATAAAAACAGCAGTTTACTGATGTAAGACTTAGGTCACTAACACTTGTAGATCCAACGCTAGTCGTAAGTTTCTCAATTAGTATATTTGTATGTTCAGTAATTATTTCAATAAATGAGTTACTTAACTCAGATATTGTAATTGGTCTGTAGATATATCTTTAGTTTGTACCCAACCTAAAGAGGCAAAGAGAGTTACCATCAAACTGTATAGTAACTATAGTATAGTTCTAATTTTACTCCCATTCAAGTGAACGGGTAGCCATCCATTTAACACTTTTATAGAATTTCCTGTCTCCATGGGGTATGATAACTGTGTGTGGTCTTGAGTTAAGTATCAAGCATCATAGAACGATGCTCTACAGCAATGACCCTTATCAGCCTTAAGCCCCATACACACTAGAGGATATTTTAAAAGATATCACTGAGGGCCTTCTGAGCGATATCTTGTAAAATATCCTCTTGTGTGTACACTCAATATTGCTAATAATGCGCGATCCCATGCATTATTGATGGCCCCACCCATCAACTGAACTTGCAGGTCGATTTTGGCTATATAACTAATGACCCGCATGCTCAGCGGTCCCTGGAGATGTCACTGAATATTATTGTGTAACTCAATCCGACCACCCATGGCAGATATCATTCTAACGGCTGCAGCCAGGATTGTCTAGTGTGTTTAGGGCTTGAAATTAATCCTTGGTTTATACAATTGAAGGCAGTTTCCAAAAAAACAGTCAGAACGGTTTTGTCGGAAACTGCCGCAGATTGTCTAATTCATGGCCTTTTTCCGACAATCCGCAGCTGGTTTAGCTGATCCACGGAGTTTCCCACACTTGACAGCCAAAACATTGAATTCCGGCAGTCCAGTTACAGTCAAAAGAAATGAAAACGGCCTGAGATTCCGACTTTCAGGACGTTACAACTGTCGGAATCACAGATTGAATACTCCCCTTTGTCTCCAAGGCCATTGTAGTTAGAACGTTACATTTTTCAATCAATACTGTTGTTGATTAAAAACTATACATTGGTGTACCTGAATGAGGATATTTACATTATTTAACATACACTGTGCATATCATTTTTCAGGTTGTATATTACCTTGTTTTGAGAAACCGTATACAAATGTTAGGTGGTATAAAGTTTAATACTTCCACTAAAAGTGTTTATGGTATTGTAAGTCAGGCGGTTGGAGGTGTTCCCAATATTCAATCATCAACATTCATCAGCCCAGTCAAATCAAACAGACCTTTTCATTGATACTATAATAAACATGCAAGTCATTGAGTTATTTGAACTTCAAAACACACGAACGAGGGAACAAAAAGACTAAAATTAACTGTTGTGAACGAAAACAGCCTTTTCCGGACATCGTGACTGTTCCAATTCGATACCGTCTACAAATGGTTGGCTAATCCGAATGGGTCAGACCGCTACTTCCAGCAGTAAAGGTTCATTGTTTCAGCCATGACCTGTGGAATTGTTTAGATGCTTCCAAGACTGATTGTTCACCTGAGCGTGCAAACCACATCGTGGTCCAGGAAACTGTGATCCTGCAGAGCGGACAGGGCATGTGGCCCTTCACTCCACAGATGGCTCGAAAGGAAATGAATCAGAATTTTATCTGTTAGCAGGACACACATGTTACAAAACTCTCTTTTCATCTGTTGACAAAGTAGTTCCCTGAACTAGCCCTGGCTCCTGCTGTCTTTGGATCAACATTAAAATATTTCAAGCTACCAAAATAGTGTTCAATTTCCCACCCTGCTGTAACTAAATTTAGAGTAAAGTTACCATTTAGCCCTGTCTGTCATTTGCTGTATCAGAAATCTCAGCAACATCAGCTTTTCCTGACCACTGGTCCCACCAATAACATTTTATTACATAAAAATTGTGACTTAGCTGTTCCATGAATAGTCTCAGGTGCATGAGACCCATATATGGGGCCAGGTATACTAAGCCTTGGAAAGTGATAAAATGTAGAGTGATAAACCACCAACCAACTGTCATTTTTCAAACTCATTGACATACAGGTACTCCACCATTTTTTCCGGGGGAATTTAGGCTGCCTAGAGTGAGATGGGTGTTGGGGGAGTCACATTATGGGGGGGACCAGATGCAGGGGCCAATTGCTCTCCAGGGACACCACTGTTAATCCGTAAAAAATTATAATCCGACACAATGTTGGAACCAAAGGTACTGGATTATTGGTGCTCCTGTAGTCCAGGGCCAGATTAAGGTCTGTGGGGGCCCTGGACAACAAAAGGTCTGTGGGCCACACCCCCCCAGATGGAGACGGAGGCAGCCAACTCCCCCCCCCCCTTCCCTGAATAAAGGGCACCAACCCCCCCCCCACCAGACGGAGACAGGTAGGCCCCTCCGGATGAAGGCAGGTCCCACCCCCCTCCCCTGGTACCTGGCCAGCACGGAGATCTGGGTAGCAGGGTCCATGCAGCGCTGGGAAGGCAGCGGGGTCCCTGGGGGGGATGGGAACTAGTAGCACTACTAGTTCCCATCTGCCGCAGCGACTCCGCTGCTGATTTTCCATCCGCCACAGGGACCCCACTGCCTCCCCAGTGCTGCATGGCACTAAGGATGCTGGCTGCATCCCCACGCTGGCCAGGTACCAGGGGAGAGGGGGGCTGGTGTGGGGGCCCCAGATGTGTGGGGGCTCCAGGGCGACCACCCGTTACCCTGTGAATAATCCGCAACTGCTGTAGTCCGCTTTATCGGTCTTCATTTAATGAAACTGTTAACCGATATTTATTAAGCATTGTTTCCTATTCTTAATAAATCTTATAATTCGGTAATCTAGTTTATCATGATCATGATTATCTTTCATTATTAGTAGTAGTAGTTATTTTATTTTTATGGTGCCACAAGGGTTCTAAAGTGCCTAACAAAATACATAAACAATTTATTGATGAAAAAAAAAATAAGATTCTAAAAAATTAATTTTCCAATATTTCACTAAATGTTTGCCATGATTTTAGCCACAATTAAAAATGGAGGCTCCCGGATCTCAGTTCATTATAATGTCCATTCAAAACATTAGTGAACCCTCGGAAGCCATTTGACCATAAACCCCCTTTTTATCGCCCTAGAACACAATTACCTCGTTAGGAATTTAACACACATAAAAAAAATCCTTTTTCTTAATAATGTATGAAGAAAATCGAGGGCCCCAGTCAGGTGTTATTATGGCTTTTAAAATTAAATAATCCACAAAACAGCCATTCTATCTCCTCTGTAGAAAAATGCTAATAATGCTTTTAAAATGGTCTTTAAAAAATCTAATTATATCATTGCAAAAGTGAAAGGACCAAAGGGCAAGCGAAATTCTGCCAACATAAATCACATCTCTCCCCCCTTACAACTTTATTCCAATGGTTTTAAACGCTTCAGATGCAGTCATTTTAATAGCAGTGCAGGAATAGGAGAGTCGTAACTTTTCTTTATCACATAACTGTCTATAAGTGTTATTAAATGCTCCAAAATAAGCGAACCCATTACTGTGTGTGTCTCATACTGCATTTAACCAGCAGGATTATAGTCTTTTAATCATACAGGGGCAACATGAAATAGTTTTAAGGCGCTGTATTAAGGTCACGCCAGTGCCATTATTTCAGGCCGGTGGCCTTTAACACTTTGGCTATTGAAAGGCAGTAAACGGTAGAGGGTTCAACCGGCTATCTGCTATTGAGGGAATTGCACAGTAGAAACTACAGTATGGATGAAATGTAATAGGGCGAGAGAATCAGAAAGTGAGAGATTTGGTAAGAAAGCTCCATTTTTTTTTTAAAGCGGCAATCATTTACAATGCAAAATTAAACTGGTTTTGCAGTGTAAATGATTGCCGCTTTTAAAAAACTGGAGATTTCTTACCAAATCTCTCACTTTCTGTGTACACATGCATCGATTTTCCCTATTTTCCATTTGATTTTGCTTATAGAAGCAAAATCGAATCCACATTGAATGGTTTTTAGGACACTTTCGATCTGCATTGGATTCGATGCGCGCTCCCATTTTCTCAAAATCGAACAGAAAAATCTACTGTGCAGCCAAGGAAATATCGAATTCGATCCAGTAAATTGAATGTGTACAATGTACCATGAATGTAAATCGAATTCGATATCTAATGCAAAAGTACAGATCTAATGCCAAATTGAATGGGAAGAGCTAATGCCAGATCTAATAGAAAATCAAATCTAACATCAAATCAAAAGCAAATTGAAGCGTGTGTACACAGCTATTCTCTCATCCTATTAAATTTCACTGTAACAACGGCTACATACTGGACATTTATGTGTGTTGTCATGAAGAAATGACTGCGTTTGTTACCTTAACACCTGAGTGATGGAAATTCATTTTTTGGTTTACTGTAATGGAAACTTCAAGATGAATATTTACCCAGAATAAAGTAAAATACTGTAAGTACCAGCAGTTATGTCTGTCTGTCTGTCTGTCTGTCTATCTGTTTTTATACAATAGCTATCTATCTATCTATCTATCTATGTCTGTCTATCTATTTATCGGTCTGTCTGTTCTTCTATCTATTTATCTTTCTGTCTATCTGTCTGTCTGTCTGTCTGTCTGTCTGTCTGTCTTTATACAGTAGTTGTCCATCTATATATCTGTCTGTCTGTCTATATATCTGTCTGTCTGTCTGTCTTTATACAGTAGTTGTCCATCTATATATCTGTCTGTCTGTCTATATATCTGTCTGTCTGTCTGTCTATAGCTGTGTACACACGCTTCGATTTTTCCCTGTATTTGATTCGATTTTGCTTATAGAAGCAAAATCGCATCAAAAACCTAATTGAAATCGAATGGGTTTTTAGGACACTTTCGACTGTCATTCGATTCGATCCGCGCTCCCGTTTTCTCTATATCGAAAAGAAAAATAGACTGTGCAGGCAAGGAAATATCGAATTCGATCCAGTAAATCGAATGTGTACACTGCACCTTCAATGCAAATCGAATTCGATAACGTAATCGAATGCAAAAGCGCAGATTGAATGTGAAAACGAATGGAAAATCAAAGGCAAAATCAAAAGGTGGTGGAGAGGGGAAATTGAAATCAAAAGCAAGTCGCTGTGTCTGTACGCAGCTTAACTGTCTGTCTGTCGAGATAAATTATTCGATGGTTGGCGACCATAACAATTTTTCTCTCCCTTCGGCCACATGCCAGGGGATGTGATCATGTACATCCCTTCACATGTTACCGATAGGAATCAACGGCGGTGGGGCGGGCGTTTGGCCAGGTGGCGTGTGTCGTTAAGCAAACTACCACTGCTTAGCAAGCGGTACTGAATTAGGCCCATTCTGTATATAAATGAGACATATGTGCCTAACATCTATACGAGTGCACCCGTTTATGTATAACCTAAGATATATTACCGGGACGAGGAGAGGCACCACTACAGTGTGCCACAGCACAGTTGTAGGGGTGCCTTGGGTTGGTGGTCCAGAACCAACTCTAATTACTTACTGTATGGTCAAAGTAATGTTCAAAACCACTACTTGTGGCTTCCAATCATAATTTATGAGGACAAACTGAAGTGAATCCGTCCCTCACCACAAATTGAAACCTAAAAGTGACCTAAACTTACTTCTAGAATTTTTTTAAAAATTTGTCAGTAAGAAACTTCTGGTCTAGAAGTGCCGTGAAAAAAACTCTGATTCTCTAAGTTGCCATGGACAAAGGTTCCTCCAGGGGGGATACAGGCGCTGGAATGGGTCATAGTTTCAAACTGCTGTGAGGAGTGGGGAAGTCGCTCCCACTAATAGCTGAAAACAAAGATACAAGAAAACACTGCACTGGTTTTGAGGAAGGACTAAATGAATGAATTACCACGGGATAATTGCATTAAAACAATATTTATTTAAAATAATAATAATAACACAATAATGAAATAAAGAAATGAAATAATGAAAAAAAAAGTTTTTTGTAAAAACAAAACGAAAGCTTTGATTATAACCATGAATAATTGGCGTGGTACTTTTTACAGTCTCTCACATGGATAGATAATGTATAGTGCAGTCCCGTTCCTAGATTGACCACTTGACCTTATATCGTTTCCTCAAATTGCACAGTCTCTTGCACTCACTATTTGTAAATCTTAATGGTGGTTGGCTCAAATAGAGCAATGAGTTCCTGGAGTGGAGAATTTTTATTCTGGAGGGATGAAATGAATCTGGTAGGGCGATGCAAGAACTTGGGGTCCTATGGCCTGGTTCGTGGTGAATCTTTGGTCCAGTAATGTTGGGTATCTGTATTTCAAGGAGAGGCTGGTAGGTTGGCACCACTGACGTGTTTTGCCAGTTTGGGAACCACTGCCTAAAGCTGGCCATACATCTACAGATTGATTGTCCGATCTGGCTGGTTGGAACAAAAACCTGGTAATATCTGAATGACAGTTCATTTCAAAGTAAATGGTCGTCATTTCCTCTCATCGATTACCAGGTCTTTGTTCCAACCAGCCAGATCTGACAACAAATCTGTAGGTGTATGGCCAGCTTTAGATAAAGGATTCACACTAATAACTTGAAGGCAAATTAATTGTCGTGTACATATAGATACCAGGTGTCGAAATCAAGTGCTAGATCGGTGGAGCGCGCTGGGTGCAGGTCAAACTCGGACGTCTTTTTGAAGGGGCAAACATTTGCTGCCTGTGTTTTTATATCTGACCATGTAGCTGGACTTAGTGCATTACCCAGTCATCAGCATATTGTCTGTTATCCTGTCTGTGATAAACACCTCTGACTGTTGCATGACTCCAAAGTTCCGGTCGGCAGACTGGTCTAGTCACTGCTTTCCATCAGCGAGCCAAGACATGATATCATATCCCACGCTCTAAACAATTATCGCTCAAAAGGACCACATTAGATATCTATGCAAATGGTAGTAAATATGAATTCTTCTCAATACTTCTCTAGTGTGTATGAGATATTGTTCTCCTGCGGCACTGCCGATATAGTTAACTATATTGGCAGCTGTGGAAATTGCTGTGTGTATTCAGCATCAGTGGTACCAAGAGAGGGCTGGAGGCGGTGGCCTCCTCTAGCATCCTCAAAAACTGTCTGCTGTATGGGGGCAGCCATTTTTTAAGTGTCACTTTTCATTATAGCAGCAGGAGCCGGCGCCGGGAGAGACGGGACTGTGACCGCAGATGCGTCAGGCCAGGTACAGGCATAATGCGCGGGGGGATTTGCGGCAGGGGGCGCACATTAAGTAGTTATGCCACTGGGTTCTAACTAACCAGGCTCAGGTCTGATGGAGGGGCACAGTGGGGCCCCTGTTACCTGGCAGCAGGAGCTGCATCAGCTCTTCTCAACCCAGCACATGTCGCTGTGTGTTGGGCTGCAGTGTGAACAGGGAGGGGCTTACAGTGCTATTTCTTCTGTATTTTATTCTAAGGATGCATGGCCACACCTACCAGGATTAGGCCACACCCCCTGAAAGTACCTGGGCCCGGCCTGGCTCTCCACTGCCCTGGTTGGCAGTAGGTTTATATTGTACTGCTAACTTATCTTATTGCTGCCTGTATTTCGGTACGATAGGTTGACAGTGTTTTTTCACTGGGTTTTTTTCTTCTTAATTTTTTGGACTTTTTTTATGCTTTTTGATCCACTTGTACTTCTATTGGGAACAGTAAAGTGTGCTGAGCACAATAACCCACCAGGCCCGAAGCAAGGGGCAATCAATTACAATGAAAACCATGCCTTGTAAAAATGACTGTCCATTTAAAATAAAATGTCAGAATTCGTCTGGCATCCCACACAGCCGCCAAACCTAGAGGCCATTACATCTTACCCTAATCAGGGGTTAAAAAAAACCATGAAAAACACCATCTCCATGTCGACATTTCTCTTTTGTTGACATTTTGTGTTTCTGTGCATGTTGATCTTTTGCCAAGGTCAATCTACTCCATGTTGACGTATTGACTGCCATCCTAGACACTTTTGACCCTTTGTACAACGCCCCTTTATTTTCTTGCTGATCTTGCGGTATTTTAGAATTGAGAACCACCTCGCCCTTCTCAAGCCTGCGAACATCCCAGGAGCTTTAGAACTACAAGATAGCCATGTAGTTACAAGGATCCCGCCACAGAACATGCTCTATTCACAACACGTTAAGAAACCTCTTGCATACAGAGACGCGGTGTTCATCTAAAATGAATCTCTCCTGGATAAATGGGTAATATCGAAACACAAATATTTTCATGTCGATCTAAGGGACTCCAGAGACGGGAAAGCACAAGATAGGAGCTCCGGGAGAATGACTGACAGTTCCTTAAAGGTTAATATCTGTTTTAATCTATTTCCATAACACAAGACAGGGAAAGCGAAATAATACTGTATTAAGCATAAGGTATGCGTTTGGGATTAGGGAAACAATTTCAACCATTACAGTATGAATAACTAAAGCCACTGGGAGAGATAGGAGTCTAAACAAACGGTATTTAATTTCGCTGAAATGTAGCTGTGCCTTAAATATCGTCCTTCATTATTAAAGAAATAAAGGTTTTCTTTGATTTATTTTAAACAAAAAAGAAGTAACCCTTTCCTCTCTGAATTTTATGTTGCGTTGGTCACTAATAGTATCCGGACTCAGTTTTATGGGTGTCTGATAAGTAGCAAGACTGCAGGTAAATTACAGGTGAATAAGTACGATATACTGGACCTTATTCAGGTTCGTTGACAGCCGGGTTGCGTTCGCACGGGGATATGCAGGGTGTGTGCACCCACGGTGACAGACTGTTCCCTGGGTGCACGCACTCAAGACAGCAGGCAGGGGGTGTGGGGCGGGAGGCGGCCCTATTAGCATATGAGGATGCCCAGCGTTTCATGGAGGTTCCCATAAGGACACTGGGCGTTCTCATGCTAATGAGGCCATGATGTGGGTGCGGGGGGCGGGCAGGTGACATCACCGGGTGTCAGCTGCCCGCCTATTTCCTCCCCAGCGTGCAGGCATATGTAAGGCTGCTCAGAGCAAGCAGGTTTTGCACATGTGCGAATATGCGCATGTGTAAGTCCAGCCCCCGGAAGAGAACTCCTTAAGTATAGACTTACTGTTATCCAAGAATGGAGGAAAAATCATTCCATGATGAGTGATGACGGCGCTTGCCTGCTCGCTACGTAGCGAATATACGCTGCCTAGAGAACAGTTATGAATCAGGGCCTTAATATTATATTTACAAATGAACATTACATTTTTCATAGTATTTTGCACACTGGATAAACGTCTCCACTGCAGTATCCACTGACTAAAATCGGATCCCACGCATGTACTTGATATTTGGGAACACAAAGAAGTTGCAGGGGGCCAGGTCTGGACTGTACGATGATGATCGAGCTCCTGGGTGTCATCATGGGACAGAGAATCTACCACTGAGTTTTTAGATAGGTGCATTGCCACAGTCTAGGATGGCATCACAAGTCTCCAGCCCCATACACGGTAGAGGATATAGTGACAGATATCACTCAGAAAGGGGCTTCTGAGCAATATCTTCCACACTAGTGTCCGGTAAACTCACTATCGCTAACAATGCACGCTCTAATGTCATTACCGATTATTAAAGTCTGCAGAACATGCAAGTTAATTTGGCTATATAGCTATATAACGGCCTGCATGTTTAGCGAGTCCCTATACCGTCAACGAATAATATTGGCAGCCAATATTGTGTACCAATAATATTGGCCGCCCACGATATTGGCCAAGTTGACTAGTGCGTACAGGGCTTTAAGAGCTTGAACCGAGTCTGGCAATGTTTTAAAGCGCTTGAGGTAAGCTTTCCAAGTGACGGCGCTCTGCTGCACGAGTGGCACGCAGTAGCGCACGCAGGGGGGGTTGAAAGCTGAGGGTCCCCTCTTTCCATGAGTACAAGAATTTTAAAAATCGGCCCTTGGGAACCGGAGATATCTGACTTCAAAGTAGTGGTCCCCATCCAAGCCTGTTAATTGCTCTTCCCAGTGAGATATTTCAGGTTCTCTCTGACTTAGGGCAGTATTCAATGAGAAAAATTCTCCATGCATGGCGAGAGATTTTTTCTCTCGCCATGCACTCGCCCTGTTCCGGAGGGCTCGCTGCCACTCCTGCTCCCACTATTCAATGTGGTTAAGACTCGCCGCCACTGCTCGTCCGCGGCAGGGAGCTGGCAGGGAGCCGGGGGACGGTGGCAGCCAGGGAGATTAAAGTCTCCCTGGCTGCCCCAGAACATATGTGGAGGGGAGGAGGGCTCCCCGGGACCCAGGCAGCACAAGCTGCCCCCCCCTATAGCCAGCGGGGGACCCAGTATTCACTGCACCCGATCGTGCATATGTAATGATCGGGTGCAGTGAATATATGAATATCTAATGAGCGGCTCGAGAGCTCCGGCCCCCTGCTGGCTGCTCTGTGTAAAAAAATATATATATATTTTTTTAAATTAAATATATATTCATGTGCTATAAGCACATGAATAAAAATAACATGCCCCTTCACAGAAAAAAAATCCTGATTTTTTGACACCAATATTAAAAAAAAAAAACCTTTTAGTTTAAAAGTTCACATTCCAGTTCTCCATGAAAAGATGGAGAATTGCTACACGGAGAGACATGGAGAGCAAAATGCTCCTTCCAACGCGAAAGTAGCACAAACTCGCCATAAAACACGGCAAATTTTTCTCATTAAATACTGCCCTTAGAGTTTTTCTGAGGGTACTCTCCCCCTTGGAGGAACACTAGTAGCTTGTCTCTACTGTTCCCAGAACCAGAGATATCAGCCTTCCAGCAGCTGGTTACTGCTCCAGCTCCACACACCTGGTATGTAGTTTTATATGCTCGTTGGCAGATTGCTCTGCCTCCTGAACTTTCATCCCCTAGTCCCCAATACCATTTGGTAGGTGGGATTCTCTAGTTTTTAATTCCATTAAAATCTTAGAAATCTATGTCTGGGAACTGGAGATATCTGCAGTCAAGCAAGCTGTCCTCCCACCAGAAAATTATGAATAATAAGCCCACTCCACTATACACCCCTCCTCTGCATATTAAACATCCTCTACCACCCTGGAAGTTATGTATCAGGGCCCCTTCATTCAGCCCAATGCCCCCTTCTCCCACCCCATTTCCCACCATCTGTGCAGTAAAGGGGTAATTAGTGGAAATTACTGATCCAGGTCCTACATGCTGAGCGGTTGATATAATACTTTGATGTACCACCCGCGGGACATCAAAGCTTCCCCCACCCCTACCGCTGGAGGATCGGTAGGTGCCCCCAATACATTGCTATGTCCAGGGGTCTACACTGCTGTTGACGCCCCTGTATATATATATGTATGTATGTGTATATATATATATATATATATTATATATATATATATATATATATATATATATATATATGTGTGTGTGTGTGTGTGTGCGTGTATATATAATTATTATTATTTATATACATTTGGTCTATCTATAATACTTTAACTGACCCGGCATATAAGTGTCCATCTCCGTGCTTTCGTCCGCCCCTCTGGAAACCCCCTTCTGAAAATCCTGCGTTTGCCACTGGCACGGTAGCAATATGACCAGTTTTGGCAACAAAAGCAGCCGCCATCTGCTTGTCCATGCTGCACTCACCTCAGAAATTCAATGGTGGCGTACTTCCAATTGGAGGCCATTGGGTGTTAGTTTTTGGGGTGAAAACTGTAGATCCAGGATTCATATCCACTGTGCAGCCAGTAAATCCGCAACTATGCCTTATCAGTTCAAAACTTGCGCAAGAGCAGGGCTGCCACCAGGAATTTTGGGGCCAGGGACTGATTTCTAGTCTGGACCCCAGCATCGGCAACCCCCCCTCCCCCCAATTCACTTACCGCTTGACTCCCCCTTCCACTGTGTTGCCTGCACTGCTCAGTGGCTGAACGAATCCCTTCTCCTGGACATCAGATTCAGAATGCTGGAGGCCAATTAATATGCAACACCGGGTGGTGAGCTACCAGTAGCCGCTCTGATTGGATAAAGGTAGGCTAGCTCTGATTGGCTCACTACCTGGTGCCACATATTAATTGTCTGCCAGTGTCCTGATTTGAAGAAGCTTCGGGAACAGGGCTTCGTTCAGCCACTGAGCAGCGCAGGCAGCACAGCACAGCGAGGCCAGGCCCGGGACAGCTGTATCCACAGCACCCTCCTAATGGCGGCCCTGCTCAAGAGTATGATCATCCACAAATTTACACCTACCAAACCCTGGCTACCTTGTCACAGAGCATCCTACGATGCGAATCTAAAAAACAAAAACTTTGTAGTTTAGAGAAAAAAAAGCTGCAACGCGCAATTATATCTAAGTCTGAATAATGGCCACTGTTTGCGCACAGTGGTCTGTGGGCACGTTGACCCTTGTATTACCCTGCATGCCCATGTTTAGCAACGGTGAACTTCCAAAACACAAAGAGTGATTTCAAACCCCCCCCCCCACCCCCAACCCGCCTCTGCAAGATTCAGAAATACTGATCTGTAGGCCTTGATTGTCGAAGGAAAGTAATGAAACCATTAAATGTAAGGTATTAAGACCAGACAAGATGCAATTAGCTAAGAAATTACTCTGATCTCAGTGACATTTTCAAAAAATCATAATACAATGTACATCAGAGCCCCTGACTGACAGGCTAATCCAGTTTTGATAGGACTGCAGCCTGCACAGCGCGAGTCGTAAGAAACGCCTGCAGATAATACCCACAGCTGTGAAGCGCTGATATGTCCTCAACAACTTGTCACCCAGGAATTTCCGCAGGTTTAAGGGACGATAAAAATATTGAGCAGTAATGACAGGATCATCTTCTGCCCCTGAAATAAAAAGTACTAATCCCTTTCTGCCAGGTCTATGAATTTGTAATATAAATTATATAAACTCTGGTAATTCATCTCTGTTAGTTCAGTTGTGTTTGAGAATCGTACAGCGGACTTTACCCTGATTTAAAACGCCGGATGAAAGAGGGACATGCTTATATTAAACATTACTGTAAAGTGATTTACTGGGCAGAAGGAAGCCGGCATTTGCGCGGCCCAGTCAAGCAAATGAAAGCGCTAAGTTCAGTTCACTGATTAGGAGATGAAGTTCAAAGAATGTTAATGGTTTATTTCATATGTCGCTCTGCCAGATGTGATGATGCTGAAGATCTCAGTGCGGTGACAGCTCTGAACTATTCATTGGCCGATCTGCTAAATATGATCTGAACCCCCCACCGAAGGATTGATGGGCTAACTTTTCTTCTGCTGGACATAAATTTAATCGTAATTGTTCTCATCGAGGATAATGGACTGACTACAAAATCATTCTTGACTTATTTCTACCCTTGAGATATAGACCAAAAAAGGCAAAAATAAAACATAGTAAAACTACATATAAAAAAGACCTCTAGTCATATACAGTTCAGCATGTGAAAATTATAAGTGGATACCTTGTAGCGTGAATCACATAATATTTCGATGGCATAAATACGATATCCTGGCGTTTAGGGTTCCGGTGGTCAAAACGCCGACCCTGGCATCCCGATGTAGTACCCTAACCCTCTAACCTTTCCTTGCACCAGCTTAACCCTCCCCTGCGCAGCCTGACTATAATACTCCCCACTAGTGCCTAACCAAATCCCCCATAATTCACCGCCTAAACCTAATTCTAAAACCCTCTTGTAAGCGCCTAAACCTAGCCAACCCCCCCCCCCCTCCCGCAGCCTAATACTAAGCTTTCCCTCCATGCAGCAAAACCCTTAGTTCCCCCACTAGGGTGTAAATCTAGCCGCGCCCTTCCCCAGCCGCACGCTACTGGTTCACGCATAATTACCAATTGAGGTGCCGGTTGTCCGGCATCTGCATCCTGTTCTCTTCAAATTTCTGTTGCCAGTCTTCCGACGGCAGTTGTGATGTCAGAGTCGCTATACTGAATGCTGGTCTCCTGACTACAACCCATTTCTACACTGTCAGCTTCTATGGACTGTAGGGGCCATGATAATGACTGTATGAGGCCACAATGTAGGTGGGTGGCCTGTTTTGGCTATAAGCAATTATAAAATGTATAAAGGGCAGATTCACAGTTCGGTGCAAGTCAGCAGCAGCTGCATGTATGGGGCATGGCCACACCTCCTGTTATTTGGGCCACACACCCAAAAAGTATTAGGGCCCTGGACTGCTCTCCACAGACCTGGTCATACCAAACCGCCTGGATATACTGTACCAGCTTTTCTCTGTAAGACTTCCAATAGTAGTGCCGAAACAAATGTTTAATACTATGCTGTGGGGTGTCCTATAGCTTTTCTGTTAATATATGAAAATTAAAAGCTTGATAGGGGGTGAAAGAATGCTGCTTAGTCAGCAGGTATGAATCAGGCCCTACATGTAATCAACTTTTTGCTGGGGAAACTGCTGGGACCGCTGTGCTGTTGTCTTTAGATCTCTATTATAAATGGACAATCAAATTAAAGAAGACACAGCATCATTAATGCATATTAAACCTTGGCTCCAATATACGGTGTGTGTATATATATATATATATATATATATATATATATTAGTGGTGGGCAACGATTAAAATATTTAATTGCGATTAATCGCATGACATTTTTGCGATTAACTGCGATTAATCGCATTTTTAGGCACAAAGGTGCTGCTTACCTACAATCTCGTAGCCAAGAGTTCCATGCTAGTTGCCAGGGGGGATTACATGCTTGTTGCCAAGGGGGGATTACATGCTCGTTGTCATAGGGGGTTCCATGCTCGTTGCCAGGGGTAATTACATGCTCTTTCCATGCTTGCTGCTATAGTGGGTGAAATTATCATTGCCAGGGGGGAATACATGCTTGTTGCTATGGGGGTTAAATGCTCGTTGTCAAGGGGGAGATAAATCTTAATTGTGGGGGGGGGAGAGCAGCGCCACCGGTCAGCGGCAGTAGCGGGGATCTGTGTCTCCCCACCAACGGCAGCATGCTAGGCAGCAGAAACAACCAGCGCCTCCCCACCAGCCTGCGCCACAGCAGCAGAGGAGACAGCCGCTAGAGGTACAGAAGTACTTCTAGCGTGTCTTCTCTCTGGCGGTGGCCATTTTTGGAGAGGCGCAGGGTCTCTGTATTGCTGAGACCCTGCGCCTTTGCGATGCCACTACCCCTGCCGCTGGGCGCCCTCCCAGTGTTAACGGCGTTAAAAAAGTTAATCTGAGTTAAGGTGCTGGTGCGTTAATGCGTTATTAACGCGTTAACTTGCCCAGCAATTATATATATATATATATATATATACATTCCACTGTATTGGTCCTGACGACGGGGGAGACCCCGAAACGTTGACGACCTGACTGAATAAATCAGTCCACTTTCACCCCTAATGAGAGTCCCTGAGTGCCCATTTCTTTATCCTTATCTGCAAGGGGCTGCGAGGTCTCTATAGCTGGCACCGGGGCACGCTATCTTTTGTGGCTACACCGAAGTCCTGCAGTGCCGGTCCCTACCTCTGCTTTATATATATATATATATATATATATATATATATATATATATATATATATATATATATATGTGGCTCACTTGCTGGCTGGACTCCAAAGAGCACACACACTCAGGAGAAGGACAGGGAATATTTCCTCCATTGTACCTTCACCTAATTGATGTACAATTCTGCTATGAACTCTTTGGATGGTATTGTTTTGTATTGAAGTTCTATTGAGATTTTTGAACTATTGGTATGCATGGGATCCGTTATACAACACATTGGTTATCTGTAAATTGAGGCGCACCAGCGCTTAGTAAAGAGGTTTTCTCTCTTAAATACATTAAGGTATATATACCACTATAAAAGGTTGATCTTACTAATTACTACTCAGAGCCGAGATTAGCACGTATAGTTCAAAGAAAAACCCCTGATGAAGTCTCCAAGAGAGACGAAACGCGTCGGGCATTGTTCTTAAGCTCTTGAAAATAAAAGAAAATTACTCTTCAAAAAACAAGAAGCGACAAGTGTATTTCTTTTTAATATATATGTTTTATTTATCTTATTGACTTGTTTTAGATGACATCACATATATAGCGCGCTGAAGACACTATTGTGGGTGTGTATATATATATATATATATATATATATATATATATATATATACAGTATATGGCATTAGCATCTTAGCTGTGTTTCGGGAATCGGAGGTACAGGAGTGACATGGAAATACCATATTAGTTTCTTCCACTGGTTTTATACCCTCATTACTTTCACGAATGTTGTATGGGAGTCGTTTCTGTATAATAAATCAGTAACAGCTTCTTACATATTTAACTGAAGCTTTTACTCTAAGCATGAAAGTAAATTGTGATAACACAATGCAGAAATGAGAGGAACTCGTTGTAGAATCCAAATATAGTGATTTTATGCAAACTGTCAGGTTTTGGCAAGAAATGTATTTTGACATTTGAGGAAAATGACTGAATTACACAATATCGGTTAGCAATTTTATTGATGCATATGCAGAGTTTGAAAATTAGTTGTTGCACTTTCGAGGTTTGTGCACTTTCCATTCTATTTATTTATTTACTTTAATCTTAAGCGTAAAATATGTGTATATCAATAACTGCATTCCTGTTTGTCTGTCTATGCATCCAGTGGCGCGGGGGGGGGGGGGGGGGGGCTACAAAACCACCTTCACAAAGTAATGTACTGATACATACAGTATGTATGTAACTAGCAGCAATTTTGGTGTCCATTTTGTTACATTGGAGTCTATGTACTAAGCCTTGGAGAGGAATAAAGAACCGGCCAATCGACTCCTCACTGCCATGTTACAGGCTGTGTTTGAAAAATGACAGTTGGGAGCCAATTGGCTGGTACTTTATCTTCCGCCCACTTTATCTCTTTCCGGTGCTTTCTGCATAGGCCCATTGCTCTTTCTAATCGTTTAATGACTTCAAATTGGCATAACGTAATTAACTTAAAATTGGATTATTCTAATGGATATCTTGTTTATCGTCAGTATGAAATCATGCGGGTGATGATCACAAACAGCAGCTGTCCCACCACTAGCTATGTGCCTTGCTGGAGAGTCTGTGCTCTGATGCTCTGAGTAATCTGACGAAACGCGTAGGAAAGATCTTGTTAGATGTAACTGTAGATAAGCACGTGCCATTTAACCCTTTGAGTGCCAACATTGCTGTGACAGATGTTCAAAATATCCTCTGAAAATGCGAGCATCGCTCAGCATCCTATCCCCAGCCTTACCCTATCCCGCCCTGCAAACTCACCAACTGGGATGCAAGCTGTCGGTATTCCAACTAGGGCGTCCTGATGTTTTGACGTTCTGGTGCCGGATGCGCTCAATGCACCCCCCCCCCCCCAGTCACTGCTACTAAAAATGAATGCCATTGGGCCCAATTCATGTTTGTTCGGAGCGATTATTGGCAGATTGCTCATGTGGTATCTTAGTAGGCGGCAGATTTGCTACTGCCACGGCCAGTCTGTGCAGCCATAGGTCTACCCTTATAGCCTCCAGTGGGCAGCTCTCTTCATTTCCGGTCAGAAGCTCCACTTGCCGACATTAGCCGCACCATAGTCTATAACGTCACACCTGCTAAAACCTTTATTAGGACTTTGGCGGCATGATGTAGAATAGCAATCGTCAATCTCCTTTCCGCAAACGTCTGATTGATAGATAATCATACATATGTATATCACACCGCAGTCTTAAGGGATTTTTAAAGTTGATGTTCACTTGCTGTTTTAAAATAAATTCATGAATAATGTCCACTTTAATGTCAGATACACGTCTGTCCAGTGGCGGAACTACCGTGGGTGCAGGGGATGCAGCTGCTATGGGGCCCGGCGGCTGGGGGGGCCCGATAGACAGCAAGCACTCCCCTGCACCGTGCTTGGGTTTTGTATTTTTTGGGGGGAACCGCGGCCGCCTGTATTAGGTGAAGCTGCTCGCCAGAGGGGAGAGAGAGCAGCGAGCACAGTAAGGAGCTGGGCGGGGGGATGGGCGGGGGCGCTAGTCCGGAAGAGAGACTGCGAGGAGGGACTGTCTGTCTAGCGCAGCGCCGCAGGCACGGCAGCGCAGTGGTAAGGACGTTGATGTGATGTGCGGTGGTGGCTGTGGCTGTGTTCACAGAGAGGCACAGCCGCCACCTCCTGCTCCCCGCTGGCTGCCGCCGATACCCTCCCCGCCGCCTACAATCCCCACTTCCCTCCAGGCTCCTTGTGCTCCAGTACAGTCCCCACTAGGAAACCAGGGTAGCAGATACAAAGCTCCTGAGCTTTAGGAGACTGCTGCTACTTTAGCCCGTAGTACTGGCTGTCTCTGCTCTGACAAGCAGATCGGGGACTGAGTCTGACAGCCAAACTTCTGGAGACAGCGCAGGGGCATTTTGACTTTGCTGCTGTCAGTGAGTGCTCACAGATAGGCAGTCGCTCATCCTGATTGGCTTGCCTGTACGTGAGCTGTGATTTACTTCAAAAGAGCGGCACATTCAAAATGCTGCTGCGCTGTCTCTACAAGTTTGGCTGCCAGCCAGACTCAGTCAGTCCCCAATCTGCTTGAGTCAGAGCAGAGACAGACAGTCCTAGGGGCGGAAGTAACACCGGTCTCCTGAAGCTCAGGAGGTTTGTATCTGGCTCCACAATCTCCTTCTATGCCGCCCGGGGGTCTTTGGGCCTGAGACACCAGTCCCATTTTCCATCTCCTGATGGTGGCCCTGCAGCAGCACGCACACCTGCCCCTACTCCTGCTACTGTTGCATTATTAAATGGCCTCTCATACTCCCACATGCTTGTGTGCACTGCCTCTCATACTCCTACACCTGTGAAGCAGAGAGGAGCCGCGCTGCCTGAAGAGCATCTTGGGACAAAAAAAGAATTAACGCGGTAAGTTTGTAATTGTTGCCTAATGTGTAACAGACTTTGAGGTGTGTCACTTAATGTGTAACGGCTTTGAGGTGTGTCGCTTAATGTGTAACGGGCTTTGCGGTGTGTCACTTAATGTGTAATGGACTTTGCGGTGTGTCACATAATGTGTAATGGGCTTTGCGGTGTATCTCATAATGTGTAATGGGCTTTGCGGTGTATCTCATAATGTGTAATGGGCATTGCGGTGTGTCACATTATGTGTAACGGGCTTTGCTGTGTGTCACTTAATGTGTAATGGACTTTGCGGTGTGTCACATAATGTGTAATGGGCTTTGCGGTGTATCTCATAATGTGTAATGGGCATTGCGGTGTGTCACATAATGTGTAATGGGCTTTGCGGTGTGTCACAATGTGCAATGGGCTTTGCGGTGTATCTCATAATGTGTAATGGGCTTTGCAGTGTGTCACATAATGTGTAATGGATTTTGCGGTGTGTCACATAATGTGCAACGGGCTTTGCGGTGTGTCACATAATGTGCAACAGGCTTTGCGGTGTGTCCCATAATGTGTAATGGGCATTACGGTGTGTCACATAATGTGTAACGGGCTTTGCTGTGTGTCACATTATGTGTAACGGGCTTTGCTGTGTGTCACATTATGTGTAATGGACTTTGCGGTGTGTCACATAATGTGTAATGGACTTTGCGGTGTGTCACATAATGTGCAATAGGCTTTGCGGTGTATCTCATAATGTGTAATGGACTTTGCGGTGTGTCACATAATGTGTAATGGACTTTGCGGTGTGTCACATAATGTGCAATGGGCTTTGCGGTGTGTCGCATAATTTGTAAGGGGCATTACCCTTTGCAGCGAGGGCACACACTTTTTTATAGAATGTGTCCATTCTTTATTTTAGAAAATATCTATTGGAGGGGCACATTTTTACTGTTCACACTAATGGTGGCCACACACCGCGGGATGCGCACTGGTAGAGACCTGAGTTAGGGGGGGCCCCATTATAAATTTTGCTATGGGGCCCACAAAGTTCTAGTTACGCCTCTGCGTCTGTATGACGTACAATCGCCTTGGCGACATACATGTACACTTCTTGGGAAAGGAAGTTTACTTTTAAAGAGTGCAGCTACGACCATTGGGACGTATTGTCACCAGCAGAATGTAGAGGGATGCCCAAAGTTCCAGAGCTCTCCAATCATGATGCCATCTGGTCACGTTCTTTTGGCCTCCAGCTCCCAACTGTCTGTTGTACAATAAAAGCCTGTGCTGGTGTCTCCTGTTGTACAGAACTTTAGGCAGGAGAACAAGGGACGTACGACTCTTTCATGTCTGTTTAGCTTGACTCTAGCTAGTTCTGCTCAAATCTATTTTCAAGAGAGATCAAACACTCGCTGAGAACATAGGTCCCCTAACTTCTGAGATTAAAGATCTCCCATCGGCCCATGGATGTATCCCTCATTTCAAGCCTTCAGAATTAATTCCATTGCAACGCAGCGTGATACCTACCAGTCATGACATATTTGATTATATATTATTCTGCAAATACCTCAAAGACATAAGGAGAGAATTGGGACTTGTTTATGTCAGTTCTTCAAAAGTACAATCAGCATAGAAAGCTTGGGCTGTTTCTTAGCGTATTCTAAGGCTTAGTTGTAACTGTGTTGGTCAGAGGGCTATTAAGGGCCTAATTCAGTATGGACGGCATACAATAAGCTGCTCACAGCAGCTGAGCAAATGCGATCATTAAGCCTTGCAAATATGGAAGGAGACGGATACTACCGCCTGCCTGAATACCACCCCCTGCCTGCATACCACCCCCTGCCTGCATACCACCCCCTGCCTGCATACCACCCCCTGCCTGCATACCACCTCCTGCCTACATACCACCCCCTGCCTGCATACCACCTCCTGCCTGCATACCACCTCCTGCCTACATACCACCCCCTGCCTGCATACCACCACCTGTCTACATACCACCCCCTGCCTGCATACCACCACCTGCCTACATACCACCCCCTGCCAGCCTACGACCCCCTGCCTGCATACCACCCCCTGCCTGCATACCACCACCTGCCTACATACCACCCCCTGCCAGCCTACGACCCCCTGCCTGCATACCACCCCCTGCCAGTATACCACCTCCTGCCTGTATACCACCCCCTGCCTACATACCACCCCCTGCATACTTACCAACTCCTGCCTGTATACCACCATCTGCCTGTATACCACCACCTGCCTACATACCACCCCCTGCCTGCATACCACCACCTGCCTGCATACCACCACCTGCCTGCATACCACCACCTGCCTACATACCACCACCTGCCTACATACCACCACCTGCCTGCATACCACCACCTGCCTACATACCACCCCCTGCCAACATACCACCCCCTGCATACTTACCAACTCCTGCCTGCATACCACCCCTGCCTACATACCAGCCCCTGCTGGCCTACCACCCCCTGCCTGCATACCACCCCCTGCCTGCATACCACCTCCTGCCTGCATACCACTTCCTGCCTGTATACCACCACCTGACTGCATACCACTCCCTGCCTACATACCACCCCCTGCCTGCATACCAACTTCTGCCTGCATACCACCACCTGCCTACATACCACCCCATGCCTACTTACCAACTCCTGCCTGCATACCACCACCTGCCTGCATACCACCCCTGCCTACTTTCCAACCCTTGCCTACATACCACCTCATACCTGCATACCACCCCTTGTCTGCATACCTGCATACCACCCCTTGTCTGCATACCATCCCCTGCCCGCATACCACCTCCTACCTGCATACCACCTCCTACCTGCATACCACCTCCTACCTGCATACCACCTCTTGCCTGCATACCACCACCTGCCTGCCTACCACCCCCTGCCTACATACCACCCCCTGCCAGCATACCACCACCTGCCTACATGCCACCCCCTGCCTGCATACCACCCCTTGCTTACATACCACCCCCTGCCTGCATACCAACCCCTGCCTGCATACCACCACCTGCCTACATACCACCCCCTGCCTACTTACCAACTCCTGCCTCCATTCCACCTCCTGCCTGCACACCACCCCCTGCCTGCATACCACCCCCTGCCTTCACACCACCCCCTGCCTGCATACCACCCCCTGCCTGCATACCACCTACATGCCTGCATACCACCCCCTGCCTGCATACCACCACCTGCCTGCATACCACCACCTGCCTGCATACATACCACCCCCTGCCTGAATACATACCACTCCCTGCCTGTATTTGCAATCGCAATTCCAGAGGAATATTGCAACAATCGGTCACGGTATTACTCACCATCGATTGATTTTTCCTCTGTTCGGATACATGCGAGTGTATGTGTAAGCGTACACATCTACTTGCAGCGTAGCGAAGGGATTCGGGCGGTGGGGGGGTTATATATACTCACAGCCTAGCGAATTCAGAATAGGTCTGAATTAGGCCCAGAGTCTGTGCTGGCAAATGAAGGACCCAGGGTGGGTTATATATTGAAGTGCAGATCAGTCCTGGGGAGTGCTGATCTTTTCCACAGAGTACATTGAGGGTGGGTTTAGCCGGTACAAACACTATAGGAGCTGTCCAGAATGATTGATGGATGAAGGGTGAACTTATTTTATATTTAACCATATTTACTCAAGGCACTTAAGCGAGCCCGTCACCTGACAGATCTACTTTTGCTAAGTGCAAGTTATTTAAAGCATGTCACAGGAAAGCATTTCTCTCCTAATTACACATGTGCTTGCTGGGAAGGGGGCACATGGCAGAGGTACTAGGCCAATGCTTCCCAAACTTTTATGAATCACAGCGTCCTAGAGTATCAGAATCTCTTTTTTTACAGCCGCCCCTAGGACAAAAGTTCTTGTTGAGAAATGTAAAAAGAAATATATTAAATGAAGTAAACTGTCTGTTATGTGGCGAGGCACAGAATTTACTGTTTGTCTATATATATTCTGATTGGCAGCCACCAGTACTGGTTTGGCCTTTTTATATTGCATATAAATAAAAAAAGTGATAAAAAAAGTGATAAAAAACCAACCAACCAGCTCCTGACATCTTCAAACACAGCCTGTATTATGGCAGTTAGGAGCTGATTGGCCTCTATTTTATATCTCTCTACTGTATCTTATTCCAATGCTTAGTACAAAGACCCCTAAGGTGGACATGTACTTGGAGATTGATAAAATAGCAGCTAATCAGCTCCTAACGGCCACTGCTTTGACTGCAGTGCTATAGTTATGACACTGGTTCCCCCTCCAGCTTAATCCTACCTCCTATTGCATGGGTGGGATATAACACACTAACAGTCGAGATTCCGACAGTCATAAGCCCAACCTCGGAATCTCAACTGCTGGGACTCAGACAGCGGGGCTAGCGCAACAAAGTCCATTTGCTGGCCCGCTGCACTCGCCACCTATTCTGTTCGCCCTCTATGGGGGTCATGGACCCCCACAAGGGAGAGTAGACCCTGTCCGTCGGGATCCCAAATGTTGGGGGTTTAACAGTCAGGATTCCGGCGCCGGTGTAATGACTATCATATTCCCTACTGTCGGCCAGTCATCCGGCACCCTACTGCTTAACACAAGCTCTCATTCTAACTTCAGGTAACAATCTCAGCATCAGGATCCTGATCCCATACCATTTGTAGCTGGCATAAACTTCATTATAGGACAATGAGCGTCTGACCAGCTGGGATGCGGTCATTTGGTCGACAGCATTATGGTCGACAGTCATTGGGTCGACACCATTAGGTCAACATGGAAAAATGTCGACATGGGTTTAGGTCGACATGGTTCTAGGTTGAAAGGTCATTAGTTCGACAGGTCATTAATTTGACATTGTCTAGGTCGACAGTCAAAGGTCGACAGTCAAAAGGTCAACATGGAGTTTTTCACTGTTTTTTTGAGCCAACATGTGCCGACAGGCGGTATTTCATGCCCTACCATCCACAAGGGTGTGGTGGGAGAATAAAATAGTGTGGCGAGGTATGTGGTGCACTTTAAACTGTGTCCATGTCGACTGTGTTGACATTCAGGTAAAAAAACTGTGAAAAACCCCATGTCGACCTTTTGACTGTCTACCTAGTCAATGTCGAACTAATGACCTTTCGAACTAACGACCTCTCGAACTAATGACCTTTCGAATTAGAACCACGTCGACCTTTTCCCATGTCTACCTACACCCATGACCTAATGACTGTCGACCATAATGCTGTAGACCAAATGATCCCAACCCGCCCAGCTATACACTGTACACAGTGGGTCCGATTCGAATTCGGCCCCATTCGGCACTATGTAAAAGATGCTGACGCCAAAAACTTTCTCAACTTCTCTAGAGCTGTGTCCTAACCCCATCACACATAGCGGAACATCATCGCAGACGTTTCATACCTCTCTCTTCATGACCCTTTACAATCTAACATCAAAATACCACCAACCTTTTTTTTTTTTTCCGAGCGAGTGTTTTGTTCCGGTTAATGAATTACTTTTCATATCCACTAAGATAAATAGAACATAGGAGAGAGGCAGACGCACACAGGGGACCTTTGGCAGTGTAGCACAGCCTGCTGCCTCATTACAGAACTACCAGTCTGCAGGAGGCCTGACATTAAAAGCTACATCACGTCCCCAAACGGCCTCCTCTTACTGAGATGATTGTAGCTTCCTTCTGAAAGTGATGGTTAGGGAGAGGGAATAGCCAAACTGAATGTGGGCTGAATATTTCATGTAAATGCAGGCAGCCACTTACTGGTCGTTCCTCTCTGATTGATGCCGGGGATGCTCTAACGTCCCAGCCATGAAGAGCTTTCACCGCACTCCTAGTCAATGATTGTATACAGAGATGTGGCTATTAGAAGGATATAGCTGTGTTTAGCTGGAGAGCTCTTGATTACCGCTGATGTTAAACTAAACTATGACACACAAAGAGGTTCTTCCGACGAGGGTGAAAGTCACAGACGAAAAGAGCGGCTGCTGTTTATTCTTATGCAGATAGAAAGTTGTTCTATAACTTATTATATTGATGTCAGAAGACGCCTTTATCATCGAGCAGGGTTGGGCTGGCAGAGGGAGCCAAGGTCCTTATTCTAGTTCACTCTTTCTGAGAAAATCCTTCTTAGATGGACAAAACCATGTGCACTGCAGGGGGGCAGATGTAAAATGTGCAGAGAGAATTAGATTTGGGTGAGTTATTTTGTTTCTGTGCAGGGTAAATACTGGCTGCTTTATTTTACACTGCAATATAGATCTCACTTTGAAGTAAAACCCCACCCAAATCTAATTCTCTCTGTATGTTTTACATCTGCCCCCCTGCAGTGCACATGGTTTTGTCCATCTAAGAAGGATTTTCTCAGAAAGAGTGAACTAGAATAAGGCCCCATGTGTGCTGGACTGCAGCAGAGGGGCTGGGGCGGTCAAAAATGTTGTGCCTAGGGTCGGCCTGACACCTATATTTGGCCCTGGTGCTAGCCAGGCCTACATGGTAACTATGCTGCGGCACACACATTTTAAGATACCAACAGGGGGTAAAACAGTGTTGGGTCCCAGCCAGACCAGTGGCTTGGGCGAAAAATTGCCTTGGCTCTGAGTGTTACTGCCCCTTTACAACGTGTCTAGCCTTGTTTATATATTGGGGCTTGTGTACATTCGAGACACCAGCCAGGAGGCATGTAGTAGCCCTATGTGCAGTAGGGGAGGGCATCTTCTGCAGAGGTCACCTTGCAGGGTCTGGCTTTACCCTTCAGCTTGAACCGAGGCCTTGTCGCTCCCTTAGTGTCCGGCTACTAATGTCAGCTGTGAGCTCCTCCAAACTGGCGGTTGTCAACTAATAAACTAAAGGTGCCCATACACAGTACAATTGCTGGGTGCGATGAGATGCGCACTCCCGTCAAACATCTTATCGCACAGCTCAAAAAGTACCTGCTGCACATACTTTTTGTTCTAGATCTCATCTCATCTCATTGCATTGCAAAGACTATGCGATGCAATGAGATGAGATGCGATGCGATATTGTATACAATAATTGTACCGTGTATGGGCACCTTAAAAAATAAATATCCAAAAAAGGGTTCTGTAGTCAGGGAGGTAACTAGAGTTGGGCAGAGATGATGAAATAACGCATTGCTTCATCCAATATTTGACACTCGAGTGTCAAATATTGGCTGAACGTTCATTTAAATATTGGGGGGGGGGGGGGGCAGGCATAGCAATTATATAATCAATTATATAATCTTGCTGTACCATCATAAATATCCATTCTACTTTGAGACAATGGTCTGCTGCTGTTTTCCATATTGATCTAAAGGATCTAAGGATATTGCGACTGGCATATAAGTATGGAAGTGCAGGACATTATGTAGCATAGACGTCGCTTATGCTGTCTTGTTTGTAATATGTGTCAACAATAATCCTGGAAGACATTAATTGTCCTGTTCTAATATGAATCGCTTCATAATTGTTGAACATTACTTTGCACTCAGGATGGAGGAAGTCGTTCATGTCTTACAGATGGCCAACCGTTTCTCCCCTCGCTTATGCACCAGGACACACTAGTACGCGTGCATCAGGCCTAATATTTCCATGCCGCATGGAGAGAGATAGGAGGTTTTTATCTTCTGCTGTATAGATCAATTTTCAAATACGCTATTCACTGACTGAGTACAGAACCAATTTTATCTGCTGCATTGATGTGTGAACTTTATCAAAGGGGAGAACATTTCCCTGCTGCCTGGTCTTCTGTGGTGATCATTTAGGCGTGATCCTGTAAATATACATATTTAGAGCTCTTTAAACCATGCTTTTCAGGCGACCTTGAAGTGGCAGCAGTTGATTCTTCCAGGATATTTAACAGCAAAGTGTGCCTTGGTAATGATTGGTGGGTGGGAGATGCCAATCATGGAAGGAGAAATGATCGGGCCGATGCGCCATTTAATAGCACAGATCTTTAATGGTGCATCGCCTAGCATTCCCGTCCCCAGTCTGTGACACACGGGGTTTTTTAACCCTCCTGCTGCATAACTATGCTGGCGGGCGAAGAGATCCGTGTTCTAAAATTCCTTCAGGTCAGCAAGGGGTAAAATGGGAATAAGAAAAGAAAATAGCCAAAATCTATTGCATATATTATTGTGCAGTCTCTAAAAGCCCGAATAAAAAGTGGGACTCTGCCTGCCTTTATCCATATGGCCGTCACAATGGGGGGGTATGGTGGCTGCGTGTGTCGTTAGTATATATTATATACTTTTAGTCATATCAAATGTAATATGTTCTCAAATGAGTAAATACTATCATTCATTTTTGCTTTCAAAACGTTTTTGTTTTATCATTGTAGCTTAACCCTTTGAGTGCCAAGTGAATTTGTCAAAATAGGCAAACATTTTTTATTTATCATAGTGACCTGTAATGTTACCTTATATAGGAAATAGAGGGTGACATTCTATGGGATGTGATAAATGCGCATGTTACTTTAGCGCACCACATCGCCGCTATTCGCCCTTTTTCAAATCGCATTTTTCAGTCATAATTCGCATATTTAATGTGATGCGCTTTGGAGGCTGAAAAGTGCGAAGTGGTGCGATTTGCGGCGAAGTGGTTCGATTTTAAGTCACAAAAAAGTGCGATTTCTTCCGCCGGTCATGTGCGAGTTTTGGATCAACCGGAGTGCGATTTACAAAACTGTCTCCGCATGAGTAAGAACCCCCCAACCTATTGGCCCACCTCTGTCCCCTCCATTATGCATCATACCCCCTATATAAAGGGCCATTGGCACCATTTCACTCTTTGATAGGAAGTAAGGAGCATGGAGAGGAGCAGTGGCAGTGTGAGTAGAGGAAGAGGTGTTGGTGGCAGGGTGAGGAGTGGCAGAGGAAGCAGTGGCAGAGGGAGCAGTGGCAGAGGGAGCAGTGGCAGAGGGAGCAGTGGCAGCAGCCAGCCAAGTGGGAGAGCCAGCAGTGTGGCAGGCAGCATGGCCACAGCAAGGCCAGCCCCAGATCAGGCCCTGGGCATCCAGCCCCAGCAGGAGGAGGTGGAGGATCCGCTGGCATCCCCATCCTATAGCCAAGACCTTGACCATACCCCACAGCAGCTGCAGGAGGGCCACATGTCAGAGGTGGAGGAAGATGGAGGTGAGGAGGAGGAAGACACTGGCATGGAGGAGGAGGGGTACATGGCTGGAGTAGAAAATGAGGAGGAGGAGGAGGAGGTGGAAGCTGGCCGCACCAAAAGTGGCCGGAAGGTCAGATTTTCATATGAGGAAAATGCTGCACTTGTCCGGGCTATCATGCCAGTGTTTGACCGTTTACTTGGCAAATCTCACCACAAGACCACTGCACAGCGCAAAAGGGCTATGTGGAAGGACATCACCCAGGCGGTGAACGCTGTCAGTCAGCACAAGCGCCTGGTGCGCAATGTAAAAAAGAGATTCAACGACATCAAAAGGCAGTTGAAAAGTAAAATGGCCATGGAGTTGGAGGAGGCCACCAAGACTGGAGGAGGAAGCCCCACCACTGTGTGCTACACTTCGTATGAGGTGAAGCTGAAGCGCATCATACCCCCTGAGGTCCTGCCTGGCATGCACGTGGCGGATACCGATAGGCCGCAAACGCCATCCAGAGCTGGTAAGTGTGACCCCATGCAATCTTAAACATACATGCCAATGTTTTATAACTATAATGTTCACTTGTATTGTTATGCTAAGTAAAGTGCTGCTGTGGAACTACATAGCCCACCAAGGTCATGCACAAGAAATTGCCTGCTCCTACTTTCAAATTGCTCATAATGCTGGGCCCTGTAGTTCCACAACTGCTCATATTGATCAACACTGTAACATTCTTTCTAGCAGAATAACATGTATGTGGACAAAAACACAGAGGTGTACTGGTGGTTTACCTGCCATGACTACATACCACAGATTATCCAATAGTTGTCATGTGTCCACTAATTTAATAATAATTTTACCAAATAATAGTGTAAAAAAAAAGTTTAAAAAAAAGGTGGTGAATAAATAATGCAGTCCTTATCCAAAGGAAGTATTGTCCATTATAGTCATTTGAATGCATGGTTTTTGTAAATGCTTATCCATTGTAAGGTCCATAATGGCTGCCCATCTTTCCTTGTACAGATTGTCCATCCCGAAGTGCTGCGGCATCCAAGACAAGAAGGCCCGTTGCTGCAGAATCTGTGGAAGCAGGTAAATGAACAAAAAACACGCCATTACACATACAGTACACACACCCATGTCACATCAACAATATCTCACACTACACTCATCTCCTGCTGCTACATTGCAACGGAAATGAATGTCATCTGAGCTAGGCATGTGACATATTATTAATGTCAATGTTACATGCTGTATCGGGGTACATGTGTAAGTACATAACACCCCTAGGTATGTGCGTCCAGCATCTCAAGCCCTTTCTAAAACAGTATAGACGACAGTCTGGCCTATATATGCATCAGTACTTACCTCTTCATCTGTATCCACAGGTGCTATACAACTAGGGACCAACCAAACCGATTCTTCAATAATGCTGTTAGACGAAATGGACATCATTCTTGAACCGGTCGAGACCTTTGCGGCAGAGGAAGAAATACAGACCTCATCACAGAGTGATCTTCCCCCAAGTGGGGTGTCTCCCAACCCACCCCCACCCACAAACACACCCCATACAGCAGCTTCTGCTTCCCAAGTAGCTAACTCCTTGGTCAATTTCAAGGACAAACAGATAGAATTCATGGCCTCCCAAAGCCTGCAAATAGGTAACATTCAGGGGTACATGCGTGACACCTTTCTTCAATTACGCAAAATTGCACGTAGTGTACGGGTAGGTGTAGGCACTCATGTGCGCATTGCTAACAGAATTGACACCCGTTTTGCAGATTTTACTTCTGCTGTAAGGGAACAGAATAGGCATATTGGCAGCCTGGCGCAAAGTATAGCTGCACTAAGCCAATCATGCACAGCGCAGACCAATGCCTTAATAGGTATGCAGGCCCAAATACAGCAGCTGGAAGCCAATGTGGGAGGTGGCGCATCATCAACCCTCAGCAGTGTATCCAGCACCCCAATAAGTGGCTCCCCCACTTCCCCACCCCGTCGGAGTGTTAGGACCCGTGGTGGGCTTGGTGCAGGTTCGAGAAGTGGTGTAGGGTTGCCTGATGCTGGGAGAAGGTAGCTCATATATATGTTTGTGCATTTTGTAAAATACAATACATCTTGTAACATGGCCCCACAGTTATGTTTCACCTGCAAAAATGCAGATTGCGTCTGACAAAGTAGGCCGAAGTAAAATTGTCTAACCGCATTCCATTGTGTTTGTGTATTTTTATAAAAAACAATTATTGTGTGAATTATAACATATTGTAATGGTAAATGACAATGGGATTGCACTAAAGTAGTGTGGGGTAACTCCTTGGCCGGCAAAGGTTGTGGATCTTCATATTCCAGCAGGCTCTGACACTCATGGTTTGGACTGTAATGGTTGTAGTGTGTCAGGGCATGCTGGCACGTGTAGTTCCACAACACCAGTGAGCCATGTTTGACTGCATACTTCATTCATACATGTATCAAATGTACTTACAAGCTAGATACCAGCAAGGGATAGGTCAGCACCACCATCTGCATCCGTTGGGCTCTGTGTATTAGGCTAAATGTGGGTGGAAGCAGATGGTATTGATCACAAATTTGTTAATGAGTACACTTACAGCACAGGTACATTTTGGAGTACAGGGCACATGTGCTTACCAGAAAAGTAACGGCTGATGATGTGTGTGCGCACCAGATTCCCCCTCTGCGTACCCCTCACTACCCGAGGTGTGGTCGGTTGGGCTTCCTGCACGACTGCTGCATGTTCCTCCTCCACATAGGCAGGTTGGGACAGGGCTATGTTGTGCAGCATGCAGCAAGCCTGGATGATCATCACTACTTTGGCAGGGTGGTAAAGCAGTGTACCCGACGACCTGTCCAAACACCGGAAGCGACTCTTCAAAACGCCAAATGTGCGCTCCACCACATTGCGGGTTGCAATGTGGGCTTCATTATACCGGTGCTGTGCAGGGCCCTCTGGGGTGCGCAAAGGTGTCATGAGCCAGGAAACACAACCATATCCTGAGTCACCTAAAACACAGATAGGAAGTGATTGCCTTATATGGGAAGGTATGTGTTTCTTTCAAACAGGACACACTGGTAGAAGAGCAATATGCTTGTGAAACAGGAAACACACACATTAGAGCAGGTACAAATAAATGTAAAAAGGAACCTAGTAGCCAGCCCTCTGGCATTTGTTGGTCGGTAAATCTGTTCCAGAGGGCTGAGTGTCTCAGAATATAGGCGTCATGGCAGTTTCCCGGAAAGCCTACGACAACACTCAGGATTTTCAAGTGAGCATTGGATACAACCTGCACGTTCAGGGAGTGCCGCCCACGCCCATTGACGTAGTCGTGGCCCCGCACGTGCGGTGCCCTAATCCCAATGTGTGTGCAGTCTATAGCTCCCAGCACGCGAGGGAATGCTGAGAGTCTATAGAAAGCCAACTTGTGGTCCTGCCACTCCTGCTCAGAACTGGGGAATCTGATGTATGTGCGCCACAACTTCTTTAAAGCAAGTAACACTTGAGTAAAATGCTTAGAGAAAGTGGCCTGTGATACCCCCAAGGACCATGAGGTCACAGACTGAGTGGAGCCTGTGGCCAAATAGTAGAGGGCACACATTGATTTGTGCAGCCCAGACACTGCATAGTTGGCTCCCCCAAAAGGGTCCAAATCATCTCTCACCTGCTCATATAAGTCCAACAGGTTAATGCGGTTCAGCCTAAACATCCCCACAACCTGTTGATCCGAGAGGGAGTCCAGGTACAGCCGAGCACGATACATACGTGGGGTACGCAGTAGTCGGGGGGCTACCTGGATCTGGCGCGCAGCTTCCTCCCTCCTGCGCAGCTCCTCCAAATGGGCCACATCACAGATAAGCAACTCCAAACCACTCTGCAAAATCTCCATGTCTCAAACCCTCACAGGTGTCCTTAATGATGTTGGGGTTTATGTAGGGGTGTTTGTGAGTGAAAATGAGGGCACCTGTGCTGAAATTAACCATGTGTGCACTTGACCAAAATGAGTTCTGGGCCAAATCGCCAAACAGAACCTGGTCTGAAATAAGTGCGATTATTAGACACCTAAAATGTGCGATTTGAGAAAGCGCATTGCATTAAATAAGCGAATTGTATACTTTTCTGTACGAATACATCTGGATGCGATATAAATGCGAATTAATCTCGCACTTTTGGTCCGCATGCGTTAACGCACATAATATGCGATTTCAGTCCCTTAGCGCATCCTATTAAATAGGCGATTTGACTGAAAAATGCGATGTCGCCATTTTGTTGACTAATTAACGCCAAAAAACGCAAATCTCATCCCATAGAATGTCACCCATAATCTTTTTTCACACATTTTTTTCTTTGAATTTATATAACAAATGTGAGCGACATTGGAATTTTGCTCATTTCTCACAGAGATGTTGGCACTCAATGGGTTAAGAATTATCTTTTCTTTTTCTTTTTTAGAGCTTATGTTAGAGCTTATTTAATTTAGAGCTTTTTTTAGGCTTATTTTTTTAGAGCAAATTCAATTGCGGTTCTTTCATAACCCTGGGCTTCATTTACAGGAGAAAGCTAGTTTTCCTGCCCAAACACATAAGGGGCCTTATTTAGCTTTGTTAGCAAAGCAAAAAAAGACCACACATGGGCAAAACCATGTTGCACTGCAGGTGGGGCAGAAGTAACAGGAGTAACAGAGAGAGTTTGATTTGGTTGGGGGGCGGGGGTGCTCAAACTAAAATCTAAACTGCTGTGTAAAAATAAAGCTGTTAACATCTGTGGGCTACATGCAAAAGCAAATAGTATTTACACTGCAGAGAAACAATAAAAATGCATTTACATCCCTTGCATTGCAACATGGTTTGATCCACCAAAACTGACCCAAACACTGTCTAGTTACAACTATGTTGGGATGTTCCCCTATAATAATGAGGAACAGTCTTCGTCTAGTCAGCATGCATCTTGCTTACCTATAGGATTGTAAAGATGGAACAAACACAGCTCCCATTCAAGTCCACTGACAGGAAACCAGACCCATGCTGGTAGCACCGGGACTCTTCTCAAAGTAAAGTTAAGGTAAGACCTGGCCGGCGCTAACTGCTTACGACTATTAACTCCAATACCGCAAGGCAATGTTACTTTCTCATCCATGCAAGCCATCCTACAATTACACTAACCTTACTGCGCCATCCTTCTAAGCCATCTATGGGCCCCATTACAGCATCCACCTTACTGCACCATGTAAGCCATCTATGGGCCCCTTTGCATCTGCCACCTTACTGCACCTTCCATGTAAGCCACCTATGGGCCCATTGCATCTTCCACCTTACTGCACCATGTAAGCCACCTATGGGCCCATTGCATCTGCCACCTTACTTCACCTTCCATGTAAGTCATCTATGGGCCCATTGCATCTGCCACCTTACTGCACCTTCCATGTAAGCCACCTATAGGTCCCATTGCATCTTCCACCTTACTGCACCATGTAAGCCACCTATGGGCCCATTGCATCTTCTACCTTACTGCACCTTCCATGTAAGCCATCTATGGGCCCCATTTCAGCAGCCACCCTACTACACCTTCCATGTAAGCCAACTATGGGTCCCATTACAGCAGCCACCTTACTGCACCATCCTTGTAAGCCACCTATGGGCCCCATTGCATCTACCACCTTAATGCACCATTCTTGTAAGCCACCTATGGGCTTCATTGCATCTGCCACCTTAACGTACCTTCCATGTAAGGCACTATCACGTAGTCCTTACACGAGGCTACCCATCATATGACATCTAGGTATTATATAGACTCGCTTAGTCAGGGAACAAGAATAGTAAATGTGCTGATATCCATCGAAATATAGGTGGTGCCGACCGGTCAGGGAATTTCAGCAGCTGGTGTAGGGTGCATTTAACGCCTAAAGCTGATGGACTTCTGTATCCAATTCTCATCATCATATATTATCCCCAGAATCTGTTGTTGCGACCTGAATGAATACGATCTGTAATTTCTCTAAGAGACACTCATAGGAGCAGCTACAACTCCGTCGTGATTGCATACGCCTATGCAGCCTATACCCAAGAATGGGAAACATCAACTGCTTGCGTATGTCTATGTCTACACAAACTGGATGCGGTAGTAGCAACACAAGTGCCATGGTTTTGTATGCTAGGACCCAAAGCTAACATCATGTTAACAACCCCAACCAGTCACTTCCTGTCAATCAGTTGGCGTAGGTATCCTATGTGCGTAGGTATATTATTGTGTTGGGAGGAGTTTGGAGTCTTGCCTGTCAGTGCAGTGAAAGCCTGGGGGCATGGCCAGCAGCATACAGAACTCTGACCATGTCCCCGCAGTTGCCAAAATTGGGGGCATGACCTTGCGGGAGTCCCACGATCGTAGACCATAGGCCACCCCCCCCCCCCAACTTTGTTGTACTCTGAAGTCGGGAGGTTTGTGATCCCTACAGTCAGTTGCACCATGCAGGAAGGGGGGGGTGCTAATTACCTGGGCCCAGGACTAAAGGAGGGGCCCCCAATACCTGGCAGAGGCAGCCCTTATTAACCCAGCACATGCTGCTGTGTGCTAGGCTGCAGTGTGGCCAGGAGGGAGGCGCCTAGAGTGCGATTTTATCTGTATTTTATTCTAAGAGTGCACGATCACGCCTCCCACAATTAGACCACACCTCCTGAAAAGTACCTGGGCCCAGTCAGGCTCTCTGCTGCTCTGCACACAGTGTTATTATAATAGTACATTGACTCTCCCGCATAAGTGCTACTATAAACATCTCATTCTACCTTAGATAGCTAACTAAATGATAAATATCACATAAAGGAGATATAGAGCTTACAATCTACAAATACCAGCAGCTCTCTTGCTTTGCTCAAATCCCAGCTGTTCTCTCCAATTCACGGTATTCCAGGTGGAGGTTTCACTCAATATTAACAGCAATTTGTTTTGTTTTTAATGTATAATTCATCAATTACATGTCAGCCATCAAACCCAACAGCTCTTCTGTTGTCTAATACAAAAAAATGCAGGAAATGTACCTCTGGTGGATATAATACAGGATATTGTCTTACATAATAAATAGAATTAAGTAAAATAATGGCAACCAATACAGCATGCAAAGTGAAATGGGGATGTTCAGCGATACGAATCTGAACAATCCCAACCGCATATTAAATGTAATAAAAAACAATTCATGAATACAAAAACGTGTCTGCGTGTATTTGTGGAGATGCATATAAGAAACACAAATATATAAATATATATAATAAAGTGCATGTATGTGAATGCTCAGATTTATGTTCTCCGGAATCTACCTATGTACAGATATATTTATTGTATAGAAAACGCATTGTTAGTATAGTTAGTAAATCTGTGGGTGACCTCCACGTAATCATTATGCCTTGGTGTACTGGCATAGGCTATTGCAGGGCTGGGCAATTGCGGCCCTCCAGATGTTGATGAACTACACATCCCAGCATGCCTTGCATCAGTTTCAGCATGGCCACATAGCAAGACTAATGCAAAGCATCCTGGGAGGGCCGCAATTGCCCAGCCCTGGGCTATTGCGTCAAGCAAAGGTTAACATCAAAAGCTTGACATGTGCAAAACTTTGTCAAGGAATAGATTAACACATAAAATTGTCAACATTAGTTTTTCCTTGGGTAGATACCTGAGCAATGTCGATACCTGAGCACATGGTCCCCCAATTAGCGAACCGTGCGGTAAATAGAATCCTCACCTTAGGGTGCCCCTCCACTCACCAACGAGTTTCTGGCACAACCAGGTGCCCTTTTTCAAGGTCTGTACCACTTTTTCCATCTGGTCTTTTCATTCTCTCTTGATCCGGAGACGAGAGGGGAAGGCTGGACTTCTTTACCTGGTCCTATTTTTAATTTTTTTTTTTAAACTAATATTAAACATGACTTGTTTTATGGATGGTCTGGTGATGAGAACAGTTTTCTTCTGAGACCAAGGGAACAGAAAGAAACCTTTTGAGGAACATGGGGCTTTATATAGAGTTGAGTGTTGGGTGACCCCCATGACTGATTAATGTACATGTGCGGTTTGAAGAGTGGGACCTGAAGGGGCACTTACCATAAAGAAACCTTTATATGAACATGAGGTCAGTTCTGTGATTAGATGGCCATCTGATTGGGAGGTGCAGAATGGAGGTGTACCCATCCTGAAAGAAACCTTTATGTGCATATAGGGAATTTGTGTGAGGTCAGTGTTGGACAATGGATCCGTCGGTCAAGCAGATAATATTGAGGTCTTTGCTGAGGACAGCCCTTTAAATTTTCTGCCTACATTTCTGCCTATATACATTGAATCAAAGTGATACTGATAGACAATAATACAACATAATAACCAAGACTCTTTAAAAAGGGATAGCGCTTTTGAGTGTATTCATTTATATTAATTATCTAGAAATATATAAAGAAAAATGTACACTTTTTAAAGTATATTAAAATATATATGTAGTTATGAAAAAAAGGGGTTCATAAGTACATTTATATTTTAACATATTTTTCATATTACATAGAAAGCTATTTTTGACATTGGAAATATCAATATTGTTATAATGTTGACATTAAAAAAAAACATTATTGACATTTCAGCAATGTCATGAGTAGTGTTGATATACTGAATGTTGGCATATTTATAATATTATGAATGTGATGACATATTCAATATCGACATTATAACCATGTCAACATTATCATGTCGGTTTATGTAGATATTTTGATAAAAATGGCCATTGTCAAAATTTGCAGTTTCCAGTTGAGTTCCCCTCTATCGGAAACGGGCCACATTCGGCTCCGTCAGATCAAATGTGAATCACCTCCTTAGTGAAGCTCCCTTTTCCGGTTTAGAACACACCATCGGATCTCTTGGAAAATCCAATGAGTCTAAAGGTGTGTACATACTATGCGATATTTTAAACGATATCGCTAATTTCGTCCCCTCTAAATGTTATTGTTTAAAAAAATTGCCCAGTGTGTACGCTTCGAATGATAAATGATGCACACTCTCGCGGGTCCCACCATCATCTTTGACTATATTCCAAATAACTGCATGTACGGAGCAGGGGCCCGTCAATTTGTGCGCTCCCTCCCTTGATGCTATACCTGCCAATGCCGCCGCCGCCCGGTCCGTTGTTGATCTGCTTCCGGCCTGCCGGGACCAGCAGATGCTCCTGTCCGGTCCCGGTGCTTCTCCTGTGAAAATCTCACTTGCAAAATGGCCGCCGCCTTACAGCAAGCCATTGTTTAGGATGCAAGAGGAGGTCCCCGTCATCCTTATTAACCATCTGCTGTGAGGGGGGTGTCCATTTTTTGAGGGGCATTTATAATCGAAATGAGTAGCGCCAGGACTGCAGAAAGGAAGCTCTGATGGTCCCGGCGTGCCAGCAGCAACAGATGCGGCACGGCGGTGCCTCACCCCCCATTAACAAAGCAGCAATAGCTTCTGCAGACCCTGCGGTGCCCATATTTACCGCGGGTTCTGCAGAGCTATTGTAAAGCCACTGGATCTATTTCAGATTGATTTAAGAGCAATGTTAATTGATGTTGGGCTTCCAGGGTTAAAACCCACATTTACTAACACATACACTTTTTTATAAACACTTTTAAATGCTAGTAAATGTATGTTCTAGACCTGGAAGACCAACATCAATTAAGATCAATTGGAAATCGATCAACAACTATCAGAATCGACTTTTAGTAAATATACCCCTTTGCGTTTCTGCGATTTTACGTTATTTTAATTATTAAACGTGTGATAGTATTTTCTATCTATTTAAAATATCCCTTTGTCATCGTAAAAAAGAAGCGGGATTTGAAGACAGCAACGTTTTCGGCCGCAGGTGAGATGTCGGCCGGCTGACCGGTGCAGAACAGAGACACACATTTAGGATTCAGTTAGTGGGGCCTAATTTTATTCTAATAGAGACTGTATAATGGAGCATTGACTAATAGAGATGCGGATGTGGGGGAGGGAGGGAGCGAGTGGGGAGACACAGGCAGGGCTAATGTGAATAAAAAATTCAGCTGTCACATCCTCACTTTTCTAATTCAGTAGTCTAAATAATTTATTTGACACTTTAGCACAAAATGACCTTTCTCTGGGAAAAAAATTGCAGTTTTAAACTTTCAGCCCCTGCTACCCACCAGGATGATTGCCGGAGAAATCCTGCATTTTGCCCTAATGTCAAGGTTAATTTTGCAGCCTACTAAAATAGTTTTTAAGCAGATTTTTCACTGCTTTTAAAACTTTGTGCATTTAAATTGGCATACAAGACATGGTATCGATCAGCGTGTTAGGTGGCAGGCTAAGTAGCTGTCATTTTACTCTTGGAAATTTGGTAAGGACATCCGGCCGGACAACGGCCAGCATTTTATGGGCATCCCCATGAAAATGCTGGGCGTTCTCCTGGGAATGCGGGAGGGCCAGTGCCTCCCGGTGGCGGCGGCTGACATCACCAAAGGAAATAAAAGTTGTCAACCTTTAAATGTTTTCTCTCAACTTTCGGTCACATGCGAGGGGATTTCTTTGCATATATCCCCTTACATGTAACTAGGGTGGCCAATCCCATGATCGGAATCGGGGGGTACCTGGGATTTGGCCCCAAAATAGCTGGTATTTCAATCCCGGCATGCGCAGTCTAATGCTGGGCAGTGTCTGAGCAGCCGCTCAAACGCTGCCGGCTGTTCCCGATCCACGGCTGTGATGGTCAGAGGTCATGCAGCGCAGACTCACCACTTCCGCCCAACCCCCTTCCGGCATAACCCCTGCACCCGGCGGCTGCAAATTTGCAGCGGTGACCCCGGGCCTGCAGCTCCGGCACGTCTCCTGCTTTAGGAAGCAACTCCGGGCCCGCACCGACGAACACCGCGAATGCTGATCCCACAACTGCCGCTCCCACAGTCTGCGCCCCTACTCACGGCTGCACCACGTGAGTATGTGCGGGGTGGCCTGTTTGCGTGTGTGTGTGTGTTTGGGTGCATTTTTTTTAATTAGGGAGGCCAGTCCCGGGATCCTGGGAATCCCGGGATTGAGCATTTTTCAATCCCGAAATTCATGTGGTGGGCAGCATTACAGGGCTCGCTAAGGAGCAAACGGCCGCTGTTTAGCGAGTCTTACTGAATCAGGCCCTAGGTGCAGTTCAGTCTAGCTTTGTCTCTGTGTGTACATAAGCCAACCTGACTTCCAGACATGATGATGAGAAGAATTCTGATTTATGGTAATGAATCTTACTTTAAACAAAATAATACACCCCCTTAACAAGAAGGATAGTTTTATACACAGTAGCACACACAGGAGGGGTTTCTGAGTACACAGGAGAGAGACCTGGCATGCTAATACTAAGCCCTGCCCACACACAGAAATTTGTTGAGAGAGAGAGAGAGAGAGAGAGAGAGAGAGAGAGAGAGAGAGAGAGAGAGAGAGAGAGTGTGTGTGTGTGTGTGTGTGTGTGTGTGTGTGTGTGTGTGTGTGTGATTTTATTTATTACTTACCTTTTTTTTTTCTAATCTTCTCTGCATGGTAATCTTCACTTATTTGAAGCTCTAGGGCACAAACACACACTGAGCCGCTCCTCCCCATGTGATTTAACATGTTATGATGTCATATATAGCACCGCAGACCTGCAGGATTGGTTTACATATTAAGAAGTCCTCCCAGCCCATTGGCCTGCTATTTTAGCGCAGCCTGGAGCAGTTCTCCAGGTATTGGGAGTAGGAAACAGGGGCGGGTTCTATGTCCCTCTCTATGGGGGTTATTTTGGTTCACTCTTTCTGACAAATTCCTTCTTAGATGGACAAAACCATGTGCACTGCAGGTGGGGCAGAGAGAGTTAGATTTGGGTGGGGTTTTACTTCAAAGTGAGATCTATATTGCAGTGTGAAAATAAAGCAGTCAGTCTTTTCCCTGCACAGAAACAAAATAACTCACCCAAATCTAATTCTCTTTGCACATTTTACATCTTCCCCACCTGCAGTACACATGGTTTTGTCCATCTAAGAAGGAATTTGTCAGAAAGAGTGAACCAAAATAACCCCCTATGTCCTGGCCCAGGACTCCATTCCCAGAAGCCCACTGCTAATAGTGGCCTTGGTGAATATCAAAGAGAAACTCTGATTAGAAAATCCAAATGACTATAATTCTGCCACCGCCAAACATGCAAACCCTTCCCTCCTGTACCACCTACTCATCTAGAAAAATCATGGAGTACCACTTACACACAATTGCTACCCTCCCTGATCGGTCGGGAAGCTCCTGAAAGTTAGGTGTTGTGCCACCACCACCCACCTCCCTGGAAAGGTGTTCAAGTCCCTTTTAATTCTCGCTTTTTTTTTTGGTGGGGGGAGTTAAATAATGCAAATCATGTCATTTTAGCCTTGCCCCCTCTTCACAGACCCACAAATTTAGGCATGTGACTAAAAAGGGGTGGGGCTGTAGGTAAGTACAGTCACTTAGGAGAAACAGTTAAGGTGGCCATACACGTCCCGATGCGGGCTGTGCAATGCGTGCTTTGAGGTGCGCGCTCCCGCGGCACCTCATCGCACAGTACAAAAAATATGTGCTGCACATACTTTTTGTACTTAGTTTTCATCGCATCGCATTGCATGCACAAGGCATGCAATGCGATGTGATGCGTGCTAGTTAAGCACAGAACGCACGCCCGCATCGGGACGTGTATGGGCGGCATTAGTCCTTTTCTCTTCAGGGCACACACAGCTGATTTCCTGTCCTTTTAATGTTCTTTCCAATTCCGCAGCTCTGAACCCTGGTGCATCTTGGAATTGCAGAATAAGTTTCTCTAGTAATGCACAGGAAGGGATTGCTGTATATTTAGTGGGTGGTGAGTTAACTGTATATTTTGCAGCCTTGCATTGATACCTATTTAAGTCCTTTGGGCACATATGTCATAGTGACACTTGTGATGGTATTTTAGTAAACACTCAGAACCTTTTCCTTATGCGAAATTTCACTGGAAAATAACTAACAGGAAGGAAGAAGAATTTCACCACTTCCTGTTCACTTATTCTGGCTTCCTGTGCCTGTCCGTTATAACCAGCGAACTTGGCATTGATGGTATGTTCATTGGAGCTCCATTATTTTTAGAAAATTTTAGGAATACTGAGACTAGCCATGTGACATGAAGTCAGTCCATAGATTAGAAATCACTGTACACGCAGTGCTGAACAAATATACTAACCAGAGAAATCTATTACACACCTGAACTTTGCCGTCTGTTATTATTTTCTATTACTTTCTCAGAACTGTCACAGAAATTATTACGTTTTAGGTACTTATGTAGTAACTGGGCTGCCGATTTTGAAATCGGGTCCATCGCATCGCATCGCACCCGACCATATCGCATGCGATGCGATGCGATGCGATGCGATGCGATGGACCCGATTTTTCCATAGGATTCAATGTTAAAATGGACTGAGTCCATTTTAACATGGAATTCAATGGGAAAAAGGGGTCCTTTTCATACCCCTACTATCCAAGTGGGCATGGAGTTGGATATAAACCTGTGGCGAGCGTAGCGAGCCACCGAGCCCGAAGCGTGGCGAGCGTAGCGAGCCCCGCGAGGGGACACAGAATACCGTCCCCTCGCGGGGCTCGCTTCGCTCGCCACGCTTCGGGCTCGGTGGCTCGCTACGCTCGCCACAGGTTTATATCCAACTCCATGCCCACTTGGATAGTAGGGGTATGAAAAGGACCCCTTTTTCCCATTGAATTCCATGTTAAAATGGACTCAGTCCATTTTAACATTGAATCCTATGGAAAAATCGGGTCATCGCATCGCATCGCATCGTATGCGATGCGATGCGATATCGTATCGCATCGCATCTGATTGTATGCCTTAACTTAAGGCATACAATAAAAAAATCGGCAGCCCAGATACTACATAAGTACCACGTTTTACTTCTTTAGGGAGTTGAATCAGTCCTTCAGAGGAAAAAAGTTGAGACGTTGCCCATAGCAACAATTCATTGGTTTGTATGGGTAACGGCGTCTTTTCTTTATCTCTCTGGAAAGTTTGATACATATTCCCTTTTATGTTTTAGGTATAATGAGCTATAGGCCCAGATTGTCTAACGAGGGCCATGACTTAACCCTTTGATTGGCAACATCTCTGTGCGAGATGTTCAAAATATCCGCTTAAATGCCAGCGTTGCTCACATTTGTTATATAAATTCAAATAAAAAATGTTGTGCATTATACTGTATGTATATATATATATATATATATATATATATATATATATATATATATATATATATACCCTCCTCCTCATCTGGCGCCATCTTCCCAATGACATTTAGGAAGATGGCGCATGTGCAATAGACAGCCATTTTCCAGAGTTTTCCGATACTGTGCATGGTCAAAACACCATAAAAAAAAATGTCCCCAATATTTTTAAAGACACCAGACTCCGGAGAGGTGATTACTGAAAAATGGATGCTGTGTGTGCTCTGTGGGTTTCTCTGGACCCGAGGGGCCTGTGGACACCAGACACACTTCACCCATTATAGATACACCAGCTCCTCCCTCAGCAGATGCACCTAGAGTCTCCTGAATGATGCCTGCACAGGGGCAGTATGGGTAAGCTGCAGCAGACTCACCTGATGTCTTTTGTGCTGCTTCTGCTCTATGGGGATATTAACTGTGCCTATGTCAGCACCAACCAAGCTATTAGAACTTGCAGTAAGTAAACTGAGAAATCCCTCTGGGACATATCAAGAAGTGATACACACAGGGCTTAAGGTGGTCCTGGAGAATATCACTCCTGGATAAATCTGACCCTAACTCTCCGGTGTCTCTCAATAAAGATGAGAAAAGCCTTTTCTGTGGAGTTTTTGCTTCTCCATTTCTCACTTTCTATCATCCCCATAGACCTCTATCAAAGTTGCCCATCACTAAGTAATGTCATCTTGAGATAGCGTTCCCCAGCAATCTCAGTGCTTGTTTCATTATTCCTATATTCCTATAGCTCTTACGATGACTCTGGCTGTTAAAAGGGTTAATTGAGATTGACCAGTGGATTGCTAATTATTTTTGTATTTTGCTCAGCCTAAGATGTTGCCCCTTGCCTTTATCCGCGACCTCAGCAGAAAAGGGACGGAATCCTCATCCTAAAATGTACACTGTCCACATAGCAACAAATCCCCGGGTGAAAGGGAGCCACATTATATTTCTGTACCTCTTGTTAATCGGCCAGGAAATCCAACCTCTCATTGACAAAAATGTCACACGGAAGACGAGGAGATTGGCAAAAGAAAGAAGGAAATCTACTGTGGGTTGATACGCACTGTCATCTAGAATTTGGGTGAAGAGAGGCTTTCTTTGCCCCCTTTTACTTTCATTATGGTTAAAGGAAGACGGAGAGGTGAAAATTTGCAATTTTTCCCAGTCTTATAATTGAAGCAGTTTTTCCCGCTATTGTTTCAGTTGCTTAGAAATGTGCAATATTCATGTTAACATCACAGCTTTGTTTTTATATCCTGAAAATGAAGTGGCTTCGTAGTTCCAAAACAGGGGAGGGGGGGCCGTTCTTCATAAAGGTGGAACCCATCAGTGAGGATTAATAGAATGCTGATGAACTGGCCACATTCCCATAACGTGGTGAGAAGCCGCTTTGAATTTCGCCCCCTATTATTCACCTCCTGATAACAAAAAAAAAGACTCTATATTTAATGCAGGTTCAGCCCTGGGACACTTAATAGGATTAGAAATAATTTCTACAAATTTCCAAAAACACGGATCACATGGGAGGACTTAGAATCTGCTGATCATTTCTCCGTAGCAAGGAGATCAAAGGGCGGTAGTCAAGATACGAGAACTCTAATTTGACCCCGGTCCAGCTTTTCTTTTTAATGAAAGGGTTAAGCTTCTCTAAGGTCACCGTAAAGGAGCAAATAGTGTGACTAAAGGCAGCTTTGGGATCTACGGGGAAGACAAAGAAGGATTGGCGAATCCCCTATTGTTAGTTATACGTATGGTAATGATAATTTAAATAGAAAAAATGGGCCGTTACAATTTAACTTTTTCACCACCAAAGAATGGGTACAGTAAACTCTTTTTAGCTGTTTTTATGGCCTTTAGTTATGGTCAATTTCAACAATATAATTTTATATCAAATAAAAAATACATAAACTTTGTAAATTGCAGAAATATAAAATTAAACATTTTCAATTTTTTTTTAAAGAAGACTGTTGATATTAATCAGAAGTAAAATGGGGTAAATTTAGTAAGCTGTGATGATGTGATGTTGCCCTTAGCAACCTATCGGACTCTAGAAGACAATAGATTGAATCTGATTGGTTGCTATGGGTAACATCCCATCCCATTAGAACTCCCATCTTAGTAAATGGGGGGGGGGTGTTGGAAGGGTTTGTGAAGTAAAATTTTTAAAGTTTTAAGGGCCTGATTCACTAGTGACCCATCCCTGACATATTCGCTCCGGGAACCGATGGTGCGGCTCTGTGCATGCGTATACGCGGGTTTACGCATGTACAGGTCCACTGTGCATTAGCCCAGAGGGGGGCGGGCAGGGGAGGGCAGGGGCTAGGGCATGGGGATGCCTAGCGTTTCCTGGGCGTGCCCACAAAAAATGTTGGGTGCATCCAGAAAAATGCTGGGTGTCCCCATGCGAACACAGGGGGGTCGAATCCTGCACGGGGCAGGGTGGCTGACGTCACGTGACATCAGAGCCCGCTCCCTTCTCAGACATTTCCAAGCCAAATAAAAGTCAGTTTAGGGAAAAATCATTTGATGCTCGGAGACCATGGAAAGATTCCCCCCCCCCCCCCCACACTTGCATGAGAATGGATGTGTATGGATGAGTCAGCGTACACATCCATTTGCGTGGTTCACGGGGGATTTACAGGGGGGGCGTTTGTTCGCCCGGCGAGTGGCGTTTAAACTGCTCGCTAAGCAGTGAACAGCCGCCACCTATCGAGCGGTGCTGAGTCAGGCTGTAAGTGTCTTTGTTTTTGATATTGCAATGACATCTGAAAGAATTAAGCTTCATTCTAATTAAGATCCATAAATTCTACCATAGCGTCAACTACTGACATGGATTGTCACATGTCATTCAGGATCTATTATCTACCTCAGCACACAAGCACATGCGTATTGGTAAAGGAGGGATGCAGTTAAAATCCCGGCGGTCGGGATCCCGGCGTTCAGAATCCCGACGCCGGAATCCCGACCGCCGAAATGCCGACACATTCTCCCTCCTGGGGTGTCCACGACACCCCTGGAGGGAGAATAAATTAGTGTGCCGAGCGTAGCGAGGCACCGGGCCCGCTGTGTGGCGAGCGCGGCGAGCCCGCAAGGGGGGGCGATCCACGTCCCCCCCTTGTCGGCATTTCGGCTGTCGGGATTCCGGCGTCGGGATTCTGAACGCCGGGATCCCGACCGCCGGGATTCAAAACTGAATCCGTAAAGGAAACCCTAGAAACGTTACCTGTTTATTATCTCTGTGTAATTTACAATTGTAGATTTTATTTACATTGGTGCAAAAATGTTTATATTCATTCACAGAGAATCATCCTAATAGACATCATTCTATCTATACCATTTCAATGCACAGAGACAGCACGCTACTTTATCCAGGGCCAATGTAGCTATTGTTATCATAATCCTTATAATCCAGGCAATTATCCTCATCTGTGGGCATCTCTAAAGTCCCATACTCACTGGAAACTGAAGGATACCGTTAACGGTATCCAGGGCCGTTTCTAGAGGCGGACAAGCCGTGCAGCAGCCCGGGGCGCCGCACGGCTTGTCCGCCTTTGTTAGACAGCTGGGGCGCCAGGCAGCTCTACTAACACCGCTGCCGCAGCCTTCTCCCTCTCCCCGGCGTCTGTCCAGTGTGTCCACACATAAGCAGAGCAAGGTGCAGCAAACAGTCCCTAGAGAGATAGGCGCCCCAAGCATTTTTGCGCGCTGTCACTTTAGTAGGTGACAGCGCATTCAGCCAATAGCAGCGCAGCGCATCCTTATAAGCCAGTCAGTGCGCTGCTTACTTTGTAGTAGCGCAGGAGTGACTCTGTCCAGCGCCCGCCGCCTATAGTGTCCCAGCACTAGTGTGTGACTGTGTGCCTCTCAGCAAGTCCCCGCTGTGTGTTCCGCCGCTGAAAGGCGACAAGCCCAGCGCTGAGAAACTGTCAATCACCGCCCTGCTCTGCCGGAGTTTCCCTGCACACAGCTCCTGCAGCGCTCGAGCCCCGCAGACCTCATGAAACCCCCAAGTTCAATTCTGCACCCTGTACAGAGCTCCAAGCCTTTACAGGGTGCTTTGCTGTCCATTACATAAAGCTGCAGGAGAAGATAAGTATCTGCACCAATACACCTACTGAATATATTGTTGTACACTTGCCTGTAACTGTGATATATGTACATCAGTTATTCTGCATATATGGAAGTTAACCCTGTGCATACTGTTCAAAATAAACCACAACTCATATAACAGACCTAAGCTAACACTGGTGGTCCACGGGGCATCTGATGTAAGCGCTGCTGCTGACACCTGTAAGCCGCCAATATGGCCGCTGGTCCCGGAGGAGGACTGCTATGCATTCCCAGTAGCAGCAACTCCTCCTCCCATGGGAGGCCTGGTAGCATTGGACAGGGGCAGATAGGACCACTGGGATGTCCCATAGCCCCCTTGGCGTCTCTCACGCTTATCGCTGGAAGCCGCTGCTACAGCTAGTGAGCACTTTATGGTTCCTGAGCTGTATCAGCATGTGTAGTGAAACTCCCATGGGCTGCAGCCTGTCGCAGAGGAGAAAATACCTCTGCTGCGCTGTGCCAGACCTGCATGTGGACCCTCTGTTAGGGAGTCCTGCCGCTGTGATATAATGGTGAGCTCACTGTCAAGGAGCCTGGTTGGGTCTGGTTGCTGTGTGTAAGAAGAAGGGGTTGTCAGTGTCATGTGGGCGGAGTGGAGGATGTCTGCATATAGTATGTGTTCTGTCAGCTGTCAGTGTGAGATGTCAGCAGGGAATACATACAGCGTTCAGGGTGCTGGCGGTCAAAAGACCGACCCTGGCATCGCAATACTAAGAATACCATATGGGGTTCCATAGGTGCACTAACCTACCCCCTAATCCTCCCTTGCAGCAGTAATGTAGTGTAGGGTATAGACATGTCAGTCGTGTAGGGTGTAGAGGGGTCAGTAATATAGGGTAGGGTATAGATGGGTCAGTCGTGTAGACTAAAGATGGGTCAGTCGTGTAGGGTATGTAGGGGTCAGTAGTGTAGTGGCAGGTATGTAGGGGTCAGTAGTGTAGGCTATAGAGAGGTTGGTAGTGTAGTGGCAGGTATGTAGGGTTCATTAGTGTAGAGACAGGTATAGAGGGGACAGTAGTGTAGGGTACAGAGGGGCCAGTATTGTAGTTGTGTGTATAGTGGTGTTAGCAGTGTAGAGGTGGCTATAGATGGGTCAGTAAAGTAGAAGCAGATATATAGGGGTTAGTATTGTAGTTGTGTGCATGATCGCAGCTGACTGCATGACACGCCGGCATCTTTGTAGCTACTCCCTGTTTAAATGTCCACATAATCACTTCATTACAATCACTTTTCTATGAAAAATATCATTATGAGCAGGATTGCAGTGGCACCTTGGTGCATGTGCTGGGTCAGTAGTGTAGGGTATAGAGGGGTTAGTAGTATAGATGGGTCAGTAGTGTAGGGTATAGAGGGGTTAGTAGTATAGATGGGTCAGTAGAGTAGAGGAGGGTATAGAGGGGTCAGTAATGTGGTGATGATTATAGAGGGTTCAATAATGTAGTGATGATTATAGAGGGGTTAGTAATGTGGTTGCGGTTATAACAGGGTCAGTAGTGTAGAGTAGAACTAACGTCTGTGCTAGGGGCACCAACCAAAATCTTGCCAGTGAAGGGGAAGGAGAGAGGCGTGATGCCCTCATCTCCCCTCCCCAAGGAAGCAGCAGTAGAGGCGATGGCAGCAGGGGGAGACCCAGAGGCAGTGAGTTTGGCACTGTGGGGGAATATATGTGTGGCGCTGTGGGGGCATATTTGGCACATTGGGGGCATATCTGGCACATTCGGGGGCATATATCTGTGGCACTGTGGGGTCATATTTGGCACTGTGGGGGCATATTAGTAAATGGCATCAGTTGTGCGTCAGCGGCGCGTGGGGCATAATGTGTAATGGGCATTATGGTGTGGGTAGTATTGTGTAATTGCCATCACAGTGTGGGGTCTAATGGGCATCACGGTGTGCGACATAATGTGTAATTGTCATCACGTGTGCGACATCATGTGTAATTGTCATCACGGTGTGCGACATAATGTGTAATTGTCATCACGGTGTGCGACATAATGTGTAATTGTCATCACGGAGTGCGACATAATGTGTAATTGTCATCACGGTGTGCGGCATAATGTGTAACTATCATCACGGTATGCGGCGTAATATGTAATTGTCATCACGGTGTGCGGCGTAATGTGTAATTGTCATCACGGTGTGCAACATAATGTGTAATTGTCATCACGGAGTGCGACATAATGTGTAATTGTCATCACGGTGTGCGACATAATGTGTAATTGTCATCACGGTGTGCGGCATAATGTGTAACTGTCATCACGGTATGCGGCGTAATATGTAATTGTCATCACAGTGTGCGGCGTAATGTGTAATTGTCATCACGGATAAATAGTGTATAATGATTTAAGTAGCCTGTCATTGTTTGGCCTTGATCTCTGAGGTGTACTAGGTAACTGTGTGGCCTTCAGCTGGCCAACTTAAGTGCGGGAGGACAATGACAATTCCTGCGGTAACCAATGTCTGGTCATGCAGGTTGCGAAAGTGTGATGTAAGGTAATTGTTTACCTGCTAGACCACGCCCTTATATTAAGCCACACCCCCTTTTAAAATTACGCCACACCCCCTATTTCTTCCGTACCATGTTATGTATTTGGGGGGGGGGGGGGCGCATTTTTATTTCTTCGCCCTGGGAGATAAATTGGCTAGAAACGGCCCTGACGGTATCATTAAGTGACTTCACAGCAGTTGTTGATGATATAGGGCCAGATGTATCAAGCTTCAAAAAGTGATAACCAGCCAATCATCTGTCATTTTTCAAACCCATCCTGTAACATAGTAGTTAGGAGCTGATTGGCTGGTTGTCTATAAGATACATCTGGCCTATAGCCAATGTTGAGTTGCATGTCCAGACGCTGGGGGACATCATTGTCAAAGGCTCCTGTCTCTTCTCTTTTAAAAACGGCAATCATTTTCATGGCAAAATCTAAATCTGTTTTTCCGTATAAATGATCGCTGCTTTAAAAAATTGGAAAATCTCTCCCAAAATGTCTCACTTTCTAAATATCACATCCTATTACATCTGGCCCTGAGTTTCCAATCCATCTGAAGATGACTGTGATCATGTAATCTATTTTCAACTCATTGGATTCCCTCGGGCTGTTTGCATACCTCCCAACTGTTCCACTTCTAGAGGGAATGTCCCATTTTCGGACGCACATCGTCTATTCATGCCCCCACAGCAGCGAAAACGGGGCGTGGCCTTGTGGGAGGGCCACTAGTATAAGCCACGCTCCCTTCTCACCAGCCCACGTCCCCCTTAATTTTCGAGCGCGCCTGCGCCGCATTCCAGCGTCCCTCCTCGGCCATCCTGAAAGTTGTTATGTGTTTGTTTTACCTGTGGGTAGTCCAGAGTGTGAAGTCAGTTTGACCATTGACACTTACCTGTTCTTTCATTGTGAATTTTGGAAATATCTGTCTGTCTTTCAGTTCTACAGTATATCCCCGTCATATATGCTGTCCAGACAAAACCTTAATAAGCTTTGGGGTATTTTGGGGCACGCCTATGCATGTATTCTACATGGGGTATTTACTTCTTTATCTTGGATGCTGCTCCCGTCATGCGATGCAATTTTTTGTGCTGATGGGCATGAGTGGGTGCCCATTGTATCCGCCCACATCTTTTGGGCATCTAAACACAACAAGCCCAGTAGTTTAGAAAGGATTCGCTGCTACAGTATATGCATCTGAACCCAGTGCATTTGGCTGCGACATGAACAATAAGAAATGGGTACCCAGTAACTTGCGCTCAATGGCACAAACAATTGAATAAGGCACAACATTTTAGATGGAAGCTGCAGGAGGAAGAAAACAATTGAATTTTCCCTATGATATGAACCTTGGGAGGCACAATTAGTCTTTATTTGGTCTATCTGGGAAACCTAAGGCCGCTCCTGTCCTCAGAGTCCCCTCACAGTGCATGTCTTACCGATCTCCTTATTGGGGAACAGGTGTGCTCTATATATTAGTGGAGGACACATTTTAAAAGATCCACAGTTTGTTCCAGTTATTACATTTGTGAAGCTGGAATCTGTAGAACATGCAATGTTCGGGACCCCTGATGACTGACGTTAGGGAACACTGATCTAAGGTATAATGCTGGATTACTGATATTGCCAATGGTGGGTATATATTGTACTTGTGATCCCAACCTGATGGACTCCTCCAATATGGCACTTAGGGATCTGAAACCCAAGACCCCACAAGTCGTGTGGTCACTTCTGCCTGGGGCCCTGTTACTTGTTTGGAGGATTCTGTGTTACTACCCTTTATACCAGACCCGTGGCTTCAACCAACCTCTAATTGGTATCAATGGCTGCTGTCCCCTGACTAAGAGTCATAGACCACTGATTCACTGCATTAACTACACAAACTACTTGACGTCTTTTTTTCCATCGATTCCATCTGACGAGCCTTCAGATTATGGTCAATTGACACCAAATGACTTATCGTCTGCTTCTTCCATCATGCCACATGACCTCGATCCCTTCTCTGACCCAATTTATCCAACTTCTACTTCAGTTATATTAATGCCACATGATGCAGATACAGACACTGAAGGCATCAGGCTCATGGTTACCACCTAATTCAATGCCTATCTTGATTCTTGATCCAATTTCATCAGTCACTTACAGGAAAAGCAGACTTGCTTCCAGATCCAGAGCAGCCATATCCAGCTTGACTTATATATTCATATGCCCCCCTTTAATTAGATCCTGAGTTACCATTTGCTCCTATGCCATCAGAACCAGCCTTACACTTTCCACCTATCTGGAGTCTGGAAATACAAAGTTTGAAAACATCTAAAGGCTACTTTGAAGGCAGGAGCCTTCTGCCATGGAATGTCCTGTCATGGCAGCTGTTAGTGCACTGAGCCACAAGATCACTCAACAAAATTCTGTTTAACCAGAATATCGTGCCTAGGTTTTGTAATCCAAACTGTTTTATACTGCTGATCCGAACTCTGCTCTGCCTGCTGCCATTACTGACTGTGGCTTGTTTAGTAGTTTGATTAAGGATAACCCTCTCTAATCTTGGCACCTCTACGGTCACGTTGCAGTCCTCTTACAAGGCCCAAGGTACTTGAAGCAGCTTCTGATTCCATACTGTCCCATTCGATTACTGCAATCTGTGGATGAAGGACATTTAGCAGTACCTAGAATCTTCCATAATTTGGGGTTGAGCTTTTAGACATGCAACTCTGACCCTTCGGATCTTACTTCCCCGCACAGTTCAAGAGGCCCCCACTCTAGAATCCTTTAAAACATACTCAAGTCTTTCCTGTTTACTCAAGAATTTCTGTAATTCCCTTAAGTCTAGTTTATGAGAATATTTTATGTACTACATTGTTCCTGTACTGTATTACATGTATTCTATCTGTTAAGCACCTTGAGTTCTATCGGAGAAAGAGCGCTATATAAATAAAACTATTATTATTATTATTATTATTACAGCTCCCTACTCTGTTTCCACCTGCAAATGTTGCACTCATTGTGCAACTACCTTGGTTCTTGAAATACCATGTGCCTTGTGATGTGCAGTATCTGGTGCCATTCGCACTAACAGTACTAAAAAAAGGGCTTGTTCACATATAACTGTTGCACTGTATTGTGCATTTAGTACCATGTGAGCACAGTGTAATGTGTCAAGTGCCGGATGACTCACAGTCAGGATTTCAACAGTCATTTCTGAGACATTGGAGTCCTGACTGTCAGGAGCCCCACAGTTGGAATCCTGACTTAAGAGGGCTATTTTCCCATAATGGGGGTCCACAACCCCCATAACGGGAGAGTAGAATAGGTGGCGATCGCAGCGAGTTTGCAAGGGGCTTGAATGCACTCACCACCCTGTCAGGCTCACATGTGTTACATGCCTGATGCACTTCGATGCTCCCATTTCCCTTTTTTTTCCAGCGAGGTTCGCTTTTTTGGCGAGAAGGCCAGTCCTCTCTCCAAAAATGTTCCTTGCCCTATCCAATGCTCCCGTTTCACCAAATAAAAACAGAGGTTTGCCCTGTTTGCCGCTTGATTATCGTCATTGTTCGCCGTTGCTTTCTTATGGGAAATTTTGTGTACCTCGCCGTTTGTGTATTCAATGCAAAAATGGACAACACTGCTCACTGGTTTTTTTTGGGGGGGGGGGCTTGCCTCTCCATTTGGATCTTGGCATTTTTTTAGGTGAATTGAACTTACGTACTTATAAAATAAATGTATTTTCTTTTTTTTTCTTTGGTGTCTGCAAGTGTATTTTTTTTTTATTTGAAGGATCTATATTATTATTTTTCCTTTGGAAGTGCCACATTAATATATTTTTATTTGTTTGTGGTACATTTTTTCTAACTGTATATTCTACCCATGATTCACCTCTTCTTCCTCACTCCTTCATTTAGAGATACGCAGCTTTAGCTGCTTTGGAATAGTTTTTTTAAGGCTAATTTGCGTTTTGTATTAGCCCAAAGTCATCAGTCGCTGGTTTTATGCATTTGATAAAAAGTGATGCCCTATTTATGGGATTTGTAGGGTGATTTCATAAATTGATCATTCATAGACTCTCCTGGGTAAATTTACTAAGATGATAGTTCTATTTAAGATGGGTTGTTCCCATGACCAACCAATCAGATTCTTTCTTTTATCTTAGATAGAACTCCAATCTTAGTAAATGTTCATCTTCATCTTGTACTTCACATTGAGGTATCAATGGTTTTGAGATGGCTGGCATTCTATTCTTCGGAATTCTTCTGAACCTTGGAAAACTGGTAATTATAGGTCAGTTTGGTGATTGGCAAATTGACCTTTAAATTACTGTAAAAGTAAACAAAATATAAATTTTTATCGCTAATTCTACAAATCGATCTTCAGTAATTGCCTTCAAAAGAATCTAATCCATAAGATACTCAATAGATGCCTCTTTTATATCAACCTCCGGTTTTATGGGCCCCTTTGTTTATATCATCGTAATTGTTGCCTCCACCGATATGCATCAATCAATCTCAACATTTGCCCGCCCCAATATCTGTCCTTTACTCCAAACACAAGAGTGCAGAACTTGTACTTACGGGTTCTCTGTGCAATTCGTCTTGCCTATAGAAAGATTCATACTGCCTATAATGTATAACGTGTGCTAGAAGACCCTTTCTCGCAAGACGCGTTTACAGAGAAAGGGGTTAGAGGCCACCGTTACAGAAATGCAGGGTACTCTAGCTATGTTTAAGATAAAGAACATGATTAGCTCTGTTGTACTTGGCAGAAGGGTATTTTGGAGGCCCTACTACAGCACATAAATAAGCCATTAGTCAAGACACGCAATTTCTGGCAACAAGAAGGTATTTACTTAAGTGCAATAAACACTTTAGAAAAATAGTGGTTTTCATCGCTGCCATCTTTGCATTCGCTACTATTGGAATTACCAGCTATTGCGGGGAACACACTAATCTAGAACTTAGAAGTCCTGCAGTTTAAGGGAAATGATTGAACTATGCATTACCAGCAACGGCATGCCACTTCTGCTTTAACCGTGTCATTTCCGCAAAACCGTGTTACTCGATCCGACAACAATGCGTTGTTGGCAAGTGCAGTACATAATGGGTTAAGGATAAAAGCGTTGAAATTCAACATTTTACCCAGAACAAAACGCCTGTCATAGATTAAGGAGAATATGGAGGCTCTTAGTCTAATAGTGTACGTTTCAGAACGTAATAGTGCCGGCAGAAAGCAGGCGGTATATGTTCTGAATTACAGTACTTCCAAGGTGTTTTTGAGGCATTTTCATTTTTGTTGCATATGTGTCTAGTTTTTTACTTTTGAGCCAAGTTTGTTATATGTATGTATGTATGTATGTATGTGTATGTATATATAATTTTATATATATATATATATATATATATATAAGTAGTTATGTATATATATAAGTAGTTATGTTTTAATTATATGTATTAAAAAACACTGTAACGATCCTCCAGCGTGGCGATGCCTGCTCGGGGCGGGCAGCTGACATCACATGACATCAGCGCCCCTCCCCCAATTCGGCGGATAGCGTCATCTGAAAAGTATCAGCCACCAGCGAAAGATTTCTCCTCCGTTCGGCCGCGTGCGAGGGGGTGTGTGTTCGTCTACACATACCCTCGCATGGTAGCAAGGGGATTCCGGCGCCAGGGGTGGAGGGGTGCCTCGCAGAGCGGTCTGAATCTGGCCCATTTTTTCCTTGGCCACCAGTCAAAAAATAATTCAGGGATATATGCACTAAGCCTTGGTGAGATCGATAACGTGGACATATATAAAGTAACAGCCTATCAGATCCTAACTGCCATGTTACCGGCTGTGTTTCAAAAATGTCAGTTAGGATCTGGTTGCTTGGCACTTTGGCAACTTTATCTCTCTCCAATACTTATTCTGCAACTATACGCTGAATCGGTTGATTGACAGTTGACCACCGCGCCATTCGAATCAGTTGCATGTTCATGCTTGGTCCTGTCTCATCACCACTGGATATAAATAGTGGTTTCACTATAATGCCTGTCTTCTGTAGATGGCATTCATTCTACATGGGCAAACACCACAGAGTATGGATTTTTATTTATATATATATATATTCTTTAATGACACATATTTAAATATAGTAATCGTAATTAGAGATGTGCAGGTTCTGATTTACTCTGATTTACTCTGCTTTCAAAGCAGGATCTTATTGGCTATCAACTGTCAACAACTGTCATGTGATTTGGGACAGCCAATAAGATCCTGCTTTCAAATCAGAGTAAATCAGAGTAAATCAGAACCTGCACATCTCTAATCGTAATGATTCTTTAGGTGGTATCAAGCCTTTTGGGTGACCCGACAAATTGTCAGACTGCTGCCCGCTATACTATGATAGTAAATTAAATTAAATTTGACCATATTTTTTTTTATGTAGTTGTTACCCTGCCGAGTCTCCTAATGTGTCATACTGTGTTGGTTATATACAGCCATGTATGAGTTATGCTAGGTACACACCAGGACGACTAGGGCCCGATCAGCACAATCTAGATCCAATTCCGATCAATCGGATGTAGATTGTGTGCTGATTGGGCCCTTTTCTGACCTGGTGTGGAGCGATTCCGATCCGATGCGCGGTCCCGCGGGTCGGTCGGTCGTTATTGAGATCCTACCTGCTGCAGGTAGGATCTCAATGACGACCATAGAACCGGGTGCGGGTCGCCATCGGATCGGACCCGCTCACGGTGCACATCGTGAGCGGGTCGTGCCCTCCCGCGTCATCGTGAGCGGGTCGGACGAGACACTGACGACCCGCTCACGATGTGCATCGTGAGCGGGTCGTCCTGGTGTGTACCCCGCATAACATTTACTGCCATGCAAAATTTTTTGTTGAAAAATATGAACCTTTTAGATTGGTGTATAAAGTAGGGATGTGCACCGGCCAATTTTCGGGTTTTGGGTTCTGATTACCTTGAGGTTTTGGGTTCTAATTGGTTTTGGCAAAACACCTCCCAAGTGTTTTGTGTTTGGATTTTTGGGGTTTTGGGTTCTGATTTTTTTGTTAAAAACGCATAAAAACTGCTTTAAATCGCAGAATTTGGGTTTGTTTTTTTTTGCTCCTACGCTATATTAACCTCAATAACATTCATTTCCACTCATTTCCAGTCTATTCTGAACACCTCACACCTCCCAATATTGTTTTTAGGGCAAAAGGTTGCACCGAGGTAGCTGGATAACTATGCTAAGCCACACAAGTGTGCGGCACAAAAACGTGGCTCATGTAAGAGTGGCACTGCAGCGGTAGATACGGCAGTATTAGGCAGTGGGCCCCAGACCAGACAGTAGATACGTCAGTATTAGGCAGTGGGCCCCAGACCAGACAGTAGATACTGCAGTATTAGGCAGTGAGCCCCAGACCAGATGGTAGATACGGCAGTATTAGGCAGTGAGCCCAAGACCAGACAGGTAGATATGGCAATATCAGGCAGTGAGCCCCAGACCACACAGGTACGGCAGTATTAGGCAGTGAGCCCCAGACCACACGGTAGATACGGCAGTATTAGGCAGTGAGCCCCAAAACAGACGGTAGATACGGCAGTATTAGGCAGTGAGCCCCAGACCAGACAGGTAGATATGGCAGTATTAGGCAGTGGGCCACAGACCAGACGGTAGATATGGCAGTACTAGGCACCAGACAGGTAGATAAGACAGTACTAGGCACAAGACAGGTAGATACCTCAGCAATACTAGTATTGTGCACCAGCAGAATTTATAATAATTAATTTTATTATTAGGTACTGCTTGGCAGTGGCACTCAGTGGCACACGTCAGTGCACAAGCAGCATGGAATTATTTTTTACAGTCCCACACAGCACAAGTATTTTTTTTTTTTATTAAATTAGATATAGCAGCTTAGTATGTACTTGTGCTACTAGGTAGGTACACTTAGGCAGTAACACTGCCAGTGGCAACAGTGGACTGAGTAAATAATACTGGCAACCTCTATTCACAGTATTCAGTGCAGGCAGGCAGCACCAGTGGACTATATATAATTCAATTAATTATTAATAATATAGCAGCCCAGTAGGTAGAGAAAATAAACTACTAGGTAGGTAGGTAGGCAGGCAGGCAGTAGCACTGCCAGTGGTCACCACAAAAGGTAGTTATTATATTACACACCACCAGTAGCTTTATGCAGTGCACCAGCAGAATTTATATAATAATGATTAATTTTATATTAGGTACTGCTTGGCAGTGGCACACGTCAGTGCACCAGCAGCATGGAATTATTTTTTACAGTCCCACACAGCACAAGTATTATTTTTTTATTAAATTAGATATAGTAGCCTAGTATGTACTAGGTAGGTACACTAGGTAGGCAGTAGCACTGCCAGTGGCAACAGTGGACTGAGTAACTAAATAATACTGGCAGATTCAGTGCAGGCAGCACCAGTGGACTATATATATAATAAAATTAATTAATATTATTAATATATAATATAATAATATTACAGGCACAGCACAGCACCAGAGGTAGGCCCCAGCACAGAGGAGACAGTAGTACTACAGGTACACAGTTAGACTGTTCTCCCAAGCAGAGAGGAGAACAGAGTACACAGCAGCACTGAGGGAGACAGCCCCAGCGAATAAAATAATTAATCACAGCACAGCACACCAGAGGTAGACCGCACAGAGGAGACAGTAGTACTACAAGTACACAGTTAGACTACACAGCAGCACTGAGAGACAGCCCCAGTGATTGAAAAATATTGCGTTCAAGGTCAAGCTCAAGTTTAAGCCCCAGCAGCAGCACCAACACACCCTCTCCCAACCCACTACTTGACTGGAGTGAAGATGGCGGGCGCGGCAGCCTCTTTTAAAGCCTCGTGAAATCCGGCGCCTGGAGATGACGTTCTAATCACACGAACGGACCCGAGTCAGGCGGGAATCTCCGAGCGCTGCACAGAATCGGGCTCGGAATGATGACGTCTGTGGGGGCTCGGATCTCTGGAATCCGAGTCTGCACATCTCTAGTATAAAGGATGACCGATTGATGGAATGCACGACTTCCGGTTGACCGGAAGTGTGTTTGCTGGCGGACGATTGCTGTGTCTGGGCCGGTACAATGGCATGGCAAATGATGCAGCTCACTATGCTTAGCGATATAGAGCATTTAAATGCATAATATCAGGACCGCTAATATCTTTAGTACAGCGGTAGAACGTATAGAATGTGACTTCCTGTCTCGATGGAACGCAGACCAGAAATACTGTTGTTAATGATGGCCGTGCACACCACATTAAGGCATGAACAGACTGTTACTCATTGAACCTGTATTTGTTAATTGACACAGTGAGGTGTGTATAGAGGCTCTGTGGGGAAGGGAACTGTTTGTTAGTTTGACACGGTGCTGATGTGTGGTCATGATTAAGGCCACGTTGTTGTGGACTAAACGTCAACTTGACTCTGATGCATGATGTGTAAAGTTTGTATTGCCTTGAATAAAAAATGTTTTTGAAATTGAGGACAAGCCCTGATAAGTGCTATCCTTGTTGGGATTTTATATAAACTGTTTATAGAGAGAGAGAGGGAGAGAGAGAGAGAGAGAGAGAGAGAGAGAGAGAGAGAGAGAGAGAGAGAGAGAGAGAGAGAGAGAGACACAACCGTGTACCCTTACCCAGCAGGAGACAATTGCTAGGGTGACATTTGTTGGGGCGACATTAATGGTGTATCGTAAACCACAATAAACCATAAATATACTGATATATCCCCAAATAGGGATAAATGGAACTCACCCCATATTGGGGTGAGTTCCATTTATCCCTATTTGGGGATTTATCAGTAAATTTATGGTCTGTTATGGTTTACGATATAATAGATATTGCTTGTTAATGACTCACTACTTCATCATTTACAATGAACAATATATATATATATATCTTTGTAAATGATGAAGTCAGTCATTAACAAGCAATATCTATTAAAGTTAAAATGTTCACAAAATGTATTACACAGGGGGCCCCCAAAATGTATAGGAGGGGACCTCTAGCAGACACTGTGCGAGTCCCCTCTGTGTCTCTGGGAACATGGTGCCCAATCTCTGCTGCACATGCGAAAATCACAGGAAAAATGGCGGACGCTCAATTTTCTGGGTGTTTTCAGCTGCATTCCTAATGCAGGACTCCTGAGAGGTAATTAATTAAACATAGGTGCAGCGTGTGCGGTGTGGGCTCCGCTGAACTCACACTACACATATTATAGCAGAATCTTTTTTTTGCTCTAGATTCAAGTAATATTCTTATCTAGTAATCTTATACAGAGTGCTCCGTCTGGACCGAAATATTCATATAACCGTCTACCTACCCCCAAAATGCCTGTGACAAGAGGCGCACTTGACGATAGAGGTGCCAGAGTTCCATAGTCTTCCATAATAGGAGCGAGGTGCGGGGACTGAATCATCTCTGGTCACTGAGCGCTCAGCCTCCCCTCACTCTTATTGTTTTAGTGCGAAATCATTTCCTCAGGAAATAATTAGAGCTGCTCCACTTATTGCGTTAATAGATTAGTATGTACTCCAAACGATTCCCTCTATTTTCCTTTAGAGCTAATGATTTTTAAATATGAGAGTTATGTGCTTTAAAGGCTTAGTGACACTTTCCAGCGTTTGACTGACTAGCAATGGGGACAGCACTCAGCCATTTAACACCGCGCTCACTATTAATTAAAGGTCAATGATAAATCTCGGGGACTGTTATATAAGCACAGCGTTCGCAACAGGAAAGTAAAACTATCCTCTGCGGCGTAGCCCAATGAAATCTAGGCGTACATTTAATAAAGCTTTTAAAAATGAAAATTGGATGTTTCCCATAGCAACCAGATTCTGTCTATCATTTCTCTGTTGCCTCCTAGAAACGGCGAAACAGAATCGGATTGGTTGCTACTGTATATGCAACATCCAATATTTATTTTTTATATTAAATTGACCGCCTTAGATTTGCTCTTGAGGACAAAGTGATAATCCAAAATAAGTGCAATGCTATGGTATTATTTTCAATACTTTAATATTATATTACTAGATAATTATCATCATTTTTGCTAAATTGTAAAGACATTCTGGGTGAAATGTAATAGGATGAGAGAATCAGAAAGTGAGAGATTTGGTAAGAAATCTCCAGGGTTTTTTTTTTTAAAGCGGCAACCATTTACACTGATTTTGAAATGTAAATGATTGCCGCTTTAAAAAAAAACCCTGGAGATTTCTTACCAAATCTCTCACTTTGTGATTCTCTCATCCTATTACATTTCACCCTTGATATGAGTGAGTAAATCTGTTAGGTACTCTCCTACTGTATAGTACATAGCTGTAAATTTGGAGGATTGTTACATTCTGCGGAACATGGCAGGTGGGTGATTCTGAGGTTACTGTACATAATTTTTTTAAATACACATTAAATACAAGTATTTCAATGTAATGTTTTACTGGTACACATTGTCCCCTTCAGACAACCATAGCAACAAATGGTAGATTCAAGGAGTACTCGTCTATGTATAATGTGATAAGTAACCATCGGGATAAAGTTCATCTCTATCCATGAATTAGGGGTGGGATTCCAATCAGGGTGATATTGATTGACAGTGGATGTTACAACCAGTCATTCAGACAGATAAAGGATCAATAAACTTAGTTAATGTTATCATCCCTTACATTTCCCACAAGCAGATCAGCTTAATGTAGGAGGCAGATCTTACACTGTATTATGAGTAAGTAATAGGTAAAATATATATATATATATATATATATATATATATATATATATATATATATATTATATTTTACCATCATCGTAGCAACATTGTAAAAAAGTCATTTTATCAGTATACTTTAGATCAGGAATAAAAAAAAAGAATAGAATTGATCCTATTTTACTCTCAAACAAGCTCCAATCTACATTGCTGGGGTCAGTACACATTCATTTAGATGATGGTGTTAATCTTGTTTCCAGCCTTAGTGCTCAGAAAGAATGCTAGTATACCTTCATGCATAATCATCCATACAAGAAAGGTAAGGCAATCTCACCCCAGGTACACAGAATATAAGTAAACCAGATATGGATTTCTGACCAGTCTGTGAGCACTCATGCCTGCCATCTTATCCTTGAGAGCAACAAATAATAATAGTCTTGTTCATAGTTGCCTACCCTCCTGCATTCTGCAGGAGACTCCCTGAAATAGCAGCAATCTCCCTCTCTTCCTCATTAGTCTTGCAATCTCCCTCATTTCACCTAGCCCACATTACACTGTTAATGTTTTTTGGGGAAAAAAGTAATTTGAGATAGAAACATTAACATTGAATCATCAGCACCAGTATAGTTCCTCTTACTAACTGCTTTGGGGCTCATCTACATTTGGATATAAGTAGTTTTAAAAGATTCCTCCCAGATGTAGCAGTACACACCTACGCTTTTAGGTGCCACGTTCACAATCTTTCCATATATGGAACTAGACACGCCCTTTGGGAGGAGTCTCAATGGGGCACTTGCAAAATTCTATTACCAACTATAATCTCCCTGAAACTAGTTTTCAAAAGTTGGAAGTATGGTCTTGTTTGTCCATTATTCCATCTGCCTCTGAATAATAGTATTCCAATTTTGAGATATTGTGATTAGTAACATTTTAATATAGATTGTAAGCTCCACCAGGGCATGGACTGGTGTAAATGTTCAAATATGCTCTGTAAAGCGCTGCGGAATATGTGTGCGCTATATAAATAACGTAATAAATAAAATAAATAACCCCCGGATAGGGCAAAAATATTCAAAAAGAACATTTAAAAGGATACATCAGACAAATACGATTCAAGCTTCTCAGTAATTGTTGAATTATCAGCATATATTATAGTCACCCAAAATTATGTGTCATCCACAAATAGTGTAGAGGGAAATACAGTAATGTGGATGAGACAGCAATAAAAGATATTCTCATATCATCATGTTTATTAGATCGCTTAAGGGTGATCTACTCAGCTTGGCGGGTCTATGTATGCACCCAACAGCCAATCAGGTTAGAAGAATAACAAATATCTTTTTTTTTTTTTAAATGTCTCATTTGATTGGCTGTAGGAAGCACAGATTCATCAAGCTAGCTGTATACAGAGATATACGTTAGCAAATAGATAAGATCTATTACATCTAACCATTCGGTTTTTAAAGTGTCCATGTTCTAATGAGTCCGCCATGTTAATGCCCCACCAGGCTTCTCCTTCCATTGTTTTGACTCTAGCCTTGCAAACCAGAAGGCTGACAAATACACTGTTATTTTATAATTAGGATTTTCGGTTTTAATTAACCTGTGTAATAATCCTCATTAAACGACTTCAAAGAATGCTGTGACAATCGGAACACAACTTAACTCCTTCATCTGCCACCCAGAGGTGATGTACCACTGACGGCTGTACCGACGGCCACCCCTGTCCTTGCTGTCTCTGCTGTGCTTGTAACTGTAATTACAATACCGCATATTAGTCCACTGGTGACCAGGATTTACACTCCGGCATATTAGCACACCTGCTGCCACTTATACATATTATCTAGTGCCAGACTCACCTGCTCATTCTTCGTCTGCAAAAGGAAATGTTTTACAAATTCAAATTTTAAATATAAATAACTAAATAAATATATAAATATATATATATATATGTGTCGAGAGACGCTCTTTAACATTCCTTTAATTTTAAATGAAATCATTTCGCAGCTCCTCTAAGACGATGTGTAAATATTTGCAAATTAGGAAGAGGTAAGACCAGCAAAAAAAATCCTTAATTACCTCTTTTAAAGTACCATATTGATTTCAGCTGCAGATTTCAAATAGGACTGAATGGCTCCTAATGAAGTGGATTGTTTAATGCAAGGTGCTATTCTGCAAAGGAAGGCAGTTTCCTGCTTTTCATTAACAGCAAATCCAACCCAAGTGCTTGAAAGCTGTCTGTATTATAAATAAAATCCAGCGACGGCGATAATACACTGTAACCGCTTCCCTAAACTAAATTATGTCCACTTGTATTGTCAAATCATTCCATTAAGCGATGCCACAGTTTAATCTAAAGGACATATCATGTGGATTATTATCTGACTGATGAAGAATAATACCCAGAAGAGAGCCCTCGGTTTTATTTAAAAGACAATATTTGGTGATTTATGACAGGTCACCCACATTTGCAAACACAGAGCCATTTTAATTGTCTATTTATTTAAATCAACATTTTTTTTCCTCTCCACCAATGACATTTATTCATTCACTATTTCAGTGGTAGAGTAACCTACAATGATCTCCCATGAAGTCATTTAAAGTATAAGCGCTTCGGCGATATACAAATCTATTGTAGTAATAAAAAATATAATAAGCGCAGATTCGAAGAAACCCTGTATTATAATCCAATAAGACTTTCAGTCCTGTAATAAATATAGTGGGCTCAGGTTTGATTTGAAGAGGATTTCCTGGCTATATAATAAATAATAAGAAAATTGGATTTTTTGAATTTTTTTTATTTTACGACAAGATTAAAGGAAAAATTCCCGCAGCTTGTTGTATACCTGCCACCCTCGGGCGAGCGAAGATGCCGGGGCATTGGATGTCTAACTTGACAATCCCTGATCGAAAATGCCCTTGTTTAAAGGGAAGGTTCCAACTGTTTTGGTAATATTTATATTGAGGCAGCAAGATACATAACTGGAAATGTTCATTGATTTTCCGATTGTTCTCTTTATTTCTCCTTCGGTATCTGAAGATAACAGGGGGCTGACCCATTCTGCACCAGCTGGGAATACATTACCCTGGAGGGTGACAATCAGACGACGGTAGCAGGTTACCGAGGCGGAGGGCAGCAGCAACAATTTGCCGGTGTGTGCTAAATAAATAATAATAAGTCTGTGCTTCACGTAGAGAATTTGGACAACTATTTTTTTTTTTTTTACGATCAGAGATTAGCGCTCATCCAGAACAAGCAAACAATTTGTTATCGGCTGGAATAAAACCCTACCTGCCTTCAGTGGAATTTAGCATTCGGTACTAAGCACAACGTTTTCCCTGCGGAAAAAAGCTTGACCAGGGTATTTCGCATTTACAAAGAGGCAGGTTAAACAGTTAAACGCTAGCAAATCCTTCACAGCCCTGTGGGAAATTCCACTTTAATCCTGAACTTATAGGAGGACAATCAAAAGCCAAAAGCCTGGGTAACAAATGTGATCCGTGGTTACAAGTATGTTCTCCTGGGATGGCAGGAGATGCTCCCTGCACAAGCCCAGGAAGGATAAATACCTTAATGATGATACAGATAGTGGATGCAGAAGCAGCGCCTGGCTACAGACATTCGCTTCCAATTTCATGTTGCATCATAAAAAGGCAATTGTGCTGGAACTGAGGAGGGCGAGCCAGTCCTGATTACTGAAAACTTGAAGTGTGGCTTTAAGGAATGATTAATGACAATGTCAGAGTTAAAACAGTGGCACAATGAGAAGTTATCTCTAATCCACCTGCTTGCAGACTGTGATTGTAAAACCAGGATACAAACAGACTCCCCCCCCCCCCCCCCCCCCCTGCAACCATCCGAACCCAACTCCCTTCCTTCCCCCGCACAACCTGATAACAAAAAAAAAAAAGCTGTAATACAGGGGCAGGAAAATCATAATACAAAGGTGCAGAACTGTAGATAGGTGTTAATGTCACGGGTAAAAAGGTGTGTGTGCGAGAGACAGATATTAAATTGTGCTGTATATGGCCTTGTCCACAGATAGCATTTATTTCTTTTTCATCGCTGCGAGGTGACACAAAAGGCCGCGCTTTTAGAAGAACCTTTTAACGTGTCTTCTCCTTACGTCCTCTGTAATGAGGTTCCCCCCCCCCCCCCCCCCTCCTTCCACCAACACTCCAGACATATCTGCTTATATTTCTAAGGCTTTTTAAAAAACGTCAATACCTCTGGCACAAATAATGTTTTTTGCAGGCCTCATTCCGAAACGCTTAATGTGTTATTCCTACAGGCTACAAGTTAGCGCTATTTTCTAGTACACAGCGTGGAGGGGGGGGGTGGCGAGGTGGAGTATAATCCCTATTGTTACCATAAGCTCGACAAGAAACCCCATCTACTAATTATAAATATTTAGGAAATATGGCAGGAACGCTGTGAGGGAAATAAATGTCTTTTCGACAGCATTTCTTTATTTAAAGCTGAATTATTTACTACGATTCATATTTATTTCCCTTTGGTTGGAAAAATGCAGCCTCCTTTTCATCGGCGAACACCAGCTTCTGTTATTATATATTATTACTGTGTTTATTGCTTGCGCACGGTAGAAAAATAATATTTGTAGAGGTGCTTAATTGTCTCGCGTTTTTCCCCCCTAAATGGATTTGGAAGGCGCTGCGTGGGTAACACGTGCCAGGCGTTATTTAACCAACGCTGTCCCTTCTCAGACCTGTTTAACTACAGACAAAAGAGATCTGTGATCTGAAGCTTCCAGTACTGTATATAAAAAACAGATATGCTGTTGACCTCCGTAGAAGCAACAGAGAGAGATTGGAAATATTTGTATTTTTGAATACATATCTTTATTTCTAGAACGCTTTTCCATTGAACCTACCTACATCCCACTACAATGTGAGAATATGATATATTGATACTGGAAAACTTGTGGGTTTTGAAGCGTATTTTGTAAGTCTGAAGATATTAAACAAAACCTCCATTACTAACGCATTGTTTGCACTGAGGAAATGGCAATACTGCCACACTGAGGCTGGTCTGCGCTATGACACTTGGTGCGTTTGTGTTTTGTCTGACCATTCATAAGGTACTTTATATCACAATTTATCATTTGTTTATTACCAGTTATTTATATAGCGCACACATATTATACAAAAAAGCACATATGTAGCGCTTTTCAGATAATAGTTGAACATTCACATCAGTCCCTGCCCCAGTGGAGCTTACAATCTATATTCCCTACCACATGTACACACACACTTATTACACGATTTGCATCAAGCAATGTTATTATTGGGCAATACAGAGAGTGCAATGGTTAGTATTACTGCCTCACAGCGCTGAGGTCATGTGTTTGATTCCCACCATGGCCCCAACTGTGTGGAGTTTGTATATTCTCCCTGTGCTTGGGTGAGTTTCCTCTGGGTTCTCCGGTTTCCTCCCACAATACAAAAATATACTGGTAGGTTATTTGGCTCCCTAGAATGTCTGTTTGTACATGTACATGTGGTAGGGGATATAGATTGTAAGCGCCACTGGGGCAGGGACTGATGTGAATGTTCAAATATTCTCTGTACAGCACTGCGAAATATGTATATAAATAAACAATATACATCTTGTACATTGCAAGAACATACCGATAACGTCTTAAGTCATCATTTCCTAAATTTTTTGCACTAAGGTGAATTAATGAGCTTTTCGGACCAGCACCGCCTTAGGCACTGATAGAACCTGCCTGAATTAGTGCGTTTGCACATTCTACTTATAACTTAATTTTTAAGGGAAAAGTAGGGACTATAGAAAACATACAAAGTAGATGGGGGGGGGGGATGAAGATAAAATAGTTTTTTTTTTTTTAATTCACTGCCCGTAAACTATTTTGCCCTTGGCACATTCCCGATTGGCCTTGATGGTAAATATAGCCCTGCAGCCAAGCGAGTATTTATAATTCATTATTATGTATTAATTGTCCAGACAGACGGCAGTAAGGACAACGTACAACAAGTGCTTGGAAACGATAGTCAGGAGCTGCTCTTGTGTCTTACTGCCTAGATAATTCCAACCCGTCCGAAGGAGGCCGGCTGGTAGTTCTGCTTTACAGGTAGGGCAAACATGGCGGGTGTCGAGACGACATATATATTATACAACTCAACGAAGCGTGCAAACGAATAAAAAAAATCACTTGTATTCACTTAAATATAAAAATATGGAAAGCAGTATCTCACAAGTTATATGTGTATAATGCTAGGCATAGTGTTTATTTATCTGATGTAAGTATTTAGGTATACAGTATATCTTAGTGCGGTTTACATTTATACATTGATTGATTTTAGTTTATACGTTGCGAAGGTTGGCATTTTTCATTCTTTGAGTGCCAACATCTCTGTGAGAAGAGATGTTCAAAATATCCGCTTAAAAAAAAAAAACAGCATCGCCCACATTTGTTATATAAACTCAAATAACAAATGTTATATAAAAATAGATTATATTCTCTATATGATATGAAGTAAACATTACAGGTCGTTATGATGAATGAAAATGTTTGCTTGGCAATTTTCACACCTATTTCGACGAATTCCCTCGGCACTCAAAGGGTTAACAATAAATTAATCAGATAGATTAAGGGATAGTGAGAAACTCAAAAGCCTGTGTATAGTCAGCATCCTGTTATTGTAGTGTTGGACTCACTGATACATATTATATATATACGTATACATATGTATATGGTACACTTGAAAAAAGTTCATTAAAGAACTGAAACGTTGTGACATCTGTTTGGTCAGTATCGTGATTCATACCAGGAGTGCCGCACCATAGAAGCTGCATGTTATTTACCCTGTGAAGGCACCCGGGCTATCGTTTATATTACTAGGAGTGCCAGACCCACGATGTATATATATATATATATATATATATATATATATATATACATGTTTATTTTTATTTTATTTTTTAAAAGACCAAAGCACAGAGAGTTTCAGCTTTGTAAATAGCACAGAGATGACGTGCTGTCAGAGTTAGGGATGAATGATATGAGCTATATAAATAATGCCACATTCATGAAGCCTCTGGTTTGCTAATTACCAAGAGTCTCTGTGCAAGCACAGCCCTGAAAGGCTGGGGATAAGAAAGATGCTTTTATACCTGTCTGTCACACTGGGAATCTCAGCTGTGTAGACTGTCACTAAACTCCTCATGTCAAAGTCGGCAGGAGAGAAAAGCAGGAAGGATGGTGAGGGGGATTTTTTTTTTTTTAAATGAAAAAAAAAATACAGGGAGACGTATTTTTAATGAAAGCTTCTGCATGTGAATCGTTTGAATTGACATGGAGATATGACCAGACCCGCAACTGAAAGCAGACACAAGGTTTTACTTGTAATTACAAACTGGAACTGGGGAATCTCATTCACCCTCCTTGTTTGCTGTGAAACCATCATGCCTTAAGGGGTTAGGCCGTACTTTCTTTATTATGCATTGGGCCTGGCTGTTCCGCTGCAACTTTTTAATGAAGGGAATGGTAGACAGGTATAAACCGGTGTAGCGGCATCTAGTTGCTTCCCCGCTAGTGCTGTGCTGAAGGCCTACGCCAGTGGCTTGTACCCGCTACTTGTGTGCACACTGCTGTTATATATCTCTATATCGCGTACACACTTGTGTTTCCCAGTGCTGGGCGGAGTCACGTGGGTCCCTTCCCCAAAGGACCTTACACACATTAGGGACATTTTAAAAGTTAATGGATTGTGGGGTGAAATCCGTATTTGGTGCATACTTGGTCCTCCTGGATAATGGTACAGCGAGGAATCATTGTCTTGCACATATACAGTTACATATCATGTCCTCAGTAGTGCTGTTACAGATGTCCCCAGTAGTGCCAGTTACATATCATGTCCCCAATAGTGCTGTTACAGATGTCCCTAGTAGTGCCAGTTACATATCATGTCCCCAGTAGTGCCAGTTACATATCATGTCCCCAGTAGTGCCAAATACATATCATGTCCCCAATAGTGCTGTTACAGATGTCCCCAGTAGTGCCAGTTACATATCATGTCCCCAGTAGTGCCAGTTACATATCATGTCCCCAGTAGTGCCAGTTACATATCATGTCCCCAGTAGTGCTGTTCCAAATGTCCCCAGTAAGTTTTTAGCAAAAAAAATATTATTTTTTTCACTTTCTGAAATGTATGGTTTTTGGAATAATTCTGATAATGGATATTCGGATACGGGATACTCAACCTGTATACATTTATCTTGATAACATTTCATTTTATTATGTCTAATGAAAGCATTTACATATTTCAGTAGTGGGGAAATTTCTTGAAAAGTGTCACCATGTTCTGTACATACTGTATGTATTTTATACCCATTACTTTGTCCATTATATGACGGCTGAATTTGGTGGAAGCAGCTGAATGATGACGATATTAGTGTAATTGATTTCTTATTCTGCTCAGTATTATATGGAAAACTTTCATTGTGATCTTATAGATCTTTAAGGTCCTCTTCCCGCTTTCTTTCTAGATGAAGAATGTATTATAAAATGTGGACAGTTAACAATTATTTTGTTACCTGTATTACAACACAATTTGCTGTTGTTTTTTTAAGAATTTGTAGAAATATTAATTAAGAGGAAACTTTTAAAATATGTTATCTCTATATGTGTTTTTTTAGCATGATGTTTAACTTAATTTATTTATTAACAGTTTCTTATATAGCGCACACATATTCCACAGCGCTTTACAGAGAACATTCACATCAGTCCCTGCCCCAGTGGAACTTACAATCTATATTCCCTACATCATGTACACGCACACAGACATTGTAGGGTTAATTTTGTTGGAAGCCAATTGACCTACCATTATATTTTTGGATTGTGGGAGGAAACCGGAGTACCCGGAAGTAAACCCTCGCAAGCATGAGGAGAATATACAAACTCCGCACAGTTGGAATCGACCATGGTGGCAATCGAACCCATGACCTCAGCGCTGTGAGGCAGTAATGCTAACCATTCCACCATCCGTACTGCCCTATGCAAGGAATTAAATATATGTTTTGTATAGATACAGTAGATATATAGATATCTAGTCTTAACCTTAAAGTCTCAACTCAAAATGTTAACCTTAAAGGAGCCAAGTTCAATATTTATCTCTAGTCTCAAGAGCTTGCCATTTATACAAACTATCTTCTTTGAGAACTTGTCCAAAACAAATAGAAACTTCTCTATAATACCCCTTTTACACCGCCGAAAAATCCGGGTCAGCGGCGGGTCAGACCCGGATCTTCGGCGGTGTAAATCCCTAACGCCGTGTCCCTTTACACGGGACTTCTACCCAGGTCCTGACCTGGGTAGAACACGGCTAGGACCTGGGTAGAGGGCGGTGTAAATGGGAACGCCGGGTCGGATGACCCGGCTCCCATTTACATGAATGGGGAACGTCCAACCTGCGGACCGCAGCGTCCGCAGGTTGGACGGGTTGTCAGCCTGACACTGACAGCCGGCGCTGCTGTCTGCTATACCCTGCAGACAGCAGCGGCGGCGGGGGAGGGAGGTGAACAGATGCCTGTGTGCGGCATCCATTCACCTCCTGTGCGACGGCAGGGGGAGTGTGCGCGGGGACTGGGGGCAGCCCAGCAGCTTACCTTAGTGCTGGGCTGCCCCCAGCAGCGTTCCGGTCCGGCGGCGGCAGTGATTGGCGCTTGGAGATGACATCATCCTGTCATCTCCAAGCACCGGGGGGGGGGGGCGCGGGTGCGGGCCGGGCCGGGCTGTCCGCCCGGTTTAAATTGCACTAAACGCCGGGTCGCACCCGGCTTGAACCTGGGTCTAAAAAAGCCGGGTGCGACCCGGCGTTTTGGTGTAAAAGGGGTATAACTAATCTATTACATACAGTATTCTACCAGGTGTGAAACAACCTACAGTATATTGTACCCTGGTACACGTGTTTACAATGTAATACAAGGGAAAAGTAGTATTTCATTAAATGCTAAAACAGGAACACAAGGGTACAGTAGTTCTGCAAACATATGAGAAGTTTATATAGTGATTAGACAAGGAAACACGTGGCACCACTAAAATACTGTCTTCATAGTCAAAACCAGTGTGGCTACACCACAAATACAGGCCTCTATTCTTAAGCGTGGCGTCAGCAGAGTTGAGAACCCATGTTCTGGATCAACACAACCTTATCTATCAAATTGCACTTGTACTATAAGATATTAAAGGGGCATATCTACTGTATTAAGCCTGGTGAAGTGATAAAGCACCAGCCAATCACCTCCAAACTGTAAAGTTACAGCCTAGGTTTGAAAAATGTCCGGAGCTGATTGGCTGGTCCATTATCGCCTTCAACTTTATCACTTCAAAAATCTGCCCAACGTTCCTTCTACTAAATTTGTTGGAGAGTCATATATGTCTTCAATGCTTTTTTGAATGCACTTTCGACCTGTGCTCAACACTATATCAGCCCCTGGGATTGCTTATTTTTTTAACATAAAATTTGTACACTTTAAAATGTTATCTACATTATTTAATCAATGCCTATAAGTGTCTCTTATCCAACGCACCTTAATAATCAAGAGGATGTTTCAAATTGTACTTGGCCGGATGAAAAGAATCCCGGTGGCTATTCAGCCAAGCGGTGATGTCAGAGTTCAAGAACATCTCACCCTGTAAAAGAAATCTAATTCTTGCCTTTGGAAACAGTGTAAGACCGAGGCATTACTACAGCATACAGCTGCTTCATAGTCATCAACAAACATAGCGTTCCACGTAGCGCCCCCATCAGTGGAATACATAAATGGTACCCTCGCAGTGGCTGTCATCTTGGCATGCTAAGTTAGGCATTTACCCATGAAAATCGGTGTAATGGCACAGAATAATCGCTCATTACAAAAGAAGAAAAAAAACCTCTGAGCGTTGTGGACATACATTTTTTTTCTGCTTCGTTAATAAAGCTTAATGTGTCTGAGTACAAATACCGTATACACAAATACACATACAGATGCCGGCAGTAAGATCAGACGTATTTGAGAGCGTTACTATTTTATTTAATGTTTGACGCAAATGATTCTATTGGTAATGTAAACTGTTTCGTCAGATCCAGGATTGCAACTTAACAACTGAAAAACAATAAATATATACGGTATTACCGATAGTTGGATCGCCAGGGAAAGAATTGGCTCCAGTTAAGAATCTTTCAAAATGTGTCAGTGAATAATGGGTACACCTGTGCACCTGCGGGGTTACCTGGAAAGAGTTTATGTATGGAATCCCGGTGCTGAAAATTCTGTCGATATAGGGATCTAAAGTAAAGTCTGATACAGGTAAGTCATTTAGGATGGGGTCACTGGGTCTACAAGCATTAGGTCGAAATGGTTATTAAGTCGGCACAAGCATTCGGTAGACATGGAAAAGGTTGACGTGAAAGTGGTCGACGTGAGTTTTTCTTGAGTTTTTTTTGTTTTTAAAGGGTTTTTTTTTATACTTTACTATCCAAGTGGACAAAGAGTGAGAATATAATAGTGTGCTGAGCGTAGCAAAGGCACCGTGCCCGAAGCATGGCGCGCTTATACGGTGTCCATGGTAGACACCCCAACAAAAATGCGACCTTTTCCAGGTCGACCTAATGCTTGTGTCGACCTTATGCATGTTGTCCTATTTCATGTGTTGACCTAGAGACGGTCGACCTATAGTGGTCGACCTAAGCTCTGTCGACCCTATGACCATACCCAGTAATTTAACCCTAACCCTAATTTTACCCCTAACCAGTGGCGGCTCCAGAGGTTGGGCTACAGTACAGTCCAAAATTCTTAATAGGTGTGCACACCCACTGCCAGTGAGTCAGTTTGGAATAACAGTTGGTGGCAGTTGGTGTACCTCCGCTAATTGAATTTTGAACTCTGGATTCTCTCCTGCCACTAACTCACTACTCCTGAAGACCAACCCTAGCCACTTCCTCCCAGCCCACAGCCTAACCCTAGCTGCTTCACTCCCACCCCACAGCCTAACCCTAGCCGCTTCCCTCCCACCCACAGCCTAACCCTAGCCGCTTCCCTCCCCCCCCCACAGCCCAACCCTAGCTGCTTCCTTCCCACCCCACAGCCTAACCCTAGCCGCTTCCCTCTCACCCCACAGCCTAACCCTAGCCACTTCCTCCCAGCCCACAGCCTAACCCTAGGCGCTTCCCTCCCACCCCACAGCCTAACCCTAGCCGCTTCCCTCCCACCCCACAACCTAACCCTAGCCGATTCCCTCCCACCCCACAGCCTAACCCTAGCCGCTTCCCTCCCACCCCACAGCCTAACCCTAGCCGCTTCCCTCCCACCCCACAGCCTAACCCTAGCCGTTTCCCTCCCACCCCACAGCCTAACCCTAGCAGCTTCCCTCCCACCCCATAGCCTAAGCCTAATCTTCCCTCCCAATTCACAGTCAAACGCTCACCGTTCTGCTATTGCGAAACCTTACCCCCATTTCTATGGTCTGCTCAGGGGTTTCATCTGAAATCCGTCTAAACAAGGCCTCTGTGGCTTTGGGTCTGTGTCTGGGCTGTGCCTGAGTCAGGGCTCAGTCATTGTTTGTCACCCTAATGATGACCAGACTAATGTTGCCTCTGGTTTATTAGTAACTTAAAGAGAAGGGAGCTCTCTGAACCATTTCAAAAAGACTTTGGGCCAAATGTAATAGGGTGAGAATTTCAGAAAGTGAGAGATTTTGGGAGAGTTTTCCCCTTTTTTTTAAAGCAGCAATCAATTTACACTGCAAAACCAGGTTGATTTTGCCATGTAATTGATTGCTGCTTTAAAAAACATGGGAAAACTCTCCCAAAATCTCTCACTTTCTGAAATTCTCACCCTATTACATTTGGCCCTTTGGGTTTTTTCTGCCATTCTAAGGGGTACAAACTTCTACAAATCAGAAAAGATGAGGTTGCCCATAGCAACTAATCAGATGCTGTCTATCATTTCTCTATTGCATCCTAGAACATGATAGACAGAATTTTGATTGGTTGCTATATTCAACATCACCTGTTTTACATTCCGTGCATTGTGATTGGCAAATGGAAACTAACTGACTTTGTTGGCTTATTCATTTTTTAATGAATGACAATAATGAGAAAATGACTTTGCTTTAAGAGAATCTGTGAAATGTAGATATATTTCAGGAGGTTATGTAGGACGGAAAACAGATTTTAAATGGTTTGACTGCCATCCTGTGGCAGACCTGGATACTACAAACTGCAAATAATATAGGCAGATGTTTTGGGATTTTTACAGCATAGTTCTTATAGAATATGTTTTGGATATCAGATGTTTTTCGGAGGGCACCCACAAATATTAAGGCTCCCTAGGTTTTAAAAAGAAGGGACAGCAGAAGATTTATCCAGTGTCAGATCCTTCATTTCCCCTCACCAAAGAAACCACCTCTGTTGTTAAAGATATTTTTTTTTTATTCATAGCCTTCTTTGCATTTTATACATGTAACAACCTATTTGTGGGAATTCTTGCCTCTCTGCTAAGGTGAGGGACAGGAAAGCACCACTGCTGAAAAATAGTGCACTGCTAGTGCTAATACCTGTCCATATTTTTAAAGTTGCTCTGAGCCAGACTATTATTAGCATATTACCTGTGCTCCAGCAGTTCCTGATTTTTTTAATATCTGAAATTTGTGTATTTGCCTTCACTCTGCTTGCTGAGTTTTGTTGTCTTGTTCAGATCAAATTTGGCACAACTTGTCCTGACACTGCACTGTGTATTTATTGGAATCTCCAGTCTGCTAGTGTTCCAGTCTTTGGCCCTGATTCTAATCAATCTGGTCACACGCCCTTCGCACAGGAGACCGATAGTTGTGCCCTGCACATGCGCATAATCAGTTATGCCCATGTGCAGGGCTTCTGTGTGAGTATCGCTCGCATGGGGGGGTGAGGGTGGTGGCAGCGCTCTGAAATGGGCGTTCCCATGCAAACACGGGAGTAACGCGGTGTGCCGTGGGCTGGCGGCTAACGTCACATGCAGTCAGTCTCCACTGACTTATATTTACGAGCCCAGGTGAATTGATTCGATGGTCGGCAACCATCAAATTATTTATCCAGCAGCAGGCGCATGCATGCAAGGGGATACGACCAGAGGCGTACCTAGATATTCGTGGGCCCCATAGCAAAAGTTTGTAAGGGCCCCCTATTTAGCATCTGATGGTGATTAATGTATGTAAAACATATTACTTAGAGAGCAAAGATGGGCCCCCTTCAGCTCTGGGCCCCATAGCAGCTGCACCCCTTGCACCTATGGTAGTTACACCCTTGGATACGACGTTGGGGGCGATTCGGCAGGGCGGCTCAACAACAGCTCGGTAAGCTGCCAGCTTCACTGCTTACCGAGTAGATCAGAATCCGGGCCCCTTATTTGTTGGTACTTTTCAATCTGCATTGTTGCCGCCCTAGTCAGTGCAACAATGCTGTATAAGTAGAGGACACCTACTGCTCTGAGCCATATACAGTAGGCAGGGCCAGTGTAAGGCTTCTCAACACCCTAGGCAAAACTTCAACCTACTGCCGCCCCCAGACCTATAAACTTTATATATCTGTACACACAAAGATAGAAATGTACATACATAATAAATTGGCTCTAGAACAAAAATTTAGAGGTGAACATTTAAAATTAGGCAAAAGCTTTTTAGGCGCAGCTATCAGTGTCCGGAATATATCACATCCTGACAGTGACACTTCGTACCCTAGAGCAAAGTATTATGTGAATGTGCAACATGTCAAAACCTGTACCTCAAAATGTACATCAATCAACACTTAGTGGACAGCTCATATTCCTGCTCTGTGCATTGGACAATTACTACTACTAGTAAGGCTAGAGGGATATGGAGGCTAGATGGATAATGGAGATAAATACATCAAAGGGCTCAATAGAGTCTAGAATTGCAATGTGTTCTGTTCTGTAACAAAAGGTCATGTCCTGAATCTCTGAGCTGAAAAGTTGTAGACGGGCGATGGGACGTTCTGTATTGCTAAAACATAGAAGGCAACTACAGTATAACAACAATCCAGGAAAAGTTCTAGAGAATAAAAACAAGTAGGTAAAAACTTAAAGTGTGAAAAAAATTTATTATTATTTTATTCCTTTAGAAGGAGCAGTAGAAACATTCGGTGGGTCTGATCTTTCTCCAAAAAGGCTGCAAATTGTTCTCCCAAATTGTGTGTTATCCATCTTATTGGTGTATGGCATTGTTACATTATTATTGGTGTATGGCATTGTTACATTATTATTGGTGTATGACATTGTTACATTATTATTGGTGTATGACATTGTTACATTATTATTGGTGTATGACATTGTTACATTATTATTGGTGTATGGCATTGTTACATTATTATTGGTGTATGACATTGTTACATTATTATTGGTGTATGGCATTGTTACATTATTATTGGTGTATGACATTGTTACATTATTATTGGTGTATGGCATTGTTACATTATTATTGGTGTATGACATTGTTACATTATTATTGGTGTATGGCACTGTTACATTATTATTGGTGTATGACATTGTTACATTATTATTGGTGTATGACATTGTTACATTATTATTGGTGTATGACATTGTTACATTATTATTGGTGTATGACATTGTTACATTATTATTGGTGTATGGCATTTTTGAAGGTTCTATGCGTCTAATAAACTGATATGAACATCAACCCAAAACCAGTATCTCTGTTACCTGTGTCAGCATAATATGTCTTTAATCAGGCAAATTTTTTTTTAGCAGGGGTCACTGGGTCGACCAAATTAAGGTCGACCGTTGAAGGTTGACACATGCAAAAGGCAGACATAGCTATGGCCAGATTAACAATGTGGTGGATGGAGCTGCGGCTTTAGGCCTCCATATAACAATAGCCCATCCCCATAACAGCTTGATGATCACCAGACAGACACCAGCTGGTCACTTGGATGGCCATAAATCAGAAGTATTCAAATTGCATTGTTATTTTCCACGTACAGATATGCAGTTGTTAGGCTTTTTTTGGGGGGGGGGGCTAATTTCAGGGGCGTGGCCTATACCGCAGCTCTCCTGCGAGGCCACGCCCCCATTTTGCCGCTATGGGGGCATGACCCAGAGGCTCTGTGAGCCTCTAGCCATGCCCCCAGCCCCCTGGCTGCGGGAATAGATGATGTGCGCATGCGCATAGCGTTTATTCCCCGCTGCTTAGCAGCTGACAGGGGGGACTCCCAACAGCCCCCCCTCACCACGGGACACTGCCGGCCGCTGGAGGGACAGCGAAACAGGCCCTGATAATCGGGACTGTCCCGCTAAAATCGGGACTGTTGGGAGGTATGGTATAGTGTATGGGTTCTACATGGCATTGGCCTCACTTCCTCCACATAATAGGCCCTTGAACATTTTTAGCTCCAGGCCCACGAAGCCCTTAATCCGGCACTGCCCACAGCCTAACTAACCCTAACTCCCGTACCATGGTGCCTTAAATTAACCCTGAAGCCTAACCCTCCCAATAACCTAACCCGAACTCCTGTACCCCAGTGCCTAAACTTCACCCTGCAGCCTAGCCCTAACACTCCCCATAACCTAACCTTAACTCATGTACCCCACTGCCTAAACTTAACCCCGCAGCCTAACCCTAACATCTAGTGCCTAACCCTAACTCCCCGTACCCCACTGCCTAAACTTCACCCCGCAGCCTAACCCTAACACTTCCCTCTATTGCCTAACCCTATCTCCTGTGCCCCAGTACCTAAACTTAACCCCGCCACCTAACCCTAACCCTCCCTATAACCTAATCCTACCTCCTGTACCCCAGTGCCTAAATGGAACTCCGCAGCCTAACCCTCCCCTCTAGTGCCTAACCCTAACTCCCTTACACCACTGCCTAAACTTAACCCAGCAGCCTAACCCTAACCTTCCCCTCTAGTGCCTAACCCTAACTCCCCATACCCCACTGCCTAAACTTAACCCTGCAGCCTTAACCTACCATAACCTTCCCTCCCCGCTAGTGCCTAACTCTAACTGTCCTACCACACTGCCAAAAACTAAACCAGCCCACCCCACAGCCTAACCCTCCCCTCTAGTGCCTAACCCTAACTCCCCATACCCCATTGCCTAAACCTAACCCCGCCCACCCTGCAGTCTCACCCCAACCCCCATCTAAGTGTCTATCCCTCCCTCCTCGCAGCCTAACACTTATACCTCCCCCCCCTGCAGCCTACCCCTAACCCAGTTCATAAACCTAACCCTAACTTTCCCTTGCCTAACCCTAACCCACCTCGCATAGTTACATTCTACTTGCATGGTAGCGCAGGGATTCGGGTGGCGTGATGGGCGTGCGTTCAGCAGGACGGCATTTTCCTGCCTCCTAGAATTATACGCAGCCTGGCAAGCTGATCTGAATCGGGTCCTTAGTCTCAGGTGACTCCTACATTTCTTGTGTTTCATATGCGTAAACACATACGCAAAGCAAATTCTAATTCTGAGAGATTTCATTGAAAGTATTTATACGTTCCAGGTCTGCCTTATAAAGCTCAAATCCTTTGCTTTTCAGATAATACATCATAAAACAGACAAATACCTTGTGCGTGTACTAATTGGTACTCAGATGATTGGAATAAGCCAAAGGACAGGGGTCAGTCTACCATAATCCTTCTTAATCTTTTTACTGCATTTGATACTGTACAGTACAGACTGTGGGATATTAATAGATAACCAAATATAATTTAATGAGCTGCTGTCAGAGACCGGCCGGGCAGCGCTAGCGCTGCTCCGGCGGCCTCTGTACGGCGCGACGTACATGTTGCTAAGCAACATGGACGCGGCCGCGTCATGTTGGTGCGCCGCGGCGTCACCAGGAGATGCCACCGCGTCACCAGCCCGCATCACTCCCCGGGCGCTCACTCGGCGGCCGGAATCCAGGCACCGCCTCCTCCTCCTCGGCCTCAACGGTTGCCTAGGCGACGGGGGACGCCAGGCAGCCGTACGGAGGAGGAGGGTTCACACACTGCCAATAGGAGACATTGCTGAGCTCCGGCAGCCATTGGTCCCAGTCCCTATTTAAACACAGGGATGGGACTGTTTGGCGCCGGTTATAGCTCTTGCTTCTCAGAGTGTTCCTGGTTCCAGGTCCTGCTGTGATTATCCTGCCTTGTCAGCTCTTCATCCAGTCTTGGTCCTTACCTCCCCGTGCAGCTCCAGCCGAGTGGATCATCCCATTATCTGCAGTATTCCATCCTCTCAGATAAGTGGGAATTCTCTTACTTTGTGCTGGGTTGTTATTTTCGGTATTGTGTCAGCTTTGTGTATTGTTACACCTGTGTGCCTTGGCACTTCCCAGTTCGGGAGTCAGAGTCATTTATTATTATTGTGTCAGCTTTGTGTATTGTTACACCTGTATGCATAGGCAGCTCCCTGTTTAGGGTTCTGGTTATCTGTCATAATTATATCAGCTGCACTGTGTATTGTTCCACTGGTGTGTTTGGGACTGCACCCTGCCTGGGTTCAGATCCCTAGTAATTCCTGGGTTTCCTTTCCTTTGTTTACTTTAGTACAGGCTTCCTGTTATTACTTCCCTATAGTAGTGGTATCCTTACATCACCCCTTCGGGAGCTGGTCAGTCCTCGCCTCCGGGTTTTAGCTAGGTTTGCCCCTTGTTTATCCTTGACCTTGGCGGCGGCGTTGTCATCCATAAGACCTGGTGGCATCGGGGGCGGAGCCTGACTAACGGGCTCTGCCGAACGCGGCTATTAAAGGTGAAGCCTAGCTAAGCACGCCTCCGCCAATTTCAGTCGGTGACAACGGAGTCAGGGGTGGCGAGGACACCCGGCGACCCTAACATTATAACCGGCCAAACACACTACTCAGGGAGTCCCGGTGATCAGTCATTCACCCTGCCCAACAGGCCGCAACCCACAATTTGGTGGGTCAAATGCACACTATTACCCAAAAATTGCAGGAGCTTACACTCAGGGTTAACACACATGAGGAGAGGGTACATGGGGCCTTATCCTCCGCAAGAAACCCTGAACCAAAGATAAATCTCCCAGATCGCTTCTCTGGGGATCGTCTGCAATTTTATAACTTCAGGGAGGCCTGTAAGCTATATTTTAGGCTCAGACCGCTGTCCTCTGGCTCTGAGGCCCAACGTGTGGGTATTATTATTTCTCTCCTCCAGGGGGATCCTCAGACGTGGGCGTTCGGCCTACCTGCTACAGATGAGGCTCTCTCCTCTGTTAATTCCTTTTTTAAGGCAATGGGGCTATTGTATGACGACCCGGATAGGGCCGCATCTGCTGAAGCTAATCTCCGTGCACTGCGGCAGGGGCCAGGAACTGCCGAGGTTTATTGTACCCATTTTAGGAAATGGGCCATAGATTCAGGCTGGAATGATCCAGCGTTACGTAGTCAGTTTAGGATTGGTCTGGCAGAATATCTCAAGGATGCTCTGGTTCATTACCCCACTCCCACTTCTCTGGATGAGATCATGCAATTGTCCATTCGTGTAGACCGGCGCTTTCGGGAACGCCAAAGAGAAAGAGAGTCGGGGGTGCTCCCCTCATCTGCCTCTGGGGATTCTTCGGAGGTTACCAGAGAAGAACCCATGCAGATAGGAGCAACCCGTCTTTCTACCTCTGAAAAGAATCGCAGGAGGCTCAAGGGTTTATGCCTTTATTGTGGGGGACAGGGTCATCGTGCTTTGGTTTGTCCCTTGAAGGCGGGAAAAGACAGGGCCTAGGTGAATTCGGGGGGATTCACTTGGGCCTATCTCGCTTTAACCCCATAGACTCGATTATCATGCAAGTTACTGTTTCCTTTGGTGATCAGGTGTTTGAGGTTCCTGCCTTTTTGGATTGCGGCGCGGCCGGTAATTTCATGGATGTTCACTTGGCCAACTCGCTAGGGTTCGATCCCCTTCCCCTTGGGAGCACCCTTTCTGTTTGTGGTCTGGACGGTCTCCCGCTCTCCAATGGCAGTATTACCTCACACACTCCTCCTGTAAGACTCTCAGTGGGAGCGCTGCATTCTGAGGAGATTTCTTTTTATCTCTTCCAATGTCCCTGGGCTCCATTAGTCTTAGGTTTGCCGTGGTTACGGGAACATAATCCCTGTATAGATTGGGCTTCAGGAGAGATCACTCAATGGGGGTCTTGTTGTATTGATAAATGTCTTTCGTTACCCCTCCGGGTTACTCGCCTGGTCTCTCCTTCGTTACCCCTCTCCTATAGGGATTATTCAGATGTATTTTCCAAAAAAGAGGCTGAAACATTACCTCCACATCGGCCTTTTGACTGCGCTATTGATCTCGTCCCCAAATCTAGACTTCCCAAGGGAAGATTGTATGCTCTTTCGGGTCCAGAGTCACAGGCCATGGACCTGTATATCAAAGAGAGTCTCGAAAGGGGTTTTATCCGTCCTTCTAAGTCCCCCGTGGGGGCGGGTTTTTTCTTTGTAGAGAAGAAGGATGGATCATTACGCCCATGTATTGATTACAGAGCTTTAAACAAGATCACCATAAAAAATTCTTACCCATTGCCTCTCATTTCTGTTTTGTTTGATCAGATTCGAGAGGCTATTGTTTTTTCCAAGATTGACTTGCGGGGAGCCTACAATCTCATCAGAATTCGACAGGGAGACGAGTGGAAGACAGCTTTCAATACCCACTCAGGCCACTATGAATATCTGGTGATGCCTTTTGGGTTGGCCAATGCTCCCGCAGTTTTTCAGGATTTTATTAACGAGGTGCTTCGTCCGTTCCTGGGCTTATTTGCAGTTGTATATCTTGATGATATTCTGATTTTTTCTAAAAATCTTTCTGAGCATCGGCAACATGTTCGCATGGTCTTGCAAAAACTGCGGGAGAATCAGTTGTACGCCAAGTTAGAGAAGTGTGAATTCGAAGTTCCTCAGATCTCTTTTCTTGGCTATATTATCTCACCCAAGGGCTTCTCTATGGATCCATGTAAAGTGCAGGCCATCCTGTCTTGGGCTCGGCCTTCCAACCTTAAGGCGGTTCAAAGATTCCTGGGGTTTGCCAATTACTATCGGAAGTTCATTCGGTCCTTTTCTGATATTGTGGCTCCCATCGTCGAGTTGACCCGTAAAGGGTCGGATCCCCAGAATTGGTCCCCGCAGGCCATGGAATCATTCAAGAAGTTAAAGAGTGCTTTTTGTTCAGCTCCCATTCTCCATCACCCTGATCCCAGGAGTCCATTCTTGGTAGAGGTCGATGCCTCGGATATTGGGGCTGGGGCGGTCCTCTCTCAGAAGAGTGAATATGACCAAAAAGTTCATCCATGTGCTTACTTTTCTCGCAAATTTTCGGCAGCAGAAAAGAACTATGACGTGGGTAATCGGGAACTTTTGGCCATCAAATGGGCTTTTGAGGAGTGGCGGCATTGGCTGGAAGGAGCGAAGCATACCATAACGGTAGTTACGGACCATAAGAACTTGGCCTATATCGAGTCGGCTAAACGTTTGAATCCGCGACAAGCGCGATGGGCCTTGTTTTTTACTAGGTTTTGATTCATCATCACCTTTAGACCTGGTCCTAAGAACACCAAAGCAGATGCGCTTTCCCGGAGTTTTTTAACCACTCAAAGTGGTCAAGTGGATGAAACTCCCATAGTTCCGTCCTCGATCATCATGGCAGGATTGACCCAAGATTTGGCTTCTCGTATTCTTGACTCTCAATCCTCAGCTCCTCAGGACACTCCTCAGGATCGTCTTTTTGTGCCCAAGAACCTTCGAGAACGGGTCCTCAGAGATTTTCACTCCAGTAAAGTCACTGGTCATCTAGGAATCACCAAAACCCTGGAACATCTGTCCCGAGCAGTTTGGTGGCCCACCATGAAGCAGGACGTTTCCCACTTCGTTTCCTCTTGCTTCATCTGTGCTCAGCATAAGTCCTCTCGATCTTCTCCTGTGGGTCAACTTCTTCCTTTGTCTATTCCGGAAAAACCTTGGTCCCATATTTCCATGGATTTTATTGTTGACCTTCCCTCATCCGCTCATTTTACCACCATTTGGGTTACGGTAGATAGGTTTAGTAAGATGGCACATTTCATTCCTCTGCCTAAACTCCCCACTGCCAGGGAGTTAGCCCAATTATTCATTATTCACATCTTCAGGCTTCATGGTCTCCCTGTGGACATAGTGTCGGACAGAGGTTCCCAGTTTGTGGCCCGGTTTTGGAGATGTTTTTGCTCTAGTCTAGGGATACAGGTCAGTCTCTCTTCCGGATATCATCCACAGTCCAATGGACAGACGGAAAGAGTCAACCAAGCTCTAGAGCAATATTTACGTTGCTTTGTGTCTAAATGTCAGACCAATTGGGCAGATCTGGTACCATTGGCCGAATTTTCCTATAATAACGCCTACCATGTGGCGTCTAAGAGCTCGCCTTTTTTATGCAATTTTGGCTTTCATCCCAAATGTAATTCATTCGATATTCCTGGGGAGAAATTTCGTTCTCCCTCCGCTGTGGTGTCTGCTTTAAAAAAGGCTTGGAAGAAAGTCCACCTCGCTCTTAGACAGTCCTCAGCACGGTCTAAAGTCTTTTTTGATAGACACAGGAGACCATGTCGTTTTAAGGTGGGCCAAAGGGTCTGGTTGTCGACTCGTCATATTAAAATTCGCCAGAAATGTCCTAAACTAGGACCTAAATTCATTGGTCCATTTCACATTATCAAGCAAATCAATCCAGTAGCCTTCAGGCTACAGTTACCCAGGTCCTTAAGAATCAATAATGTCTTTCACTGTTCTCTGCTCAAACCCGTCTCGCCATCGTCTCACTTTAGACAGACTTGTAAGCCAGTTATGGTTCAGGGCCATGAAGAATTTCTGGTCGAACGGGTCTTGGATTCCAAGGTTTCTCGGGGCCAATTAAAATTCCTGGTTCACTGGCAAGGTTTCGGGGCCGAAGAGAGATCTTGGGTGCCCGATAGGTTGCTTCATGCTCCCAGATTAAAGTCTGAATTCTTTAAAAGATTTCCTTCTAAGCCTGGCTGTAAGGGTTCGGTGACCCCTCCTCAAGGGGGGGGTACTGTCAGAGACCGGCCGGGCAGCGCTAGCGCTGCTCCGGCGGCCTCTGTACGGCGCGACGTACATGTTGCTAAGCAACATGGACGTGGCCGCGTCATGTTGGTGCGCCGCGGCGTCACCAGGAGATGCCGCCGCGTCACCAGCCCGCATCACTCCCCGGGCGCTCACTCGGCGGCCGGAATCCAGGCACCGCCTCCTCCTCCTCGGCCTCAACGGTTGCCTAGGCGACGGGGGACGCCAGGCAGCCGTACGGAGGAGGAGGGTTCACACACTGCCAATAGGAGACATTGCTGAGCTCCGGCAGCCATTGGTCGCAGTCCCTATTTAAACACAGGGATGGGACTGTTTGGCGCCGGTTATAGCTCTTGCTTCTCAGAGTGTTCCTGGTTCCAGGTCCTGCTGTGATTATCCTGCCTTGTCAGCTCTTCGTCCAGTCTTGGTCCTTACCTCCCCGTGCAGCTCCAGCCGAGTGGATCATCCCATTATCTGCAGTATTCCATCCTCTCAGATAAGTGGGAATTCTCTTACTTTGTGCTGGGTTGTTATTTTCGGTATTGTGTCAGCTTTGTGTATTGTTACACCTGTGTGCCTTGGCACTTCCCAGTTCGGGAGTCAGAGTCATTTATTATTATTGTGTCAGCTTTGTGTATTGTTACACCTGTATGCATAGGCAGTCCCCTGTTTAGGGTTCTGGTTATCTGTCATAATTATATCAGCTGCACTGTGTATTGTTTCACTGGTGTGTTTGGGACTGCACCCTGCCTGGGTTCAGATCCCTAGTAATTCCTGGGTTTCCTTTCCTTTGTTTACTTTAGTACAGGCTTCCTGTTATTACTTCCCTATAGTAGTGGTATCCTTACATCACCCCTTCGGGAGCTGGTCAGTCCTCGCCTCCGGGTTTTAGCTAGGTTTGCCCCTTGTTTATCCTTGACCTTGGCGGCGGCGTTGTCATCCATAAGACCTGGTGGCATCGGGGGCGGAGCCTGACTAACGGGCTCTGCCGAACGCGGCTATTAAAGGTGAAGCCTAGCTAAGCACGCCTCCGCCAATTTCAGTCGGTGACAACGGAGTCAGGGGTGGCGAGGACACCCGGCGACCCTAACAGCTGCATGTTACGCTGATAGACTAATGTATCTTTAGAACCAATCTTCCATGTTCGGGGTTTGACTGGCCCACAGAGATACAGGGAAAACCGCTGGGGGGGCCCAATTACTTGGGGCCCCACTTCCTCCTGTTAGGATCAGGTTCCTCGCTTGAATGAAACATTATACATATATTACGTCATACTGCACAGGACTACAGTGTATGTTCTACAGTGCATTCTGCCCCCAAAAGGGGCTTTATGTAAATGGGGTGTGGTTTCATGGATATGACCGCAATTGCAAAGCCACACCCCTGGGGGGGGAATGTCCAGCGCTCTGAGAGCTTCTGGCCATGCCCCCTGTCCTCCCGTCTTTATTCACTGCTGTAACAGGGGGACTCCCAACTGCTGCCCACCTACCGCGAGACACTGCCCACCCCAGGCGGGACGCAGGACAATCACCAAAAATCGTGACTGTCCTGCAGAAATAGGGACAGTCGGGAGGTATGCTATATGGTACACATATACAATATATTGATGATATTAGGCTTAGTGGATCAATTCCAAACATCAAAAATCTGGAAGTGCTGCATTGAAGATGTTCCCCCCACTGTACAGCGAAGGAACAAGTCCAAACCCGAGCGGCATCTGTTTGTACACGGTGTGGTTAAATCGGAGCCAATACATTTTGAAAAGTCACATTGACCCCTATTTATCGCTTTGTCCCCCCAAGGAAAATGTTTCTTTAACCACGTAACCACACCATAGAAACATAGAATTTGACGGCAGATAAGAACCATTTGGCCCATCTAGTCTGCCCCTTTTTTTACCCTTCAGGTAATCTCAACCCTTTTTAATCCTTATTTCTTTGTAAGGATATTCATATGCCTATCCCAAGCATGTTTAAATTGTTCTACTGTCTTAGCCTCTACCACCCTTCTATATCTTCTGTTCAGGGTCTTCCTGAGTGATCTGTTCTTTTATGAAACTGTCCAGTCTCTCAGTGGTCCACATGATATCATCAGATGGGATTAGTTTTTTAGCAGGCATTGCTAATGATTTTTATATTTAGATTCCAGCGTGTTTTATAGTATTCATACATACTGTACAGTACATAGCAGGTCAGAACAGATTAGCATGAAGTGCATGACCTTACCGTCATGTTCCCATGTCCTCAAGAACATGAAACATAAAGAACAGTGTATTCATCTATGAAGAGACACTGTACGGACTGAGAAACGTAAGCAGCATTTACAGATCAGGAACACAGTTTGCAACTTGTCACTTACCAAGGCATTCCATGAACTCCTTAAAAGTAGAAGTTATGTCAGTAGTCCTATAAATGTCTTAAAATGACAAGAATAATATATTAAAAAAATAAGTCTTTCCACCAACAAAAATGATTATTGTGTCTTGTTGAGTTATCTGCCCCCCGGTATCCCCTGCCCTCTGCTGCCCTACGGCTTGTGGACTTCCATAATGTGAATTATTCCCACCTTAGGTCCCAATGCTCTGCCACTAGCAGCAGGCCTTCCTGACTGGCTGCCCTGTTCATCCTATCCATTCCCATTGGTGAACACTCCCAACCATTGACTTCAACTCTCTTTATGCAGGTTCTGGTCCTTCTGCTGACCCCAACATGGCTGGTGGGTTTGAGCAGGGACAGTTTTAGGCTTACGCTGGGTATGCAGCTGAGGGGCAAACCCAGCAACATGGTGGATGAGGTCACTGATAGGATGAGGCTCAAGTTGTACCCCACTGTGGTTAAGGTTGTAATTCAAAGCTAGACTAGAGTGATCCATCGTTCCATGATCCACTTGAGGGTGGCCATCTGTGCAGGTCATGTAGTATGCACTGTAAGGAGGTGGGTATGGATCTTTTCTTGGGCCAGTTTTTTTATGTCCAAAGGAGGTCACATGGGGAACATTCCTTGAAGGCCCAGTACCATCTATGCCAGGAAAGAGGAGGTGGATTCTTCCCAACTGAAATTTTGCAGATGATATAAGAAGTGATTGTAGAGTGAAGAGGCAAGTTGTCACTGCCTGTGAGGGGCCCCTGGGCACCATCCTTGATGTTAGGCTACTGTACTAGTTTAGAGGAGGTTGGTTTTTCACAAGTCAATGTTTCATTGGAGACACATGTTCACCCCCACTTGTCAATCATCATTTCGGCTGGAGAGCAAAGCCTTCTTTCCCACCCATCTTTTTTGTATACTCAATTAATAAAAGTTATAGGGTATTATAAAAAAAATCTATTAACGTTTGTAATAAATTTTGGGGGGAATAAAAAAATCCAAACAATTGATTTCGGGGTCATTTCAGTCACACATTAAAAAAAAAATCACTGCAAATTTGTAATTGGATTGCGAGTGAAACTCACCGTGAGTATGGATTGGAGGACTCAACTCACGCCTAATAGGATCAACCTGGCTGTGTTGTATTGTAGTTAAGTTGGTTTCTGGCAGATTTATGGGCAGTTTGTTTTGTTATGAAAAGCTAAGTGACTTATCAAGACATCCCAACTACTACCAGGAGACTGGCACTGGAATCGCAGAATCAATGAGGATATGCTGGTGCTGGAATCCCGATGAGTATGCCTAACATTTGTATTCTGGATGGGCTAGGGTTAGGCCTTAGATGTTGAGCACTTAGAAGGGGTGGTTAGGGTTAGTCCGTGGGGCAAGGCTTGGGTTTAGGCTGTATGGTATGAAGGTTAGGCAAAAGCGGCGGGTTTAGGGCTAAGCGGACACTAGGGAGGGTTAGTTTACAGTTCTTTCCTCCATTGGGATGCCAGCATTGGTATTCTAAACCCGAGCATTCCCACCACCGGTCATGCTTATGTCCAATATACCTCTACATTATTTCCAATCCTGCTTGTGCTAAGTTAAGATGTTGTAAGCGATATCTTATTTTACTGGTGATTTTTAAAATGTAATAATCTGGTCCAGAGGATCTATCAGGACCGAACTGATGATTTCGACGTTACTGTATGTTCTGGTCACATGTTCAAATAAACCACCATTCTAGGGACTAGATGACCCATTAATAGAAATATCACATAAGTTAATACACAGTGGGGGGTGATTCAATACCGCTCACTAAGCAGCAGTAGTTTGCTGCTTATTGAACGGCTTAACGCCACCCAGTTGAACACCCACCCCTGCTGAATCCCAATTGGTACCATGTGAGGGGTTGTGTATGCGAACCCTTCCCCTCGCATATGGCTGAAGGGGAGAGAAAAAATTCGATAGTCACCGACCATCGAATGATTTCTCTCCCCTTCAGAAATAAAAGTCATCCTGAACTGACTTTTATTTCCGTCGGTGTCTGCCGAAGAGGGGACAGGCGCTGACGTCATGTGCGATGTCAGCTGCCCGCCCCCAGCATGCATCGGGGCTTCCAAGTGTGAATTTTTGGCGGAGGCGTCGCACAGGGGGTCTGCAAATGAGCGAATCAGAACAGGGACGAATTTGTCCCCTTCCGATCGGTAATGCATTAGGCCCAGCGTGTGATGTGCAGCACAGTGTACGTTTCCAGTGTAGCCTAGCTGTGTATTTTGTGTGGGAGCTGTTGGCATACATACAAACCCCGGGCCATAGATCATCTTAATCCATCGCTGGAAACAGCCGGGCACGGCAATTACCACCCGCCATTCATAGCATTGCAGTTGCCCCATCAGCTGGTGCTTAAAACAGCTATAAACAAATGTTCCAAATATTCACTTTGCTTCTACTGTGACCTTCGCTTGACATGCCTAGAATTCTGTGTCTATCTATATTAGCGTATATACCAAAGTGTCCCTGGAAATTACTGCGGGTATGATTAACACCCTCTAGTGTTTATTTTTTATCAACAAATTGCATAGAACGGAACAGTTTTTTTTTTTGTTGTTTTTTTTGCCGTTCAGGCCGAATAAAACCTTGTGTGCTATTTTTATGCGCTCAATCATCTGATATCGTAGCCTTGTACGATAATTTACTGAAAGCGAACACATTCCACGCTATCTATTGAAAGCGCTCGGAAAAAAAAAAAACTTTACAAGCTCGTAGGCTACGATGTTCCGCTCAAAAACTTTTTTAACAGCTCAAGGATGCAGAACTGTGTAATCAAGAGATTAAAGATATTTGCTCTGCCAAGATAAATCACCACTGACATTTGTTATGGAAAAGGTCCAGATCAGCAGATCTCCCTGTACAACCTTGTGCAAATATAGTAGCTGTGTCCTGTGCCAGCCAGAAAGGCTCAGGCCAGACAGGCTGAGGAATTAACCCGTGTTTGCTGGACTGAGATGAGATAAGCGAACCCAGCACTGCTGTTTAGGAAATGCTTTATTTTGACAGTTAAGCGGTTAATGAGGCCAATTTCTCGGAATAACAAAAATCTGGACTGCTGAAGTATGCAGACTGCTAATTATAATGTATTTACAAATCTCTGCTCCAAATGCAGAACCGGAGACTCCAATCCTTGTTCTTTCTCCGTTGCTGCCTCATTATCTCATTGAACACACTGGTGTGATATGTTTCAGCCCTTTTACTCTGTTTTACTCACTCTTTCCATTAGCGCTTTCTGTTTCTGCTTCATTTTTGCCTATTTATTTTTCCTATTCTTAGATTTTTTTCCAAGGGGCCTGTCACTATGCATCCTGGGAAGTTGCTAAAAGAAACGGCTGGTAGGAGGGATATATGTGTAGTGCTTCTATTAAGATGTTCCTATGACTCACAGACCTTATTTTTCTACTAATGGTCGTCCCTGAAGATTGGGACTAAAGAAGAGCATTGCTGCATTCAGAAATGGTGGTACCTGGGACTGATAAAATAGACCTCCCCCTCTTCTCAGACCCCCGCAGGGGCGAATCTTGAAATGTAAAAACTTTGAATCTGGTAAAGTTGCCATACAGGGAATACAAACAGCAGGGGATAGTGATATCACAGCCACACAATGCTAGAGGGGTGATTGGGGGTGATCGGGGCAATCCCCACCCCTCCCTGGATCTGCCCATGGAACCTAGTAAGGGGACATATGTCAAAATACTCTAACTTTTCATTGCTTCGAGGGAAAAAGGGAAATTAAAATTTTGTTTATTACAAATTATAAGTGATAGACAGTCCTGGGCAATATTTATGCCCAGGCCTGGGACTGGAGTCCCAACAGCGACCCCCCCACCACCACCACCGTGGCTGGGAAGATGGCTCAGTCAGGGGCGGATTGGCCCACTGTGAAACCGGGCCATTTCTCCCTCCCACCCCTTGGCAGTAGCGGTGGTGGCCTGCCCTTCGACGCCCCGGCAGTAGCGACCGCCCTCCCCACCCCCCGGCAGTAGCAGCACCCCCCACACCGGGAACAATATGTAAGCAGCCCCCACCCCCCCACCCCCCGGGCAGTAGCGGTAGCGCGAGCACACACACACCCCCAGGCTGCTTACAGATTGTTCCCGGGCCGGATCGCTTTACCAATCCGCCCCTGGTTCAGTCCTATATGTCCCCACCACAATCACCATTGCCACTAAGCATACCGCCCTCCCCATATTATATGGGTTATCCCAATTTGCATAGCAAAGTAAAAGTATGAAGTGCAGCTAGGCATGCCTAGGAAAATGCAGGAGCACCCAAGCGTTTTAGGGGATAGTGTGTGGCGTCAGCTCTAGCCCGGATAAGGCTGCATTCATCGCAGCCGCTGATTAAGTCTCTGGCTACTCTGAGCCTGCAATGGTTGGTGACCAGTGGAAAAATCGTTTGATGGTAAGTTGGGATAAAGTGACGATAAAGTGGAAGGTGATAACTCAGCAACCAATCAACAACTGCCATTTTTCAAACACAGCTGATTGGCTGGTGAGTTATTTCCTTCCACTTTATCACCGCTTGCCCCAATGTCTCACAACAACATTGAAATTAAGCCCCACCAGTGTCCAATCCATAGCAAGATGACGATACAGGAGTTAGGGTAATATGAATCACAGTTAGATCATACTGGCCCAGATAGATCAAGACTATTGTCTTAATAGTTAATGACATTTTCCGCCTGATTTTCATGTCAGTTTATATTTCATGATATGCATTAAAACATTTATGTCTTAAGTATCACAAATATTCTCTATAAAAATATTCAAACCTAGAAATATTGACAAATTGCAGTTGTAATATATTGTGTCCCGCTTCCCAGCAATATCATGGAGAAGTGGGCACCCTTTTCCCCATAATGTACGATTATCTATCTAGTCAAAATCTGTAAACTTAACTATCATCCGGGACAAAGGTGTTGTTGCCGTTTCGTTTGTTATTTTTCAGCGCCGATCCCGCTCCAAAGCACGTTTCAGTTTATAATCCCATGATTTGCCAGGGCTTTGAGTCATGTGACCCCAAGACCCGGGGAATCATGTGATTATAAACTGTTGTATGCGCTGTAGAGCGGGATCGGCACTGAACGGTGAGAAAATGCTCTTGTCTCATATACAAGATGGACAAATTGTATGTTTAAATAAAGCTTTAATAAGAAAAAAATAAAACATATACACACAACGCCAGCCCGGGCTGGCGACCTAGAAGGAGTGGGTTTTTCGAGTGATGTATGCATGACAGGCATTAATACATCAGCTTTGGCGTGACCTAAAAAGAGTCTTTACAAGACATCAGTGCCAGAGTGATATGATGCGGACAGCCCCAGGTGCACACTTACATTAAGGTAAACAAAAATCGATGCGTTTAACAAGTGTTAGTGCAGCAAATGCACATAATGCTATTTCATACATCTCTTCCAGGGCCGGATAAAGGGGGGGCACAGGGGGTCAGTATCCCTGGGCCCCCTCTATCTAGGGGCCCCCTGTGGTTGGCATACTTTTTTTATATATATATATTTTTTTGGCTAAAGGTTTTGTGCATGGGAGTGGGGTATTGCTGCAGCTTCACCTATCTTCCAATGTGACAATGATTAATGGTGCTGAGCATCGGGAGCCAGGCACACTGACTGCACAAGTGCATTACTGGGAGTTGACTAGGTCCCATGAGACTTTGCACAAGAGGTCAGAGGCTGAGAGGCTTGTGCTGAGCTCTGCTTGGTGGAGCTCATCGTATGCTTCTCAGGCCCATGAAGGACAGCAATAGCAACGGCCTCGACGTGGGAGGGTTTTTAATCAGAGGCAGCACTGAGCCTGTCATGGCTCCTACAGAGTAAGGTACAGAGGGGCAAACACAGGCTTTTCATGTGGTATTTTGAGGTATTTATGTGTGTGCGCACGCCCCCAATACAGGGTCGGATACGCTACTGATCGGGGCATGTCATGGTTAGGCATCAGGGGGAGGATAAGGATTAGGCAACAAGAGGATGGTTAGGATTTGGCACATGGAGGAGGGTTAGGATTAGGCACCAGGAGGAGGGTTAGGATTAGGCACAAGGAGTAGGGTTAGGATTAGGCACAAGGAGGAGGGATAGGATTAGGCACCATGAGGAGGGTTGGGTTTATATACACTAGGAGGATGGTTAGGATTAGGCACCAAAAGGAGGACACCAAGAGGAGGGTTAGGATTAGGCACTAGTAGGAGGATTAGGCACAAGGAGGAGGGTTAGGTATAGGCACCAGGAGGAGGGTTAGGATTAGGCGCCAGGAGGAGGGTTAGGATTAGACACCAGGAGGAGGGTTAGGCACTAGGAGGAGGATTAGGCACAAGGAGGAGAGTTAGGATTGGGCTCAAGGAGGAGGTTTAAACACCAGGAGGAGGGCTTAGGATAGGCTTGGGCACCTAAAGGAGGGCAACAGGATGAGGATTAGGATCAGGCACTAGGTGGAGGGTTAGGTTTAGGCACCAGGATGAGGGTTAGGATTAGATGTTAAGGGGAGGGTTAGGCACCAGGATGAGGGTTAGGATTAGATGTTAAGGGGAGGGTTAGGCACCAGGAGGAGGGTTAGGATTAGGCACTAGGGGGAGGGTTAGGATTAGGCACCCGGAGGAGGTTTAGGATTAGGCACCAGGAGGAGGGTTGGGATTAGGCACCACAAAGAGGGTTAGGGTTAAGCACCAGGAGGAGGCTTAGGCACTAGGGGTAGGGTTAAAGTTAGGCACCAGGGGGAGGGGTAGGGTTAGGCACCAGGAGGAGGGTTAGGTTTAGGCACTAGTGGTAGGGTTAGGATTAGGCACCAGGAGGAGGGTTGGGATTAGGCACCAGTAGGAGGGTTGGGATTAGGCACCACAAAGAGGGTTAGGGTTAAGCACCAGGAGGAGGGTTAGGCACTAGGGGTAGGGTTAAAGTTAGGCAGCAGGGGGAGGGGTAGGGTTAGGCACCAGGAGGAGGGTTAGGTTTAGGCACTAGGGGTAGGGTTAGGATTAGGCACCAGGAGGAGGGTTGGGATTAGGCACCAGGAGGAGGTTAGGGTTAGGCACCAGGAGGAGGATTAGGTACTAGGAGGAGGGATAGGGTTAGGCACTAGGGAACGGTTAGTTTTAGGGTTAGGGTTAAAATCACACACAAAACAGGGGTCAACAACTTTTGTGTGGACTATTTGCATGTCAACCTGTTGATCCTGCTAACCTAAGCCTGCGTCACCCATTGAACTGTCGGCCTTTGACCCTGTCGTCCTCTTGACTGTCTAACATCTTTTTATGTAGACACTGTCGATCTTTAATCTACACTGACAAGGCACAACTTCGAAATAAATTCTGATAAACTAGGCGGCCCGTGGGAAAATTTTGCATGCGAATAAAATCTGGATCATTTTATAGCAAGTTTGGTGGATTTAGCAGGATGAAATTAGAACCGGTTCATTTGTAGCCATTTGGAGTAGCCGAGCAAAACTGATCATCTTAAGGGGCCCACACACGGGGACATGCTTTCCGTGGAGAACGTAATCTTTAAAATTGTTCCTCAATTATCGATTTTGGTTAAGTATGAATGGAGAAAAAGGGATTGTCATTTCCACATGTGCCAACTAGTAGTTTTATTTATTTTTCGGTACTTGTGTATTATCACGGCGCCCCCGATATTGATCGCGCAATGTTTTTATTGCATCGCATGCCATACACCCGATGCACTGCGATGCAATGAGATTTTAGCGATGCGATTAAAAATTGTATAAGCACCCTAATGGGTGCTTACAATATTAAATGCACCCCCATGCCACCCCCCACTATAAACGTGAACCCGAAGCGTAGCGCATCCTACAACCTTTTCATACCCCCACTATCCACGTCGGCGTGGAGTTGATTTTATAAAGTGTGGTGAGCGCAACGAGCCACCGAGCCCGAAGCGTAGCGAGCCCAGCGAGGGGACGCGTATACCTGTGAAGTTATGCGCGTCCCCTCGCAGGGCTCGCTGCACTCGCCACGCTTCGGGCTCGCTACGCTTGCCACGACGTGTATAGTGGGGGTATGAAAAGGTCGTAGGACGCGTACCGCTGCCCCTCGCGGGCTCGCTGCGCTCGCCACGCTTCGGGTTCACATTTATAGTGGGGGGTGGCATGGGGGTGCATTTAACATTGTAAGCAACCATTAGGGTGCATTTAGATGCACACTCCATATTATTAATCAATAATAGAGGTTCTTGGTATATTCATTGGCCAAGAAATATTTGCCCACCAACCAGCTTCACGGGGTGACTGGCTTATGCAGGCCTTTTTGGGGTTCCGCGCCACAGATGCAAACTTAGTATTAGAGACCCACCAGAAATGAGGTCACCGTTAAGCTGGTTGGTGGGCAAATATTTCTTGGCCAATTAATATACCAAGAACCTCTATTATTGAATAATAATATGGAGTGTGCATCTGCACCATGTGTGTTTTTTCTTTGCAGAACTACAAGTCCCAGCATGATAGCACATCATGTAAATAGGGTGTGCATTCTAAGATTCTCCCCCCATAAGCTAATATTGTGTAAACAGTACACCTGAAGGCTGGGACTCCTTCAACTTAGAGTAGCACCAGGGTTGCCAACCCTCCTGGAATGGCCGGGAGGATCCCGAAAATCGGGTCCCCCTACCGGCCCCCCAGAAAGGTGGGCAACCCTCCCGGATTCCGGCGCCCCCCCCCCCCATGTACCTGTAAGCTTTAAATTGCCGCGATCCGCAGCTTTTTGGCGGATTCCGGCACTGCCCCCCCCCCCCCCCCCCATGTACCTGTAAGCTTTAAATTGCCACGATCCGCAGCTTTTCGGCGGAAGGGGACGGGGCTAAATATGCAAATTGTGTGTATTTAGCCCCGCCCCCTAATCGGAGAACCGCATATTGCGGTATTTGCATTACTGGGGCAGGGACGGATGATGTCTCCATCAGGCCCCGCCCCCAGAAGTGACGTTCTCCTGGAGAGGAGACTGTAAAAGTCGGCAACCCTGATTGACACTAATTGCTAGTCTTGGGGATGGATTTGGGGCACGGCCGCCCTTGGGTTGGTGCGGCTGAGTTGCCTCGGGGGTGGCACACCCTAACATTTATTTAGCACTATTTATTTTCCACTAATATTATACTTTCTAGCACTTCCCTTTTTAACCTCTAGCTTCTGCTTCTTTCTTATTAATACACTTATAGCTTAGTTATTCACATGTGTGCTGCCCTGGGGTGACTGGCTTATGCCAGCCTTTTTGGGAATCCGTGCCCAAGATTCAAATTTAGGAGGTTATTCTGGTTCACTCCTTCTGGCAAATTCCTTCTTAGCTGGACAAAACCATGTGCACTGCAGATGGGGTAGATGTTACATGTGCAAAGAGAGTTAGATTTGGGTGGGGTTTTACTTCAAAGTGAGATCTATATTGCAGTGTAAAAATAAAGCAGTCAGTATTTTCCCTGCGCAGAAACAAAATAACTCACCCAAATCAAATGGGCCCCTCACACAGCACAATTTTCAGGCATTTTCTGAGCGATTTTACTAAATCGCTCAGAAAATGCCTGAAAATGCATGTAAATCGCTGTGTATATAGCCCACACAGCGATTTACATGCGCGCACCCGCCGTTCTGAATCTGCCCAAGATTCAGAACGGACGGGCTGTACAAGTCAGAGCAGTCGCTCAGAAAGCTCCTGCTCATCTCCCGCATGTGTGGCCGCGGGCAGATGAGCAGGGCTGTTCTGAGCGACTGAAGCCCCGCTGGACGCCGCCCGCATGACACCGCCGCTGCACCTGAGACGACGCTGGAGTCCGGACACCACCGCCGCCGCCAATCCCAATGACATCAGGCACCGCCGGAGACCACCGCCGAGCCGATGACGCCACACCGCCGGAGACCGCCGCCCCTCCTGATGACGCCGCGGGACAAAGAGGCTCCAGAGTTGGAAAGTATTTTTTTTTCTTCCCACTGTGCCACCAATGTTCACGATTATACTGCAATGACATGGCAGGGTGGCCATCATACACAGGTTACAGCTGACAGCACACAATGCACATTATTCATTATTTTTACTTCATTACTATTTTTAACCGTGACAATATTTTTATTTTTTAGACCTATTGACTGTTGATCTATTATCTGTATTACAAATTAAGGAAGTGATAGGGGAAAATATGGACAATGGGCAATATAGAAAATATGGACAGTGCGCAGTAATCTCTCGGCTCAGAAACATTGGGTTTAAGCGCCACAGTCTGGTCTCTTATTATTTCCGAGTGCCACCGTCATCACCAGCAATCGCCTATGCAACAGTTGTTACACTGTTTATACGGAGGGCACTGCTTCAAAGCCTCTTCTGCTTAGTACAGCGTCCTTTGGCTTGTTTATGTGCCACCAGCGCTATGTGTATGTATATATATATATATATATATATATATATATATATATATATATGTTTGTGTGGCTCATTATCTGAAATGAACCACAAGAGTGAAATCTCTTGTGCTGAATCTCCCATTATGTATCTCTGGCACACATCTCTGCGTATGTAGGGCCCTTTACTCTCTCTGCACATGTTACATCTGCCCCCCTGCAGTGCAGCATAGTTTTGTCCATCTAAGAAAGGAATTTGCCAGAAAGAGTGAACCAGAATAAGCCCCTCAGTATAAGGGACCCACCAGAAATGAGGTCACTGTGAAGCTGGTTGGTGGGCAAATATTTCTTGGCCAATTAATATACCAAGAACCTCTATTATTGATTAATAATATGGAGTGTGCATTTGCACCATGTGTTTTTTTTCTTTGCAGAACTACAAGTCCCAGCATGATAGCACCTCATGTAAATAGGGTGTGCATTCTAAGACACCCACCCTCTTAATTTTAAACATACCTCAGGAGGAGCCTTTCCCCTCTAATTATAGAGGAGGGGTCCGGGTCTCTGGATGACCTGTCTGCAGAGACAGGGTAGGATGTACCAGGGCCTGCGTATAGAGGCCTCTGCTTTGATCCCCACTGCTGGCTGCATCTGAGGTCCGGATAGTAAGCATCCTTTATTCCCACTGCCTTTGTATGCCCCAACTCTTTTATGCTAAAGATTGTGAAATCTAAAACTGTTTTAAAATGTTATTATTGTTCTATTGTTTCCTCATGTTATTCAATGCATGGGGAGACGCATAATCCTGTTTGTTTTATCACTGTTTCCTATTGTAAAGCGCAACGGAATTTTCTGCGCTATATAAGAAATTGTAAATAAATAAATCTATTCCAGCAGAGAGGTATGTGGCACCCCGACACCGTAATTAACTTCGATTTGTAAACAAACAATACAATGTGCAACTGTAAATTAACAATTCGTCAGAAGGGGAGAACGTAATCTTTCAAATGGTACTTGATTTATCAATTTGGTTAAGTATGAAGGGAGAAGTAGCTGAGCGGGCTCTGTTTTAGGTGTCAGGTGGGGGACAGAGACTGCACAGCGGTCTGGTAGCAGCAATGGCAGTAATGTCACAAAAAAATCACCTTTTAGAGAAAATGGGCGAGATTTAACGAGATGCGATTTTTAGGAAGTTTCTGAAATCCCACCTTATCGCATTTTTTAAAATGGCATTTTTTTGCCTGAATTGACTATTTAATGATATGCGAATTTGCGGCACAAAAATTGCAGGTACTTGTTTTGTTTCATGGCGGCAGCACGAGACGCTGTAGCTTGAATATTGGCAGCTTGCCAGACTGCCTTAAGCTGCGCTGGTAGCGTAGCGACTGTTTGAATTCTGGCAGCTTGCCAGCTGCCTGGCCGCCTTACAGTATCAGGCTACTTGTTTAGTTTCAGGGCGGCATCGCGTGCCGCCTTACGCTGACTTCTCCGTTGCAGGCCAGCGCTGCTACCTCTAACCTCCTGTCAAGTGAGCGCCTCGCACACAGCGCTTGTGCCCGCATGATATCCTCTCTCGCTGTGGAGAGGGGATCATGAGGGCACCGGTGGAGAGGCGCTTCATCTTTGTGTTACGTAGGAGCGTCTAAGGCAGCTAGGCAGCTGTTAGAATTCAAACAGTCGCTACGCTACCAGCGTAGCTTAAAGCAGTCTGGCAAGCTGCCAATATTCAAGCTACAGCGTCTCGTGCTGCCGCCGTGAAACTAAACAAGTACCAAAGTGCAATATGGTGCAATTTTTAGTCATGAAAATGTACGATTTTGAGTAAAAAAAAAAAAAAATTGTGTGGGGTCCCCCCTCCTGAGCATATCCAGCCTTGGGCTCAAAGAGCCTGTCCTGGTTTCATAAAATCACAGGGAAAACCGAGTAGGGGTCCCCCCGGATTTTTTGAAACCAGCACCAGGCTCAAGGGCCGATCCTGGTTCCCAAAATACGGGGGACAATGAGTAGGGGTCCCGCATATTTCAGGAACCAGCCAGCAGGGCAATGCTACAGCCAGGGGGAGACTTTTTATAAAAATCCCCCTGGCCAAAGCATTAATCCCCTTATCAGTCAGCATGGGCAGGGATCCTGGGGAAGTGAGGACCACCACCCCCCCCCCCCCCCTTCCCCTGAAAGGGGTCCACCCTCCAGAATTTCCCGGACCATGCTGAAGCCCGGGGCTGTCCCCGATGGTGGGCATTGGGCTGATAAATGTGTAAAAGTAGAAGAAACTATTGTGTATTGTTGTGGAACTACAAGTCCCAGCAAACCTACACCACATGCAGGGACTTGGAGAACCACAAGTCCCAGCATGTGGGTCATTAAATGGACCGCTAAGACTTGTAGTCCACAGCAGTACAAATAGTTAAATAAATGCACACACACACACACCAGAGAAATAAAACTTTATTACATACGTAGCCCAGATACTTACCAATGTTGATATTACTTTGGTCCCCTTGTCCAGTAGAATCCAGGTGGGATTCCTGTTTAAAGAAAACATACTCACCAGCTGGCTTCAGTGCTTCTCTGGGACCCCTGGAACGCTGTAGACACAAGCCCGTCTTGTGTTTACATCTGTGGTTCCGCCGGGAGTAGTAGTAGTAGTAGTTTGTTTATTTATAAGGCGTCACAACGCAATTGCAAGGTAACAAATTACAAGGTAACATACAGGGTGTGATGATAAAATACAGCATAAATAGGGTATAGCTGGTAGAACTAAAATCAGCATCAGTTCTGAAGTAGGTGTCGAAATTGTCGAGGAGACTGAGTTAGAGGAAGGGAAGAACAGGACAGGAGCACAGGTGAGGTAAAGTGGTAGGGTGAGTACAAGAGGAAGGAGGGCCCTACTTATAAGAGTTAACAGACTAAAAGGAGGTGGGTTTTGAGGGAGCGCTTGAAGGAGGTTAGGCCCACCCACCAGCCAATCATGTTTGGAGAAATCCCGATGGCCAAACGTGATTGGCTGGTGGGCGGGCCTAACTCCTGGTCTGTGGGCGGAGCCACAGATGTAAACACAGGGGTCCTGGAGAAGCACCGAAGCTGGCTGGTGTGTATGTTTTCCCAGAGGGCCATTTAATGCCCCGCATGCTGGGACTTGTGGTTCTCCAAGTCCCTGCATGCAGTGCAGGCTTGCTGGGACTTGTAGTTCCACAACAATACACAATTGTTCTTCTACTTTTACATATTTATCAGCCCTTTGCCCACCGACCAGGGACAGCCCCGGGCTCCCGGGAAATTCTGGAGGGGGGGACCCCTTCATTGGGGGGGGGGGGGCACTTCCCCAGGATCCCTGCCCATGCTGACCGTTCAGGGGGTGATTGCTTTGGCCAGGGGGACTTGTATAAAAAGTCTCCCCCCCCCCCCCCCCCCCCGGCTGTGGCAATACCTTGCTGGCTGGTTCTTGAAATACGGGGGACCCCTACTAATTTTGTCCCCCATATTTTGGTAACCAGCACCAGCCTGTGCTGGTTTTATAAAATATGGGGACCTCTATTCGGTTTGACCCCTGATTTTATGAAACCAGGACTGGCTCTATGACCCCGGGGCTGGTTATGTTCAGGAGGGGGGACCTCACGCCTTTTTTTTTTTTGGACAGAACCATTCACAGATCGCACTGATCTTTTAGTAACGTTTTCCGGAATTCGCATACCATTAAATTTGTGATTTGTATACTATTTAATGGGAAAACATCTGGATGCGAATAGAAAAATCGCCTCTTCAGACTGTGCAAATTCGCGGCAAAAAGTGTGATTTTTCCTGCAATGCGCATCTCATTAAGGGCGGGATGTATTAATATACATCGCCGCCCGGCTTCCGCGATGCTAGCGCATATGTATTAACATATGCGGCTAGCATCACACTGTGGTGACTGTCACCTCACTGGGCACCTCCTCCTCCCCTCCCTCACGCCGGGACAGCTAAGCAGGCTGTCCCAGGCGCATCCCGATGATGGATGTCCGGCTGCGTTGCTAGGGGGAGAAGGGGTTTACCTTCCGGGTCCAGGGGGACCTGCAGCAGGGTTAGCCAGAGGGAGGGGGATAGGTGGGGCGGCGGGTTTGCGGAGGGTGGCGATAGAAGCACAAAGGTGGTGAATCCCGACCGCCGAAATCCTGGCACTTTCTCCTTCTATGAGTGTCCACGACACCCATAGAGGGAGAATAAATTAGTGTGCCGAGCGTAGCGAGCCCACAATGATTTCGGCGTCGGGATTTTGAACACCGGGATTCCGACTGCCGGGATACCCTAGTACAGGGGTTCCCAATCTTTTTTGATTCACGGCACACTAGAGTATAAAAAAAAAATTCACGGCACCCCTAGGCCAATTTTTTTTTTATTAGATTGGGTTTATATGCGATTCAGGATCAGTTATGTGGTAAAGGGCAGGATTTGCTTCTGTTTATACACATTTTATAATTGCCAGCCACCAGCACTTGTTTTGCTCATAAATAATTAGCCATTAATAATTTTAATTGGTCCTGGACCACCAACCCAGGGCACCCCTGCAAGTGTCCCGAGGCACCCCAGGGAGCCACGGCACACAGTTTGGGAACCACTGCCCTAGTAGACACATCTTTACATTGTAATTTGAAGTTCTCATTTTGACCACAAGAGGGCTTCAAATCTTTAGAAACTTTAGCTATATTTCTAAAAGTGTTTTTATTGTGTTATAAAATAGAACACGTTTTAAAAGCCTTCTTTAAAAAAGCCATGTTAGCAGAAACTGCAAGACAAATATTAAATAAGATTTTGAAATATCCTTACACACGGTGTTCATGCAGTGAACTTCTGCTTTCCACTAGGTACATTATTGGCCACCGCCCTCCACCAATCACTTCCCCCTTCTTTTCAGGGCCAGTCCAGATGCATCAAGACTGCCAACCCAACCCCAACCTAAGCCTACTACCACCTCCGAGGGGATGCAGTTAAGATCCCGGCGGTCGGGATCCCGGCGTTCAGAATCCCGACGCCGGAATCCCGACCTCCGAAATCCCGACACTTTCTCCCTTCGGGGGTGTCCACGACACCCCTGGAGGGAGAATAAATTAGTGTGCCGAGCGTAGCGAGGCACCGGGCCCGCTGCGTGGCGAGCGCAGCGAGCCCGCAAGGGGGGGCGATCCACGTCCCCCCCTTGTCGGGATTTCGGCGGTCGGGATTCCGGCGTCGGGATTCTGAACGCCGGGATCCCGACCGCCGGGATTCAATACTGAATCCCCTCCGAGAGCACAAACTCCTGTCCATTCTCCCACTTCCGCCAGTTGCAAAATATAATAATTTAAAAAATAAGGCTCAATGACAAATAAAAAAAGAATCACCTGGCCTTATCAGTCTGTGAGCCACCCCTGGGCACATACTGTACCTCACATTTAACCACTGAGCACAGCGAAGAAGATATCTCCCCCCAACCCGCCCCCCCCCCCCCCTCCCCTCCCCTTCCCTTTTCCTCAATATGCAATACCTAGCTGATTGTCCATATTATAAGGAGAGCGAGGTGGGGCCCACAATTTTATTATTCAGTGCAAATTCCGTCATTAAAAGCCTGGACCACCAGTTTCAGTTACAGTACTTGGTCTATGGGAGACTTGCCCACGGAGATTTGGGAATCTACAGATGTTCTGTTAGAGCAGACAAGTAAGCCTATTACGTGTGGGTGCTTTAAAATCTGGCGCAAACGTACGCTGGTTATAATGACCGTCTGCACCTGCAGATACTCGCTTCTGATTGGATAATTGAAAATTGACTTCTCCATCTGACAGTGCTTCCCCCATTGTTCACACCTATATTATAGGGTTTAGCCAACTAAGAACAATGACTCCAGCTCTACTACATGGGCAGTTATGTTATGTGATCAGTTCCTTTCTTCCCGAGCAATAGCAAATGTGTATTTAGCTATCTGAATCAAGATAACACTATTAATATTTTTGGCTAAGTATATTGTAGGGATAGCGCTGTTTTATTGCCACTGAGATGCCATGGCCACCAGCCGCGTCAGGTCTGGCAGCAACTGCTACAAAACAAAAGGCCCAACAGTGAGTCTCTTGGCTGCATAATAGTAATTAGGTAAGGGACCAGGGGTGATGCGGCAACCTTCTGTGCACCTCTCTCTGCGCCTAAATCGGAGCCAGTCACAATGCCCAACGCTGCTGCGATTTTTGTGTACAGCGGCTTCTGAGACACTCATTGCCTGTTCCTCAGATCCGCGTACAAAGCTTTACCATCGGACAGACATCAGACCTCTGAGTAATTTTCGACCGATTATCGGTAAACATCGGCCGATATATCGGCCGATTTATCGGAAATCAGTCAATCGGCCAAAAAAAAAACGTTTTAGTGTGTGGGCACCTTAAGATTGCTCCCTGGCATGGCATTACCCCCAACCCCCTCCCCTCCATGTTGGTTGAGTCTTGTGCTGGTTACTGGAAACATGAGGGGGGACTTCCAGAGAGTGGGCAAGTCTCCCGCCTTCTCCGCACCCCTGGACTTGGCCACACACTTTGCGAGTGGGTGGTCTGTTCAACCAATGATGCCATTTTTACTGAATCGCGTCATCCTAACCATGCTTCACGCATGATTACTAGTCTCCTTTTATGACCACATGACATACTTAACCAACATTGGGCCTTATATGTACCCTAATGCTGTTGCCGCAGCTGTGCCTTAGTATGTGGATACTGTGCGTAAATATGCATATGTTGCAGCTGCTGGGATTTGTATCGGGACACTCACTTGTGGCTTTGCTCATTCAAGCGACTCAATGCAAAGACACAGCATCCAACACGGATCAGTCAATTATAGGCCTTCGGAGTTCGCCTATGGTTACCCAGGATGACCGATGGAACTAAGACACTTGCAGCAGTGCATAGAAGGGAGCAGCTGCTGGCTCCAATATGCCTATAAAACGGCTGTAACACGTCCATGTTTTTCTAACCATCCCCTGTTACCCAGCCTGCCATCAGAGGCAGCCCTGTGCTCGTGCGAATCAGACATGGAAATGGAGGCATTGGCCACCTGCGCAATATCGGAATAGTACGCATTTCTGAATCAGGCCCCTATCAGCTGACAGGCCACAGTCTTTTATAAATCAAACTGTGTGCCAGTTTCCTTTACTATTGTAAATTCATAGGAAGTTTAAATTCATAGAACTTCTCTGATTTTGCCAGGAGAGGGCACTGTAGACTGTATATTGTTTTCAAGAGGCTACGGTGGTGGTTCCCAAACTTTCTTGAATCTCTGCGCCCTTAACTAAAGGTTTTTTATTGATGAATATAGGGAAAACATTTTTGGAGCCTTGCGATCAGGTATACACCGCCCGCCAGAGTGAAATCCAACCCCGTACATTCCTATGAAATGCTGAGCACGTTCACCATTAAATGACTTTTTTCCAGTGTCTGCAGGCTCCGCGTAGCCCAGGACTTACTCAGTGGCTGCGATAGAAAGTCAGATCGAGGCCGGAGCTGTCACATACGTTCCCAGTAAACGGGCGGTTACCACCCAAGCACCGGATTTCTGTCAATCAACTTGTGAGTGGCCAGCGATTAAAAAAAAAAAGTAACAGGATTTTAGCAAAGGACGGCCTCGCCCATGTGTACTTCGGGCCATACGCAGGCGCAGTCTATCGATAATCGCTGTGCGATCAGGTCTGATTAGGCCCATAACTTAGAATACAATACCAGAGCTAGCAGAATCCACTATGATTAGGTTGACATCACTAGGTCGACATACATCAAGGTCGACAAGACCGAAGGTCGACATGGGTTAGGTCGACAAGGTCATTAGGTCAACGGGGTCATTAGGTGGACATGGGGAAGGTTGACAGTCAAAAGGTCGACATTGGGTTTTTCACTCTTTTTTTTTTTGAGCCGACATGTGCCGACAGGTGGTATTTCATGCCCTACCATCCACTAGGGTGGGGGGAGAATAAAGCGCAGCAAGCCATGCGAGGGGATGCGGGGCACTTTTTTAGTGTCCGTGTCGACTATGTCCTTTTGACTGTCGACCTTCCCATGTCAACCTAATACTTGTGTCGACCTAATGACCCTATTGACCTAACCCAATGTCGACCCCTGACCTAGCCCCAATTCGACCTTCAGTCCTGTTGACCTTCATGCATATCAACCTAGTGGTGTTGGCCTAATGCTTGCCGACCTAGTAGCTGTCTGTTCAATGATACATACCCCAAAAAAGGGACATTATACAAGTAGTCCTTAGGGGCCGTACACACCAGGACGATTTGGCATAAAAATCTCCGATTTCGATGGGTCGTACGAGCGTTTGCTATAGATTGGTGCAAAATCTTTTGTTTTAAGCCCACAATTCCGATCCGATGCGCGTACCCGCCGGTCGTAGGTCGGATTGAAGATCCTACCTACTGCAGTAAAGATCTGTCAATCCGACCTCAGATTGGGGGCTGATTGTATGCAGATTGCGAGATGATCGTGTGCACTTGCCTCGTCAGACCGTCGTCAGATCCTGCTTGTTTATACTCATTTCCTGGTCACTCCCTCCGCAGCCATTTTGTGAGACTCGTGGATGGTACAGGATAGCAGTGACGGAGGATCCTGGAGCACAGCCAAATTGAAGACAGGTATTTGGACCTTCCCTACCCACCAATGCATTAGCTACCCACCAATGCATTAGCTGCCCACCGCTGCCCACCAATGCATTAGCTGCCCACCGCTGGCCACCAATGCATTAGCTGCCCACCAATGCCCACCAATGCATTAGCTGCCCACCACTGCCCACCAATGCATTAGCTGCCCACCAATGCCCACCAATGCATTAGCTGCCCACCAATGCCCAGCCAATTCATTAGCTGCCCACCAATGCATTAGCTGCGCACCAATTACCCCCCAGTGCATTTGATGCCCACCAATGCAGTGCAGTGATATATCTGTGTGTGTCACCCCCTCCGCAGCCATTTTGTGAGACTCGTGGATGGTACAGGATAGCAGTGACGGAGGATCCTGGAGCACAGCCAAATTGAAGACAGGTATTTGGACCTTCCCTACCCACCAATGCATTAGCTGCCCACCAATGCATTAGCTGCCCACCACTGCCCACCAATGCATTAGCTGCCCACCAATGCATTAGCTGGCCACCAATGCATTAGCTGCCCACCAATGCATTAGCTGCCCACCAATGCATTAGCTGCGCACCAATTACCCCCCAGTGCATTTGATGCCCACCAATGCAGTGCAGTGATATATCTCTGTGTGTAAATGGTAAATAGCAAAACCACAGCAGGTCATGCTGGAATGTGTAGTTCAACTAAAGCAGGAGTGTCAAGGTTGGCCAACACTGGAATAGATGAAGCTGTGTACACTATCACCTTGTTTACAATAAAAAGGAAACTGGTTGGTGAAACTTAAAACTTTATTGTGATATTAACAAAAGTGAACCTGAAATAAAAGAAGTGTCTTAACAATATATAAACTATAATCATTTAATAATTTTTTTTATCTATTTTCTTATAGACATGTCTCAGGCTCTGGCAAAGGAGCGTGACTTCGTCGAAGCATTTATCGACAAATACAGGGAGTACGAATGTCTTTGGAAGACGAAGTCCAAAGACTACAGTAACAAAATTAAAAGAGCAAATGCCCTGGATGAGTTGGCCAATTTCAGCCGTTCATATCACCCTGAAGCCAATGCGGAGTGGGTGCGGAAAAAAATCCAAAATCTCCGCACTGTGTTCCTAAAAGAGCATAAGAAAATGCAGACCACCAAGAGATCTGGTGCCGGAGCCGGCGACGTGTATGAGACCTCCTTGTGGTACTACAATCTCTTAACCTTCACCCTGAGTCAGGAGGCACAGAGGACCGGACTGTACCTCATGGTGGAGAGTGAGGGGGATGAGGTGTTGCAGACTGTGGATGAAAGTTCCCAACCATTGTCGGTAAGTACAGACCCGGTATTGACACATGTCCTTCCTCATTATTTTTTTGGGCCCGGAGAATAGGTTCAGTCCACACATGTCTTTAAATGTGGTTCTCCTGCCAATGGACAGCACCCACTCCATTAAAATAGTCCTTGTACTGGTCTCTAACCTGCATGGCGCGTGTAGTCCCCCTATACTGTTGCGCCGGTGTTTCCACAGAGGATATCTGCACTACCTCCTTTGGCTCCTCTGGGACCTCTGGTAGTGCTGGGCCTGTAGGCCTTTGTGGTCTTTCCTTGCGGCGCAGTAAATTGTGCAGGACACAGCACGCCATGACGACCCAGTCTATTTTGTCCACCCTCAGGTTGATGGCAGTATGGAAAATGCGGAAACGGCTTGCCAGGATACCAAACGCACTCTCCACAAGCCGCCGTGCCCTGGAAAGCCTGTAGTTGAAAATTCTTTTGTCGTGGTCCAGGCCCCTTTTGGCATATGGCTTCATGATGTGCTCATGAAGGGCAAATGCCTCGTCTGCCACGAACACAAAATTGAGCCCATGTTTGGTTTCCTGGACCGACGGCAAGTGAAGAGTGTTGGAGGTGAGCCTCTGGTAGAACTTGGTATCCTTCAAAGTTCCACCATCCGAAGCACGCCCATTCCTGCCAACATCCAGGAAGATGAACTCGTAGTTCGCATTAACCACAGCCATTAGAACGATACTAAAGTATCCCTTGTAATTGAAGTAGTAGGAACCACTCTGTGCAGGCTGGTTGATGCGGACGTGTTTGCCATCAATGGCTCCTCCACAATTTGGAAAATTCCATGTCTCTTCAAACTCTGCAGCGATGTTTTGCCAATCCTTCACGCTGGTAGGGAACTGTAGAAATAATAAATAAACTTGATTAATAAATTGAACTTTGTATTTGTTTCCACAGCAACACAGTGCAGAGACAGAACATTCACCGACCCTGGACCTGTCTGGATTGTCGGAGTCTCCAGGAACATCGCAAGGAATATCCACTACACCCACACCGCCACAACAGGCCTGTAAAAAATCGCGCCGCAAGGAAAAGAAAATAGACAACCCAGAGGAGGAATTACTGATACGGGCCGAACAGGTTCTACGTAGGCCTCCCGACCGATTTGATGCTTTCGGGAAATATTTGTCTGACGGCTTACGCCAGCTGAGTCCAACCCAGCAAATGGCCTTTGAACGCATAAGCAGCGAGCTATTGTTTTTTGGCCGTTTAGACCGCCTTACATTTGAATGCAACATAGCTGGCCTTCTTCCTTGCCAACAACCACCAGGGCCTACTCCCCCAGCACCCTTACCAGTCCCTTCCACTTTGCCAAATCAATCTCCACCTGTCCAAGCATCCTCCGCACAACCTTCAACTCCAGCCCGCTATACCCACCTGTACACCTCATTATTGCCTGATTTCACAGGAGAGCAGGACCCTCCGGTTTTACGTGAATTGTAAAACCAATTCTTGCCCTGTTGGTATGGAGCAGTATGACACATGATGCATGAGGCGCAGATAAAGCCCATGCACACGTGGCGCATGGTGCGGAGCAATGGGGCCGGGACCACTGCTTCTGCACTATGCACCGCGTGTGCATGAAGGTACTTTGATTATCTGCGCCACAAGCACTGTGTGTTCTACTGCTCCGTACCTCTAGTGAGTGCGGCAGTAGGTTTTAAAGCTCAGTTTGTTACAAAATTTTTGACTTGTTATAGCACTTTGGTCTATTTTTATATTATGCGTACCTAATGTTTCTAAAATGACACCTTTGCCATTTGCACATGCATGGAGCAGTATGACACATGATGCTTGTGGCGCAGATAAAGCCCATGCTCACGTGGCGCATGGTGCGGAGCAATGGGGCCGGGACCACTGCTTCTGCACTATGCACCGCGTGTGCATGAAGGTACTTTGATTATCTGCGCCACAAGCACTGTGTGTTCTACTGCTCCGTACCTCTAGTGAGTGCGGCAGTAGGTTTTAAAGCTCAGTTTGTTACAACATTTTTGACTTGTTATAGCACTTTGGTCTATTTTTATATTATGCGTACCTAATGTTTCTAAAATGACACCTTTGCCATTTGCACATGCATGGAGCAGTATGACACATGATGCTTGTGGCGCAGATAAAGCCCATGCTCACGTGGCGCATGGTGCGGAGCAATGGGGCCGGGACCACTGCTTCTGCACTATGCACCGCGTGTGCATGAAGGTACTTTGATTATCTGTGCCACAAGCACTGTGTGTTCTACTGCTCCGTACCTCTAGTGAGTGCGGCAGTAGGTTTTAAAGCTCAGTTTGTTACAAAATTTTTGACTTGTTATAGCACTTTGGTCTATTTTTATATTATGCGTACCTAATGTTTCTAAAATGACACTTTTGCCATTTGCACATGCATGGAGCAGTATGACACATGATGCTTGTGGCGCAGATAAAGCCCATGCTCACGTGGCGCATGGTGCGGAGCAATGGGGCTGGGACCACTGCTTCTGCACTATGCACCGCGTGTGCATGAAGGTACTTTGATTATCTGCGCCACAAGCACTGTGTGTTCTACTGCTCCGTACCTCAAGGCAGAAAAGTGAAATGTTTTATATATTTTTGGACATGTTATTGCACTTTGGAACAGTTTGCAGTTATGCGTATCAATGGGTTCTATTTTTGTACCATTTGTATTTAATCCAAAAAAAAGGAAAACTAAAAATGTGTGGATGTCAAAGTTTGATTTATTTTAATAAAACATTATATGTTTTCACTACAAGTGTGTGGTGTATTTTTCCTTACCTTGCAATACTCGTGCTGCAGTACCTTCACGATTGCTTTGCAGGTCTCGGGGATGATGAGGCCCAAAGCTTGCGGGGAGATGAGAGATCCAAACTTCAGGTCAGCCAGAGACCGTCCTGTAGCCAGAAACCTCAGGGTCACCACCAGCCGCTCCTCAGCAGGTATAGCCATGCGATACTTGGTATCTTGCTTCTGGATGTGGGGGGTGACGAGACGCAGCAACTCATGGAAGGTGGCATCATCCAAACGTAAGAAATTCCTATAATCATTGGGATTATTCTCACGAATTTCCAGGAGCAGTGGCATGTGAGAACGAGCCTGACGGCTCAGCAGCCACTGCTTGGTCCAGCATGACCTAGCTCTTCTACGCTGGGCCCTCAGCTGCCTCACCCTGAGCACAGCATAGGAAAGCAGAAAATCTTGCTGGTAAGAATCCATCACTGCAGACTGCATAATGGACACAGGAAAAGCACACTTTGTAATGCCAGGCAAAAACAAAGCAGAGCAAACAGCTATGTACAGCGTTCAGCAGGTATACACCAAGCCTCACTAGTCACAAAGCACAAATGCACAGATCTAAAATGGCTGCTGTTATTTGTACCCCACAACTAGTCCTGCCCATTATTTAAATTTCAAAAACGACAGTCACTGTGCACACACGATGCACCAAAACGACAGTCGGACGACCATCGCAAACGACTCGCGATCGTTTGACGATCGTAAGTAAAAAATACACCATCTTATGCAAATCGTGAGTCTGGGCCCGGGGGAGCGCTCCCGAGAAGTTCACAGCAAATCGGTTCACGATCGCCGCACGATCGTGATCGTTCTGGTGTGTACGAGGCCTTAGTTCTGATAGCTACAGACAATCGGAACAGTTTTCTGGCAGTGGAAGGGCCCGATGTCTGCAACACACTTGATTTAACGTTCATGAACTTCTACCAAGCCAAACTAAGGGGGTGATAAGGACCCCGTCAGAGGATGCGTAAATATGTGCAGACCCCCTGTGCAAACACTGGAGTATCGCACTCGCTGAGGTGTTCCTTCTGTGAGTGTTTGGAAAGGCATACCTCCCAACTGAGCGTCCGAAAAGGGGGCGGGCGTATGCAAATGAGGGCGCGGCTTATGCTAATTAGCCGCGACCTCATTTTCATACGAGAATAGACGCTGTGCGCATGCGCACAGCGTCTATTCTACTAGATTGGGGGTCTCCCAACTGTCACCCCCCCGCAGCGGGACAATGCCTGCCGCGGGTGGGACAGCGGGACAGGACCCGAAAATCGGGACTGTCCCTCTAAAATCGTGACAGTTGGGAGGTATGGAAAGGGTCTGGAGCAGGGGAACGTCCAGCATATTATGGCGAGCACATAGAACATCAGGGCGTTCCTCTGCAAACATCTCCGGCCAAGATAAAAGTCATGTGAGGGGATGCGTAAGTGTACGCATGCTCTCACATGCACATGCAGGCCATGCAGCATTTACCTGCGACAATACGCTGCCTAGAGAACAGGTTTGAATCAGGCCCTTCATTTGCATATGAACACCCACAAGGAGCATAGGTTAATCCGGATAAACAGAGGCCTATCAAAAAATTAAGGATGTTTGTGAGGATTCTTGTTGTACTTAATGCAGGTGGCGGCTGTGGAACCTCCCAGATCCCACCTCCACACTTTCCCCTGAGGCATACTTCCCTACTTTGCTGCCCCCTCCTCCTTCCTCTGTTGTGGGTGGCACAGGGAGGCCTCCAGGGGAAGTAGGGGACTTGCCCATCTTACCAGGGGGGCTGGAGTTGGAACGTGGGTATTGGTGGCAGTATGGTGTATCTGGGGGCAGTAGGTTGAAGTTTTGCCGGGATACGGTTTGTCGACCTAAAGATGGTCGACAGTCATTAGGTCGACACCACTAGGTCGACATACTGCAAGGTCGACATAGGTCTAGGTCGACATATGACAAGGTCAACAGTCAAATGGTCAACATAGGGTTTTTTACTGTTGTTTGAGCCGACATGTGCCGACAGGCGGTATTTCATGCCCTACCATCCACTAGGGCATGGCGGGAGATTAAAATAGTGTGTCGAGTGTATCGAGGCACCGTGCCCGAAGCATGGCGAGCGCAACAAGCCATGCCAGGGGACGCGGTGCACTCTGTGTCCATGTCGACTGTGTCAACAATCGGGTCAAAAAACAGTGAAAAACCCCATGTCGGCCGTTTGACTGTCGACCTAGACCATGTTGACCTAATGCTTGTGTCGACCTAATGACCTATCGACCTTGCAGTATGTCGACCTAGTGGTGTCGACCTAATGACTGTCGATCATCTTTAGGTCGACCATACAATCCATACCCGTTTTGCCTAGGGTGCGGAGAAGTCTTACACCAGCCCAGGTTTCAGCTATCTCTCAGCATCTGCAGCCTGCTATCTTCCTGGTGGCACTTGTAAGTGATTATATATATATATATATATATATATACTGTATATATATATATACATATATACACGCTTAATAGACCCAGAATATACTAGGACACCTAATACCCCTTCCACATAGCACACATCGCACAAGTAACCTGGGTTGGTGACGTGTTGACCCGGGATGAGGTGCGGTGCGAACAAACCACACTAAATAACCCAGGTCAACCAACCTTGCATTTCAACACAGGTTATAAGAACGGTTAAAACTTCTTAGAAATCGGTGACCCAGGTTTAATCTGATAGCGCCAGACTGGGATGGACGGGCATTTGCAATGTCAATCTCCACCCCCGTGCTTGGCTTTGCCCATTTCTGGAAACCCCCCTTTGCAAATCCAGCGTTTGCCCCTGGAAGGTAATTTGGGCAGATTATCCAGAATGCCCACACACTGCACAATGTCACGTGTTCCCTGATATCATGCACTCCACCATATGACTCCAGTGTTTCTCAATGATTTCTTATTGTTTTATTGGCATTAAACACTCATGCCAATACACTGTGCTACAAAACCGGCCTACCACCTGATTATTGGTATATTGGCTCCATAATCGGAGCGTGTGTGAGTACCTTTAATCCCTGATTAAAAAGAAAACTTTATTTTCCCATTCTGACCATGAGAGGGCGACATTTGTCCTGAAAAACAATCATCAAGAGAATTCACTGAATAGACATTACAGACAACATTAATTGTAATTGTTCTCCTGTTACTATGAAACACTTAATCAAATTAAGCTATGGAGTGCACTATAACTTTTTATAGCTTATTAAAATGTTACTAATACATTAATAAATACAATGCATTAATATAACACCCATTTTCTGGGGTTAGCTGCAAATATTATGTAACCCGCCCAGGTATTAAGGAGGGACCACAGCAGGGTTCTCCAATAATGCTGCCCAAATCCCCAATATCCGGCCCCCACAGCTACCTCCATCTGAAAAGGCGACTTGTGTGTATTTGTACCATACCGACAGTTGATGTACGTAAGTATGAGCAGAGCAGAATCATACCTATTTTAATTGCACCGCCATTTGGCTACGAAAGCCGCACAACAGGACTGTAAAGGGGCGTTCCCGCATAGGCATAAATTCAGTGTGGGCGTGTCAGAATACTGTATTTAGATTTGGTATATGTGTGTGTTTGTGGGGGGGGGGGGGTTAAGAGTGGGCAGGGCCTGTGCGGAACCTCCATGTGGGCTCCTCCTCTCTCTCATAGTCTACTGGAAAGTAGACTATGGCACTGCTCAGACAGTATTTATTTGTCTGGAAAACTGAGGTCCACTACATATCCCAGTGGCTTCTCTGCTGTGCAAATGTTTGGAATAATGGGGGCCACAGCATTTTCATGCTGGTGTGTAACCAGCATTAGGGGTACCATGAACACAATACAGAGGGTTAGCCAGGGCCGGATTAAGGGGGGGGGGGGGGGGGTCTGTGGGTGGCATGTAGTTATTTTTTTTTTTTTTAGCTAAAGGTTTTGGAAGCGGGGTAGCTTCACCTATCTACCAATCTGACAATGATTAATGGTGCTGAGCATTGGGAGCCTAGTCACACTGACTGCACAAGTGCATTACTGGGAGTTGACTAGGTCCCATGAGACTTTGCACAAGAGGTCAGAGGCTGAGAGGCTTGTGCTGAGCTCTGCTTGGTGGAGCTCATCATATGCTTCTCAGGCCCGTGGAGGACAGCAGCAGCAGCCTCGTCATGGGAGGGTTTTTAATCAGAGGCAGTGCTGAGCCTGTCAGAGCTCCTACAGAGTAAGGTACAGAGGGACAATCACAGGCTTTTCATGTGGTAATTTATATATATATGCCCTTGACTCTAACATCATCTCCAAAAAATGCCGGGACGCTCTTACCACTCATCACCCCATCACACCGTTATTGTATACCCTGCCAAAAATCCACAAAAATCCACAGCAGCCCCCTGGCAGACCCATCATCTCTGCCAGGGGATCCCTCTACTACACCATCTCGCAGTACCTGGACGCTCATCTACAGCCAGTAGTCCAGTCTCAGAAAACCTTTTTGAAGGACACCACAGATCTTATTCTTAAGCTGGAAGCTTTGGGGGGCTTGCCACAGTCCATGGTACTATGTACGCTGGATGTGGTAAGCCTCTACACGAACATCCCGCATTGTGACGGCCTGTTGGCCACCAGAAATCTCATCAGCAACAACTTGAATTTCCATGGTCCGGAGGTAGAGTTCTACCTGCATTTGTTGGAGCTCACCTTAACCCGGAACTATTTCTTTTTTGGTTGGGGGCTATTACTTGCAGCGTCGGGGCTGCGCGATGGGTTCTTGCGTAGCCCCGACGTATGCCAATGCCTACATGTTCCAAATGGAACAAGATCTGATTTTGTCACATCCCCTCTCAGCAGACAACATCGCCCTGTATGTACGCTTCATTGACGACATCCTGATCGTCTGGACCGGCTCACAGCAAGCCTTGGAGGAAGTTGTTCTGTATGCCAACAGTACAGATCCTAACATCAAATTCACGGCTTCCTATAGTGAAACATGCATTAACTATTTGGATGTTGAAATAACCAACACATCTGGTATATTGTCGACAGCTGTATATCGAAAGACTACTGACCGTAATACCTTGCTTGAGGCATCAAGCCATCACCCTCCATCAGCAAAATTGGGGTTGCCATACTCCCAAATGCTTAGGGTAAGAAGGATCTGCAGCAATCCCGAAGTTGCAGCTTCCCAGATGGATGTTATGGTCCAAAAATTTGAAAGCCGTGGATACAACCGTGACTCCCTCCTACAGGCTAAGAAAAAGGCATTATCTATCCCTAGGGAAGACACGTTGAGAGCTAAACAGAAGTCTGATTCCCCAAGACGTATGCCGTTTGTCAACACGTATTCGACGGCTAGCTCCGTGTTGACAAACACTGTGAAAAACATCTGGCCGCTGGTATGTCATGACCCTGAACTACCAGCGCTTAAAGAAATGGGGGTGATGCCCTGCTACAAGAGAGGAACAAATTTACGTGACAAATTAGTTAAAACTGATGTAACAAATCTGGGAGGCACTAAGAAGACACACTTCCTTACCAAGAAGCCTGGCAATTACAAGTGCACGGGATGCGTGACATGTGGGTACCTTGAACAAGGTGACTCCTTCACCCACCCCTATACGGGTCATCGCTATAAGATTAACAAAGTGTTGACATGCTCCAGTAGATTTGTGGTCTATATGATACGCTGTCCCTGTGGACTCATCTATGTTGGTAAAACCAGCAGAACCTTCAAGGAGCGTATGGCCATGCACCGCCACTCGATCAAAAGTGCATTGGACGGTGCTCCTTCTGAACAACCAGTGGCCAAACATTTTAGAGACTGTCGACACCCACTGCCGACTCTCAAATATAAGATGATAGACCAGGTTCCAGCGAGTGTGAGAGGAGGGGATCGCGACAAGAAGCTTCTACAGCTTGAGGCAAAATGGATCTTTAAACTCAATGCTGTTGCCCCTGCTAGGCTTAATGAATATTCATCTCTAAACTGCTTCTTGTAGCCTTCAGCTAGAGGGTCGACATTGTGGTCGACATGGCATTAATCATGTCGACCTTGTATTGATTTTCATCTTTATGTCTCCCTTCTCACCCCCTCCCCAACTTTGCTCAGCTCATTAATTCCATTTTTTGTTTGGCAGCATATACAGCGATGTGATGTAGGAATCATTCTATTTAATCTTTAATAATAGTGTTTGTTTTGTTTTTCATCTTTTTCCACAAGCCTGCCCAATGTATACATGCATTGTCTGCTTAAAGTGTCTCACGTTTTTTCACACTGTTTCTATTTATTATTACAGGTCTCCGGTGGTCACCATAGCAACGGCCCAAGCCGTGCAGCTGCCTGTACTGAGGACATCATCCAGTGACGTCAGATGCGTGCGCCGGCGCGGGCTCGGGCGTGGAGACGCCGGGACTTGACACTGGTGATTGCTTCTATAAAAGTAAGTGTTTTTACATGTATCTGTGTCTTTGAAAAAGGTATTAAACTACCGAAACGTCAGACCTAAGCAGTTGTCGGTCTGCATTTATTCCGTGAGAGAAACCCGTTTGAGTGCCGCCCCGTTGTACACGTTACTTCCAAGGCTACATTTCTTAGGAAGGCACCGCGGTTGTTGAATTGTTTGTTGGGAGTGCCGGATCCCTGCCTGATCTATATATATATATATATATATATATATATATATATATATATATATATATATATATATATATATATATATATATATATATATATATATATGAAGGACAGAGGAATTAATTGTGACTATGGTGTGATTTTGTGCTGAGATTGAAGATTGAGGAGAATTTAGGGGCTGGGAACTGGAGTATCAAGGTCTGTAAACAAATGAGATGAAAAGTACTGTATTATTGACTTTTGTGGAAGAACAGGATGGTGAGCAGTAAGTATTATCATTAAGCAGAAGACATGGCAGGGTCCTGGTAATTAGCCCCCATAACGCTGGTAACAAAAGAAGTCAGATCCAAAGAAAGTGATGCAAACTATTTTTAACCTGTTACTACTTAAGCAAATGAAGGGTAATTGGAACCAGTTGGAGAAGGGTGTAATAGACCCTCCAGTTGGATCTTTTTCCACCCACTGGAAACTGTGATTTTCTTTCTTTTGAACTTTATTTCAGTGAAGGCGCGATTCAGACGTGGACAGAATGCGGATGATTGTACAGGACCTAATTCGGCTAAGTTTCTCTTCCCTGAGCCACTCACAGCCTCACAATCGTATTTTCAACTCTAAAACTAAAGCCGTTATACACACGTCCACTTGAGTGGCCACATTTATCTGCAACATAAAAAAATGAGCCTATTATCATGAAACGGTATTTGAATGAAAAATAAATGTCTGTTATGGTTTTTATCACGTTGCTTACTGGTTTTTTTTTCCCCCAAGAAACAAAAATCCTCAAAATTGAAAACAATGCATTTTTATGTCTATTTATGGATATATTCATCCAGAAACAAAAACATCCTCAGTATTTATAACACAAATATTTCCATTTACTTCTGAGTTTGCGTCATACCTAGAACGATAGCTTTATTCAAAAACTAAATGTGGCTGAGAGGCGTCCTGGACCCAAAGCACAAGATACTGAATGCAGATGTACTTAAGTTCAGATTCAGACCAGTTCGGTGTTAACCTGCTCGAATATACACAGGCCCTGGTGAGGTCATGAGTGCCCCATTAAAAACCTGCATGGCCCATGGTCTCTATTGGCTGTCCAAAACTCTGTGGAATGGTTTAATACATGGTAACTGGCCACAGCCCTTAAGCATGGGCCTTTACCGCTGCATTCCCTTCATGCCCCAGTCTGACACTGCCCATACTGAACTTGATTTCAGGGGTGCCTTTGACATTGTCCTATGCTTGAAAGAGGTGGTGTCTCCCTCTTGGACATTACTCCACTGAGAGCGTTGAAACAATGGCTGCGTTGAAATCCAGCCAATTACGTATTGCCTTGCAGTTGCATTAGAGGTCACTTTACTTGTACTGTGCTTCTGCAATGCTACTGTGCATGAGCCTTTGACTGACCACACATGTACTGGCCATTCTCTGACGACTCCAAGAGCAAAATAATTTGAAAATCCCTATTTTATCCTATGTAGGGAAGCCAATCCAGGCCCCGGTTTATCGTATATAGGGAAGCCAATCACAGGCTCTGTTTTATCTTATATAGGAAAGCCAATCCTGTGCCCTGCTTTATCTTATTTATGTAGGGAAGCCAATCACGGGCCCTGCTTTATCCTATCTATGGAAGCCAATCCCAGGCCCTGGTTTATCCTATGTAAGGAAGCCAATCCCAGGCCCTGGTTAATCCTATGTAGGGAATCCAATCCCAGGCCCTGCTTTATCTTATGTAGGGAAGCCAATCCCGGGCCCTGGTTTATGTTATATAGGGAAGCCAATCCCGGGCCCTGCTTTATCCTATGTAGGGAAGCCAATCCCGGGCCCTGCTTTATCCTATGTAGGGAAGCCAATCCCGGGCCCTGGTTTATCCTATGTAGGGAAGCCAATCCCGGGCCCTGGTTTATGTTATATAGGGAAGCCAATCCCGGGCCCTGCTTTATCCTGTGTAGGGAAGCCAATCCCGGGCCCTGGTTTATCCTATGTATGGAAGCCAATCCCGAGCCCTGTTTTATCCTACGTAGGGAAGCCTATCCCAGGCCCTGGTTTATCTTATGTAGGGAAGCCAATCCCAGGCCCTGCTTTATCCTATGCAGGGAAGCCAATCCCGGGCCCTGCTTTATCCTATGCAGGGAAGCCAATCCCAGGCCCTGCTTTATCTTATGTAGAGAAGCCAATTCCAGGCCCTGCTTTATCTTATGTAGAGAAGCCAATCCCGGGCCCTGCTTTATCTTATGTAGAGAAGCCAATCCCGGGCCCTGCTTTATCCTATGCAGGGAAGCCAATCCCAGGCCCTGCTTTATGTTACGTAGAGAAGCCAATCCCAGGCCCTGCTTTATGTTATGTAGAGAAGCCAATCCCAGGCCCTGCTTTATCTTATGTAGAGAAGCCAATCCCGGGCCCTGCTTTATCTTATGTAGAGAAGCCAATCCCAGGCCCTGCTTTATCCTATGCAGGGAAGCCAATCCCAGGCCCTGCTTTAGTTTATCCTATGTAGAGAAGCCAATCCCAGGCCCTGCTTTATCTTAGGTAGAGAAGCCAATCCCGGGCCCTGCTTTATCTTTGTCACAACTGAAGGGCTGGATGAAGTCGTGTGGTGTGTAGCAACTGGAGACGGACCAGAGGATGAAGGATTAAATCGTGCAGGTTTAATAATAGAATTCATAAATGGGAACAATACACACTTGAATACTTTCTTAAAGTGGCAGTTAGTGATAAACAATACTTGAGCCAGCAAGGCACTTTAGAAGAAGAAAGTTCATTTGAATAATGACAGTTCAAAATGCATAGGACGGCAGGCTGGGGTCTTGAAGAATAAGAGGATCCGGAAAGAGAATGTACTTGATGGTAAATGAAGGATCCTTGAAGACTGGAAGAAGATGAATGATGAATGAAGATTGAAGAATTGCTTGGAAGCAGGAGACTTGAAGGGCTAGGCCAGGAAGCTCAGGGATACAGGCAGAGACCAGACTGTGGAGAGAACTGGCAGCGATGGGGTTAAGCAGTAACCTAGACCAACACAGAGCACGAGCAAGGCACCAAGGTCAGGAGAGGTGAGTCAGAGAGCCGGAGTCAGCTGGGAGCTGTGAACGCCTCTGGAGACTCTTTGCACTGACGCTGAACAGCCCTAGGCAGATCCCCTATATCCCAAGAGGGCGGCTGCCATTGGCTGTCAGGTCAGTATGGGAGGAAACCTCAGACCTGGGCCAATCTGCTATTTTGCCCTTAACCAAGATGGCGGCACCGGCCTCCCGGCACCATTACAGCACACACTGCTACACCTGTCGGCGTCCCACGCTGCCTGCTGCCCACCAGACTGTCGCTGCCCGCTGCCGCTGACCCGGAGACCACTACACGCTAGCCGACGGCGGGCGCGGACGGGTGAGTAATATGCCCGCCGCGCACCACCGCGGCTGAGTGTGACAGTACCCCCCCTTTTCTGGGTGACCCCAGGACACCTACGCACCTTATGTGGGTTCCTTTGAAAGAATTGCCTCACCAGACGGGGAGCATGGAGATCTGCCGCATCAACCCAGGAGTTCTCCTCAGGACCGAATCCAAGCCACTCCACCAGATACTGCAGATGGGCATTGCGACAACGTGAGTCGATGATGCGTCTCACTTCGAACTCAGTCTCTCTTTCAGAACCAATCTTGGGCGGTTTGGGCACCTTCTTTTGATATAAGTTCAATCTCAAGGGCTTTAGAAGAGACACATGAAAAGAATTTGAGATCTTCAGGGAAGAAGGAAGCTGTAGTCTGTATGCAACAGGATTAATAACTTGCGTGATTGGGAACGGTCCGATGAATCGGGGAGCCAGCTTCATGGATGGTAACCGAAGGCGTATGTGGCGGGTAGACAGCCACACTCGATCTCCAACCTTCAATTTGGGAGCCGCTCTTCTTTTCCTGTCCGCCATCCTTTTGTATCGAGCGGATGCTTTGAGGAGAGCGGTATGAACATCTGACCAGATTTTCGCAAACCGTTGTAAAGAAGCAGCAGCTGCAGGAACATCGGATGAAGATAAGTCTGAGAAATCTGGAGATCGGGGATGTTTGCCAAAAACAGTAAAAAAGGGAGTGGTGCCGGAGGATGAATGATAAGAATTATTGTGCGCATATTCCGCCCAAGGCAGAAGATCCACCCAGTCGTCTTGAGAAGAAGAGATGAATAAACGAATGAAGGCTTCCAAGTCTTGGTTGACCCGTTCCGTCTGCCCGTTGGTTTGTGGGTGGAATGCAGTGGAGAACTTGAGTTTGACTTGTACAGCGGAACAGAGGGCCCTCCAAAACTTCGCAACGAATTGCACTCCACGGTCAGATATAATCTCTTTGGGCAACCCATGAAGTTTGAAGATTGTGGAGATGAAGAGCTGAGCCAGAACTGGAGCGGATGGAAGACCTTTCAATGGGAAGAAGTGCGCCATTTTTGAGAACCGGTCAACCACCACCCAGATTACCGTATGCCCTTTGGAGGGAGGAAGTTCACAGATAAAGTCCATAGACAAGTGGGACCATGGTTCTGTAGGAATGGCTAGAGGTAGAAGAGGACCGGCAGGAGATGTTCTGGAGGACTTATGCTGGGCGCACTTTACACAGGAAGCGACGAAGCTGGTTACATCTTGACGAATGGTGGGCCACCAATATGAACGTAACAGGAACATTAGGGTCTTCTGTGCACCAGTATGTCCTGCAAAACGGGAAGCGTGTGCCCAGGACAGCACTCTTTTGCGAAGATTGAGGGGAACAAAGGTTTTGCCCGGAGGAGGTGAAGGTTGGACCGTAACTTGAGCAAAAACCAGAGGGTCGAGGATTGGTCGAGGGGGAGTCTCTAGGTCGGCCGGAGTCTCGAAGGAGCGTGAAAGGGCATCGGCCTTGGCATTCATCGACCCGGGTCTGAATCTGATCTGGAAATCGAATCGTTCGAAGAACATGGCCCAGCGGGCTTGACGAGCAGTAAGACATTGGGCATGCTTGAGAAATGAGAGATTCTTATGGTCAGAGTATACCGTGATCTTATGTCGTGCCCCCTCCAGGAGGTACCGCCACTCCTCCAACGCTAACTTGACAGCTAGTAACTCTTGCTCCCCAATGGGGTAATTTTTCTCCGCTGGAAGAAACTTCTTAGAGTAGAAAGCACAGGGGTGAAGTTCCTGGTCCTCCCCTTTCTGTGACAAGATTGCCCCGACTCCCTCTGAGGATGCGTCCACCTCGATAATGAAGGGTTTGTCGAGGTTCGGCTGAAGAAGAATTGGAGCAGAGACGAATGCATTCTTTAGTTGTTGGAAAGCTAAAGAGGCTTCGGGTGGCCACTGACTTGGATCTACTCCCTTGCGTGTTAGAGCTGTAAGGGGTGCAGCAAGGGTGGAGAAGTCCCGGATGAAGCGACGATAATAATTTGAGAAACCCAGGAACCTCTGGATACCTTTGAGCGTGGTAGGCGCTGTCCAGTCTTGGATGGCTCTTACTTTCTCTGGGTCCATCTCTATCCCAGTGCTGGTGAGGATGTGGCCGAGAAATGGAATGGAAGTGACCTCGAAGACGCATTTGTCTAGCTTGCAGAACAATTGATTTTGGCGTAGACGGCGCAGGACTTCAGATACAGTTTGACGATGGAGATGAAGGTTAGGAGAGAATATGAGGATATCATCGAGATACACCACGACGGAATGATACAGTAAGTCCCGAAATATGTCGTTTACAAACTGTTGGAAGACGGCCGGGGCATTGCAAAGGCCAAATGGCATCACCAGGTATTCGTAGTGGCCATCCCGGGTGTTGAAAGCCGTCTTCCACTCGTCACCGGAACGGATTCGGATCAAGTTGTACGCCCCTCTCAGATCCAGTTTGGTAAAAATAGACGCCCCTCTGATCTTATCGAAGAGTTCGGTGATGAGGGGTAATGGGTAGCGGTTCTTGATTGTGATATCGTTGAGACCCCTATAGTCGATACATGGCCGGAGAGTCCCATCTTTTTTTTTAACGAAGAAAAACCCCGCTCCGGCTGGCGAGGTGGATGGACGAATGAAGCCTTTATTCAAGTTTTCACGAATGTAGTCAGACATAGCCTTGGTCTCGGGTAGAGATAAGGGGTAGATACGACCCCGTGGTGGAAATTTCCCGGGTACCAACTCTATCGGACAGTCCCAAGGACGATGAGGGGGCAGAGAATCGGCACCTCCCTTGCTGAAGACATCAGAAAAAGAATGGTATGGTGGGGGTATAGACAAGGGTGAAGCTGGTGAAGACGGAAGACTGGAACCTCCCTCTTCTTGAGGATTCATTTGATTGAGTGGAATGATACGAGTCATGCAAGTGGTTAAACAGTTCGTACCCCAGGCCTTGATCTCCATGCTGGTCCAATCAATATGAGGATTGTGTTTAGCGAGCCATGGTAGACCCAGGACCACCTGGTGTGATGACTGAGGAAGAACTAAGAACTCTAGAGTCTCTTGATGTAGAGCACCCACTAGCACTGTCACTGGATTGGTTTGAAGGGTGATTTGCCCACTACAGATACGACTCCCATCCACTGCAGTGAGAACCAGGGGATGGGTCAAGGGTTGTACTGCCAGGGAGTGTTGAAAGACGAAAGATGAAGAAAGAAAGTTTCCTGCCGCTCCGGAATCCAATAGGGCCTGGACTTTATTTTCCCCTTGAGGGCACACAATGGTAATTGGAATGGTGGAAACAGTTGAGGAGGGAGATGAAAGCAAAACTCCTAACCGGGCCTCCCTCGGGGAGGTTTGGAGCGGCCGTTTCCCGGACGCAATGGACAGGAGGACAGCAAATGGGCAGAAGACCCGCAGTACATGCAGAGATTCTCCCGTCGTCTACGGGACTTTTCTTCCAGTGAGAGCCGAGAACGATTGATCTGCATAGGTTCATCAGGTGGTGTAGTTGTGGAAGGACTTGGTCTAGGAACGGGAACAGCATTTGGAGTGAAGCGAGGGCGAAGGCGATCAGAGCGATTTCTCTCTAGTTGGCGTTCCTGCATCCGTAGATCTACTTTGTTGCACAGAGAGATGAGCTCGACCAAGGTAGCCGGGAAGTCACGAGTAGCTAATTCATCCTTGATACGACCTGCCAGCCCATTCCAGAAGGCGGAGAGGAGAGCCTCTTCGTTCCATTTTAATTCTGAGGCCAGGGTCTGGAACTGCACAACATACTGTCCCACCGATCGGCTACCCTGGCGAATCCTCAGGATTTCAGTAGCGGCAGAGGACACTCTGCCAGGGTCATCGAAGATGCGACGAAAAGAGGTAATTAAAGCTTCATAGTCATTGAGCAGGGGGTCAGAGCGTTCCCAGAGAGGGGACACCCAGTCCAGAGCTGACCCTGCCAGGAGAGACACAATATAGGCCACCTTTGCCTTGGAGGTTGGGAAGTGAGATGACTGCAAGGTGAAGTGGACATCACATTGGTTCAGGAACCCACGGCATGCCTTTGGCGAACCATCATACTTGCTGGGAGTAGGGAGTTGCATGTGATGAGGAACTACGGATCCTGGTGTGGAAACAGGAACTGGAATCTCTGGTGCTGGAGCCACCGACACTGAGGGAGCCGCCTGGGGCGGGGACAAGGCCTGAAGAAATTGAGCCACTTGGCGTTGGGTAGTTTCCACTTGTTCGAGACGAGCCACGATACCTTGAAAGACGTCCGTCATGGAAGCCTGTACTTCACCCGACTCCATCTGGTCAGTGCAAACTGTCACAACTGAAGGGCTGGATGAAGTCGTGTGGTGTGTAGCAACTGGAGACGGACCAGAGGATGAAGGATTAAATCGTGCAGGTTTAATAATAGAATTCATAAATGGGAACAATACACACTTGAATACTTTCTTAAAGTGGCAGTTAGTGATAAACAATACTTGAGCCAGCAAGGCACTTTAGAAGAAGAAAGTTCATTTGAATAATGACAGTTCAAAATGCATAGGACGGCAGGCTGGGGTCTTGAAGAATAAGAGGATCCGGAAAGAGAATGTACTTGATGGTAAATGAAGGATCCTTGAAGACTGGAAGAAGATGAATGATGAATGAAGATTGAAGAATTGCTTGGAAGCAGGAGACTTGAAGGGCTAGGCCAGGAAGCTCAGGGATACAGGCAGAGACCAGACTGTGGAGAGAACTGGCAGCGATGGGGTTAAGCAGTAACCTAGACCAACACAGAGCACGAGCAAGGCACCAAGGTCAGGAGAGGTGAGTCAGAGAGCCGGAGTCAGCTGGGAGCTGTGAACGCCTCTGGAGACTCTTTGCACTGACGCTGAACAGCCCTAGGCAGATCCCCTATATCCCAAGAGGGCGGCTGCCATTGGCTGTCAGGTCAGTATGGGAGGAAACCTCAGACCTGGGCCAATCTGCTATTTTGCCCTTAACCAAGATGGCGGCACCGGCCTCCCGGCACCATTACAGCACACACTGCTACACCTGTCGGCGTCCCACGCTGCCTGCTGCCCACCAGACTGTCGCTGCCCGCTGCCGCTGACCCGGAGACCACTACACGCTAGCCGACGGCGGGCGCGGACGGGTGAGTAATATGCCCGCCGCGCACCACCGCGGCTGAGTGTGACAATCTTATGTAGGGAAGTTGATCCTGGGCCCTGCTTTATCATTTATTCAACCCAAACTTCATCTAGTTTGGAGTCCACAAATGAAAGATACTCAGAAGGTGTCTAGATTTACTGGTTGTAGAACACATACCACCTACTGACCTCTCACCTAATCACCTCCTCCCACTCCCGTGTCCAAGATTTCTCTCGCGCTGCCCCCCTGCACTGGAACAACCTCCCGCCACCCATCAGGCTATCTGATTCCCTTACCTCCTTCAAGCGCTCCCTCAAAACCCACTTTTTTCGACTAGCCTATCCCTCCTCCTAACCTCTTTTGATCCTCCTATCCTGCCTCCGTTCCCCTCCGTTCCTACTTATCCTATAGTATTTCGTTCGTCCACCCACCTATTTTTAGTATGTTAACTCTTAAGAGCAGGGCCCTCCTTCCTCACGTACTCACCCTACCTCATTACCTCACCTGTGCTCCTGCCCTGTTCTTCCCTTCCTCTACTTCATCTTCAGTCTCCTTGACAATTTTGACACCTACTTCTGAACTGATGCTGATTTTAGTTCTACCAGCTATACCCCTATTTATACTGTATCTTTCAACACACCCTGTACGTTACCTTGTCATTTTTTGTTTTGTTTGCTATGTACGGCGCTGCGGACACTTTGCGGCGCCTTATAAATAAACGTACTACTACTACTACTACTACAGCCAGATGCAGTGGTGCATTGTGGGCCTGGTGTGGTTGGAGAGAGCATTGCTGTTGCTTACATGGAAGTAGGAGGCATCAGGTATAAGTAGAGACAGACCCTGATTAAGGGATCCAGCACCCTAGGGTAATACAGAATTTACTTTTCTCTGCCCCAACTCCAGCATCTCCAGGAAGCGCTTCCATCCCAGCACAATCTATTCGGCATACGCTGATGTCTGTCAACAATCTGCTTCCAAGAAGTTGGTGCATCAGCAGTGTCGGTATTTGCATCAGGCTGGGCAGTAGAGAGCCTGGCTGGGCCCTGATACTTCCCAGAGGGCGTGCTCTAATTGTGGGAGGTGTGGCCATGCACTCCGGAAAATACCTGGGCCCATTCAGGCTCTCAACTGCCCAGCCAGATTCAGATCTCAATGCTGCTGATGTACCTCTGACAAATTACAGATGTTCAGTACTTTGTGCACTTTAAGCACCTCCCTGGCTACACTGCAGCCCAGCACACAGTCACATGTGCTGGGTTGAGATGAGTTGCTACAAAGTCCTGGTATTTCTCCTGGTCTCCTGAGATTTCACCGGATTCTCCCGGTTTGTAGCTGCCCGGCAATAAACTGTGACTGCGCATGCACAAGTCACAAAGTGCCAGGGGCAGGTGTCCCTGACTGATGTGGTAGCGGCCCTTTCCTGTTCCGTCAGCGCCCCCTCCACCCCCCCCCCCCCCCCCACTGAACTGGCTGCCAGAAAGTTAGAAAGTTGGGAGTTGGGGGAGGGGGGGGGGGGCACTGGTTCCCTCCATCAGACTTGGGCCTGGGTATTTAGTACCCCCTCCCTTGGCACCATTGGAATCAGGTAATCTCTGTCCGATGAGACTGCTCTGTTATGCCTGGGCTCTGTTACTTCCATAGTATCACTAAGTTTATTTTATAGGTTATATGGTCCAACAAGCCGAACATAACAGGAAAGCAATGCACAAAGGAATGTAATAATAATAATAATAATGCCTAAACACAACAAATATAGCAACCCAAAGAGAAAAATAACTTGTACTGTGTGTGCCCCCTAATTATAGTGCAAAGCCCCTGCATTGTCCCATACCCTCATTTACAGCCCATAGAGCAATAATCCTGTTACAGACTTATTAATAGCTACACAGTGATGAAAGTTGGCATTCACAGATGACAGAAATAGATGTGGATGCCCACGGTGGTCCCTGGGATGTTCCTGGCAGGCCGGCATGAATGAGTAACATATCAGTAAAGCCACAACTAGCTGTCACTGATCCAGCTTTTATATATAACAGAAGTGGTTCCTGCCTCGCTTTACCCCAACAACTAGGTAAAGAGCTTTCCCAGCGGTCACCCGCTGCAGTAACTAGTACCCATCTGTGGTTGGGTGTAACCCCTTAACTGCTGCTGCTGCAGGCTCGGCCCTGATGAGAGGGGTCTGTGTGTGGTACTGACTGCTGTCCAAGCCTTATAGACATAATTGGTCATTTCCTTGCTTCCTTTTCTGGAATTGGAACACGATATATGTAATTATAATGCTGCTTTTGGTAAAGAAAAAAAAATTAAACAAATATGGATGTTGAAACAGTGTGGGATAAGCTGGAAATGCTGTCGGGTTGGAGATAATATCAAGCTGTCTTTCTGATGCGTCTGTTGGAATATAACCCTGTGATTTAAAAAAAGTGACTGTTTGCCTACCGGCTGCCTAGATGCGTTGTTCTGTACCGGGCTTTCACCTTTACACACGCCAAGGTCAAGTACTGCCTGCAGACATGGTCTAGAGGTTATAGATCACAAATATAAAGGTCACATTCGAAATCTGGACTTTATTTTAATTTTTTTTAATACATAGCGTATTAATGATGTTATACGATTCTACCCAGATTATACTGCTTGCTGCGGTTACTACAATGCTACAACCAGGCAAGCAATGGAATGATTGAATAATGTTTGTGAAGCGTTATTACTGCTTCCTTGCACAGTCAGTATACAAAAGGCAAAGGGCAAGTCCTCCTTGCGCTCAGGTTACTTGGTCACTGAAACCATTATTTCGCTGTAACGAAGCAGTATGACCTTTGACCCTCGGGTTAGCAATGCATATATTCTGATTTACAGATGGCAGGCCTGTTCTCTCTCTCTCTCTCTCTCTCTCTCTCTCTCGCTCGTTCTACTCATATTGCTGCTATCACCGCCAATCTTTTTCATTCCGCTTCCTCCCAGAGCCAACGGGAGAAGAAGGCCTCTAAAAGTGGGAGAGCCGAAGAAGGAAAATTCCTTTCTTCCTGAGTTATTATCAATGGCCCCTATTCTTTTCCCCTCGGTCTTTATAGCAATGATAGATCTTGACAAATAAAGACTATAACTGTGCAAACACAGAGAACTATACAGGGGGATAGAGGCGAAAGGAGAATATGCTTCCTATCTGCTAGCGTTCATCTGAGGTTTCAGAAACAAAAAAAAAGTGTTTGTTGGGGTGGGCTGGGGGGGGGGGGTTGGATTTTCGGGAAACGGTTGTTAGCTCAGAAGCTGGCACTTCCACACTCAGACATGCTTGCTGAGGCTGCAGGATGGCACAGCCGTAGAACAAAGACCTTATTGAGCGGCCCTTTCTCTCGCACTAGGCCTGCTCCAGCAGGGTGAGACAGCAAAGCGGCAGATCCGTGTGGACACATATTCACTGACCCCAGCGATTCGGCATATGGGCCCCACATTTCAGGATAATTCAACCTCCAAGCACACAAGGAATCCATTACTTTTCTAAGCGAGTATGTTAACCCCCATGGTGCTTGGGGGTCTGGCGCAGAATTACACACTTTCCAGATGAGTAGTAACGGCTGTACTTTAAGACATGCAATTAGCAGAGGAGCAGTAAAAACAACCCGGACCCATGATAGCCTGGACTGAAGTATTTTTATCTGAAACATTTATTTTGCCTATAAATAATACATCTACCGTTTTTATAGTCTGGTCGTGTTAAAAGGAAGATGCTATAACTAAAGGCTTCTTAAATAAACTTTCCTTGACACTTAGTTGCAATTTATCAGACAACAAAGCGGTGGCTTAACAATAGCGCCGCAGAACCCGCAACGGTGGGAAGGCGCTGACTAAGTGTGGGCGCCGGGGTCTTAGGGGGCTATTGTTACCCTGCCGCCGCATCTGTGGCCCGGAGCCGGGTCCCACAGATCTACTAGTCTGCATCCCGGCGCTCCTCTTGGCTCCTTTTGAAAAATGTCCCTCATAAAATGGCCGCCCCCTTACAGCAGACATTTTTTGAGGATGCTAGAGGAGGCAGCGGCGGCCTCCACTAGCATCCTTAAAAACAGTCTCCTGTTAAGGGGCGGCCATTTTGTGAGGGACATTTTTCATAAGGAGCTAGTAGGAGCACCGGGACGCAGACTAGTAGATCTGCGTGTCCCAGCCACAGACGAGATGCGGAGGGGTAAGGCAGGGCGGGGGGTGGGGAGCAACAATTTTCCAGCGGTGGGGCAACATTTGTTGTTACGCCACTGCAACAAACGTAATTTCTTGGTGTAATAGTTGTCGGGCGTGATGTCTTCAAACGGAAACATGAAAACAATAAGGAGAAAGATTATGTTTACACGTGGAGGTTTTGCATGATTTATGTTCATGTAATTCCTCAAACTAGTAACATAATCCTAGGAAGGCCCAGTTCTACCGCTAGGCAGCTTTAGGCAGCTGTCTAGGGGCTCCAGAATCTTTATGCGCCCCAGAGTCTATCACAAAATCAAGAATGACCCTGAGGGAGGCGTCCATGTTGAACTTAATATGTGCACTTCTAAGACACTAGCTCCAAACGTTCACCTGAGGTTCTGGGAAGTCGGTATTGATGTGTGAGTGGTGGTGGGAGCAGTTAGCTGAAATTTTGCCTAGGGTGACGAAAAACCTTGCACCGCCCTTGATTCTAAGTCTTCCCTCACTCCAGCTCCACTCCTGATTTACGTGCGTCTATCTTATTTTTTCTTTAGATGCCTACATATAATCAAAAGGTCATACCTCAAGAATCAACCGGAATCTAGAACCTTCCTTATATATGTCTTGGTTAACTAAAATGATTGGGTGAATCTTCTACCCATGATAGTCATTTTCATGCATCATCATCTTCTTCATAATCTTCCATCTTCAGATGTTCCTTCTGTTCGTGGTTTATTGAGGCACATGGAGCTCATCAGGCAGACAAAGAAATCTTCTACTCAACGTTAATTCTTTGCCTGAAAGAAAAGAATGTACGGTATATTTAATTACTACTGGGCAATAGATATTGAGTAGCTAGACGCTCCCTATATCATCAACTTCCTAGCCTGATGTCCATACCTCTTTTCAGTGGTGAATGTACAGAATGTTAATCTGGTGCCTTTTACATTGAATTCCCATTTTGAATGTGTGATGTGTCCAGGGTCTATGTCTTTGGATGTAGACTTCGCAGACCTGGGTGACATGATCCATATTGATTAATAATTTTCTTGGGAGATGGCTGGTCGTGCTCAATGTCTCCTTAAGCTCTTTCATGAAGAATGTTAATTGAAGATATTTATTGGGTGTTCTGAGACAACACAATGACCTGGAGTATGGTGCTCTTCCACTGGGTCTGGGAACCGTCTAGGCATTCTGACCGCTGGTATCCCGGCTGTCTATTTTGATACCATCCCCTCCACAGCAGCCTGGCCTTCTACAGTGGTGGGCTCACAGCAATACCATTAGTTTAAAACTATGGTCAGATGACTGCTGACCTCACTCACCACGTGGTGGTGTTCTAGTGGATTCTCGTGGATACTCGTTCCTATCTTGTCTACAGTTTGTGAGTCTTGCAAATGACCCTGCTGTATTTCTACCTAGTTTCCTCCAGTCCATTATCAACCTGTCTTGTCTTAAGGTGTTGAGTCTCTTGTGTGTTCCGTCACCTACCACCGTGTGCTGCACTGCCAGCCTGTCATACCTGGACTAATGGCCTCATTCACACCTGATGGCTACGCTGAATACATTCACAGGTTAAACACCGCTCCGCCTATCCTGTCCCCCTCCTCCCCCTCTCTAGCATGCAAGCGGTTTTTGTACACTAACACATCTCCTCGGATGTGGCCGCAAAAAAAAAAAATACATTTGATGGTCGTTTACCATCAAATTATTTTTTCCTACGTTCATAATGAAAAGTAAGCCAGGACTTACTGTTAATTTAAATGCTGTCTTCCATATTCGGGGCAGGTGCTGTCATCATGTGACGTCAGCCGCTCGCCCCGAGCATGCATCGACACATCTGCAGTTGTACGCCCACCGTTTTTATAGACACGCCCATAAAATGCTGGACGTTCCAGTGTTTCCACCTCCTGCCCGCCCCTCCAGGAACGAAGGGCCCAGTGGGCGTGAAACTGGCCAAAGCCGTTCGCTTATGAGGTTTGCACGTGCACATATTCTCACATGTCCATGCGGAAACCGCGACCTGACAACTAATCAGGATTAGACAGCTAGTTATTAAGGGGCGAAGCTAGACTTTCATTCCCCCAAAGGACTTGAAATCAGTTTAGTGCCTTGGAGAGAGATAACGTGGAGAGAGAGAAGTACCAACCACGTCAGCCCCTAACTGTCATTTTCAAATGCAGTCTGCAGTGTGACAGTTAGGAGCCAATCTTAACTTTATTATTGTCCAATGTGTAAAAGCCAATGGGTGTGCTGTTGTAGCGTAGTACCAGTAGTATATTTCACAATGAACACCGCGGTGCACACAAACTATCTGTCGGTTTTTCAAAGCCACCGATGATCGATGGCTTTGACCGATGGCACTAGTAATTAATGCTTGTTTAGCACTAATTACAGTTGCCATTGGCAGCTTTGGAAACTGACCAATAGTAAATGTGCCCCATTCATTGCTGCTGGTTTTCCTGTAGCTTCTATAAAGAGGGAATTCTTCAGGATCAACATCCATTAGATATATCCTCAGAGCTTACTTACATAAGGGAAGGATGCGGGAGGGGGAGGAGTTATGCCAACTGCACCCCCACTGCAGTTGTTTATATTACAGGTATGTTTTCTATGCATGTTTAAAGTTGAGCGTTCACAAAGAGCTGCAATTTATGAATGTTACTAGCAGTCTGTGGGTCATTCATTACCGCCCATGGTCATGCTGGTGGCTTCATACAACCCCCATTACTTTGCTTCTATATGCATTCATGGAATTTTTCTTTGTAAGCAAGTTATCCGGACACATTGATTCTCATTGGGATCCATATGTAGTTCATTAGTCTAACACAAGCATTCACTCAGCTTGTTAGTAAATGGAACCTTAAGTAAATGGAACATTTGTGTAAGTTTTTTGAACTTCACGCTGAATTGTGAGTGAGAGAAGCAAAGCCTTACGGCATGGGCGTACTGGGGTTTTACAGGGCCCTGGAAGTGTTCCCCTTACATACCCACATTGCCAGCCTGCTACCCTTTATCCCCCTAACACCCCAATACCACCAGACTGCCACCTTACATGCTTAAACACCCCCACAACACCAGCCTGCTAACCTCTACCTCCTAACACACTTACACCACCACCCTGCTACCCTCTACCCCCTAACATATCCACACCAACCTGCCACCCTCTACCCCTAACACCCCCACACTAAAAGCCTACCACCCTCTAACCCCCCCCCCCCCACCTGCCACCCTCTACCCCCTAACACATCCACACCAACCTGCCACCCTCTACCCCTAACACCCCGACACCACCAGCCTACCACCCTCTAACCCCCCCACACACCACCTGCCACCCTCTACCCCCTAACACATCCACACCAACCTGCCACCCTCTACCCCTAACACCCCCGCACCACCAGCCTACCACCCTCTAACACCCCCACCTGCCACCCTCTACCCCCTAACACATCAACACCAACCATCCACCCTCTACCCCTAACACCCCCACACCAAAAGCCTACCACCCTCTAACCCTCCCCCACCTGCCACCCTCTACCCCCTAACACATCCACACCAACCTGCCGCCCTCTACCCCTAACACCCCGACACCACCAGCCTACCACCCTCTAACCCCCCCACACACCACCTGCCACCCTCTACCCCCTAACACATCCACACCAACCTGCCACCCTCTACCCCTAACACCCCCGCACCACCAGCCTACCACCCTCTAACACCCCCCACACACAAACACCACCTGCCACCCTCTACCCCCTAACACATCCACACCAACCTGCCACCCTCTACCCCTAACACCCACACACCACCAGCCTGCCACAATCTACCCCCAAACACCCCCACACCACCAGCCTGCTCCCTCTACTACATAACACACCACCAGCCTGCCACCCTTTACCCCCTTACACACCTACACCCCCAGCCTGCCACCCTGTACCCTTTAACATACCCACACCTCCAGACTGCCATCTTACAGTTACACCCCAAACACCCCCACAACTCTCTCTACCTCCTAACATACTGTACCCACAACACCAGTCTGCCACCCTCTACCCCCTAACACACCCACTCCACCAGCCTGCCACTCTGTAGCCCCTAACAGACCCACACCACCAGCCTGCCACTCTCTACCCGCTAACACCCCCATACCACCAGCCTGACACTCTCTACCTCCTAACACACCCACACCACCAGCCTGCCACCCTTCACCCCCTAACACACCCCCACCACCAGCCTGCTACTCTCTACACCCTAACAGCCCCACACCACCTGCCTGCCACCCTCTACCGCCTAAAACACCCACACCACCAGCCTGCCACTCTCTACACCCTAAAACACCCACACCACCAGCCTGCCACCCTCTACCCCATAACACCCCCACAACACCAGCCTGCCACCCTCTACCTCCTAACACACCCACACCACCAGCCTGCCACCCTCTACCAACGAACACACCCACACCAACAGCCTGCCACCCTCTAACCCAGGGGTGGGGAACCTATTTTGTGCCAAGGGCTGTTTGTATGGGGAAAAAACCCTTCGTGGGGCCATATATAAAAACGTCTCTTACAAAATTGTCCTGCTGCAGCCGTCCCACGCTCCAGTGGCTGCCGCTGAATAGGACTGACAGTCTCTGCTGCTGATTATGAGGAATCTCACGAGAATTACCGACCTCTCGCGAGAATTCCCCTGTATTTGACTCTCAGCAAAGCCGCCAGGCAGGTGGGCGGGCCACTCAGACTGGCTACGGGGCCATATACGGCCCGCAGGCCTGAGGTTCCCCGCCCCTGCTCTAACCAATAACACACGCACATCACAAGCCTGCCACCCGCTACCCACTAAAACAACCAAATCAATAGCCTGCCACCTTCTAACCCCCCCTAACACACCAACACCACCAGCATGCCACCTTCTTCCCGCTAACACACACACACCACCAGCCTGCCACCCTCTACCCCCTAACACCCCCACACTACCAGCCTGCTACCCTTTACACCCAAACACCCCCACACACCAGCCTGCCACCCTCTATCCACTAACACACCAACACCACCAGCATGCCACCTTCTACCCCCTAACACACTCACACCACCAGCCTGCCACCCTCTACCCCCTAACACCCCCACAACACCAGCCTGCTACCCTCTATCCACTAACACACCAACACCACCAGCCTGCCACCCTCTACCCCCTAACACCCCCACACTACCAGCCTGCTACCCTTTACTCCCAAACACCCCACACCAGCATGCCACCTTCTACCCCCTAACACACCCACACCACCAGCCTGCCACCATTTACCCCCTAACACACCCACACCACCAGCCTGCCCCCCTCTACCACTGAACACACCCACCCCACCAGCCTGCCACCCTCTACCCCCTAACACACCCACACCACCAGCCTACCCCCCTCTACCACTGAACATACCCACACCAACAGCCTGCCACACTCTACCCCCTAACACCCACACACTACCAGCCTGCTACCCTTTACCCCCAAACAACCCCACACACCAGCCTGCCACCCTCTACCCACTAACACACCAACACCACCAGCATGCCACCTTCTACCCCCTAACACACACACACACCACCAGCCTGCCACCCTCTACCACCTAACACCCCCACACTACCAGCCTGCTACCCTTTACCCCCAAACACCGCACACCAGCCTGCCACCTTCAACCCCCTAACACACTCACACCACCAGCCTGCCACCTTCTATCCCCTAACACACCCACACCACCAGCCTGCTACCCTTTACCCCCAAACACCGCACACCAGCATGCCACCTTCTACCCCCTAAGACACTCACACCACCAGCCTGCCACCCTCTACCTCCTAACACACCCACACCACCAGCCTGCCACCCTCTACCTCCTAACACACCCACACCACCAGCCTGCCACCCTCTACCTCCTAACACACCCACACCACCAGCCTGTGATTCTCTAGCCTCCCCTGGCCATGGGCGGCTTCGGACGTACACTTGCCCACAGGGAATCTTTCCTGTGGGCTTTGTTGCCACACCAATTCTGCCAGGCAAAGTCCACCCCACCCCCCCTTCCAAGAAACATAAACTTCCTGGGTTATGTCCCACACCTTCCATGATATGTTGAAATTAATAAAATTTTAGAACTATTCAGATTAATTATTTGAGAACAGGCCCCTGTGATAGCAAGATAAACAGAACGTTTAGGGTGGTTTGGTTGGTAAGTGAGCACTTTTATGCTAGGTACACACCAGGACGACTAGGGCACGATTCTGTCAATTTAGATCCGATTCCGACCGGTTGTATGCAGATTGTGTGTACTATCGTGTGTTTTTGCCATTTATTTGATCCGATTCCGATCCAATGCGCGTTCACGCCGCTCGTTTGGTCGCATCTTTGGTCCTACGTGCTGCAGGTAGGATCCGTCAATCCCAGGCCGACCGACCGTCAATCGTATGCAGATCGTGAGTGTTTTTTGCCGCCTCCGTCGTCCGTCCGTCGGTGCGTCCGTCGTTTGATCCAGCCTATTTGAGTGGCATTTCCTAAACACTCCCCCGGCGCCATGTTTTTCCACATAGCAAACAGCGCTGGCGCAGCAGTTGGACTCTCCTTCTTGTCTCATCTCCCAGAACAACAACCTGGTATGTTTGCACTCCCAATGCTCTTCTATGCATGCCCACTGTTGCCACCAATGTATATAGTGTGTATAAAGCACTGGTTTGGCAACCGTGCACCCGACCATGTCACTGTTTTTTTTGGGTGGGCCCCATGTGTGTGTGTATACATATAACCAGTGTCCACCATTGCAGTATTCCAAGCACTCCTCTCTGCTAGGCCCCATTCACCTGTGTGTGTGTGTGTGTTTGTGTATATATAGATATATATACATAAACCATTGTCCACCATTGCAGTATTCCATGCACTCCTCTCTGCTAGGCCCCATTCACCTGTGTGTGTGTGTGTGTTTGTGTATATATAGATATATATACATAAACCATTGTCCACCATTGCAGTATTCCATGCACTCCTCTCTGCTAGGCCCCATTCACCTGTGTGTGTGTGTTTGTGTATATATAGATATATATACATAAACCATTGTCCACCATTGCAGTATTCCATGCACTCCTCTCTGCTAGGCCCCATTCACCTGTGTGTGTGTGTTTGTGTATATATAGATATATATACATAAACCATTGTCCACCATTGCAGTATTCCATGCACTCCTCTCTGCTAGGCCCCATTCACCTGTGTGTGTGTGTTTGTGTATATATAGATATATATACATAAACCATTGTCCACCATTGCAGTATTCCATGCACTCCTCTCTGCTAGGCCCCATTCACCTGTGTGTGTGTGAATAGCAATCTGCACAATAAAATGTATAGTGGTTTTCATAAAAGTTTATTAACATTTTAAATACTTAAAACATAAGAACTAGGTAACTGGTGTAACTATAAAAATTTAAATATGAAACAAAACATGGGTATAACTATAACTATAAAAATTTAAATATGAAACAAAACAAACAACTAAAATGGTTTTATCTTTTTACAGTCCCAATGTCCAACGCAAAGGAACAAGAGTTTTTGGAAGGGTTTATTGAAAAATATCGTACACACGAATGCCTGTGGAGAACCAAATCCAAGGAGTATTCAAACAAAATGAAAAGAAACCAAGCCTTGGAGGAGTTGGCACGCTACAGTCTTCCATTTCATCCAGAGGCCAATGTTGAATGGGTGAGGAAACGCATCCAGAATATGCGCACGGTGTTCTTAAAGGAACACAAGAAGATGGAGGCTGCAAAGAAGTCTGGTGCTGGAGTCGACGAGATGTATCAAACATCGCTCTGGTACTATGACCGGTTGACATTCACCCTCAGCCAGGAGTCGATGAGGACAGGAGTAGTCCTTATGGTAGAACATGAAAACCAAGAAGTCACGGCGCAGGAGGAGGAGGAGAATTCGCAGTCTGCATCGGTGAGTCTATTTTTTTGGCTATCTAATTGATTCCTCCTGCCAATCCACAGCGCCCTCCCCATTAAAGTAGGCCATGTACTCTTCCCTCACCTGTTTGGCTCGTGCACTCCCTGTGTAGCGTTGTGTTGGGGTTTGCAAGGAGGATATCTGCACTACCTCCTCTGGCAGTTCTTGGTCTTCTTGGAGTGCTGTGCCTGTAGCCCTTTGCTGTGTGGCTTTTCTGCGGAGCAAATTGTGCAGGACACAGCACGCCGTGACAACCCAGTCAATTTTGTCCACCCTCAGGTTAATGGCAGTGTGGAAAATGCGAAACCGGCTTGCCAGGATGCCAAAAGCATTTTCCACAACACGCCGTGCCCTGGATAGCCTGTAGTTAAAGATCCTTTTGTCATGGTTCAACCCCCTTTGCGCATATGGCTTCATGACATGCTCGTGCAGGCCAAAAGCCTCGTCAGCCACAAAAACAAAGTTAAGCCCCTGTTTAGTTTCCTGGACAGACGGCAAGTGAAGGGTGTTCGCTATGAGCCTTTCGTAGAACTTTGTGTCCTTGAAAGTGCCACCATCCGATGCACGGCCATTCCTTCCTACATCCAGGAAGATAAACTCATAGTTCGCATTAACAACAGCCATTAGTACAATGCTAAAATAGCCCTTGTAATTAAAATAGTAGGAACCACTATTGATAGGCTGGGCTATGCGGACATGTTTGCCATCAATGGCTCCACCGCAATTTGGGAAGTTCCATCGCTGTTCAAACTCCTCTGCGATGACTTTCCATTCATTCACGCTGGTAGGGAACTGAAATTAGAAGTAAATAGAATTGATTAGTAAACATGTTCAATTTTTTTACAGCTTGGTGACTACCCACCTGCAACCCCAGACCTATCTGTCCTATCTGAGAATGCATGCACATCGAACGAAGTTCCTACTCCGGCACGCACTCCGCCACCCACCCTGGAACCCACTCCACCACTCCCCCGTGCCAAAAAAATGCGTGGCAAAGGAAAAAAAGGAGAAGCAGCGGCACATGAAGAATTTATGATGCGGGCACATCAAGTCCTGCAAAGAAACCCGGACAAACATGACAACTACTTCACTTATGTGGCAGAGTGTGTTCGCAACATGGCTCCTGACCAGCAACTTACTTTTGAAAAGTTATGCATGGAGTTGGTGTATAATGGCAGTTTAGGGTATCTCAACAGTGGCACTAAAATAGTTGGCATTGGTAGTGCACCAGACACACCACTGTCATTAGAATCACCAGTGCCTACTCCGCCTGCCACCGTAGCAGGCCAGTCGAGCACAATTCCAACACATACCCAGTCAACACCTACACAGCCTTCTCAACCCCCCAAGTACCGTCAATTCTACAGTTCTTTACTGATAGAAGATCCAGAGTGTCCTGTTTTTGAGGATCTGTCCTAAAAAATAGGCTACTTTATCATTTACCATCGACATGGTCTCAGCTGCAGGTATGTGATGGCCACTGCTCACATGGCGTATGGCGCACATCAATGGGGCCGGGACCATTGCATCTGCGCCATGCGCCATGTGGGCCGCAGCCTTTACATATCTGCAGCAGACATCCTCTGCCACACAAGGGCCACAGTGTGTATTTTTGTTTATTTATATGCTGCTACCTGTACCTGCATTACCAGAGGGAGAACAGGATTCTCCTCAATCTGGATAGCAAACTCCATTTATTGTCCTTTTGTCTTTGCCAATAGTATGGGGTACTGTGCGGCAGACATGGTCTCAGCTGCAGGTATGTGATGGCCACTGCTCACATGGCGTATGGCGCACATCAATGGGGCCGGGACCATTGCATCTGCGCCATGCGCCATGTGGGCCGCAGCCTTTACATATCTGCAGCAGACATCCTCTGCCGCACAGTACCTATCCCTACTGTTGTAAGGGCATGTTCCAGAAGTTACCAGAGTGTGTTTTTTTTGTTTATTTATATGCTGCTACCTGTACCTGCATTACCAGAGGGAGAACAGAATTCTCCTCAATCTGGATAGCAAACTCCATTTATTGCCCTTTTGTCTTTGCCAATAGTATGGGGTACTGTGCGGCAGACATGGTCTCAGCTGCAGGTATGTGATGGCCACTGCTCACATGGCGTATGGCGCACATCAATGGGGCCGGGACCATTGCATCTGCGCCATGCGCCATGTGGGCCGCAGCCTTTACATATCTGCAGCAGACATCCTCTGCCACACAGTACCTTATCCCTACTGTTGTAAGGGCCTGTTTCAGAAGTTACCAGAGTGTCTTTTTTTTCTTTTTATATGCTGCTACCTGTACCTGCATTACCAGAGGGAGAACAGGATTCTCCTCAATCTGGAGAGCAAACTCCATTTATTACCCTTTTGTCTTTGCCAATAGTATGGGGTACTGTGCGGCAGACATGGTCTCAGCTGCAGGTATGTGATGGCCACTGCTCACATGGCGTATGGCGCACATCAATGGGGCCGGGACCATTGCATCTGCGCCATGCGCTATGTGGGCCGCAGCCTTTACTTATCTGCGGCAGACATCCTCTGCCACACAGTAGCCCGTACTTAGTGGGAAAGTTTAAACTGGGTCATACATACTTAAATCTTTATATATAGTGTGTGTTTTTGTACAATATCTTTTATATATGGTATTATAATATATTTGTGTTGACACAATCTATTTACTATTTTACATGTTTTAACCATGAAAGGCCTAAAAAACCTGTTTCTGTCCTAGGCCTAAATTATAAATAAAAATATTTTGTTTGCACAATAAAGTGTACAGTGTATATTTCATCTTACCTTGCAATACTGGTACTGCAGCACCTTCACAATGGCTTTGCAGGTCTCCGGGATGATGAGGCCCAAAGCTTGCGGGGAGATGAGGGATCCAAACTTTAGGTCAGCAAGAGACCGTCCTGTCGCCAGAAACCTCAGGGTCACCACCAGCCGTTCCTCAGCAGGGATAGCCATGCGATACTTGGTATCCTGCTTCTCGATGTGGGGAGTCACCAGACGCAGCAATTCCTGGAATGTGGCATCATCCATCCTCAAGAAGTTACGAAAATCGTCTGGGTTATTCTCCCTGATGTCCCTGAGCAGTGGCATGTGCGAACGAGTCTGACGCTGAAGTAGCCACTGCTTTGTCCAGCATGATCTTTCTCTCCTGCGCTGGGCTCTCTGACGTCTGAGCTTCAACACTGCATAATAGAGCAGGTACTGTTGCTGGTGACTACCCATCACTGCATTCTCCATAGTGCAGGGTTAAAAGACACTTTGTAATGGCAGGCAAAACAAAGTAATGTGTAAATAGCTATGTCCAGCGTTCAGCAGGTATAAACCAAGCCTCACTAGTAACAAAGCAGAAATACACTGGTTTAAAATGGCTGCTGCTATTCCTATCCCCCTCTGCTAGTCCTCCCCCCTCTGCTAGTCCAGCCCCGTCATTCAAATTTCAAAGGCCCATCTGACGACGGTCGCATGTGTTCTTGCAAAAAAACAAAAACCAGCGATCCGACCGTCTTAACGACCATCGCGGGCGCATCGGGATCGGATCTAGATCGTTCCGCAAAAAAACACAATTTTTGCTAATCGTTTGCTGGGGACTGCCTGGGAGCTCCCGGGAAGTCCAAGGGAAATCGTTCCATGGTCGTCTATCGGTCGTGAACGACGGTGGTCGTCCTGGTGTGTACCCTACATTAGACCTGGCGGGGAAAGGGTTACCGCTGCAGAATTCACAGCCCTTCATAATTAGCCTTCTTATTTAATGACATTCTACTACAAATGTAACTCATTTCCTCTTCCTTAAACTTGACACCAGACTCTTGCAGAGCGATTCAGAAACACTGGGCCATTGTAAACAGCTAGCTACAGAGTGGACACGGAATTCTACTTTAGTTATGTGATTGAGGACATTGTCATTCCACACGTTCAATGTAACAAAATCTGAAGTTTCTGAAGAATGAGTGGTAAACATACATTGTGCTATGGATGTGGATTATATATTTGGAGCCTGTACATAATTCTAATGCTTCTTCTGGAAGACAATGTGAACGCTTATGTACAACTGTTGCCTACTTTGAAAACTACAGTAGGATGCGCTGTGCACTGTCGAGGGGGGGTGTCACACTCTGCCCAAATGGTCTATCTCCACATACTGTATGGGTGTGTCTATATAACATTAGTAATAACAATACATTTTGGTAAGTTTTACAAGTATTGAAACTAACTCAGCATAGTTTTATACATGATAAATGTGATGCTTATGCAATAATTTCCCAATGCAATTTGACCCCGTGTGAATTCATCCCTAACATATAAGTATGTTTTCCATTTATTAAATGTTATTCTGGTATATGGTCATTAGGTCAACACACCTAAGGTCAACATGCATTGGGTCGACCACTGAAGGTCGACATGGGCTCAGGTCGACACCTGAAAAGGTCGACATGGCCTTAGGTTGACAGGGTCATTAGATTGACACAAGCATTAGGTCGACATGGGGAAGGTCAAAAATGACATGGGTTTTTTCACTTTTTATTAGGAGCTGACATGTGCTGACAGGCGGTATATCATGCCCTACCATCCACTAGGGCGTGGAGGGAGAATATAATAATATGCCAAGCTTAGCGAGGCACCGTGCCTAAAGCATGGTGAGGGGACACGTTGCACCGATACAGTGTCCATGTTGACTGTGTCGACCTTCAGGACCAAAAAAATCTATGTTGACATTTTGACAGCCTTCAGTGGTCGGCCCAATGCATGTCAACCTACCTGTTGTCGATATCATTATAGCAGTACCCAAATCATTATGGACATTAGAAACTCTAATTAAACAAATATGTTTAACTACAGAAACATTATTAACAAAAATTGTCACCCTTACAGCCAATAGCAGCAGCAGCAGCATGATATTAATCAGTGCACACCAGCACAGATAAGAAGACCCTGAGTGATCATGTTCTGCTGTCTCTCTCTCCTGTCAGTAGTTCCTATAAGGGAGGTTATTTAGAGTTGTCAGCAGAGACTCCTGAGCAGCTACAGCGAATTACAGTAATTACAGCAAATCACTGTCCTTGTGAAGGAACTTCTTAGTGACACCCCCTGGCAGAATCTGGGACATTAGGAGAACAATGCAAGGCAGTATACTGTAATCAGGGCTGCCACCAGAATTTTGGGGCCCAGGACTGACAATATAAGTCGGACTACACCCCCAGGCACTGCGGCACTCCACCACTATGGGCCTTATTCTGGTTGAGTCGGGTGGCTCCGAATGCGGACGGATGGCCGATGGTTGGTGTTTGCGCATGTGCGGAGGCGTATCTGCGCATGTGCGAACACCTCACACGGCTTGAGTTCCGTACATAAAATGATCACACGGAACCATCCGATCAGGGGGTGGAGAGGGGCGTGAAGGGCTGTTTGGGCTCATTACCATATGCGTACGCCCCACGTTTCATGGGCGTTCCAATGAAAACGCTGGGCGTACGTATGGTAATGCGGCCGTGACGCATGTGTGGGGAGCGGACAACTGACATAGCCGGATGTCAGCTGCCCGCCCATATCCCTGCTTTCATTTGGAAAAATGTCCGTGTGGTCTGGAGCACTCAGTGCTGCCTGACCACTCGGGCCATCATTCGATGGTCGGCGACCATCGGAGGATGGGGGAGGTTTCCACAGATGGAGGAGGTGTTCGCATGAAACATCTGCTCGCGGTCCATTTGGTTGGAGTCTTACCGCATTTGGACGGTGTGAGCGTTCCGTACGGTAGGCGGGGCTAAGAACACTCGTGGCCATCCGAAAATACGCATCCGTCCGATTCAACTAGAATAAGGGCCTATGTGACATCACATGTTGTGACATCAAAAATAGTGTTCCACAGACCAGACCATACATATTGGGCTGACGTGCAGTGAAGGGTTGTTTTTCTGAAGTACTTCCTGTACATTGACCTGCACAGTCTGGTACAGCTCTCCTGTTATTAGTGGTGGGATCTAGAGATGTGCCCTCCTCTCTGTCCGGTCCCAGACCTACATTCCTGACAGCCCCCCAGACCCCCCCCACCACCACCCCCCCGGATCTTATCCATGAGTGCCACCTACAATAGACAGACAATGTATGTATGCCCGGACTACTGACTTGTGGCTGCTTCAGCACGTGTACTATTGGGTTTCTGCATGTTCCTCATTTCTCAGCCAGTTCCCGAAATTTGAACTTTTTACTAAATAAATTACAGAATAAAGGGGATTCCCACTGTCTTATAGTGCTGGCATGAAGCTACAGAACTACATCCTTGTATTGTTACATGCATATACAGTATGCATGGCTCCAATGTATGTATATCAGACTAATGCATTGATTAACGGAATGTAACAGCATACTATCCCATGGCCCTGGTCCAGGGCCTTCTTAACATTAGAGCGGGCCCCTGGGCAAAACAATTCGGGGGCCCCCCTCCAACCACACTACCCCCCACACATAAACCTATGTGCAGCAGTGTCGTCCATGCAGCGGCGATGATGAGCGATCCGGACAGCGGGGGCTGCAAACTTGTAGCGCTGTTTGCCGGGGGGAAGAGCTGCTGATTTTGAAAAGACTGGCCGAGCCAGTTGGCTGAGCGTCAGGCCAATCAGCTTCCGAACAGTCTTTTCAAAATCAGCAGCGCTTCCCATCCCACCCCCGCTGCCCGCCACCCGCAGCCACAGCAGCAGCTCCCAGCGGCAGTGCTGTCTTCCCCATTGGTGTGGGCCCCTAGAATCCTTGGGCCTCTGGGCAACTGCCAATTAAGCCCAATGGGAAAGACAGCACTGCCCTGGTCTTCTTAGTGACCAGGGCCAGGCGGCTATTAAATGACCAGAATGTCACCCCAACAGGCAATTTGGCCCACTTCAGCAAATGTGTATGCAGTGGGGGGGGGGGGGCATTCTGCGGGCGACGTTTATCTGCTCGCTAGGCTGAGAATATACGCAGCCTAGCAAACAGATCTTAATGAGACCCTTGGGTTCCCACAAGTCGTAATCGCATTTGCCCCAGCCTATATTTGATGCGTAAGATAAGTCTGGAGACCAGAGTGCTCATGCTTCCATATAACTCTGTACGTCTCGCACCTGCTCTGACACTTCCATCTCACTGTACATTTCCTATGTGAGAACTCCTCATTATAGCCCAGTAGCACTTCTTCTGCTATAAGGGTGGTTGTGATTGACAAATAATGCAATTATTATAGGCTCACGATTTCCCCTCGTCCTTGGCTAGGAAGTGGGCGGAATGCAAGAGGACCTGACCCTTTTGGGTTCCAGGGGTCGCCATGCAAAATCGGGAGTCTCAAGGGCGATCCATTAGAGTAGAAAAGAAAATCTCTGTGCAGTGATTGGCTATGATTATGCGATTTACACTCATCTACCACGCAGCATCCCTACAGTGCAGGGAGGGAGCTGCCCAGATGCTAGAGGAGCGCTAGGCACGCCCCCAAAATTGACAAAAACGGTAGTTGCAGCACTAGGCCATGTCCCCTCTGTCAGAGACCACGCCCAATGGAATGGAAGCTGGGAGATTATAATACTCACTCTGCAACACAAGTGCCATTGACGGTTGGTCTGGGGCAACTCATGAGAAAGAGAACTCAACTTGTGGGGAACAATCAAAACCAATACTTTACTTTAACCTGAATTCTGGATCACTAGGACACCTTGTAATGACCATTGGCGCAACTATAGAGGGTGCAAGGAGTGCAGCTGCTATGGGGCCCACAAGGTTCTAGTTCATGAGTCTTCAAACTGTGGGCCTCCAGATGTTGTGAAACTACAAATCCCAGCATGCCTTGCCACCATTTTGCTATAAGGGAGTGTTAAAACTGTGGAAAGGCATGCTGGGATTTGTAGTTTCACAACATTTGGAGGGCCACAGTTTGAAGACCCATGTTCTAGTTGGTAATGACACCAAAAATCTGCTATATAGTCTTTCAATATGCATCTAGGCCGAGGGAAGATAATATATCTTACAGGCTATAAGCTCAGTGTATTCTGGTTTTCCTACATTGTATATGACCTTTCCCTTCACATGTCATCAGAACAGGGACAGCTGCTGCTGAATAGATGAAAATAATAAAACTATATTTTCGATATCCCCAACAGGAAATTTCCCTGCTCTGAGAAGGAGAAATGGGGAAGTTCTCCTAGCCGGTGCGGTTCTGACAATACACGCTGTGACTTATCTGTACATGATTTCCCCGCCATGAATAATTCCTCTTTTTTCCAAGCCACAATTGGGCTGTCTGCTTCCTTGCACGACAGGCTTCCCCTTTCTAATCTATGACAGGGGTCCTAATTTTGTCCTTGTTCAGCATTTGTATCTTATATAAAAAAAAAAAGGTACAACAACTATATAAAATAATGAAAAAGAAATGAAAAACAACAGTTAAAAAGAAAAGTAGAGAAATCAAATATCACTATGATTCACAATTTTCTTTTGCGTCGGTGTCCAATTTGTAAGAGGCACACTAGGATTTAGTTGCCGGCCCATTGTGGCCATCAAGAGCAAACAATTGCTGGTCAAGTTTATGGAGGATAAAAGGAGAGATTTATCAAAGCAAGAGATCAATTGGAGAGCTTTGAAGGACTGGCAGGTGGGATAGTCGCTCAGGGAGAGAGGACATGTTGCTGCCGCTGCAGCTGCCGCTCTCCCCTGCTCAGCACATGTGCTGGGCTGGGGATAGAGGCTGTAGTGCCAGCCTGTCCTCTCTACTCCCACTGCCCGACTCTATGCATCAGGGGGGTAAAAATTACCTGCACCCTCTCTCCCATCTCCTGCACCTCAACCGCATTCCCGCTCCCCACAGCATGTAATGTAAACAAACTGGCTGGATGCATGGGTGCAGCCATTTTGGATTTCCCCATGTGACTCATCAGTCCAATCCCTGCGCAGCAGCCATGCTCAGATAATTCTGACTTTCATCAGCGCCTATTTAAACCAGTTCCTGAGTAGAGCACATCGTCAGAGCAACCTTTTAGGATAGGTCTTGGTCCCCAGGCTTCAGTCATTCCCGTGCGTTCCTGTTACCTATTGCTGTACTCCTGTGTCTGGGAAGCTACAGGTGCCACCTGTTGCTGCACTGCTCAGTAGCTGGCTTCTCCAGTACCCTATTGATTCATAGTTAGAATTGGCTTGTCTGCCTGTCTCACCTGTGCACAAGGTCCCAGTTATAGGACTGTGGTCAGCTGTGGTTTCCAGGTTACTACTGCTGGTTCATTAGGGGGACATAGATATCTCCACTCTCAGTTCTAAATCCTGGGGACTAGTTCCAGACTTATGCATTAGGGTTTATGTTCCAAGACAACACAATCCATGTGATATGTGTCCCCTTGAGTTCCCCATACTTGACACCAGTCTGAGTGTCTTATTTCCAGGTTGGGTACTATGCAGCTCTGAGGCTCTACAGTGGTGTTCCCAATAGTGGGTTCATGTCTTGAGCTTCTGAGTCCAGGTGCTGGGGCTGTAACCCATACAGCTTCTTCCAAGTGCTGAGAGCTAAGAGTCCAAACCAGGGCTTCTGCCTTGCATTGCCAGGATTGCCAAGGACACCCAAGCAGTTTGGCGTCTGCTCATTTCTGCACTATGAGCAGACAACTTAACTAAGGGTCCCAAGATGGTTATCATACACTCAAGATGGGCATTAACCTGCACTTAGTTGAATCTGCTCTTGTCTGCCCAATCCTACCCAGATATTGCTACTCTGAATATAGACAGCACTAACTATAATATGTAGCCAAACAGAAATATGGATGCAGGAATAAGCCCCCTATTTATCTCATTATCTACCACATAATTATACTTAGCATACTTCTATTACCCATACTTCCTTACCATCCTTGAATGGATGGGAGGCTCATGAAAATCTGTTGATGCTCCCACCTCCCACAGTAATGTGGTTGCTGAACCACGTTGATGTAGCCCCACCCCTGCTGTTTTCTCTACACTGTACAGCTGGGGTGGAGCAACAGTGACGCCACACCTCCGAGCAGCCCTCCTGTGTGCCAACCACGCCCCCTATGCGCCGATCAAGCTTTTCTGTAAGCCAAGTCGGTAAGTATGCTATTAAAGAACTTTTGCACAGTCCATTAAGCAACAACAAAGTTTAATTTACTGTGGTTATGCTTTTCGAGGTTATTACCTGTAAGGTTACATACTCTGAGGTTTGCTGTGTGCTACTTTAGCCCAACTCTACATACATAAATATAAAAATATAACTTCACAATGTGAGCAGAACCTAGCAGAGAACTGTTACTGACCAGTTCCAACCGGACTGAGATTTATATTATTGCCACTTAAGCAATCCCAGCCTTAAGGTTCCTTCCAAAAATAAAGTATGCCGTTGTTTGAACGCGTGTGGTTGTATGCTTGGGTGTTTATAAAGCCAAACAGATGGGACTCTTGCTTTGAAACGGCCTTGGAAGGTGGACATTGCATGTTTCCCAAACTGGAAGGGATGAGTAACCCTCTAACCAAGTGCCACACAAGAAGGGCTTCCATGGCTTGTACATAATGATTTACATTTTTCAAAAGAAAAGCTATAATAAAATCTAAATTTTGTGTTTTTTTGTACATTTCTCTGAGCGATGCCAGTCCTATTTATAAAAGCTTATTTTCTGGATGCAGGAACAAAATGTAGCCTTCAGGAGGGTGCTGACTAGAAGAGTTCCAGATGGAGGAAGAATTTTGGGAACAGGGATAACCTGATCTAATATTGGTGGTGATTCTGGTTGGCTCGGTGAGTTGCGAAGTTTGTCTTGGCAGCCAAGATAAGTATACTGCATGTGCACAGTTGCTGGTAGAAAGTCATGATTTCAGAACAGGGGTTGCTTCTGGGCAACTGGACACCCCCCTTTTGTGTGCCCCAGAATAAATATCAACTAAACTTCTAAACCAGTTTTGTCTGTGTTCTGTAGGTGATAGGACATTTATAAATTACATATTAAAAGAAAGTTGGGACAAAAATGTAGCTGTCTTAGAAGAACTGTACTTGATAGTTTATTTGCTCTACAGGCTGCAATCCATTAGTATGATCAGGCATTTAATACAAGTGCAGCCTTCATCACCAACACGTTGGAGGAGGCCCAGGTTGGCCTAAGCGTTCAGAAGTGATTTATTGGGTTCTTGTTGAGTGAGCTTCCCGCAAGAAGTCCCATAATCTGCCGAGGTAGCGCCTGAATCTACAGCAGTGATCTTGGCAGTACTGTATCTATGGTGTGATTTCCTGCAAGCTGCTCATTTATTTCAGAGGAAATTGAGATTTATAAAGGCTTCCCAAAATCTAAAAGTGATTATCCCTTTTGGGACAGCGGCCTGGGACGGGTACATTTTGCTGTGTAAAATGATCACACAGTTCCAGCAGCATGCACAATTTAACACTAAACTAATATATCTGATAGGAAACATACATTTACTACTGCAATAAAAAGTGATGACTCTAACCCACGGGTGTCAAACACAAGGCCCGCGGGCCAAATCCGGCCCGCCAGACCTCGTCATGTGGCCCGCGCGAGGAGATAGCACGCAGGGGCAGTGTGTCCCAGCTCCTGCCTAGGCCACCTCCTCTCACCCACCCCCCACCCCGCGCGCACTCGCTCGCCGGAGCTGCGGGGTTGGTTGCTGGGACGTCACGCAGCTGGCGATCCGTGCTGGACTGCTGGTAGTAGCGGTAACCGTGTGTGCGAGGCGGCTGACTGAAATAGGTTAGTAGTGTATAGCTCGGGCTGGTCGCTGTACGTGGGGATCTCTGTCACTGAGGGTGACATTTACACACCAGGCCATGCTCTCCTCTAGTCACTGCGTGTCTATCTTGCTAGCCCACATTAAAATGTCTTTCCCAAAATGGTGTCACCTCCTCTAGCATCCCTAAGGCAGCTCTGTACCTTCTGTCCCTGTCTACCACTGAACCCTGCACCTCAATATAATTAGTACTGGATGTGGAATTACATTTCTGCAGCATAGTAGTAGTACGTTTATTTATAAGGCGCCACAAAGTGTCCGCAGCGCCGTACATAGCAAACAAAAAAAACAAATTACAAGGTAACGTACAGGGTGTGTTGAAAGATACAGTATAAATAGGGGTATAGCTGGTAGAACTAAAATCAGCATCAGTTCAGAAGTAGGTGTCAAAATTGTCAAGGAGACTGAAGATGAAGTAGAGGAAGGGAAGAACAGGACAGGAGCACAGGTGAGGTAATGAGGTAGGGTGAGTACGTGAGGAAGGAGGGCCCTGCTCATAAGAGTTAACATACTAAAAATAGGTGGGTGGACGAACGAAATACAATAGGATAAGTAGGAACGGAGGGGAACGGAGGCAGGATAGGAGGATCAAAAGAGGTTAGGAGGAGGGATAGGCTAGTCGAAAAAAGTGGGTTTTGAGGGAGCGCTTGAAGGAGGTAAGGGAATCAGATAGCCTGATGGGTGGCGGGAGGTTGTTCCAGTGCAGGGGGGCAGCGCGAGAGAAGTCTTGGACACGGGAGTGGGAGGAGGTGATTAGGTGAGAGGTCAGTCGGCGGTCAGCGATGGAGCGAAGAGGACGGGAGGGAGTGTGGATAGAGATCAGTGAAGAGAGGTAGGGAGCTGTGGAGGAGGAGAGAGCCTTGTAGGCAGTGGCGTAGCTACAGGGGTCGCAGCGGTCGCAGATGCGACCGGGCCCCTGAGCCAGGGGGCCCAACCCCCGCCACTGTCCCGTGTAACTGTCTTCCTCCTGGCTCCCGAGACCAAGCTACTGTAGCAATCCCCTGCACCCTGTCAATTCTTTAAAATAGTGCTGTTGTCCCGTGCCCCCAGTTACCGTCCTATCCACATAGAAATTGAATATGAAGGGGCCATCAGCGTAACAGATGCAGCGTAGCGCTGGGGAGGCGGTCCTGCCTCTCTCTCGTGGCTCAACGTCACTCTTTAGTGACAAGCCAGACAGCGCGAAATACAAGTGTGCTGTCTGACCTGTCCTGCTTCTGGGGCTGATGACAGGAGACCCGGCGCGACAGTGTGCGTGCAGTGAAAACCCAGCGCAGCAATGTGAAAAACCAGCAGCGCTCTGGAGACCTGAGGTGCGGGGACCCGGCCATGCGGTCCAGAGACCCAGTGGTAGCCTGGCACTGGTGAGTGGAACCCGGTGCTGCCGAGGTATACAGTGCCACCTTTCCTCTTGGAGGGGGAGGGAAGGGGGGGATTTGGGGAGGTTCACAGAAGCACACCGCACCATCTATAGGGGGGGGGGGGGCTGGGGGCTCTCCTTCTCTCTTCCCTGCTCTCTTTCCCCCTGCCACTGCTCCTTCTCTCAACCCTCTGTCTCACCTCTTTATCTCACTCTCTTTATCTCTCTCTGCCCATAGACTTTATCCTCTCTTCTCCCCACTTCTTTCCCCATGCTCCCCCTCTCTCTCTCTCCCTCTCTCTAACATACTCCATCCCCTCTCTTTACCTGTGCTCCCAAACCCCCACCCCACACCCTCTCTATAGCCCTAACTCTCCCCGATACTCTCTCCGATGGTCTCCCCCCAACCCCACCCCTCTACCTAGCACAGTCTCACACAGTGGGACGTGTAGTTCCACAACAGCACTGACTCCAGTCCTGTCAGGCTTGTCAGCTTTTATTTTCTTGGACCGAGACCGAGATTTTAATTTTGTTGAATGTAGGGGGGCCCCAAGCTGACCTTTCGCACCAGGGCCCATGAACCCTTAGCTACGCCCCTGCTTGTAGGTGGTGGTGAGGAGTTTAAAGAGAACTCGGAAAGGAATGGGGAGCCAGTGAAGAGATAAACAGAGGGGGGAGGTGGAGGTAGAGCGGCGGGAGAGGAAGATGAGCCTAGCAGCAGCGTTAAGAATGGATTGGAGAGGTGCGAGGCGGGTGAGAGGTAGCCCAGAGAGAAGGATGTTGCAGTAGTCAAGGCGGGAGATGACAAGAGAGTGAATGAGAATTTTGGTCGCCTCAGTGGAGAGGAATGGTCTGATGCGTGAGATGTTGCGTAGGTGAAAGCGGCAAGACTGTGAGAGAGCACGAATGTGGGGGGTGAAAGAGAGGGAGGAGTCAATGATGACACCGAGGCAGCGCGTTTGGTCGGTGGACGTGATCTCAGTTTCACCAATGCTGATGGAGACAGTGGGAGAAGAGGGGATGTTCGGGGGATGGAAGATTAGAAGTTCAGTTTTAGCCATGTTTAGTTTCAGGAAGCGTTGGGTCATCCAGGCTGAGATGGCCGTGAGGCATTCGGAGACCTTGGACAGGAGTGATGGGGATAAGTCGGGGGAGGAGAGATAGATTAGGGTATCATCAGAATAAAGGTGGTAATGAAAACCATAGGAGCTGATGAGGGTGCCCAGAGAGGTGGTGTAGAGGGAGAAGAGGAGGGGGCCAAGGACTGACCCTTGGGGAACACCGACTGGCTGGGGGGTAGTAGGAGAGGAGGAGCTCGGAGTGGAGACGGAGAAGGAGCGATCGGAGAGGTAAGAGGTGAACCAGGAGAAGACCGTGCCAGTGATGCCAAAGGAGCGGAGGGTGTTGAGCAGGAGAGGGTGGTCAACAGTGTCAAAGGCAGCCGACAGATCAAGCTGGATGAGGATAGAGAAGAGGCCTCTGTGTTTGATGGCCCACCATTTTTGTTATCGCATTATTGTTATATGCATGTCGTGTTTCATACTGCTTTAAAGTACACCTTGTACAAGTTTTCTGTCATTTGTACTTTTTGGGGGACCGGCCCTTTGAGGGTGACCAAACTGCTGATGCGGCCCCCGATGAATTTGAGTTTGACACCCCTGCTCTAACCCTATAGACTGTAAGCTTGCGAGCAGGGCCCTCCTACCTCCATGTCGGTTTGTATCTACCCAGTTTGTTTTATCACTGTTGTTTCCAATTGTAAAGCACAACGGAATATGCTGCGCTATATAAGAAACGGTAAATAAATAAAAATGACCAGCATACCGGGGGAGAAATGAGATGGAGAGCCCCTGGCGCCAAGTGACGCCATCTGCCCGGCGGGGAGAGTAGCATCGGCTGCATCGGGTCAGCCTGGAGGTCCCGCTGGCAGCCCTGAGTGGTCGGAGCGGAGGACAGGATGGAGCAGAGGACAGAGCAGGCGAAGAGGATGCCCCCAGCACAGCATCCCCTTGGCTGGGAACAGGCAGCAGAACAATGGCTGCGGCCCCCAGTGGTGAGTCCCGGCTGCCACCCTCCCCTCTCAAGCACAGAATGGCGCAGCCTGCACGGAGGAGGATAATGGGTGCCTCCGGCGCGGGTGTCCCCCTCCCCCCCTCACCCAGGCGACAGGCGGCCAAACAACGGCAGCGGCCACACCAGAGGGCAGAGGAGGAAGCTGCGCCTCTCCCCCAGCTCCCCCTCTGAAGCTCAGGATGCGCACAGGACCCGGCCGCAGGCATACATCTCGGCCCACGGCATGTCCTCCAGAGGCGGTGACCCCCCCCCACCGGCACCTAGCCGACTCTCATTGGTGGCTTCCCCCCCCCCCGCTCCCCAAGGGAGAAGGTACAATTACACCATCGGTGGCAGCGGCGTGGAACCAAGCCTAAAGAGGTCCCAACTCCAGCCCCAGGCCTCACTGACTCTCCCCAGGCCTCACTGACTCACTCTCCCCCTGCCCCCCAGCCCCCCCACCCCGACACTGGTTCTCCCACAGGAAGATGGTGCCGCAAATGGCTGCCAAGGAAAATGTGCACTCAGCCTACGTAACCCTATGTCTCCCTTGTGATAACCATACTGTCTCTGCTATACTGTGCTGTCTTGCTCTATTGTTACATACCTGGCTGCTGCAATGACCAGTGGTGCCGCTGATCGCTGCCTAGGCGCTGTGCAGTTGGCAGGTATGTGTTCCCTATGTGATAAATATACTGTCCCAGTTTATATTGCTACCTACCGGGCTGCTGCAACGACCAGTGGCGCCATGGATGGCTGCCTAGGCGTTGTGCAGCTTTGACGAGTATGTGCTCCCTGTGTGATAAATTGTACTGTCCCTGCTTATGTTGTTAGTTACCCACCTGGCTGCTGCAACGACCAGTGGCGCCGTTGATGGCTGCCTAGGCGCTGTGCAGCTCAGCAGGCAGGTGTTCCCGTGTGATAAATGTACTGTCCCTGCTTATATTGCTACCCACCTGGCTGCTGCAACGACCAGTGGTGCCGCTGATGGCTGCCTAGGCGCTGTGCAGCCCGGCGGGCATGTGGTTCCTGCATGTAATGTCTTAATGTAATGTATGCAATGCCCCCCCCCCCCTCATCCCTACCTGATGCTGCACTGTAATCCACAAAAAATTCCTAGTGTGCGCATGCATACATGGCCAATAAAGTTGATTCTATTCTATACCCGGAGACTTGGCTGTCTGCAGTGCCCGCTCTTTATCTGTGACAGAAGCTTGCCGAACTCTGACATTGTTTAAAGGGGTAATCACTTACAAGGCAAAACCGTGCACTGACAATGACCGTGATGATGCAGCGTGGCTATTCCGCTCCGCAGGTGGGATTTTGCCAAACAAGCACAAGTGGCGGAAACACGGCAATGCTGAGCATGGCTACATCTGTACATAGATCTTAGTTTCTGTGCAGGATCAAACAGCACAATGAGTAGAATGTTTGACTGACATGCAGAAGGTTATGGGTTCAAATCCTGGGTATATCAGTATATTGTAAGGTGTTATTTACTAAAGGGTATTGTAATTGAATAAAAAAGATCTCTCAAGTTAAAGAGCATGAATATGGCATAAAGAGGATTAGTATCCAAATTTACATTTTTGCAGTTTTCTATAAATATGTGTTCAAATAATATACTGTATTATTAATCATTTATTATGTGGGAAGAAGCATCTTACAGCAGCATGGACTTCCTCTGGGATCAGTTTTGTTATGCCCCTTCCCCATGAATTTATGCCCCTCCTGGAAAAATGGGGGCAATTCTCTTTCGGCACAGGGCACCAAAAAGTATAATTTCAGCTTTGGGTAAAGCAATTGATCTGGTATAGGTAAAGCTATCCAGGACGCAGGGGCAGACTGACCATCAGGACCAGACTAAGGGCCTGTAGCTGAAAATAATCAAGAGTCTTTTATGAGAAAAGGAGGAGGTGACAAGGTCTAGGTGCACATTGACAAAAAGTCTACGCAGTCAAAATGTCGACATTTCAATGGCTCGAGAAGTGGGGAGGAAGCGACAGGAGGAGTGGGGGCCATGCTGCAGCCTCACTCGTCTGAACTGAGTGTGCATCATTAATGATGTTGACTGTAAACACTAGGGGCCAGATGTACTAAGCTTGAAAAGTGGTAAAATAGAGAGTGATAAACCACCAACCAATCAACTCCTAACTGCCATGTTACAGGCTGTGTTTGAAAATTGACAGTTCGAAGCTGACTTCGTTTAGTACATCTGACACTAGATGAGATTAGGGGTGGCCATAGACTATCGATGATTCAAAATCATCGAAGGATTATGGTCGATGTCAAATACTTTTGCCATCGATGGGGGAGAACCAGCATGGCAAAACTGAAGTTTTGCGTTTGTTTATTTCAAAATACCAGGACAGGGAGCATAGCCCCCCCTCCAACACGTCAAGCTCCGCCTACACATTCTGATTGACTCGCGGCCAGTCAGTCAAAGAAAATGGATAACCATCGATAGGTAAAACTATCGATGGTCATCCATCACATAGTTTACTATCGATGGCTGGTTACAGTATCACCATAGATGGCGACTGCACTGATGGCCATACCTTGTAGAGATAAAGAAAAAGATATGACCCAGAAGGACCGTTCTGAGCAATATCTGGAGGGGGATCTTTCACAATGGAACAGTCCTTATTTTGTTCCTCTCTATAGAATTCAGTCACTTTGCAGTGCTTCCCTATAGGCTGCTGAGATTTAGAAAAAACTTAATTTTCTGGTGTCTACACAGCAGCAGCAGCAGCAGCAGCACGCCTTGCAGTACAGATGCATGCATTCACTGTGGAGCAGATAGGAAAGGGTTATGCTGGAGAGTCCATTCCGCCTCCTCCAAGCTTTCATTGGAAACCAGTGCTGGGTGATTCCTCCCACTCCTGCATTGCAAAGCATGAATGCAGACGATTCCCATTCTCATCTCTCACACAGGCCTTCTCCATGGCCTGCACATTAGTCTCTGCTCCCAGGCATCCTTCTGTGCAGAAATATCCCCACTCCAGCCTACCAGTGTCCCCAGCATAACACTGAGCACAACACCTACTGTTGCTTTACTCTCCTTATTCATTTTTTGATTGTATTTGTGGTCTGACGGTGTAAGGAAGTGATGAAACATGGATTACCAGACAACATGGCTATTATGCATATTTGTATTAAGTGTCAGGGGTGGGGGGGTTTATAGGTTTCACAGCTTGTAGAGAGATAAAGTACTCGCCAATCAGCTCCTAACTGCCATGTTACAGGCTGTGGAGGGGAAATGTATCAAAATTTGGAGATAAAGGGGATTCTCCCAGCCCTGCTCGTGTATGGGTCATTAGCTCCACCCACTAAAGGTCGACATGCATAAGTTCAACCACTGAAGGTCGACATGGCTAAAGTTGACACCTGAAATAGGTCAACATACTTAAGGTTGAAATGGATGGAAGGTCGAAGAACTATTAGGTCAACAGTGTCTAGGTTGACAGTCAAAAGTTCGACATGAGATTCTCACTTTTTTTGACCCGAATGTCAACATGGTCGACATGGACAGCGTATCGGTGCACCATGTCCCCTTTAAGCATGATGCCTCCCTCCGCTCGGCACAATATTCTGTTCTCCCTCCACGCCCTAGCGGATGGTGGGGCATGAAATACCACCTGTCAGCGATAAAAAAAGTGAAAAGCCCATGTCGACCTTTTGACTGTCGACCTAGACAATGTCAACCAAATGCTTGTGTCGACCTTCCAACCACGCCGACCTTAAGCTTGTCGACCTATTTCAGGTGTCGACCTAAGCCAAGTCGACTCTTAGTGGCCGAGCCCATGCATGTTGACCTTTTGTGTGTCGACCCAACGGCCGTATACCTCCTGCTCACCCTGCGAAAGTAGGCGTCTGTGGAATATACGAATGTCAACGAGCACAGATATTAGAGGTGCACAATCACCCACACAGCAGGCCCCTCTGTTTGGAGCCACGGCCACCTATCTGTCGTATACGTAATCCGCCCGTGTTATATAATCCACCAGCTCTCGGGACAGGATTTCAGGGGTGATTGTAAAAGAGAGCCCTGTTTTAAAACGGTGATAGACTGAGACAAACACGATCAGAATGTGAACCACAAATTATAGAAAATACTTTGCTGCGGAATCCGCGCTCGGGTGTGGAGAATTTACAGAGAAATATTTGGGGGCAAATAAGTTGTTTAAATTCTGCTCATACATTTTACTCTGCAGATCCCGCTCTAATTTATTACCCAATGTCCTGTCCTTCACGGTGCGGATGACTTATGACAGCTTGGTCACCAAGCAGACACTTGTTGTCATTGCTAGTTGTCGACCAGTTGCTGTAGGTTACGGCACATTTGCCCTTTTATTAGTAAATTAGCAACCAATAATATTGAGAATTAGATTGTGACTCTATTTGTACACAACAAGAACATTTTATTTCTGCGGGGCAGTTTTAGGGGGGAAGCAGCCAGTATCCCAAGAATTTGGTCACTAAAGCAACCATCATTTATCTATTGCACCCTAAAAAATGATAAACAGAATCTGGGGGCTGTATCAGGCCCATTTGCAGATATTGGTGCACGAAGAAATGGTTTCAAACTACTCAGACTAGTCGGCATACACCCAGACACAGCCTTACACACCTTTCACATCGCACAAAAAACCTGGGTCCGTCCCGGGTCACTGTGCTGTGTGAAAGGGCCTTTTAAAAAATCCTGGGTCCAGCGACTTGACAGTGTGAACACGTAAACGGGTGGAGCGACCCGGGTCCCATTCCCTATAAGGATGCGGCTGTCAGCAGGATGTATCGCAGCAAGGATCAGAAATAGTTTGACATGGCTTAGATTGACAGAGTTGGAATGTCGACACAAGCATTAGGTCGACAATGGCAAGGTAGATAGTCAAAAGGTCAACATAAGTTTTTTAACTTTTTTGTCCCAAATGTTGAAATAGTGTACCGCGTCCCTTCACATGGCTCACTATGCTCGGAACACCATTCTTTCATCCGTCCATGCCCTAGTGGATGGTAGGCCATGAAATACCTCCTGTTGGCACATGTCTGCAAACTAAAAAAGGTATAAAACTTATGTCGATCTTTGGACTGTCGACCTTGCCATTGTCGACCTATTTTCATACATCCCAATGCTCAGAATGGCCGCCCGCGCCTAAAATTTTGGGGCATGGCCTACTGATTGCATCACTGTCACGAGGCCACACCCCCATTTTGCCGCTGCCTGTGAGAATAGACACAGCGTCTATTCACAGATGACTCCCAACTGCCTCCTCTCTCCCCGCCGCGGCCCCGGGTGGGATGTGGCAGGGTTCCCAAAAAACGGGACGTTCCCACGAAAATCGGGACAGTTGGGAGATATGTATTTAATTTGTTGACATAAGCTATGTCGACCCTTCAGTGGTCAACCCGATGCATTGTCAACTTAATGTGGCTCGACCAAATGACCATATCCCCCATTCATAGAGACCAATTAGATTCTACTTATTTATTTTGCACTTTATTGAAGATATTATATAGAATCTGGTTGCTATGGGCAACATCCCATCTTCAATAGAACTCCCATTTTAGTGAATGTACCTCTATTAGTATCCCCTAATTCTCCTCCTCTGGCATTAGACTATGCCCAGCAGCAGGGACCCCCCCTATGTGTCCCGCATGTACTCGGCGCTGCTGGTGTGTGCTGTGTGTGTGCACAGGAGCAGCCTCCCTATTCCCACCCCGGTGGAAGGAGGGGAATGAGGAGGTGGAGGGAGGAGGAGGAGAGCCCGGCCAGCGCAGGCAGGGAGGTGGGGGCGCTCTCTGGATGCAGCGCACTAGCTGCTGGATGCTTGCTGCAGGATTGGCCCGGCTAGGAGACGCTTCCCCGCTGTGTGCTCGGGTGTGCTGGCTGCGGGAGGGCGTCCTGCTCGGATAACCCTGCCATCGCGACCCGGGACCTATCATTGACCACCATGCGGCTGTCCCGGGAGACTCCCAGCGCCCCGGCCGTGCGCAGGCAGCTCCGGATCGGTGCCCGGTGAGGGGGGGCGACCATGAGCGGCGAGCAGGAGCCAGAGTGAGTAGCACCACCTGTATTCTGCATAGCCCCCTACCTATACCCCGGGCCTGGCACTTCTCTACAATAGCTAAGCATGTATGTATATATATATATATATATATATATATATATATATATATATATATATATATACACACACACACACACACACTACGCCTGTGCCACTTTATCGCACACATGTAGACATTGGCTGCACAGGGAATGCATTGTAGTCTTTTGCAGATCCTTTGCCTGTTGCAATGTGTGTTGTGTGTTCCTGTGTTCCTGCACACTGTATTTCTCTGTACATGCCCACAGCATGCTCAGAACTATTATGTATGTCTTACATTTTGCATTGTACTTGAACCACCATGCAAGTGACACACGTTTTGCATGTGGTTCAGTGGCTCTGTCACATCCACATGTGGGACAGAACTTGCCAGGTTCCAGGTGCTGTGCGAAGCCTCCATGGTTTTGCCCCAGTGCTGGTCTGTTTCTTGACTTCTTCTATAGGAGTTTTATGGTGGTCACTTACCGTATGTCTGGATGGTAGCGGCGCAATGTTGGGCCAAGGGCTTGTTCGTTGTGATGCCAGCGCCTGTTGCTCTAAGGTGCGCACCACGGGGCATGGATATGACTGGCAAAATGGTGTGATGTCGCCTTTTTTTGTTCTGTATGGTTGGGTGTTGTGTAAACGTCCAAATAGAATTCGGATATTTGGCCTAAATTGCTAAAAGAAGATTTAATTATTTGTGCCATGTATAATAATAAGTCCTAGATGTTGGCCAAGCAATGATGTGCCACTACTGTCAGCAGGGTGCCCATGGTGGCATACAACCGGGCCCAAGAGAAATACATTTTTGGGAAAATACGCAAATAACTACAGACACAGAAATCTGGAACTTGTAATCATGCCCTGATTGTGTACCAGCTTTGGTGGCTCTTTATCTTGTGAGCTGATTTCGGATTCTTCGCAACGGTGCAAAATATAGCACGCCATTTAGCAGTACGCAATTTAGCAGTGCGCCATATGGTCTTACCTGCACCCTACCATTGCAGGTGCTTCGGAAGTATTTGGCCTGTTTGTAGGTCCGCCGGCATTGCATTTAAATTCTAGAACATATATGTTCCTCATATGTTTTACATTTCCGACGCAGTTATGTGTTTGTGAATTGGTTGGAAATTAAATTCAGGTTTGCTTGTAGGGTTTGCTGATAGATATAGAAATGTTTTCACCTATTAATTTTATTTATATGTATCTATATATATATATATATATATATATATATATATATATATATATATATCTATATATAATTTTTATTTTTTTATTTTTTAGTGTATGTCTATTTCTTATGTATCTGTTGTCGATATGTCTTTAAATGCACTGCATGTATGTGTTTTTTTGTTCATCCTTGCGTGTGCAAATGTTCATACATGCATGTTCCCTTGGCTCTGGCTGCAGTGTGACTCATACAGTCATGTTACATTGCTTCCCGACTCCATACACAGCATAGTAATTTGTTCAAGCTGTCTTTAGGAATGGTTAATTTCTGGGCCCCGTCAGCTGCATGTGTCTTTCGTATTAAAAGTTGCATGCAATTGACATGTCGCAGTTATGTTCTCCAGATAAATATGCAATGTGACATGTTGCATTCTAGTGTGGTGTATGTTTTTAACATGTGCACTTCACACATGGTGTATACTGAACAATTATTATACAGCGTTATGTGAAACAGCAGAAGTGTTTTTATATTTTGCGTTATTATTATGTGTAAAGCTGTTTATTTCTTTTCATTTGTTGTTTTATTACTGTTGCATTGTAACTTTTTTGTGTTGCATTTCCCACTCTGCATTGATGTGGTGTTTTATATGTTGTTGTGATTGGAAAAGCAGGTTGAGTTCTGTGCTTCGGACACTGGCTTTAAGGAGGTGACTCCAAAGCTCAGATTCTGACAGAAAATCCTGAACGTCAGGACTGAATATGATTCTTTTATTGTGCTCTGTTCTGCTGCTGATCCCTTATTGCCTTTATATGTCTGTTTAATCCCTGGGTAGCTTGTGCTATTGTGTGTAATAAGTGTGCCGTACCCTGGTGATAAAATGTCAGCACACTGAGGGCTGTCTGTGCTCTTCTCCAGGCGGCCATGTTGTGCTGCTGTTTTGTGAATTGTCCTCATTTGCATAGCAGGATCCCATTCATAAATTGCTCCCTGGCTATTTAATACCTTTTACATGTTCGGGGAGCGTGCAGAAGGGGTGCAAGGCTGCATAACTAGGGCATAATGGTAAAAGGGGGTGCAACAAGCCAGGGGGAGGAGAGGCGATGCATTAGTAGGAATGAGGAGAGGTGGGAAGGACGACTGTATTACACACACTTGTTCACAATGGCATATCCTATTACACACACAGAATGTCTCATTGTTCTCCAAGCTAGAAAGTGATTTCTCTCTGTATACCATTCTGTTTGTTTAGGGATCTGAGCGACATATCCGTGTGTAGATGCATGCTTGTCTTTGTATACTGTATTAAAGTGTGTGCGTATTACACACAAATATGTGTGTAGTATATATTTGAATGATCTATCGCAGCATGTTGGTGATGGGCCAAATAGAGATTAATATGGGCATCATACTTTTTTTTTTTTTTCATCCTGGGGGTGCCGTGAAAAATAATGCTCATAATCACGGGCGCCTTGATTCAGGAAAGTTTGGAAACCACTGAGTCAGGGTAGAGCACCAGACCAGCACTCAAGTAAAGAATCCTCACCATTGGCAGCAGGTGCCCAACGGCCGTTTCAGCTGCACATCCGTTTTACTTCAGGGGAAGTTTTCAAATCTCCCTGAAGAAAACTGATCTGCAGCTGAAACGTCCATTGGGCACCTGCTGCACCGTTTAGAATGTAAGTTCTCACGAGCAGGGCCCTCTTCCCTTATGTTCTTTTCCTTCTCTAATACTGCTTATACATCGTAAAACGCAGGTTCACACTTTGAAACGGGTCAGTCCCGGCATGAACCTGCATTTAGGGATGTTCACATCCCCACAGCGAACCGGCATTATTGACGGATTGACATCATCCGGGGGCACGGAGGGGAGTCAACGTGTCATCTGGGGCGGGGGAGGAGGCAGCACTTAAAGCTGGCACTGCTCCAAGCGCTGCCTCCTCCATAGTGTGAACGGAAAACGGGTCGCTCCACCCGTTTAACCCGTTCACACCGCCAAGCAAGACGGCAATGAACCGGTAAGGACTCAGTTCATATTGCCGTGTTGCTACCCATTTTCGGGACATGGTAACCCCTTTCACATTGCACTAATTACCTGGTCAAACCGTCTTGTACCCGGTAATTAGTTGCGATGTGAAAGGGGTATTACTTAAATCATCTACGATAGCATCAAGTCCCGTCGTTTTCTGCCCCCCTGATTCAGCGATGTTTGTCCCTTGTACCACTTCCATATTGTATAGAGCTATCCGTCACTATTTTGCTTATTCGTTCATGTACACTGTAATTGGGCGTTGCGGCTCCCTTGTGGCGCCATATAAACACTAATAAATATATAAGGTACTTGTGTACTATCACGGCGCCTATCGCATCGCAGGCCATAAGGCATGCGATGGGATGCGACGAGATGTCCCCCGATGTCTTACAATGTTAAAATTGTATAGCATTGTATATGGCATACAATGCCATACAATGCGATGTGATGCGATTTTAAATTGTATAAGCACCCTAATGGGGGCTTACAATGTTAAATGCACCCCCATGCCACCCCCACTATGAACGTGAACCCGAAGTGCGAGACCGCGAGGGGCGGCGGTACGCGTCCTCCGACCTTTTCATACCCCCACTATCCACGTTGGCGTGGAGTTGATTTTATATAGTGTGGCGAGCCACCGAGCCCGAAGCGTGGCGAGCGCAGCGAGGGGACGTGGAATACATGTAAAGTAATACACGTGCGCTCGCCACGCATCGGGCTCGGTGGCTCGTTACACTATATAAAAACTCCACGCCAACGTGGATAGTGGGGGGTATGAAAAGGTCGGAGGCCACCCCCCGCGAGGGGACGCGGAATACATGTAAAGTAATATGCGTCCCCTCGCGGGGCTTGCTGCGCTCGCCATGCTTCGGGCTCGGTGGCTCGCTGCGCTCGCCACACTATATAGAGTCAACTCCACGCCGACGTGGATAGTGGGGGTATGAAAAGGTCGGAGGACATGTGCGCTCGCCAAGCTTCGGGTTTACGTTCATACTGGGGGTGGCGTGGGGGTGCATTTAACATTGTAAGCCCTCATTAGGGTGCTTATACAATTAAACATCGTATAGGGGGATTATACAATTTTAAATTGCATCGCATCGCAGTGCATCGGGTGTATGGCATGCAATGTGATAATATCGTGGGCGCCGTGCTAGTACACAAGTACCATATATAATGTATGTGTGTTAGAATATATTTATAGTAGGTGTATGTGACAAAGTCATACATGATTTTTTGAAATTTATTTATTACCAGTTTCTTATATAGCGCATACATATTCCACAGCACTTTACAGAGACTATTTGAACATTCACATCAGTCCCTGCCCCAGTGGAGCTTACAGTCTATATTCCCTACCACATGTACACGCACACACAGACATTCTAGGGTTGGCCTACCAGTATATTTTTGGATTGTGGGAGGAAACCAGAGTACCCGGAGGAAACCCACTCAATTACAGGGAGAATATACAAACTCTGCACAGTTAGAGCCATGGTGGGTTTGAACCCATGACCTCAGCGCTGTGAGGCAGTAATGCTAACCATTACACCATCCGTACTGCCCCAATATGATGAAAGGCATTTGGGGTCAATCGACTTATGCCAGGACTGAGGCTTGTAACACTGGGCCCGATTCAGACATTATCAATGCTGTGCGAATTTGCACAGCGGACGATTATAGAAACACTTTGCGTGCATATGGCCCATAGTACGCATGCCTATAGTACGCATGCCTATAGTACGCATGCCCATAGTACGCATGCCCATAGTACGCATGCCCATAGTACGCATGCCCATAGTACGCATGCCCATAGTACGCATGCGCGACACCTGCTAGCAAAGAAATTCTGTTACTATTTTTTCTTTGCTAGCACCTGGGAGTGGTAACCGGACGTTTCATGGGGGTGGTTAAAAAAACGCAGGCGTATCAGAAAAAAACACTAGGCATGCCTAGGAAGGTGTGCGACATCAGCGTCGGGTAGGATATGCCTAGATTCCAGGGCTATTCCTTACTTGCGATGAGCGTATACATTAAATTCGCAAGCCGGCCGGGGTCTACCGGATTGCTGGACATCGTAAATTCCCGGCTTTTGCGATCTGGTCTGAATTAGACCTCTGTTCGGATGCAGGTGCTGCTGATTTGCCTGTGAATGTATTGATGAGTTTGGTTTTGTGTGCTGTTGGTGATATTATTGTTACTATTACATCTACTGTGAGTTTTAATATCGATTTTAAAGTAAAGCGAACTGGTATTAACATACTTGACCATTGTTTGCCTTCCCTTCTCTCTTATCTCTCTCACATTTTTATATATATATATATATATATATATATATATATATATATATTATAGTGTGCATCTGTGTCTCTCCTTCCCTATATTTTACCATCTCACTGTCTCCTTCCTCCTCCTCCTCCATTCCCCCCCTCCTTCCCGGCCTCTCCCTCCCTCCATGCCTCCTCCCTTTCTTGTTGACACAGCTATGTGGGAAATATGGGAGCAGGGAGGCCTGTGAGTCACGTGACCCCCTCCTCCATTCATAAAATACCTGTCTGTGTGTGTGTGTGCGTGTGTGTCCACCACCATTCACACAGCACACTGACTGCAGCAGCAGGCCTGGCAGTGTGCACAGAGCTGCAGGGGGCTGCCCTGGGACTAGCGCAGGGGCTCATTCATGAACATAGAGTATAGATGGATGCACTTGTGTCTGATGGAGGAGGAGCCGGCACCTGGGTCCTCTCCATTTTTATTAATGAGGGCAGATGCCGCTCTGAGGCTCTGCACAGAGGTGTCAGCCACACACAAACAAAGCATCCGCCTGTGGTAATGATGGCAGGTTTGCAAGCACTTGGATATAAAAGCACAGGTGGGGAGGGAGATGCAGCTATGTGCTGTATTGTGCTATTAAAATATAGCAAATGGGCAAAATATTTTGCACATTAAATTAGACCGGCAGTGGGAAATAATTTGGGGCAGCGTTTTTTAGCTAGTTGCATAAGGCGGATAATATTCCGTATAAGCTTAGAAGCTATTGTTACAGTTGTGGTATTCTCTTCTCACTGAGGGATAATTGCATTTAATTTCAATATGCAAATGATTTTATTACTCTACTGAATTAAAAAAAAAACCTGGGCCGTATGCACTAAGCTTCAAAAGTAATAAAATGGAGAGTGATAAACAGCCAGCCAATCAGCTCCTGCCTGACATTTCATAGACTGTGTTTGAAAAATGTCAGGCAGGAGCTGATTGGCTCATTGTTTATCAATGAGCCAATCAGCTCCTGCCTGACATTTTTCAAACACAGTCTGTGAAATGTCAGCATTTTTCAAACACAGTCTGTGAAATGTCAGGTAGGAGCTGATTGGCTGGCTGTTTAGTACTCTCCATTTTATCACTTTTAATCTTAGTGCATCTGCCCCCTATCTGTATTGTTGCTAGGTGACTATGGCCCTTTAAACAAAGTCCTTGCAGCATGCACTCGGTCAGTTTCTCGTCCAGTTTCAGTTCTTGCTTTTTAGGTTTCCTTAGCAGAGCGGAGACGCAAGGCATCTGAAAGCCAGGGTGTGGGTATCTGGTTTGCAGTCGCCATTGCCAGGGCCGCAACTAGAGGCGGCTAAGAGGGCAATAGCCTCGAGCACCAGATTTGAAGGGTGCTGAGAAGCTATATGTTAAACATCTGTCCCGCACTCTCCCAGCCTCCAGCCAGCACCTCACTTGTGTGGGCCATGGTCCGCAGGCCCCCCCCCCCCCCCTACACTCCCACCCCATTGTCACTTCTGGCCGGCGTAGGAATCACAATGGTTTAAATGACTCACACCTTTTAAGGGATATAAGTATATAATACTACCCCATCTCCTCTACAAATTACTGCCTTGCCTCGGGTTCCCAAAATCCAAGTTTCGGCTCTGCCCTTGGGCCAGTTGCATTGGCAATAATACATCAGACTCGTTTCCCTACTGTTCATATTACATTTGGAAAGCGTTATAGTGTGACATATTTTTTTGTAGTACTTTGTATCCGTGATTGGATCCTGTTCTAGTTAACAGAAATGCTTGGCAGGCCCAGAATCATGTCCACTGATATTGCATCAGTAGTGAAGAATGGGTATATTTGTAATGCTTTGCTTCGCTGTTTTAGCTTTTTGCCCATTTTCTACACACTGTCAGTGGGCTTTTTTTTTTGTAACAATGGAGCGAATTATTCTTAAATTACAGTACTCAGTTTTTTTATGCTTCATGTTACGTGAATATCAATATATTTTACTTGTCCTTTAAGTCCGAAATTCACATTCATTTGTTTTGAATTTATAGTAAAAGATCTATTGTCTGTCCACTGTTTGTCGACAGACAAAAGGTTGACACGTGAAAAAGGTCGACCTGGTCTAGGTTGAAACAAACAAAAGATCAACATGGAAGTGGTGTAGTTTTTAGGTCAAAATCTGTCGACATAGACATCGTATTAGTCTACTGCATGCCTCGCTGTGTTCAGCACAGTATTATATTCACCCTCCCTGCCCGCTTGGATCAAAAAGAACAAGTTGATGTATAAAAAAAATAAATAAAATCGAAAAAATCTTATCTGCCTGTGTCGAACCCGAGTGATGTATCACGGTGGGTGTAAGAAGGACCGATCAGGCCCCACCATTGGTCACAAAAATTGTGGCTTTTGAGCTAGATGTATAAAGCTTCAAAAGTGATAAATTGGAGAGTGATAAACAGCCAGCCAATCAGCTCCTACCTGTCATTTCAGGCTGGGTTTGAAAAATGAGATAGGAGCTGATTGGCTGGCTGTTTATCACTCTCCAATCAGCTCCTATCTCATTTTTTTAAACCCAGCCTGAAATGGCAGGTAGGAGCTGATTGGCTGGCTGTTTATCTTTCTCCATTTTATCACTTTTTTAAGCTTGGTACATCTGGTCCTTTTTTGTTATATTCAGATAATACACCCACCCCCAGCATTGATTTTTAGGCTGAAAGTTCAAGAAAATATTGGGATGAATTTATTTTGCATCACTGGTACGTTGCTCCTGGGTTAGGTCCCCAGGGAGATGCACCCCCCAGTGACAATTGCCCATGCCTAAGTGGTGGCAAACTGCTTCTCCCAAGTTGTATTGGGCCTGTGCTGTTACCACACGCAGTAACGCCACCACTGACCCAAGCCACTGGTTAAGAAAAATTATGTGGAGCTCCAGTCTTCTCCAATTGTAATGGTCTGTGACGTAATTGTGATTATTTTGGTTTAACATAGTGGCAGGTAACTCAGTGCTGTACAGTAGTGCGTTGAATAACAGGCTAATTAGCATTGTTTTCAGTAGACTGCCCCGCCCAGCATCAATCACTTTCTACATGGATAACTAAAGGCTTGGCTTAAACAATGTCACCCCCAGGTTGCCAGGAGAAACCATGTACCCTGCGCTAGGCAGCATTCGTTATGGTCACTGTCCTTTCACAAGACGCACCCAGCCAGGAGAGGTCATGCTGGGTACACATTAGACCACAGGTTCTCAAACTCAGTCCTCAGGACCCCACACAGTGCATGTTTTGCAGGTCTCCTCACAGAATCTGAAGGGAAATAATTAGCTCCACCTGTGAATCTTTTAAAATGTGTCAATGAGTAATGAGTGCACCTGCTGGGTGACCTGGAAAATGTGAACTGTGTGGGGGCCCGAGGACCGAGTTTGAGAACCTCCGCATGACAATGGACCTTATTCTGGTCTGTTCCCATTGGCCCGTTTAATCGCACAGGGCCGATATTTTGCATCTGCGCATGTACAGACGCATTTCTGCGCATGCGCGGACGCAGGGTACACGCAGCCAACATTGTAGGCATGGGGGAGGGGTGGCGGATCAGCGGACTCGCCCATGGGAACACCCAGCATTTCACAGGCGCTCCAATGGAAATCGCCCGGGCACCAGTGGCAGGCAGCTGACATCACCAGCTGCCCGCCCACTTTCTTCAAAATGCCCACACACTTCTAAGATTACCTCAGAGCAACCTTACATGTGCGTGTGCCTTCCACATCATTCGATGGTTGGCGACCATCGAATGATGTGGGTGTTCCCCCGCAGTCTGTGAATGGATGTTTATGTTAAACCTCCATTTGCAGCCAGTGCGTGTGAACACATGCTGCGAGGGGGGCGGTCGGCCCGGCATTTGCTTGGGGGGGGGGGTGGACTCACAGGGCTGCGAATTCGCAGCCTTGTGAATCAACCAGTGTGACCACCAATATGTGTACCTAGCAAGGTTGTGCGCGATCGGGACCCGGCGTGGGAATGCTTGTATTGACAAGTGCACGTGCGACGGATGGGTGGGTGAGGGAACAACTGGCCCAGCCTTGCTGACGACGCGTGGCAGAACGCATCAGTGACTTAGGGCCTTATTTTGGTTCACTCTTAGAGGCAAAATCCTTCTTAGATGGGTAAAACTATGTGCACTGCAGGTGGGGCAGATATAACATGTGCAGATAGAATTAGATTTGGGTGGGGTTTTTCTTCAAAGTGAGATATATATTGCAGTGTAGAAATAAAGCAGCCAGTATTTTCCCTGCACAGAAACAAAATAACTCACCCTAATTTAATTCTCTCTGCACGTGTTACATTTGCCCCCCTGCAGCGCACATGGTTTTACCCATCTAAGAAGGAATTTGCCTCTAAGAGTGAACCAAAATAAGGCCCTTAGTTTGTTCACACTTGACCAAATGCGAGAACAGTCATTGTCATTATCATGCATATCATTTAGGTTATCGTCTAGTGTGTGCGCACCTTTATATATTTTATACTCCAGTTTGTTCCGACTGGAAACGTATACATGGTTGCAAATTGGAGGCAGACGTGGAAATAATTCTGCAACGTAAGAATGCTTTCAAAAATAGCAGTGTTTGTTTGTTTATTTTTTATCAATGAACAAAATGCAAAGTGAATGCACAGAAGTAATATCGAAATCCAATCAGTTCAGCAGCAGTTCTCGGTAACTTGCAGAGTTTTTGAAGGAACCCAGCAGCGAGGTTGTTCCACACGTCTTGGAGAAGTAACCACAGATCTTCTGTCGGCACAAAAACAAAAACATGAAAAACTCATGTCAACCTTTTGACTGTTGTCCTAATGCTTGTTTCGACCTTCCAAGCCTGAAGATCTCAGCCATGTCGACTTATTTCAGGTGTTAACCTAAGTAAGCCCTGCCAACCTTCAGGGGTACACCCAATGTATATTAACCTTATTTGAGTCGACATAGTGTCCATATCCCGATCTTCTGTGGATGTAGATTGCTCAGATCCTTCTACTTCTTCCTGTAATCCCAGATAGACTGGATGATGGTGAGATCTGGGCTCTGTTGGGGCCATATCCTCACTTCCAGGACTCCTTGGCTGACGATAGTTTTAAATGATCTTGTCTGCATGTTTGGGGTTGTTATCCAGCTGCAGAATAGACTTGGAGCCAATCAGATGCCTCCATTTTGCTATTGCATGATGGTACCATGCCTCACTGCTGCTTGTAGACACTCATTGTTGTACCGCTCTGCAGGCCTTTAGCAAACAAATGGGCTTCTGTTATAGCCAAATACTTCCAAATTTGACTCATGAGTCCAGAGCACCAGCTGCCATTTTTCTGCACCCCAATTCCCGTGTTTTTGTGCATAGTTGAGTCACTTGGCCTTGTTCCCATGTCGTCAACCAGCCTGCCCGCTCACCAGATGTCATTACCTGGCGCAGGTTTGTGGACGGCGGGCCAGAGGATATCTCACTCGCTTGTGTGTCCTAGTCAGTAAGGCAGCAGGGACAGAAGGCTTCCCTGCCCGTCTCCGCTTCAGGGAGATGGGCACGGAATGGGGGCAGAGCAGTGAGATAGGCGGAGGGCTGCAGGGCTAACTGGAGAATGGGCCGCAATTCTTCCATGAAGACCACTTCTGGCCAGACTTCTCCAAACAGTAGATGGATGTACTCAGGTCCCCCTGGTTTCTGCCAGTTCTGAACTGGTGGCACTGCTGGACATCTTCCGACTTCGAAGGGAAGAATGCCTGATGCATTCATGCTCTAAGTTGCACTTCATACACTAAGACAAACTGAGATTTCTTGGCTGACCACTGTGTCTACAGTCCTCAACGTTGCCTGTTTCTTTGTGCTTGTTCAAAAGAACTTGAACAGCACATCTTGAAATCCCAGTCTGCTTTTAAATATTTGCCTGGGAGAGACCCTGCTGATGAAGTATAGCTACCTTGTATATTGTTGCTGTGCTCAGTCTTGCCATATTGTATGACATGTTAGGTGAAACTGTCTTCCACACCTCACCTTTGTAGCAGAGTTTGGGTATTTCTCATCCTCTGACACAGCTGTTTCTGTTCCAGTTACTGCCTGTGTTTCAACCTACTGCGATGATCATTATCATTATCATGATTGTTTAATCATTCACATTACTATAATCCTACAAAATTCATGACTGTGGGCAATTGTACCATACAAATTGATGCTGTTTTTGAAGGCAAATGGTAGTAACACCAAATATTGATTTTAGGTTTTACATTGGTTTATTCATGTTGTATTTTGTTATATAATAAAAGTTAATTTTTTTTTCTATTTTTGAAAGCATTCTTACTTTGCAGCATTTTTTCCCACACCTACCTGACATTTTTGCACAGTAATGTGTCTATATAATATGTGTATGCTTTGTGTTTGTAGATGCATTTTGTTAATATTGTGTTTACTCTGCCTAATTCAGACCAGTTTCTTAAATGAGCTACTAACACTTGACAATGGGGGGGGGGGGGGGGGGCACCCAAATCCGCAGGTAGCGGCAAGAGTTTGCAGGCACAGTTGCCCACATAGAACCAGCAAAGCCTGCATACCTTGAGAAAGATTATCCAGCCGACTTACTGTATGATATGGGCTCAAGTAATGCAAGACTTTCCTGCACGGCCAATTGGCTAACACTTTGTTTCCACTAAGACTACCCAGGCTTCTATAACCGATGGGCTATTAAGTTATATAGACTGGCTAGTAGCAGCTACACAAACGTCTGGACCTGCCTGGTCGTAATTGGCATCTCCACGATGGTTCTCAAGTTGGGTTCTAGTTCATGTTCGGCTGGTCTAGTAGGCCTTCCAAGACTGTTGGCCTTGCTGTTGTATGGACCTGTCAAAATCAGGGTGGCATTGAATTTAGTACCTGCTCCACGGCAAACAAATATAAAACATGGTTTTAGTGTTCGAAGAGAACCAGTGACTCTTATTCCCTTCAACTACGTTGTTTAGAAGGCTTTTGTATGGTGAACCCCTTTGTTTTTGTAACTTATAAAGTTTGCCTGATTCCATGTCCTTGAGTTGTACTGGGTACTCTCGGCCAACATGCACGTTGCCTAGAGGCTGGCCAGCTGGCACTGAAAGAGTTAAAGAGCGGAACATAAGCCCGGTAGCCTCCTCCCAGGTAATCATAGAGATCACCATGAAAGGTACCCCAACTGATCTGCAATATAACGAACCAGGAATTCAAGAGCAGGCCTAACCAAATTCCGACCTATGACCTAAACTTAAAATGACAAACTGGCTTGCAGATATGTCAGACTGCCTCCTTTTACATAATTGTTTCCACCCTGTTATAAAAATGGCTGCCTACAATCAAGGGCAGCCCTTTAATGTGAGTTAAACGGAGACAGCTGTCTCAGGCATGAGTATTTGGAGGGCAACCAAAATATGGTCAACTCAAAAAATGCAGACTTGTTGGAAAACCTTTTCTAGTTGGTTATGCTTGCTCTTGCTTGTCAGCCTTTGATCCGACATTTGTGTTTATACTCCGCGCCGGAAGTGTTTGATTATTGTCTCTTTCTGCGGTCTTTACTATGTCATTTTATTCTTTGTGTTGTATACGTAGCATGAAATACCTCCTGTTCTTTGTGATGCCGATGGCTGCTACCAGACTGCAGTTTCATAGACTGCTTAACTTAAGGCCCAAGGGAAATGCTGTGTGCTATTTAGCCTTGTTGTTCAGGAAATGTTAACATTCTTTCTCACCATATTAGGAATTTCTTTGGGCTTTGATTAAGAGTTTTAAATGTCACAGCATTGAAGAGTCATCGATGAGTTCTTGGCGCAACATCCGTATGTGAGGCTGGGTTTTGCATATTTACTGGAGTCTAAAATTGTAGCCTTTGTCGACAGGCAGCAATTTTGTAGTCTGAACCAATATCAATGACATTGCTTCCTATAAAATGGACTAGGAAATGATGACATAATTGAGGCATGAGACATTTGTGAGGCCTTTAGAATTCTTACACTAGGTTTGCATCTGAGTGATAAGAGGAACGATCCATGTTATTCAGCTAAAATAGAGTTCGTTCTAGCACCCTGCACCTTTCAAAACCCTCTTTGCTTCCTGGGTTGTCGCACTCTGATTTGGTGCCTCTAGCACAGTCTGGGTTGTATCTCACTATTGAGATACAGACAGAACTGTGCTGGATTGTTGAAGTGGCCAATTTCCATGCAGATTGCTGGACACATTGTATACAATATCGGGTCAGACCAATGTCTAGCAGCGCTCTGTGGTGCAGCATACTGTACATACAGATGGAGCGCCACTCAGCCAGCGCTGGAAGTTGCCAGATTCCCTTAGCTTGCTATCTGACAGGGACGCGCAAGAGTCTCACACGCACGTGCATCCCCGTCAACACAGCGGCGGGGAGCACTTTCCCTGCCCGTCTCCGCATCAGGGAGACTGGCAGGGTTAGAGAGGAGCTGGGGGTAGCTCCTTTGGGCATCGGGGGAGCTGCGGAGGTCTCCGTCCGAACACGCGAGCGCGCCCCCTTCTTGCGGATGGCGGCGGTTGGTGATTCAATCTGTACCATGCAATAATCAGACCAACCAGCTGAGAATTGTCTGATCAGCCTGGATATCGCACAATAGGCTTGATTCAGATGTGGAACCAGGTGCTATCGCTGCTGCTTATACGACGGCGACTGCAGCAGCATCATCATCGATAGCGCTGATCTGTTCGGAAGCACTCATTTTGAGGTTTGAAGACCCCTAAACACATACTACATTCTTAAGTATTCTATTGGTCATTTTGTTGTAAGAATAGCGGAGTATTCAGTGGAAGTAAATCTGACGTTCCTGATCTGTAGACTGTTCTGTGGGTTTAGTTTTCTAGTGGGAGATTTCATTTCCTGTTTTCCGTTCCTGTGGTCTTGCTGGTTGCATGACTTCCAGTGCTGGGGGCGGCTGGCTGAATACTGAAGCCTTGGCGATGGCAGGGGGAGAGAGGCGGTAGTGAGTGTTTGCACTGAGTCAGTAGTCTCAGCCTGTTATACAGTTCCTGAAAACCCAGCAGCTGCTGTGAGGCTGAGCGCAGCCTGGCTACACATGTGTGGGTGGATGTTCTCCCCCATCTGATTACTTGCTCATATGTTTCTGCTTGTGGGTCAGTCTTTTGATTCATCTTTTATTTGTTTCGTTAACCATTTCTGGATTTCCTGCCGTGACTAAAATCCTGTGCTGCAATGCATTTGGGGGGGGGGGGTGATGGTCTTATTTTCCAGAAAGGACCCTCGTCTCCCTTTATACATTCGCACCTAATGGGCTGAAGCATATATTCAATTGCATGTAACTAGTGACATCTCGGAGGTATGAGTTGGACAGTGACGTCACTGGTTCCGGCACGCAATATGTCCTCCCACCACTGTGTGTAGGTTCTGGGTTACTTTAACCCATACTTAGGAAGCCGGTTTCCCCCGTCTTGTTATTATAAGTAACGATGCTTAGTAGAAGCGGCATATTTTGTTTAGCAGTGATACTAATATGCCGTTGGTATTTAACATTACTTATGCCACCGGCAAGGCCCAGCCACGTCTTTCTTCCCACGTCAGCCGCCGCTCCGGTGCTGCCAGCGGCGGGCCGCTGTGTCATGTGCATGCGAGTTGGACAGTCTGTGCATTACACATCACCCGGTGGGGACTGGACAGTGCCGGGTCCCCTATGCCGCCAATGTAGGCCGTTATTACCAGCTATAGATGGCATAAGCAGTACAGCGACCGCTTAAATGGGGCCCCTAATACGCACCATCTTCAGAATATGATCTCTATTTGTGTAAAGGCCCCCATAGACTAAGTTGAGGTATCACATTCAGCCGTGCATGGGGTACCTCGTCAACTCCTCGCAGGGTTCCCACGAGTACCGTATGCGTTCCTTTTTTTTGCATGCGATGTTCGTATGCGATACCATTCACTGCCCCAGTATACAACAAATCCTTGTGGCAGCCATGGCAATCTCTGGATCCGATGCTCATGAAACCGCGCATCCAGTCGGAAGTCAATGACACACGATATGACTCTTTTCACACGATTGGTCGAAAGTTTGGGAAAAAGGGCCATATCGTTCTAGTGTATGGGGGCCTTTACCAGGTGCCAAATAGATTGGTTCTAATGTGTAACAAAGGGGTCTACATACTAAGCCTAGGAGAGGCTCCTACATGTCATTTTTCAAACACAGCCTGTAACATGGCAGTTAGGAGCTGATTGGCTGATACCGAATCCCATAACAACAAGTGTTCTACCAAATGTACCATGTTGGAAAACAAGCCTTCCATTGTCCTAGCTATAGAGAATTCCTTGCCAGTCACTTGTATTGTGTTTGTGTGTCAGTAATCTGGTACTATGGTGGCATTCACAAGGGACCATTATTCTGTGCGTATGCATGTCTCTACCTGTACCTGTCCAAGCTTCACGTATATGGCAGCTGTTAGAGCACAATTTTGTCTGTATTTCAGCACTAAAATACAAACCAGAGAGTGCTAGAAGCACCACAGCAGATAGCGACACCCCAGGTGGCCAAAAGGAACTGCAGGGTTTTTTGAAAGGTGCAGGGTTTTAGTTATCTGCGGATTGGCTCTCACACCGGCCGTTGTGTTATAATGTATGGGAATCCATAGTGTCTCATGGCTGTCTTGTTTAAAAAAAACTGTATTGTCAGTATAAAAGTGACAGTTTCCCTTTAACTACAAGTTCTAGAGAGCTGCCCTACCACCTAGCAAACATAATGCCACACCCCTGTACTGCCAGCCAGACCTTCTGTAATGCTGGAAACCAATGTAGCTCACAACCTGTATATGGCAGCAGAGAACTTGTGCGATTGGAGGACTATTCTTTTTTTCAATGCTCAGTCTCAATATAGTGCATTCTATACTGCGCAGACTGTCCTTTCCCTTGCTCAGAATATTCCATTTGTCAGATCAGGTTGGTGTGGCTATGCCAATGCTAACTGAACAACGACCTTCATTCAGCTTGCCTGTGCACAGGATCCTCCCAATTACAGATGCACAAGTGTACGTTATCAGTGCAATCCAAGGTACACAAGCGCAGCGCCATTATCCTGTTTGCATAAGAAAACATTTACATATTTATCTATCTACAATGATTGAAATGGAAATGTGGAAGTGTTGGTATGGAGAATGTTAGTGCGTTACAATTGAAGCGGTACTAGAAGTAACAGAATGGTACCACAGTATACAGGCATTATGTGTCCACTGTCCTAGTTACTGACAGGGTAGTCCCCTGGAAGAGATGGCACCAGGGAAAAATCCAGAGGTTTTGGCTACACTGCAGTTCAAAATTCAAATAGCGAAGGCCCAGCAACTGCCATTCCAAACTGCTCTCACTGTCAGTGGGTGTGGCTCCCCTATTTGAATTTGAACTGTGCTGCAGCCCTTCCTCTGGAGCCGCCACTGGTCGGCAGCGCTCCTGTGCTTCACCCCCACTCACTTCCTAGTGAAGTTGGAAGAATCAGGAGAATAATAAGGGGAGTTTGCTGTTACCATAGATGGGGCAAGGCTTAATTATGCAGCTCTAGTAATTGAGTCCTGTTAGCCCCACCCTATTATTAAATATGCCGGAATATCTGCATATTACCAAAGGGGAAGAAGGGCCTTTATAATGTGTCCAGTCCAGGCCTTGTCCCATCGTCACCTGACTTCATCTCCTCTCCAGGCTTCTCCCAAAGAGTGAACATGAAGTATAGGCAAGTATGATACAGGCCCATGTCAACCATTGTCTATATACACTGGCAGCATGGTTGCACGGTGGTTAGCTTTGCTGCGCTCAACACATGCATAGACCCCCACGAGGGAGAATACAGTCAGTGGTATTGCCACTGTCGAGCAGTTGAACGGTTGGGATTTTGCCATCAGCATTGTGTCCACAGGGAACCCAACTGTCGACCACTCATAGGACACCCTCATGGATTGGGCCACCATTGGGGGGAGGGGAGCTGCCAGGACTCCAGTCCCAGGCTGAAAAGGGGACTTAGGACTGAAGTCTATACACAAAGTTTGGTCATAAACAAAGTTTACATTTCCTTTTAAAGCCGTGTAGAGATCTATTGCGGCCACCACTACCGGAGTTCTTACCAAGCATGTCCGGTTCTTGAGCAGGAAGGAGGGCCCTGCCTATTTTATCACAATTCTAATGGCAGTCCTGTATATTGGTATCATTTCTATCCAGATACACTGAGCACTGCCCATATATCCGGTCGGCTGCATGGAAGTGACTGGATAGAGTATCGATCCCTGCTCGTTCTACTTTATCTTTCACAAACATTATTTACTTTCTCTTCCTGCCGCTTGTCAGGGTGTTGATCCTGCGGTGCTGGCGTGAAGGGGGTGACATTGTTAGGGAAGGGTACAATATGTTAGGTGTGAGCTGGGATGTGTACGGTTAGTCCAGGGCATACTGCTCCGCTCACAGGCTGCTTCCTAACTTGGCAGGGCGTTTGCACATTTTATCTGCTTGATAAACTCCTGCAACAAAGGATGAATGATTAACCATTGGACAGAAGGAGAGGCCTGGACAGGAAATGACTGATAAGCGGTTCATTGAGAGCTGCTGCGGGTTAACTCTCTCACTGCCAGGATAACCACGCTTCTAGAGCGCAGCTTTTTTTGTCTCCGATAACAACATTCTTTATATAGCGCTCACTGATTCCACGGCGCTGTACAGAGAATATATAGGCATTCTGGAGGCTCTTGTTTTTAAACCGTGTCCATTTAATCCAGAATGCCCCTTAAAAATAAAAATATGTCTCAAAACGGGGAAAATAAAGGTATTTAAAGACACACTAACCACAACATCACTCACATCTGAACCTTGATAGTGAATGACCACTTCCGTCTTACCCAATGGTTCCTTGCAAACAGTGTTAAAAAGTAAAGTTCAATAGAGGACTACACCCTTACCCCCATCGCAGATCGTAGAATGACCTATATGTGCTATGTCCTTCTTGGCTGTCATATAGGGAGACCCCGTAATGAAGTTTGTGTGTGAGCAGAATGGCCAAGCCGGTAATTAATGACTGACAGGGCTAGGGGGGAAATCTTAATATTGCAGCGGGGGTGGCCATACACATGCAGATTTATCTTCAGATCTGGCTGGTTGGAACAAAAACATGGTTATGGATGAGAGCAAATGACAGTTGACCATTTATTTGGAAATGCTGGAAAACTGTCACTCATCCATAACCATGTTTTTGTACCAACCAGCCAGATCTGAAGATAAATCTTACTAGTGTATGGGCACCTTAACTGCCATTCCAAATGAACTCACTGGTGGTTGGTGAGTCTCCCCTATTTGAATTTAAACTGCGCTGCAGCCTCACCTATGGAGCCGCCATTACTCATGGTGACGGCAAGTGTGCATTCAGTTGCAGATGTCTGCACCCCCGCCACTTCCCGTCTCGCACGGCATCTCTGGGTACACATATCGTCTAATGTGAACCCAGTTTAACTGCCCAACAAAATGATACCAATAATCCTAGCTCCCCGAATACCATGGGAACATATGATGTGGGCTTTTTGGATCGGGCAGATGTAAGCTGGAAATGTACAAGTTCTGTGTAAGGTGAAGGGACGTTATGATAATTATCATTTACAGTATATGGGGCCACAAGGGTTCTTTGGTGCCTAACAACACATATACGCGTTATGTTTTTTGAATAAACAGTTTTACTGCAAAAATGGATCCTGCGTCTTATGTGATCAGATGCTGATATTGGACATTTGAAGGAAATATTATTATTGATTTATTTTATTATAAGTGTCATTTTTTATTGTACTATAATTTGCTGGATGGTATATATATATTTATATATAGTAAGAAAAACACATAAGGAGAGAGGGCCCTGCTCGTGAGAGCTTACATTTGTTCTCATCGTCTTTCATTCATAATGCACCATAATGTTCCATAGTGCTGTATACAGGAAGCGAGTTACATAAGTGTAGACTGATACAAACAAGTTCACAACTTCACATAAATACATAATTACAGTGTGCAATTAGCATAATTATATAGAGAGGACAAAGGCGAGAAGGATCCAGCTCGCATGAGCTCACAATCTACCAACTCCATATATTTCTGAATAATAACTTGCAGTAGCACTTTTCTGTTACGTGCTTATATTTGGTTTGATACATAGAGGACAAGTATATGAACTTGACTCGCGTCCCATCTATCATTACATTTTTGCACCTTCCCTTGAACATACCAGTTTTTGGCCAGTAATACTGCTTTCACATTGCAAAACCTGCTTAGACCCGGTATTTGAAACGGGTCGGAGCAAGTTGAACCCCTTTCACATTGCATGTTGTAAATGGTAAATTAGCGGTTGATTACTGGTTTTGTACATTTCACATTGAACCCGTTTCAGCCATAGAAAACCATTGCGATTGTGGGCAGCAGCATCATGCAGGGATCCAGCCTATCACCTTCAGTGGCGTAAGTTCTGCTGGCCAGAGGAAAGAAATACACTGTGCACCCCCGAACCCCCCCCCCCCCCAAATAAAAACAAATTCATATATGGTGGGCGCCGCTGGCTAAGCAGATGACCCAGTTCCTCCGGAACCCTCTGATCCTGGTGACTGCACTGAACGATCTTATTAACTATGTCATTCAGTGTTTACCTGCAGGTCGTTTATTTTCGTTGCACCGCCAATATCGCTACTTCTATCGGCGGTGCTGCTTTTCATACAGCGCGTACGGATCTTGAGAGTGCGCGCGAGATACCGCAATGTCATGTCCATGCTGTAACTGTAGCGCAGGCATGTCCAACCTGCGGCCCTCCAGCTGTTTTGAAACTACACATCCCAGCATGCCTTGCCATAGTTTTAGCATTATCTAATAGCAGAACTGTGGCAAGGCATGATGGGACTTGTAGTTTCACAACAGCTGGAGGGCCGCAGGTTGGACAAGCCTGCTGTAGCAGGAGGCTTCTGACAAACAGGCCAGGCCAGCAATGCGGTTGACCGTTTACTACAGCACAGAAGGATTGAAGACTCTGCGCCTTCAGCAGCGCCTGCATGACATTATGGAAGCAGCCGCACTTGGGAAATGTTGTTCATTCACAAAACCCGGGCCTGTGCCGTTTCCCATTTCCCTGAAATTGCTATTGTGAAAGAGTTCAGTAATGACTGTGTTGTCTCTCCTGAGGAATTGCCAAGCTAATATAGTAAGGCTGAGCTGCGGTGGAAGGTGATTAGAGGCTTGTTTCGGAAAGAAATCCTAGTGTTTGCTCATCCCGGATGTGTCTCCCATATGCTGCTCACCGCTCCGCGTTCATATCTGACATTTTTTGTACATGTTTAAGCTTTTCAGCAGCCCTGATTCATCAGGCTGTGTTGCTCACAAGTTCTGCTTTCCCCAACTCCCACTACATGAGTCCTCTCTATTCTCCACTATCCTGCTCCCCCCCCCCCCTTCGGAGCTCCACCACTCTTTTGCCATGAGAGACGTCCCTGGTGTTGATGGAAAGGCGGTGGTAGGCGGGCGCTGGTTATGAAGAAATAGGTTAACCATTTGCCTCAGGGTTTTGAAAACAGACTGAAGAAAGTAAAAGGGGGGAAAAAACTTCCTATTCGTTTTATGTAAAGGTAGAGCCACGTCCAACTTTGCTTAAAAAAAAGTCCTTGTTAACCCATTTGCTGCCATAAGTGATCAGTTATCGTCCGCAATAGCACACGATGTGGATAATTGATGCAGGCACTGTTTATGGTATATTACTCTGGTCCTGAAACTCGGTCCTCGGGACCCTAACGCTGGTCATGTTTTCCAGGTCACCTGTGGATTTTTAAAAATTGACAGCTGGTGACACACAGCGCACTTGCGGGTGACCTGGAAAACGTGACCTGTGTTTGGTGCTGGGTGCCGGATGACAGTCCGACAGTTGGGATTCCGATGTCAGTCAGTCAGTATACCGTTAAATAGCCCACAGTTGGGATCCCGACTTACAGGGCTATTCTCCACGACCTCCATAGAGGAAGAACAGAACCTGTGGCGAGCTCAGCAAGCCACCATGCCCGCAACGTGTGAGCCCGCAAGGGGCTTCTTTGCGCTCGCCCCGCTGTCAGTGTACCAGCAGTCATTATGCTGACCATCAGAAAGTATTAGGTGGACAGTGAAAAGGTCGACATGAGTTTTTCATGTTTTTTAAAGCTGATATGGGCCGCAGCGAGGCACTGTGCCCAAAGTATGAAAAGTGCAAGCGGTACACTACAAGACGGTGTCTGTCAACTATGTCAACATTCAGGACAAATAAAAATCTTTCAATACCCATGACGACATTTTGACTGTCGACTTAATGCTTGTGTCCACCTTCCAAACCTGTCGACCTTAGCCATGTCAACCTATTTTAGGTATCGACCTGAGCCCTGTCGACCTTCAGTGGTTGACCCAATGCATGTCGACCTTAATTAGGCTTGACCCAGTCACCCCTACCCTTGAGAACCACAGGTGTAGTAAATGCCAAATTTCATATGATTATCATAAGGGGAATGTAGAGAAGTGTGATGGGAAAGTGTGCCTCGTCCGGCCACTCCCCCTATACCAGACCCTACTGTTCCCAGGCACAGTTACCCGCTCACCGGCGGCCAGGTGGTTCTTGTAAAACAGTTTGTTAGAGAATATAAAAGTATATATTCCAAACACAAATGAATTGATACTGCCCGATATAATACAATGTGTCATTGTCAAAAAGTTCTGCTGAAACACAAGGATATTGGAATAAATGGCGGCTGTAAAGTAACATGGGGGCTTCTCCAGGAACATGGTATAAAGTGCAGTGGGTCCTATATGAACCAATGACGATTCTTAGCATTATAGTGTAATAATGAAAGCCTATGTCTGTCTGCACTTATTAATGAAGACCCTTGTGGTCTGGTTTGGAGCTGCACACAGTGACGGTCATTGCTGGCATCTGCGGAGCCTGTTTTACTACTTTATGTTAATGTGCTTATCCATGTTAACTAATGAAGGGGATTGTGCGTCTGCAACCAGAAACCAGTGTGTCCTATTCATTCTGCACCGGCTGCTGCAACGGTCAGTGTTGCCCCATGCTGGCCCAGTTAACTGTCTCTCCATCCCCACGTGCACCACTTGGAATCACACCGAGCTACACCCACCAGCCCGTGACACTCCCACAAGTCCCGGTGGTAACATGCGGTGCCTTTGGCATGCCCAGTTCCGATAACCGGTCAGCAGACACACAATGTCTGGGCCGAAACCAAAAGTTCCACATTGACAAAAGGTAGACCCTTACAAGCGTATTTTTCTACAGTAAACTGTGCCGTTACCCAGGATTCATACATACTACTAAAACTTAGTGGAAATATGCTCTGTGTCATCCTGTTAATAACAAAATGAATATAAACAAATCCTGCCCACTCCGCATCCAAACACATGCTACAGAGAGGTGTCAATGGCCCTTTAACGCTGTGTCTGACATGGTTATGTAACCGTTTCCATGCCCCAGGCTGCGAGTGAATGAGACAGGGATGCACAGAGCTTGCCATTCACCAGTCCTGAGAGAGCTCTTCGTGCAGTACTAATGAAGGTCTAGAGGCTGTGAAACACTGGCACCTCTCCGAATGATGATGTAACTCCGTGGATAGACACAAGACATAGGATATGAGACATCCCTGCTGCTGTGTATACCAAGCAGTGACTCCGGCGCGTTTCTGAAGGTGTCATGTAGATCTGTCAGTTTATTTTTAAATAATTATTTTCACAAAGTTCCTCTAGTAAAGAGAATGTTCGGTGTGTACACAAGAAGAGAACGTTTTTGTTTTTAAACGAAAAATGTAATATTTTTTACAATTTTTTTCTTCTTCTAATGCCTGCGTTGCTGTTGGCTCGTCATGATCCTCCTACTGGTCACCCCTGAACATAGTTGGTAATTTTATTTTACGTTTGTCAAGAATAAATACTTATCGTACTCCCCTGATCTGCCTATTTGTATTCATTATCCAGGTCATTCAGGTTGATTATCCCTTATCCAAAATGCTCGGAACCAGAAACATTTCGAATAACGGAATATTCCGTATTTCAGAATGTTTTTATATTTCAATGAGGTATCTTGAGGATGGGATCCATGTGTTAATACAGAGTGCCTTTTGTTGTATAATGTTGTATAAACACATCAAACACATGAAATATACACAAATAGATTTTATTTGTGCACGAAACAAGGTTTCAAAACATGATACAAAATGATACAATGTTTGTGTACTCACGCACTGAATTTTAATACTAAAGGTCTGTACACACTGGGCAATTTCGTCCAGTGTGTATGGACAATGATGGTGGGGAATATCACTAGGCTAAAAATCGTTCAGTGCATACATACTAAGCGATTTACGCCCTTCTGAGTGATTTTCCCGGGGGTGGGGGTGACTTTCCTCTGTTCTCCAGTCACTGCTAAATATTTAGTACATTTCTGATACATTTAAAATGTGTTTAGCACATATCTGTGCCCTGCCCACAACAAATACATTTATCATAGCTACTCATCAAGCCAGTGACCAATATAAGCACTAGATGGTCCCCATTGCCTGTATAAGTGTAGAGGCACTAGATGATAATGTTCTTTCTAGCACCCGCTATCTTTGAAAATCCATGCAGTTCCTCTTCCCTGTCTGGGGTGTCGCTGTCTGCTGTAGTGCTTCTAGCAAAGTGTGGTCTGTATATCAGCACTGATATGCAAACCAGACCTGTTCTACAAACACCACAGCAGACAGCGACACCCCAGGCAGGGAACAGGAACTGCATGGGTTTTCATAGATGGCGGGTGTTAGAGTGAACACTAGATGGACCTCATTGACTGTACTCTGTGTGGAAGCACTAGATGGACCTTATTGTGTGTACTCATCTGTGTAGAAGCATTAGATGGATCTCATTGACTGTACTCCTCTGTGTAGAAGCACTAGATGGACCTCATTGTCAGTACTCTGTGTAGAAGCACTATATAGATATTATTATCTGTACTCTTCTGTGTAGAAGCACTAGATGGACCTCATTGCCTGTACTCATGAGTGTAGACGCAATAGATGGACCTTATTGACTATACTCATCTGTGTAACAGCACTAGATGGACCTATTTGTCTGTATTCCTCTGGGTAGAAGCACTAGATGGACCTCATTGCCTGTACTCTGTGTAGAAGCACTAGATAGATATGATTGCCTGTGCTCCACTGTGTAGAAGCACTAGATGGACCTCATTGTCTGTACTCCTCTGTATAGAAGCACTAGATGGACCTCATTGTCTGTACTCCTCTGTGTAGAAGCACTAGATGGACCTTATTGTCTGTACTCCTCTGTGTAGAAGCACTAGATGGACCTCTTTGTCTGTACTCCTCTGTGTAGAAGCACTAGATGGACCCATTGCCTGAACTCATCTGTGTAGAAGCACTAGATGGACCCCATTGCCTGAACTCATCTGTGTAGAAGCACTAGATGGACCCCATTGCCTGAACTCATCTGCGTAGAAGCACTAGATGGACCTTATTGTCTGCATTCCTCTGTGTAGAAGCACTAGATGGACCTTATTGTCTGCATTCCTCTGTGTAGAAGCACTTTGTGGACCTCATTGCCTGAACTCATACTCCTGTGTGTAGAAGCACTAGATGGACCTCATTGTCTGTACTCTGTGTAGAAGCACAAGATGGACCTCATTGTCTGTAAAAGATCTGGTCAGAAGGTAGTTGCAGCAGCAATTAAGGACTGTTTGGGGTTGGTGTATATATGGGCAATGTCTCTACTCATATCATGTAGATTTGGGTACCTTCTCTGAAAAAGGTGTCCTTAATTGTGATTACTGAAGTCCTGCTGAGTATTTGGAATAGTTACGTCTTCCTGTGTTTATTTTATATCCATCATCTTCTGTTCTGGTAGCCCCCTGACACTGTATCATTCCTTGTGATTGTGGGGGGGCCTGATACGGCAATGACTGTATAGGCATATCCTTTACACCTACTACAGGGGAGAACGTGCGGTCAATGGTAACCAGTAGTTAGCCAGTTACACAGGCAGGGACATCACCAGATGTATATGGGCCAATTGACACACTTGTGTTTTATTCATCCCAATTTGCCAACAACCCTGCATCAGGCTGAGTAGCGTCTGTAAGCAGCATCCTCACAGATGCTAATCGATCGTTCATGTAAAATACATTACTGCCAGGAATATTCCTTGGGCCACGGAGAGCTCATGTCATGCGGCTGCTGAGGTCTTGTTCTGGGAAACCTCCTCCGTCACTACAGTGCAATATTACTTTGTCTTGGTGGAATGTTGCCTTGTTCTGTTAGAGCTTCGCTTTCTCTATCGTGACAGGTTATTATTCCTTACATGGACATAAGTCGTGCTGGCTCTGCATCTTTAAATACGTACATGTATGGGAGCCGTTCTACTGGGTGTAGATCTGACTCATAGGGGCCAAGTGCAGAAATCAGCTTTGTATGTAGCACTGTATAGTGGCAGCATCGGCAAGCTCTCGGGGTAGGACATAGGAATACTCATGTATTGGCATGTGAGCTTCATACGTGTGGCCAATGCAGCTTTCTGGAGTTAATCTTTTTAATATTGTCTGATTTTACAAATGACGTATTACATGTAGAGTAAAGGCATAGTTAGTGATTTTTGAAGAAGCTGCTTAGAACCCGTTCCCAATTGCAACTGCTCTGAAAATCACACGGACCTGGTGATCATCTGCAAAACTCCGCCAAGTCCAAAATAGGTGTGGGTCAAAGGGTGACTACTACCATTTGTCATTTTTGACAGGGCATGTCGACTTATTGACAGTCAACCAAGGCACTGTCAACCTTTTGATTGCATACCTTCCAAATTGCACAAAATGTTTTTTTTTCCCCCATATGCAAAATTACAGGGTAAGCAACACCTGCAGATGGGATACGGTCATGCATTGGGTTAACCACTGAGCTTCGACAGGGCTAAGGTTGACAGGGTCGGAAGGTTGACACAAGCATTAAGTCGACAATGGGAAGGTCGACATGAGTTTTCCACTTTTTTTTAAGCCGCCATGTGCCGACAGGCGGTATTTCATGCCCTACCATCGACTACGGTGCGGTGGGAGAATAAAATAGTGTGGCCGAAGCATGGCGAGCACAGCGGTACACTTAGACCTTGTCCAGGTCAACTATCGCGACAAAAGAAAGCTTTAAAAACTATTTTTTCACAATTATTTTTTTTAAAGTCGACGTGTCGACAGGCGGTATTTCATGCCCTACCATCCACTACAGTGTAGTAAAAGAATAAAATAGTGTTTTGAGTGTGCAGCATGCCTGAAGCATGGCAAGCGCAGTGCGACATGCAATGGGAGGTGCTACACTTAGACGGTGTCCATGTCGACTAAGTCGACATTCAGGGCAAAAAAAAAAAAACCTTGAAAAACTCATGTCTACCTTTTGACAGTCGACATTCCCATTATCGACCTAATGCTTGTGTCGACCTTCCGTCCCAGTCAACATTATCCAGGTCGCCCTATTTCAGGTGTCTACCTAAGCCCTGTCGGCCTTCAGTCATCGATGGAATGCATGTTGACCTCAACTGGATCGACTCAATGACCCCCTTACCCCTGCAGATATACTCGTAAAAACGAGAGAGAGGGGATTTATCACTTAAATACTGTAGGAAACATGAGATTTTCTGCAAATGTTTTGGTGCTTTGAGAATAGTAGAACAGTTAGAAGCATACGCCTATAATATCATACCCTCCAACATGGCCCATTCCATTAGGTACAAAATGCTCTGTTTCTGGACTTCCCTGTTAGTGGCAGTTACAGATGTGAGCCTGCAGCACAGTCCAATATTCAAAAAGGGGAGCCACACCTACTGCCACTCCAAACATCACTGTCCTGGACTCACTGGCAGTTGATGTGACCACCCCTCTTTGAATATTGGACTGTGCTGGAGTCAAACCTCTGTAACTGCCACTGGCAGGGAAGTCCAGGAACAGAGCATTTTGTACCTAATGGAATGGGTCATGTTGGAGGGTATGTAATATAATCCATAGAAGCAATTCTTTAGGTAGCACTTTTCTGCCGACTACTTCCAGCGCTGATAACTCATTGTGTATTTGTCTGTCTCTTGCAGTGACAGTTATGCACGCGTGCGAGCTGTGGTAATGACGCGGGATGACTCGAGTGGCGGGTGGCTGCCCCTTGCAGGAGGCGGACTCAGCTGTGTCACGGTGTACAAGACTCTCCACCCTGAGGATAATAGCAGCGCAGACTTTCTTGTCCATGGAGAACGGCTCAGAGATAAGACGGTGAGAGCGGCAGTGTAGGTTACTGCACCGTGGGCTGTGCCCATCGTGGCCTTCACTTCAAAACGCTTATGTTTATACCTAGTGGCGGCTCCAGGGTTGGGGCTGCAGCACAGTTTAGAATTCAAATAGGGGAACCGCACCAACTGCCATTCCAAACTTACTGGCAGGGGGTGTGGCTCCCCTATTTGAATTTTGACTGCTGCTGCAGCCCCACCCCTTTAGCAACCACTGTTTATACCCCTGTGCCTCTAATTGTCTCCCTGCCTTGCTACTGTATGTGTTGGTCACCTTGCTCTACTGGTTTCATCTCTTCTGTCCTAGTGCAATCCTCTGACGTCTGTCCTCATTGTCACCTATACTGTACTTGCACATTATTCCGTTATATTTGCCTTTTGCATCTCTCCTCTGGCTCCTGTGCCAGCCTATGGCTGCTGTCTGTGCTAGCACAGCTGTTTCCATAGTACATCTCATATGTACATCTGTTATGTTATCCTATGGGTAGGGAACGCACATACTTCTCTTGATTTATATCTGTTCATCATTTGTAATTCTGATTACTCTGTTTAGTAAATAGAACAGTTTGTGGTGTTGCAGAGTAAAAATGAATTTATTTTAGCATTCCTGTATCATATATGTAATCTGAAAATAACGAAAGGTGCTCAAACATATAGTAGTGGGATTTGTGCCCTTTGCACCAGATTTCAACGCATTGGACGATAAATCGTGTTAAAAGAGTAAAATTTTATGCATTTAACCTCCGATTCTCACCAGGTGCCTAATCGCTTGCGCATTGGAGCCGGAGGTCGCCGTAAAGATTCATCAGATCCCGCGGCCATGACTGATACATCATATGCGAAAGACGGAAGGTCTGCATATGACGTATGTAGGGTTACAGCCTCATCCCTTTAACTCCGGACACATATTACTTACACAGGTTCTGTGGCTGTTTAAAAAAAACAGGTGAAATGTAGTCTTGAAGTCAGCCAGCCACAGAACCTGTGTAATTAATGTGTCCATAATTAAAGGGATGAGGTGGTAACCCTAGATGTATGGTATATGGTCCTGCTCCCCCCCCCCCCCCCCCCCCCCCCCCCAGGTGTAGAGGGTGGTGTTTGTGTATGTGTGAAGAAATATCATTTAAAAACTTTGAGAACATTATTAAAGTGCCAACCAATCAGTTCCTGTCATTTTTCAACCACAGCCTTGTAACATGACAGTTAGGAGCTGATTGGTTGGGACATTATCCAGAGGCCTCACTCTGTTGCGTACAATACAGCTACTGCGAATCACAGAAAAGAAGGCAAGGCCTAGCATTAAGGCGGTGCAGCCTTGCAGGGAGCCCACAATTACACCACTCGACGATCGTGCCCATCATTTCCAGACATGCTGGGATGCCCGTGGAGGAACTGGCATATTGGGGTAACATCCTAGGAGGTCCAACCCTGACTCCATCTCCAAAAATCCTATTCATGTGGTCCTTGCTCGCCAAGCCTGTTGCCGAGTGCTTGTGTCCATGGTGACAGAGCGATGTTGCCGGCACAGGATAATAAGTCTGGAGAAGACAGGATAACTATAGGATCTGTCATAAATCAGCTCGCTCTTGGTGTGTCAGAGCCCGTGGGGTGTGATATCTGGGCACAGATCCACAAGGCTGTGTATGTCCGATATATTACGGGGCTGGAGAGACTTTTCTCTGCTCAGAATAATCATTACTCCTATTGTTATGAAGAAATGACTATTCTCTGTTGAGTTAACAACTAGTTATTAAATACTGAGCATCACCTGCAGCAAAACTCTGCAAGTTTAGCTGTAGTTTGAAGATGTTACTGTCCTATTCGGAGGCCCCAAGTAGCTTTGTTTATACATTCTGATTATATTGTGTATGCTTCTTTTATCCACAGCTGGAATTGATTGGATATTTCATTTAATACTTTAATAGGTTCCAGGAGTAACCAAGAACTTCTGGTTCATACACAGTACTTCTGCTTCATTTACCATATGTAGTATGGTTATGATCTTTGCAGATATACACTGGACATATAGATTATCAGCACAAACTGGCACGTATTTCACATCAGTAAAAGCACTGGTTAATGCACACAGCAGATATCAGTTACTACACCCCTGGAGTAGCCCCTACTCCTCCACATTCCCCAAACATAGGGCACAATTCCGATCTGCTCGCTAGCCTGAATATATTTGCTGCCTAGCGAGGAGGTAAAGGATGGCCAGTGTCATTAGCACACCTACAATGCGGGGCCAATGCAACCCCTTTGGTAAAATGCTCTCCGCCCCCCAAGCAGATCAGTGGCTCTTTCACCATCATCGCAAAGGCGCAGATCAGTAACCTTTATGTTGGGCGCAAACCATTGGTTCTGCAGAGATCGCTGAATCAGGCCCTTAGTCTGTAAAATAAAGTCAGTGAAGTGAGGTTCTCCTTGTAATGCGTGCACCATTGGCATCAAGGGTCGGTTGCTCATTTTGTCTAAATTGTGTTTTTCATAATGTAGGCTTCCAGATAATGCAGAGTGGGCCGGACATGAATAGGTAAATTAGAAGTACACCTAGGTATGTAGCGAGGAGAAATCTGATGAGGCCCTGCACATCACCAGTCCATCCTCTGTGTAACAGCCTACACGTCACATCACCAGTCCATCCTCTGTGCAACAGCCTACACGTCACATCACCAGTCCATCCTCTGTGCAACAGCCTACACGTCACATCATCAGTCCATCCTCTGTGTAACAGCCTACACGTCACATCACCAGTCCATCCACTGTGCAACAGCCTACACGTCACATCACCAGTCCATCCACTGTGCAACAGCCTACACGTCACATCACCAGTCCATCCACTGTGTAACAGCCTACACGTCACATCACCAGTCCATCCACTGTGCAACAGCCTACACGTCACATCACCAGTCCATCCTCTGTGCAACAGCCTACACGTCACATCACCAGTCCATCCTCTGTGCAACAGCCTACATGTCACATCACCAGTCCATCCTCTGTGCAACAGACTACACGTCACATCACCAGTCCATCCTCTGTGTAACAGCCTACACGTCACATCACCAGTCCATCCTCTGTGCAACAGCCTACACGTCACATCACCAGTCCATCCACTGTGGAACAGCCTACACGTCACATCACCAGTCCATCCTTTGTGCAACAGCCTACACGTCACATCACCAGTCCATCCTCTGTGCAACAGCCTACACGTCACATCACCAGTCCATCCTCTGTGCAACAGCCTACACGTCACATCACCAGTCCATCCTCTGTGCAACAGCCTACACGTCACATCACCAGTCCATCCTCTGTGCAACAGCCTACACTTCACATCACCAGTCCATCCTCTGTGCAACAGCCTACACGTCACATCACCAGTCCATTCTCTGTGCAACAGCCTACACGTCACATCACTAGTCCATCCTCTGTGCAACAGCCCACACGTCACATCACCAGTCCATCCTCTGTGCAACAGCCTACACGTCACATCGCCAGTTCATCCTCTGTGTAACAGCCTACACGTCACATCACCAGTCCATCCTCTGTGCAGCAGCCTACACGTCACACCGTCAATCCATCCTCTGTGCAACAGCCTACACGTCACGTCGTCGGTCCATCCTCTGTGCAACAGCCTACGCGTCACATCACTAGTCAATCCTCTGTGTAACAGCCTACAAGTCACATCACCAGTTTATCCTCTGTGCAACAGCCTACACGTCACATCATCAGTCCATCCACTGTGCAACAGCCTACACGTCACATCATCAGTCCATCTCTGCTGCGGTGCTTCTAGCACAGTCTGGTCTTCATATCGGTGCTAAAATACAGACCGCACTATGCTAGAAGTATCACAGCAGAGCGCGACACCCCAGACAGGGAAGAGAACCTGCACATGTTTTGAAAAATGGAGCTAGAATGATCCACAGAGGATGACCTCTAGAGCGACCACACCTGGCAGGTCATTCATTTCCCTTACACACTTTATTTTATTTATTTATTACCAGTTTCTTTTATAGCGCACACATATTCCGCAGCGCTTTGCAGATAATATTTGAACATTCACATCAGTCCCTGCCCCAGTGGAGTTTACAATCTATATTCCCTACCACATGTACACGCACTCACAGACATTATAAGGTTAATTTTGTTGGGAGCCAATTAACCTACAGTACCAGTATATTTTTGGATTGTGGGAGGAAACAGAGTACCCGGAGGAAACCCACGCAAGCACAGAGATAATATACAAACTCCACACAGTTAAGGCCATGGAGGGAATGGAACCCATGACCTCAGCGCTGTGAGGCAGTAATGCTAACCATTACACCATCCGTACTGTATAACACATTCACATCTCTCAGTCTGCGCGTCACCTCTCGCTACAAACTGCTTGGTGCCGGGCAGATACTTGGAAGCTGATTGGATAAGCCAAATTATTAATGTATCCTACTGCTTGGAGGAGATCCACTAGAATGAGAGCAGGATAAATATGTATGACAGAGAGTTATGATGGAAGACTAGCGTTCAGTGACGCTGGGGGCCCGTAGAGAGCGAGGAATATTCATCTATTTCCTGACTGTGTTTGGCTGGCTGGCAGCACAGAAGTGTTAGCAGAGGAATGTGACCTCCGCAGGCAGCAGGGGTATTGATTTTTTTTTTTTTTTTTTAAGAGCAGAGTAAAGAGGTTTCCTCCTGGGAGCAGCCTCAGCAACAACTAAGCAGGAGGCCAGTGAGTGTCAGGTCAGAGCTGATGTTGCTTCCACACATCCTGCATTATTACTGTCACCTTCCCTCTCCGGGCTCCAGCCAGTCTGCAGGAAGTCACAGCAATTCCCCATCTGATCTCTTGATCACCCAGGAATATATATCCACATTGCATCCTGCTGATGTCGTCAGGACTTTTTAGACTAGACGTGCATTCCTTGCTAGTGGGAACGCTCTGTGTGCCTGCTGCCACCACCCTGTTGTGTTACTGTATAATTCAGTATTCCACGCTCTATATTTAGATGGGCTTTGCGCATACATCCGGGATGAATGCAGAGTGCGTGTGACACAGGCTGTTTATTTCCTGGCCCTTTTTGAACATTTTTTTTAAACGTTAAGTGGATGTGTCCGCTACACACGTGTTTCGCCTCATGTTCACCTTTTATATATTTTATTTTATCCTTGAGTAGATCCGTAGTTGTAATGTAGGTGGACAGCGCTGATGCTACTGGCAATTTAGGAGTCATGTTAGGATCGGGATGCGGTCATTTGGTCTACAGCATGATGGTCTACAGTCATTAGGTCGACATGGGAAAAGGTTCGACATGTGCCGACAGGCGGTATTTCATGCCCTACCATCCACTAGGGCGTGGTGGGAGAATAGAATAGTGTGCCCGAAGCATTGCAAGTGTAGCGAGGGGATGCCGTGCGCTTTAAACTGTGTCCATGTCGACTGTGTTGACATTTGGGTCAAAAAAACAGAAAAACTCCATGTCGACCTTTTGACTGTCGACCTAGACACTGTCAAACTAATAACCTGTCGGACTGATGACCATTTGACCTAGAACCAAGTTGACCTTTTCCCATGTCAACCTAATGGTGTCGACCTAATGACTGTCGACCATCATGCTGTAGACCAGGGGTGTCAAACTGAAATTCATCGGGGGCCGCATCAGCAGTTTGGTCACCCTCAAAGGGCCGGTCCCCCAAAAAGTACAAATGACAGAAAACTTGTACAAGGTGTACTTTAAAGCAGTATGAAACAGGACATGCATATAACAATAATGCGATAACAAAAATGGTGGGCCATCAAACACAGAGCTATGCTGCAGAAATTGAATTCCACATCCAGTACTAATTATATTGAGGTGCAGGGTTCAGTGGTAGACAGGGACAGAAGGTACAGAGCTGCCTTAGGGATGCTAGAGGAGGTGACACCATTTTGGGAAAGACATTTTAATGTGGGCTAGCAAGATAGACACGCAGTGACTAGAGGAGAGCATGGCCTGGTGTGTAAATGTCACCCTCAGTGACAGAGATCCCCACGTACAGCGACCAGCCCCAGCTATACACTACTAACCTATTTCAGTCAGCCGCCTCGCACACACGGTTACCGCTACTACCAGCAGTCCAGCATGGATCGCCAGCTGCGTGACGTCCCAGTCCCAGCAACCAACCCCGCAGCTCCGGCGAGCGAGTGCGCGCGGGGTGGGGGGGTGGGTGAGAGGAGGTGGCCTAGGCAGGAGCTGGGACACACTGCCCCTGCGTGCTATCTCCTCGCGCGGGCCACATGACGAGGTCTGGCGGGCCGGATTTGGCCCGCGGGCCTTGTGTTTGACACCCGTGCTGTAGACCAAATGATCAAAACCCTTAGGACCTAACCTATACAGAGTGGCTTTGCTCTGATTGGTCAGGGTTGAAGTACTGTAGGCCCTTCTGATTGGTTAGTGGCAGCTACACACCACATAGGAACAAGTGTGAGAGCCAATGTATCCGTTATGACCTATTATTACTATTATTATTAATAGGTTGTTCTTTTAACACATTCATGTCTGGAGGTAGTCTGCTCGTAAGGAAAAGGTTGACACAAGCATTAGGTTGACAAAGGGAAGGTCAACAGTCAAAAGGTCGACATGAGTGTTTCACAGATGTGCTGACAGGCGATATTTCATACTCTACCATCCACTAGGGCAGCGGTGGGGAACCTCCGGCCCGTGGGCCGTATACGGCCCCCGGTGCCGGTTTTTGTGGCCCACTCGCTCGACGGCAGCACAGCGAGTCTCATGCAGGGATAATCTCGTGAGAGCTACCGACCTCTCGTGGGAAATTCCCCTGTATGAGACCCCCTGCACAGCCGCCGGGCCACACAGACCGGTGACTTGTAACCTGCGGCAGCCGCCAGAGCGTAGGACGGCTGCCGCAGGACGATTTGTACATTTTTTTTTTAAATGGCCCCCGAGGCATTATGCCTCAATGTAAACGGCCCGCGGACCCCAAAAGGTTCCCCACCCCTGCACTAGGGCATAGATGGCTAACCTTGACACTCCAGCTGGTGTTGAACTACACATCCCGGCAAGCCCTGCACCAGTTTTACTATTTGGCCATGCTAAAACTGATACAGGGCATGCTGGGATGTGTAGTTCAACAACAGCTGGAATGTCAAGATTAGCCGTCGCTGCACTAGGGCGTGGAGGGAGAATATAACAGTGGGCCGGGCGCAGCGAGGCCCCCTGGCCGAAGCATGGAGTACACGCGATACATGATGTCGTGTCGAAATGCTCAAAAAAATGAAAAAAAAAAAGTACAGGTGCTTCTGCTAACAGATGAGCACCTCACACCGTCCAGGTATGCGGACTCACACCTACAGTGTACCTGTCAGAGAGTGCAATCTCTGCCACAGCGCTCACAGGTATATCCATGTGCTCAGGTGATACAACCGGCCACAGTTTCCTTTTGTTTCTCTCTGGCGGGGTGTGAAAATATGATTATATAAGTATCTGGTCTTTCTACCTCTGCTGTAACTGTTGTGCTGTGTTCCCTTTCCGTCTTGCTCACGGCACTTCTACAATTGTAGTTCCAGTTGGATCACTCATGCTGACAAACTTTATACGGCGTTGAAAAGCATCTGCATCGTGAGAAATGTGCTTGGTGGGAGCATAACTAATACATGTACAGTATTCTGACAAAGTAGATCCAACTATAAACTATATAATAAATGGTAAGAGGAAACGTCACACCCGTATTCCCAATTTGGTAGGGCCCGTATATACCATTGTCATTATTAAACCCTTTCTTCTGCTATCTTCTAATAAATAAGTAATTTCATCCTTTGAGTGCCGACAGCTGTGAGAGAGGGGCAAAATATCCGCTGAAAATTCCAGCGTTGCTCACATTTGTTATATAAATTCAAATAAAAATTGTTGCATTAAAAAAAAAGATGATATATCCTATATAAAGGTACCCATGACAGGTCATTGTGAAATGTTTGCTTGGCCATTTGTACACCTATTTAGACAAATTCACTTCGTACTCAAAGGGTTAAGTCGTTTCAAACCTATTTACTTATGAGCTACTGATTAACATCAACCTTCTATAAAGTGCATGATTACCAGGTAGATGTAGACCGGGGAAATCATGGCCTGCTGTGTCGTCGTTCTACCCCCTGGCTAGGCTAATTTACAGGCTACTTGTCTGCGTTCACGCGCTATGTAGACTTGCCTAGCGGTGGTTTAAAGTATGACACCCCACCCACAAACACCAGTCCAGACCCAAAGTACCAGCGAATAAGTTTCCAACTGTCATTTTTCAAACCTACTGTAACATGTCAGTTAGGAGCAGATGGGCAACATCTCTCATTGCAAAAAATTCACACTTTTTAGTAAATTTACCCCCCTGGTAGGAAAAAGGAGCTACTGGCTGTATTGCAGTCCCAGACTGAATGTATCTACAGACTATACAGCTCTGGACTAATCCTGGGACATTATGCTGATATAGCCACCTCTCCCCCAGTGACAGGAATATTTCATTAAACAGGCAGATGAGTTTCCTGGCCGCTGTATGGGGCACAAGCCTGACCTAATTCACTGAGCAATATCTGAGTAACAGTCCGGGAGCGCAGTCGGAGACGGATTCCTGGTGAGCAATGCGGGCTCTCCTCTTCCCTTTCCCATCAGCTTGCGCAATCTTTTCCTTAGAAATGAAGAAGATGGCTTTAAATTAATGGGCCGCACATTTCCCCCAGCAGTTACTACTGGGTTTATTATAATTTTTTTTTTGCTGATCAAATCTTAAACACTAAATATTTTAAATAATTTCTTAATAATAATTATACTCACTGTGATGAGATGCTGTGTTAATGTGAACAGTGGCAGTGTGACTGGTACTGCAGGCGGTAATGGCTGTGGTCTCTCTCCTTCTTCCTATAGCCTTCATATCATGGCTGTGGTCTCTCTCCTCCTTCCTATACTCTTCAGATAATTGGCCAGATGCACTAAGCTACAAAAGTGATAACATAGAGAGTGATAAACAATCAACCAATCAGCTCCTGTCTGACATTTTTCAAACACAGTGGTGTGGCATGGCAGGTAGGAGCTGATTGGCTGGCTGTTTATCACTCTCCATTTTATCAATTTTGAAGTTCGGTGCATCTGGCCCAATGGCTGTGGTCTCTCACTTCCTTCCTATACTCTTCAGATAATGGCTGTGGTCTCTGGCCCTCCACTGGGTGCCCAACGTCGTCAGGCGCTTCTCTCTCTCTCTTTCCCTCTCTCCCTCCCTCTCCTCTCGTTTATTGCTGATGATGTGGGGCTGGAGTTTCAGCGAAGTAGCTGCAAATCAAAAGCCCTATACTACGGTCTGGTCCACTGATTATATCGATGAGGGCTGGTTGTTGGTGGTCCAAAGGAGTTCTCAGATATGCAAGAACATGCTTAGATTCCGTTCCACACCAAAGGCCTCATTTAGGGGTATATTTACAAAATCTTCTAAAAATTAAAAGAGGTGATCTTGCTCATTGCAACCAATCAGATTGTATTGATCATTTCTCTATTACGTACTAAAAAATTACAGACAGTGAATGATTGGTTGCAATACCCAACATCAGCTCTTTTCATTTTTAGAAGTTTTAGTAAGGTTACCCCTTAGACTTTGGAGTTTTGCTGGACGGCAGAACTATGTTGCGATACAGGGGAGGGCATGAGTCCATGAAAGAGACCAACTCTGTGTGTGCGCTAAGCCATCTCCCGGTCACTGTACTTCCCCTGCTGTGCTCGCCATGCTTTGGGCATGGTGCCTTGCTACGCTCGGCACACCAGTCTATTCTCCCTCCACGCCCTAGTGGATGGTAGGGTATGAAATACTGCATGTCGGCTGAAATAAAATGCGAAAACCCCATGTCGACCTTCCCAATGTCTACTTAATGAACCGTTGACCTTCAATGGTTGCCCTAATGACCCTATTGACCTTTTGAGTTTCGACCTAGTGACCTATACAGTTCTGTACGCACTACCCTGAATTGTTATGCAGGTAATCCAGGCTTGCATTGCGAATCCAAGATTGCTTGTGTATATGCTTTGGAGACATCTGCCTATGTAGGCGTACAAGCAACTGCAACGATGGCCGCATGCTTAGGTTGTTCTGTGCCTGCAGTTACTGCTATTGGCGACCTGTTAAATGGTATGGATTTGGCAGCTAGTAGGGGGCACCCTACAAATGAATTTTTATTTAGCATGACGACAGATTATTCTGGTTTTATGTGTACACGGACACAAGGTTTGTTTGTGTCGGGTTGCAGTTAATTCTGTGTTTATTCGTCTTTATTTTATAGTCCTGTTACTTGTCTGCTTTCCCCAGGTGGTCCTAGAGTGTATACTAAAGAGGGAACTTGTATATAATAAAGTCACCCCTACCTTCCACCACTGGCGGATTGGAGACAAGAAGTTTGGCCTCACATTCCAGAGTCCAGCAGACGCTCGGGCATTTGATAGGGGAATACGTCGCGCCATTGAAGACCTCACTCAAGGTATCAACATATAGGCTTTTCATTGTTAAAATTGCCCGTCCTGTTAGTTGGGTATATAAGTAGCATGCTGTATGGTGTTGCTGCTCCTGCTCTAAATCGGCTTCCTGGGGAGAAGTGTTGGTATGAAACAAGGGGCCAGTGCTGTTATTGAGGTGCAGACTAAATGGAGAAGGTAGGTATAATAATGCATATTAATTGATATGGCCATACGGAAAATACAGCCCACATAGAGTATACTGCAAAAAGTTTTTTTTACAATGATAACATATTGCTTTAGCCAGTGGTTCCCAAACGCGTTCCTCAAGACATTCCAGCGGTCCAGGTTTTAAGTACTGTATATGCTTACATTGTAAAATAAAGCTGTCCAGGGCTGGGCTACATGCACAAGCAGACCGGATTTACCCTGCATACAAACATAATTATGTTTGCTCCTCTCACTTTGCAGCATGGTTTGTCCTGGTGCACAGTTATTTGCATTACTCCCATCACAAAATATGCCCGTAGTGATGTCAGATCTTCACCCTAACCACCCCGGTTGGGTTCCTGTGCGTACAATGTTTTAGTGACGCGTACTAATCATGCGCTTACAAATGCATAAATCTCTATTATTATTTATTTATTCGCAGTTTCTTATATAGCGCACACATATTCCGCAGCGCTTTACAGAGAATATATGAACATTCACATCAGTCCCTGCCCCAGTGGAGCTTACAATCTATATTCCCTACCACATGTACGCCCACACACAGACATTCTAGGGTTAATTTTGTTGGGAGCCAATTGGCCTACCAGTATATTTTTGGATTATCTATCCGTGTGCCCCCATAACTAACTATGTAGCCCATGCCCATATATAGCTAGCTGAGCACCCCCATAACTAGGTAGCTGTACACCCCCATAACTAGCTGTGTACCTCATGTCCATATATAGTTAGCTGTGCACCCCCATAACTAGCTGTCATCGCCCCCCCCCCCATAAATAGTTTAGCTAGCTGTGTTGCCCCCCCACACCATAAATAGCTAGTGCCCCCCCCCCATAAGTATCTAGCTGTGTGCCCCCCCCCATGAATTGCTAGTCGTGCCCCCCTCCATAAATAGATAGCTCCCCCCCCCCCCCCTCATAAGTAGCTAGCTGTGCCCCCCCCCCCCCAGAAATAGCTGTGTCCCCCATAACTTGCTATCTGCGTGCAGGTGGCACTGTGACCCATGTAGATGGAAGCTGTGTACAGATCCCAGTCAGTGACTACGTATGCTCACACTAGACGGTGTACAGGGTCACTACAGCCACATAGACGGTGCCGTCTCTGGCAGAAATCCACAGCTATTTCCAAGCATCAGATGCACACCGCAGTCACCCCCCTGTATGTACAGCATTATTCCCCTCCTGCACAGCAGCTGCCGGGGACTGGCCTGTAGAAATCCTATGTAACCGCTGTGCCTGTCCAGCGACAGGAGCTGTCCTGCGTACAATTCTTCGTTATGCTGTAACTCTGGTCTCAGTCATTGCTGAAGTGCACAAGCGCTGTAGTGGCTGGGAACGAGCGCTGATGGTTACTGGCTTAATGCACTGGAAAGTGGCACGTCGTGATGAGTGGGGGTGTGGGATCGGGCGTAGAAGCAGAGCATGACAGGGAAGACATTTGCTGTTTACCATTTGTTATTGCGCGCTGGTATCTCAAATCTATTTCAGATTCGTCTCCAGGGGCACGTTCAGCAGAGCTGGGCGTCTCACATTGCTGGTCTCCATTATAATAAGCGGAGCCTTGTTATAATATATGCTACAGGTTCTCAAACTCGGTCTTTGGGACCCCACACAGTGCTTGTTTTGCAGGTCTCCTCACAGAATCACGAGTGAAATAATGAGCTCCACCTGTGGACCTTTTAAAATGTGTCTGAGTAATGAATGCACCTGTGCGCCTGCCGTGTGACCTGGAAAACCTGAACGGTGTGGGATCCTGAGGACTGAGGTTGATAACCACTGATATATGTTATTTCCAAGTATGAAAACAAAGTGTATGCATTTCATATGGGAGGCGTATAGTGATAATTGAATCAGTAGGCAGGCGTGTGTTGTGGGCAGTTCATAGCCATGAATGACCTTCTGACTACTTTCTCTGCTGTCCACAGGCTTCCCCACGTCGCAAGGAGAAGCAGAGGTCTTGGATGATGAGTTACAGGTATGTACTGTATATGAATTTGTTCAACGCACGTTAAAAATGAAATTGTAACTAGACTATTTTAAAGACAGATGGGCAGTTATCTCAGTTCTGGGCATAGTAGTGTCTGGAATCTGAGTGGGGACTTCCAGGAGACTACAATCACACTGTGATACGCAGATGTCTTTTTGGAGTCATTGCACCTTAATCATGTGACTAATTGCCTGGCGGATTTTACAATCCAAACTCTTGGTGATATTACTTAGACGTAAATAGACAGTTGGGCAGAGCCGAATTTCCCATTAGGCACGTGCCTAGGGGCGGCACATGTTTGGGGGCGGCACTTGGATGCCTGTAATAGTACTGTCAGCCCAAAATGTACCAATAACTGCAAAATATCCACTGTACTGTACTGTATTCCATCTTAAATAGAGTGTAAATCAATAAATGATCAATAATCAATAAAAATAATACAATTAGGCGCGGGGGGGGGGTGCGAACATTATTGTTGTGCCTAGGGGCGCCCTCATCCCTAAATCCGCCCCTGCAGTTGGGGCTTGTCTAATCAACTCCGTCACAGCACGTAGGGGGATGAGTTTCTGTTTTGGGGGGAGTGTAAACCCCAGCAGTAGCATCGCTGCACAATCTCAACCCAGATTTGTGGATTTTTGTACGCAGCCACGCTAATTCGATTGGCGTCTGTTTATTAACCCTTTGAGTGCCAGCGTTTCTGTGAGAGATCCTCAAAATATCCGCTAAAAATGCCAGCGCCGCTCAGCGATTTTTTTTTTCACATGACAAGAACTAAATTCGCTGCTTAGGTTCCGCTATCCCCTTGGGTAAATTCAAATTCTAAAACGGACTTTTTTAGAGTCACCGTAGAGAATGAAAAATATTCAATCAGAATTTAAATGATAACTAGAATGTGGTTACTGTGGCCAACACTTGCTGCTCCATCTAATTCTCCGCCCGTAGCCCCCAACATGAATCTCCTGCGACATGCAGCCCTGTCCTGGTTAATGTAAGCGCATAGGTGGAAAGGTCACTCCATCAAAGCACAGGTTCTGAAATACAGCCACAGCGCTAGTTCCTGGCTCTGAGCAGTTGGTGATTAGAGGCTCTGGGCAGTTGGTGAATACAGGCACTGTGCTAGTTCCTGGCTCTTGGTAGTGGGTGAATAGAGGCACAGTGTTAGTTTCTGGCTCTGGGCAGTTGGTGGATAGAGGCACAGTGCTTGTTCCGGGCTCTGGGCAGTTGGTGAATACAGGCACAGTGCTAGTTCCTAGCTCTGGAAAGTTAGTGGAAGCAGGCTCTGTACTGGTTCCTGGCTCTGGGCAGTTGGTGGATACAGGCACAGTGCTAGTTCCTGGCTCTGGGCAGTTGGTGGATACAGGCACAGTGCCAGTTCCTGACTCTGGGCAGTTGGTGGATACAGGCACAGTGTCAGTCCCTGGCTCTGGGCAGTTGGTGGATACAGGCACAGTGCCAGTTCCTGGCTCTGGGCAGTTGGTGGATACAGGCACAGTGCCAGTTCCTGGCTCTGGGCAGTTGGTGGATACAGGCACAGTGCCAGTTCCTGGCTCTGGGCAGTTGGTGGATACAGGCACAGTGCCAGTTCCTGGCTCTGGGCAGTTGGTGGATACAGGCACAGTGCTAGTAAATGACTCTGATCAGTTGGTGGATACAATCACAGTGCTAGTTCTTGGCTCTGGGTAGTTGACATATACAGGCACCGTGCTAATTCCTGGCTCTGGGCAGTTGGTGGATACAGGCACAGTGCTAGTAAATTACTCTGATCAGTTGGTGGATACAATCACAGTGCTAGTTCTTGGCTCTGGGTAGTTGACATATACAGGCACCGTGCTAGTTCCTGGCTCTGGGCAGTTGGTGGATACAGGCACAGTGCTATTTCCTGGCTCTGGGCAGTTGGTGGATACAGGCACAGTGCTAGTTCCTGGCTCTGGGCAGTTGGTGGATGCAGGCACAGTGCTATTTCCTGGCTCTGGGCAGTTGGTGGATACAGACATAGTGCTAGTTCCTGGCTCTGGGCAGTTGGTGGATACAGGCATAGTGCTAGTTCCTGGCTCTGGGCAGTTGGTGGATACAGGCACAGTGCTAGTTCCTGGCTCTGGGCAGTTGGTGGATACAGGCACAGTGCTAGTTCCTGGCTCTGGGCAGTTGGTGGATACAGACTTAGTGCTAGTTCCTGGCTCTGGGCAGTTGGTGGATACAGGCACAGTGCTAGTTCCTGGCTCTGGGCAGTGTACATATACAGGAACAGCGCTAGTTCATCAAACAGACCTTGTCGGCACAGCAGTCCCTGTGCCACTCGGCCACGCCATCCATATTTTTAGCCCAATAAAATTTTGTATTTGCATAAATAAAATGCATTAAAACTGCATTGCTAGCGTACGCTGACCACTGGAACGTGTAGCACTTGTACAGCTGTGGGCGACTAAAGGTGGGCTCTAGCGCACTGTGAACGGCTATGTGTTCTGTCTGCAATTCAACTAAGTTGCAGAATACAATCCACTTCCCCCTCTAAGCATCTCCGTCATACCGGGCATTACACCATTTTGGTTACAGACGGGCGGCGCATGAGGACACCCTCAGTAGTCTTTCCTGTTATTTTTTCCCCTTTTATGCATCCGCTATATTTGGACAATTTTTTTTTTTCCCTGGTCGTGTCTGGAAATCTACTTCCAGTTGTTCTGTCATTCCTCTCTTTCCATTTCCCCCGAGAATTTTCTGTGTTCCGTCCTCTGAGCTTTTTGTTTTTCCTGACGCTTTCCCTTTGTCGTCCTGTCGGCGGATGTCCTCTCTGTTATTTCTCAGTGTCCTTTTGTTGCTATTTGGTTAGTAGAGATTAGTTTTTAATGGACAGATTTAAAACCTCGGTGTTACGTTGTAATCTCTCCAATCTCCCACTTCCTGCTGGCCAGGCACACAGTCATAGTAAATTTAGCTTCCTGGCTTGCCTGTAGGATGCTCAGGATGACAGGAGAAAAGTTCTGTGCACTGTGAGTGGGTGGAGGGGGAAGGGAACCGCTCCGCTGTGCCTCCCTCTCCCCCCTCCGGCTTTTCTCGCTCATCTGGCTGCCATTTCTGCAGCTGGAGACACTTTTATAGCTTTTCCCCAGACTTGCTTGCCCCTGCACAGAACTGTGTCTTCAGAGGGGGGGGGGTTGGGGAGAAATCAAACACATCTCATAGCAACCACAGTACCATAATTGTTCTACCAGCAGCTGGAAGAAAGCAGATTTCCGAAGTGCATTAAAAGCTGGCAGCGAGCAAGGTGCAGATTATGCCAGACTCCCCTTCCACTTTGCACTACATTCCGGTCTTTGGTTACAGGTCTTATGGCTGCGTGTGAGAGCGGAGTGTGAGTGTTCAGGCTAGCTGGAAGGGGTAACGTTCTGGGTGAGTGTGACCTGAACACATTTGCACTTCTCCGACACTTCATTACAAATTACAAAGACTAACAATGTTAAACGGTATTTGCAGTAAGTATTTTTGCTGCAGTGTTAGTGGGTAAAAATTTGCTGGGCAATATTTTATTTTTCTAGTGCAGGGTTGGGGAACCTTATGGCTCTCTAGCTCTTGGTGATTGTTGAACTACAAATCCCTGCATGTCCTGCAACAGTTTTAGCATGGGCAAATCGCAAAACTGTAGCAGAGCATGCTGGGATGTGTAGTTCAATAACAGCTACAGTGCCGCATGTTTCCCATCACTGATCAAGAGGGTGAGGATATATTTCCAGGCACTCCTAATCGAATATGAAGCAGGGTCTTGTCGTATCAGAATGACAAAGAGGGGACGGTACTATAGTCAGAAAGGCCGCAGGTTACCCATTTGCACGCTTTCGGATCTCCCAACATTCTAGAATAGAAAATAGTCCCTGATTCTGCCCAAAATATGCCACCCTCTGCTGTGCCACAACCGTATTTATCACGCTCATAGTATCCCTCTCCGTGACAACAATGCACCTGCCCACAAATGGTGGATATTCTGGTCAAGCGTTCTTTTTTGGTAGGTGACAATTCAGGGCTGTGGAGTCGGTAGATAAATGTTCCGACCCCGACTCCAACTCCTCATACTTCCGACTCCGACTCCTCTGTATTAATATGCGAATGTATTTGATACATTCCTTGAAGGAAAGAAAGAAAACATACATATTATTACTACAGAAACTAGAGGCTGGGAAGCCAACAGTCTACTGTATTGAACAGTTTAAGCAAAGGACAAACACAATGAAAACAAAGTATAACATTTTTTATTAATTAACTGGCTGGATAGTAGCAGTAGGCATAAACATCAGGAACAGGAAATTTACCAGTTCAAAGCTAAAAACCACATTATTTGGTTGTTTTGGGAACAAAAACAATAGGAAAGGTTCAGAAGTGTGGAGCATGAGTTCCGCATGCTTTGTGGAGACAACAAAATTTCAACGAGCCACAATCTCCGCTGGTTTGCTTGCTCGTCACCGTTCAATTCATGGACACAAGGAACGATTTCTTTACCAAATCGTTACTGGCGACGAAAAATGGTGCCTGTACATCAATATGAACCAGCCTAAGGAATGGCTTAGCCAAGGTAAACAAACGACCCCATGCATGAAACAAGATCTTCATCCGCGTAAAAAGATGTTGTGCGTATGGTGGGAGAGTTTGGTTGAATTAATTTTTCGAGTCTACACCAGGTGATTTCTACCAACGAGGTATTGAAAACCTTATTGAACGTTGGAAATAAGTTGTAAACTACAAGGGAGAATACATTTATAAGTATTGGTGCTCCGAATTGTGCGTTGCGTGCCATATAGTGAAGCACATGAAAAGCTTTTTCACAGTCACTTAACGTGTTCGTTTTGCGGTTACGTGTGGCACTGCATGCATTGGTCTTTATTCTTACAGTAGAGAAGTCATTAATTATAATTTTCGGAGTCGGTGCATTGATTGCCGACTCCGACTCCAGGTACTCGATATTTCCACCGACACTCCGACTCCAAAGCCCTGGGTGACATCCCATTTCATGTCGGACAATTCCGGTCTACTCAAGCATGGTGGGAGAAAATTTCTGTGTGCTGTTAGTGGGTGGCATAAAATGCGTAAAGGGCGTAAATATAAAAGGGGTGTGCAATATGTTACTGGATGCAAACCGAACATTTGCAGTGCAATGAAACCACTTGATGTAGCTGCTGGACATGCCCAGAGCCGGTATGTCTTCTATGTGCTGTGGATTAAGGTCTCTACAACCTCTTCTGGTGACTCGAACCAAGTCCCATGCATCTTGCGCTTGATTTGTGGAAGCATAAGGGTCTGGACTGTATGGTGGATCACCAAGCTTCTGGATAAGTTTATCCATGTGGCATTGTCGTGATGGAGAAGAGCACCACCAGCACAAGTTCTTGGATGGTCCCTGGATCTGGCTTTCAGTATTTGCAGCAGGCATTGGTTGGCGTACCAGTCCACTAGTGCACAAGTGCTACTGTATGTACATGAACAGTCTTTGCCACAGAAACCACCACTGATTGCTTGGCCACACTGCTCACGTCGGAAATTTCTTAGGTGGCGCACATCCAACTGGGGTCCACTGGCCGGACTGTTGCTTGGTCTCTGGGTTGAAACCCTAGATGCAATATTCATTGCTACTGATGATCTCACAGACAGCATTTGAGTGTCCTCCATCAAACACTCCTCCCCTGCTCCAGCTTCATTCATTATAACTGCCGCCACTACTAACATCAGCAATCCCATACTAGGTGCAGGAGATCCATATGAATTTTCTGTCAACTGTGTATATGCATGACTTCGAACATAGCGCATCTTTGGCAATACGCCCATGATAACCCACCACACACACACACACACACACACACACACACACACACACAACCACAGAATGGAACTACTCTTCTGTCGATTGCCATTGTTTCCTCCCAGAAACGCCCATTTAGCGGCTACTGGGAAATGCTGACATGTGACACTCTAAGCGTACATTTGCAAAGATGCGTATGCAGCATGACCTGTACGTATGGTAGTCAAAACTTGCTACCAGTTTTGATGTATCTACCGGTTATAGTGGGGGGATTCAATTGGGTGCAAGGTTTAGTGATGTATAGTCAAGTCTCATGGGCTGCTGGTATATGTAGTTCTCTCAGCGGCTGGTGACACAGAGAAGGGGGTCACAGACACACCGAAACTCGTACACACAAACACTGTGTAGACAAATGTGATTAGATAGATAGATAGACACTGACCACATAAAGATCAATGACATTTTACTGGCATCAGTACTTTGTAGGTCCACCAGGTATGCCACCTGCTGCAAATGCAACGCTTGGACCACTTTTTGCACAGATGTACCCATTCAATTAACAAGTGAAGATTGCAATCTCATGATGAGAAGAGTTGGGGGTTTTCCACCACCATCACGCAAAATCAGATTTGTTTGGTTGGATGTCATTTGTAATATTTCTAATGTGTTTTAAGGAGTTTTCACGGTACATTAGGGAGTTTTTACTGGGATTCCGCGTTGAGGCTTGGAAGCGGTCATCGCCGTTGCCACATACCCACCCTGGGCACACCTACGTTTTTTCGGGCACTCCCTGAAAACGTCCAGTTTCCACCTCCAAATGCTCCCTGTCACAAAATTCCACATGTGCAATGCGTACGGTACGCATTCAGTCATCCGATAATCGCTAGATTTCTGAATTCTCTGATTGGCTATACATGCTGATTTAGTCCCTCAGTCACACACAATATACTAGTGTCATATCTTAATCAGCGCAGCTTCCTCATATGTCCTAATACATTGTATTGCAACTAAGATGCATTTTCAGCAATAAGAGACTCCCAATGTTAGGAAAGTTCCGAGGAACATGGCGCCTCGCTCACGCCAGGCATCTCCTGCTGCATGGTGTGTAAAGGGCGAGGTGTTTATGCAGTTTCTCATGCGTTCTCTGGGAAACGAGTACTTATGGTCACCCGTTCCTTTCCTACCGTAGTAGAAAGTTCCATTGTTGTGTTTAAAATTAAGACTAAACACCAGCTCTTGTTGGGCTCTAGGCAACAACGGATGTGTGCCCCTTAGCACACACGGCCCTAAGTAGGTTGCCTAGTGGATAATTCAGCTATGCATATAACTAGGCTTCCCGCTGCCGGGTTATTTCCTATTTCCCCAGCATACCCTCCAACATGACCCATTCCATTAGGTACAAAGGGGCAGATGTATTAAGCTTTAACAAGAGATAAATGCAGGGGTGATAAGGAGAGATAAACGTCCAGCCAATCAGCTGCTAACTGCCATGTTACAGGCTGTGTTTGAAAAATGTCAGTAAGGAGCTGATTGGCTGGACGTTTATCTCTCCTTATCACCCTGGCATTTATCTCTTGTTAAGGCTTAATACATCTGCCCCATTATGCTCTGTTGCTGGACTTCCCTGCCAGTGGCAGTTACAGAGGTGAGGCTCCAGCACAGTCTAAAATTCAAAGAGGGGGGAGTCACATCAACTGCCAGTGAGCCTAGGACAGTGATGTTTGGGGTGGCATTAGGTGTGGCTCCCCTCTTTGAATATTGGACTGTGCTGCAGCCCCACCTCTGCAACTGCCACTGGCAGGGAAGTCCAGAAACAGAGCATTTTGTACCTAATGGAATGGGCCATGTTGGAGGGGATGCTATAGCAGAAGACGCAAGCCTCTGTTTAGGAAGACATTGCAGTGGTATTACATGTAGAGAAATGTGGCGGCTGCCTGGGTAAGTTAGACGTCCCTGTAATGTAAGCATGGCAGTCACCGCATTGTCAGGTCACAGGCAGGCAGAAGCATTCAGTATTCCCCCCCTCATTCTTTTCCTGTGTTTTTCTCTTTTTTTCTCCTTGTCTTTTGCTGTGTCGCCGTGGAGAGTTTCCATGGTAACGTCGCCTTGTTTATAAAGTGGGTCTTCATTGGCATGCTGCTGCCCACTCACTTGCAGATCCATAGTCCGCCTGCAGACGCACAGAACTCTTACCCGCTCTCATTCCAGCAATTGTCAGCTCTTTATGGTGGGAATGAATGTATTAGTTTCCGGGATCGTCATCCATCCTGTTGCATTCAGCAGCCGCTGACGTGAGTTTAGCAATCAGGAGAATGAGTCTAAAACAGGAATACAGGAGTCAGCACCTAAAGTGGCCTGTAGCCATAGCCAGGAAATGGGAACTTGCACTTGATCAATCCGACGGGGGAATTAGCGGCGGGCGCCTATTCAATGTTGTCTTTCCCGACAGCATTGAAGAGGCATCTCGGCAGATTGGACCCGACTTAATTGCAGAAGCGGTCTCGTTTTGCCGAGAACGGCCATGGATTCTCAAGCTCACGGCCAGATCTCGGCGATCCATGGCAGTTTCTCGCGACCACGCCCCCTTTTCAGCGCTTGGCAGGCGGGGCATTAATTCCCACCTGTCGATTTATCAGTCAAGCAGGCCGAGAGCAGGACAGTGTCACGGCTGTCGGGACGTCCCGACAGTCAATATCCCCCTACTGTATGTCTACGTTCAGCTGGTGGAGTACAGCGCAATAAGAACCTGGAAGTGACGTGCTTTTTTGTTTAGGGCAAAGACCTGGGGCCTTGATTGCACATATAAGGATTATAGGTTTAGTATGTCTAGGTTGACGTTCATATGGTCAAAAACATGGTTACATGGCGATGGTCGACATATGAAACGTTTTTTACTTTTTCATATTTCACCTTACACAAATTTTGGGGTCTGCATCAGAAGATCTGACCAGAGGCCACCCTAGTCAGAGAGCACATATACATTAATATGTAACTCATATACAAGTAATAATCAAAATAATAACAAAGACAAGAATGATGGTTGCATTTAGTTGTTCGTTTGTGTGATGAATTTATTGCTATCTACTAGCAGAATATTATGTAAAACACCATCATATCAAACTATTATATAGTATAACCATTGTCCATTTGCTAACGCGATATCGGAAGTATCACCAAATTTATATTTGCCGAAAAGTGGATTGTTCTAGGTCAGGGCTGACCAAACCGGTCCTCGAGATCTATGAACAGTTCCCATTTCCCAGACCCCCTAGCTATGCATAGGTGCAGTCATTACTAACTGTCACGTTTTCAAACATGTGCTGCATTCATTCCCAACAGACACATTCAACAGATCCACAGGTGACCTGGAAAAAATGACCTGTTCGCATATCCCGGGGACCGGTTTGGTCACCCCTGTTCTAAATAAATTGATCAAGCTTTTTATACAGCGCAGAGACCGTATTGGGCCAATTAGTACAGCAATCGTGTGCATTCTAGATCTGCAATGTGCATGCATTTCATCAGCCAGTAGGTTGTGTGGATGGGGCATGGAGCTCCTCAGTCCAGGATGTGTTGGTGTCCATGCATGGCGTAGCAAGGCATGTGATAATCATTTTGTATTATTAGAATTAACCCAAGAACATTTATTTTATTGTTGCTTCTTTTTCTTCTGTTGTGTTTGACAATGACGTTTTTTATGTCTGTCCGTTGCAGATGAACAAAGATGATCATTGCAGCACTCAAAATAATGACTCCTTTTTCCATCATGACTCCATTCCGACGGATGAGCTCTACCGAAGTTCTGCCATCAGACCATCTCCATTTGAGAATCTTAATCCCAGGAGAGCTTACATGCACACCCAGGTGAGGAGACGCAAGGGTAGTAAATTAGTAATTAACTTGGAGTCTGCTTACTAAGCCTTGGACAGAGGTAAAGTACCAGCCAACCAGCTCCCAATGGCCATGTTATAGGCGATGTTCGGAAAAATTATTGGAGCTGGTTGGCTGGTACTTTATCTCCGCCCACTTTATCTCCATCTTCTTACCCTAAGTCACTCTCGCAGCAGCACAGTATGGATGATTGCACACCAGCACAGATCAGAATATCCTGTGTGATCTTGTGCTGCTGTCTCTCTCTCTCTCTCCTGTCAAAAGGTTCCCACAAGGGGGGGATAAAGAGAGTTGCCAGCAGCGACTTTTGATCAGCTAATCACTGCCCTTGTAAAGAAACTCCTTAGTGGCATCCCTGGCCGAATCTATAGAATTCAGGAGATTAGAAGTACAATGCAGGGCAGCAGGAGATTTATGACTGAAATGGGAGCATCCTGCAGGATGTGGGAGGGTAGGCAACTATGGGCTAAATATTACCACTATAAATAGTTAATTACTTGAAAACTCTCTGCAACGTTCAAAGAATTATTGACCGTATTGTATGATAACTTCATAATAAACATTGTTTTCCACACCAAGAAATGACTGCTCCATCATTTTGGTGATTTAATACCATGACCTTTTTTTTTCATCCACTGCAGGTTCCCCTGAAACCCTTGCGACATGTCAGCTTCCAAGATGAAGACGAAATTGTGCGTATCAACCCCCGTGACATCATCATTCGGCGCTACGCAGATTATCGGCACCCTGACATCTGGAGGAACGACGCCGAGCGGGAGGACCACGAGATCAGCGCTCCTTTCACCAAGGCAGACAGTAAAAAAAACAACTATCTTTACTCCCCGGCTAACGGCAGAGACTCTCTGAAAGAGCAGAAAGCATCTGGAGTTTTTAAGACTCAGCCTACATCCTCTTTGAAGAAGCGGAAGAAAGAGGATGGGGAGCGCTCTAGGTGCGTCTACTGCCAGGAGCGGTTTAACCATGAAGAGAATGGGCGGGGCAAATGCCAGGATGCTCCGGATCCCATTCGCCGGTGCATCTACCAGGTCAGCTGCATGCTGTGCGCCGAGAGCATGCTCTACCACTGCATGTCGGATTCCGAGGGCGAATTCTCCGACCCCTGCTCCTGCGACACCTCCGATGACAACTTGTACCTGCGATGGCTGGCTTTAGTCACGTTATCGGTCATTGCCCCCTGTATGTGCTGCTACCTCCCTCTACGAGCCTGTCACCACTGCGGGGAGGTTTGCGGTTGCTGCGGGGGGAAGCACAAAGCAGCCGGATGACGCACAAACTTGGGGAACCCCGGGATGGAATTTCATAAGTTGCCGATTGGCTGCTGGACTCGATACAGGCGGTTGTAGGTGACGCTGTTTGTGGGTGACGTGCGGAGGACTGAGCTATCTGCGTTCAGATAGGACCAGCGAGAGTATGTAACAGTGCCAGTCTTGCGTTCAGATATATTATTTTTCCCCCCCACCTTTTTGTAATTAATATTATTTTATTTTTTATTTGCCATTCCCGTTTTTGAATGCAAAAGGATTCAATCACGTTGTAACATACGAACTACAAAAAAAAAAAAAATCCCACAGGATTACACTGTCCGCCGAGTGGATCTGATTTGAATGTTTATAGATAGGGAGAAGATGAGAGAATTTATAGAACAAAAATATATATAAATATATATGTGTATACATTGACATGCTCCATTTTCTTCTCACACTTAAATAATACATCTGGTACTTCCAGAGAAGACTAACATTGTGTAAAGTATTGGACGACCTACAAATACACAATATCTAAATGAATTTTTAGTGGAACTAAATAATTTCTAGTTTTATTCAAGTGATTTTTCTGTATAAATAACAAATGTCTATATTTAACTATAAATGTACGGTACAAGAAGATTTTATGACTTTTGGGAGGAAGTTTCTTACAGTCCCGCCCCCTTACCTAGCTTCCCCTGTTTTCCTGTTGAGAATTGGGACATTCCGCTTTTGGGCTGAGTCCTGCTGCTGCTGTGTAAAGGGGATCAGAGTGTCTCTGGCAGCTGAATGGGTAAAAAGAATAAGCTGTTTATCAGTGTATTGTTTTACTGATGATTTTACTGTTTATCCAGCTTTTATCTGTTTTCTCCGATCTACCTGTGTTATGTCACATTATTTATACACTCTGGTACATAGAATATAACACAAGTGTCAGATATGTTGGTGTGTCTCTTTATTTCGGGGTACTGCGGATGTTCCTCTACCGTTCTTGTGGTCTTGCTGCCACATCGTAAGCCGTAGCTGTAGCTGCATATGGTTCGTCTATTTGGGGTTTGGGACCAAGTGGGGTCCGCCCCCTGGAGCCGGAGGGAGGACCTATTTGGGATTTTTAAAATAGGTCAGAGTGGAGGGTGGGAGATCAAGAGGGCCGCTCCCCGGAGTTACCTTTTACTCTTGTTCAGGCACCGGCAGCCAGGACACCGCGCTCCTCTTCCTCCTCCGCAGCAATCAAGGGCAGGCAGGGAGAGGGCTGAAAAACCCGGGCGGCAGCAGCGGCAATAGCGGTGAGAGCTAGAAGCCGGGTCGCGCACCCTGACAGGCTGAGGGAGCGAGCGGCAGCCCATAGTGCGCACAGGCGGACACTCGGGGAGCGGATGACAGCGGGAGTGTGTGTGCATGCAGGAGGAGGGGTGCGGCTCATAAGCTACATCCGATGTGACGCACATGATGCCGCCAGCGAGCTCTCACTTGTCCAGCTTCCGCTCCCTGGACATGTCAGTCAGGCTGCTGCCAGCTCCTCTCCTGTCCGCAGCAGCCCCGGATCCGGCGCAGCTCTTGGTCCGGGAGCAAGCAGCACCTCAGCCCGCTGATGCTGAGATGCCGTAGACCAGGATGAGCTGTGCGGCGCTTCGTGCAGCTGCACAGCTTGTCCCCCCTGTAAAAACATCCCTGCTGGCTGCCGCCCTTAACATGTGCTGTGCCACCCCTAGGCCCGTGCCTCACGCGCACATTGGAGTGTTGGGCTGGCATAGCGGAATCCTTCAGCTACCAACCCTGTGGTGCCCTTCCCTCACCTAGTGGCAGGTTCGATAATCGGACGCACCATCGGACCACTTTGGTTGCTTAGAATAACAGTACGTATTTCACTATAAGGAATATTTAATAGGTAAAAAGGGAAAACACATTCCTTAAGCATGTAACAGAAAATATCAGTTAAAATATACACAACCCCGATAATTACTAGTGGCAGTGTGTGTGCCAATGGCACCTCTTGCATTGAGGGGTAGGATGGTGTGCTGATGCATGGCTTCCTCCGATTTCATGAATCATATGTTTAAACGATTAATGAAGGAAAAAAGTTCCGGGCAATGTATTATTTACCCAGTGTCGGTCAGAGTCCACGTGATGTCATCTGAATTAGCAAGATCTCCTTGCAGTAAAGTGCTGTAATAATCACAGACGGTGCAACATGACCTCGCTGGTCTGGAACTGGATGGGGAATATATTTGGTGAGCAAGCTCAACGCGTTTCGGTCTGGCAACCCCACACCTTCCTCAGGAGCAGAAGGGGGGTGTGGGAAAGGTGCCACACATACACTCCCGCAAGTATTTATCGGGGTTGTGTATATTTGAACTGATATTTTCTGTTACATGTACATGATTAAGGAATGTGTTTTTCCTTTTTATCAATTGAATATTCCTTTTAGTGAAATCTTGTTGTTGAATGGATTCGGTGAGATTTAGCGCTGTTCAGAACGTTTCTGTAATATGTTTATGTTTTTGGAGAGATCTACAGACCCCTCTCTCCTGAACAGCAGCTGTGACTGTACGTAGTGATCTGTACCTTTTGCTTAGAAGGGTATGGGTCATAGGGTTCCTACTATGAAGGTCGACCTGGCTTTTGTTGACACATGAAAAACGTTGACAGAGTCGGAAGGCACTTCGGGCACGGTGCCTCGCTGTGCTCAGCCCCCTATTATATTCTCCCTCCATTGCCGTAGTGGATGTTAGGGTATGATATACCGCCTGTTTTTTTTGGGGGGGGGGGGTGAAAAACTCATGTCGACACACAAAATAGGTTGAAGTGGCTGAGGTCGACAGGTTTTGTAAGGTTGATACAAGCATTAGCATTTTTTCCCCCCAATGGTATTTCATTCCCTACCATCCACTATGCCGCGGAGGGAGAATATAATAGTGTGCCATGCGCAGGGAGCCATGCAAGGGTACACGGTACACTGATACGGTGTCCGTGTCGACATACGTAGAAATTTGGGATTAAAAAAAACATGAAAAACTCGTGTCGACCTTTTGACCTTTCCATTGTTCACCTAATGCTTGTGTCAACCTTCCAAACCCTGTCGACCTTAGCCATGTCAATCTGTTCTGTGTCGACCTAAGCCCTGTTAACCTAATGTATGTCGACCGTCATTGTGTCGACCTTACGACCGTATCCCGCTTAGAATGTCTGCCGTTGGGGCCAGGGATGCTGACCGAAGACGCAGTCGGTGACTGCAGCACGTCCTGGAAATGACCACAACACTCCTGCATTTTTGACGCCTCCCCCCCCGCCACACCCCACACCCCACCCCCCAATACCCAACTTTTGTCACCCAGCGTCAATGCACAGATATCTGGACATATAACCTTTATTAGTAAAAGAATACAGATCCTGATCATCCAATCACGAACGCAGTCACTGGCTGAATATTGCCCCGGACACAGTTGCAGGGATCATACTGTATGCTGCATTTGTGGTGCAGTCCCCTCATTATATTATATTATATATATATATATATATATTTATATATATATTTATATATATATATATATATATATATATATATATATAGTATTCCAAGTAGGCGGCACTCACACAGGCTTTGATAAAATAAGTCCTTTAATGGTCCGACAGTTTCGGGGTTCCCCCCTTCGTCAGGGACAGCAGCACATCAGTGCTCATACAAACAGACATATAAATACCCACCACAAATACCACCGCCCCCAAAGCACATTGATTACGCATACAGGACTCACCTGCCGAATCGCCATGACACACCACGCCGTTACCGGAAGTCCTCCGAGCTCCCGGTCCAGCTGTGTGTGCAGACGTCAGTCCGGTTTGCTAGCAGCTTCCGCCAACCGGGCATGTACACTCCGCCAACCAAAGGCGGAAGTGATCAGGAGCTCGGAGGACTTCCGGTAACGGCGTGGTGTGTCATGGCGATTCGGCAGGTGAGTCCTGTATGCATAATCAATGTGCTATGGGGGCGGGGGTATTTGTGGTGGGTATTTATATGTCTGTTTGTATGAGCACTGATGTGCTGCTGTCCCTGACGAAGGGGGGAACCCCGAAACTGTCGGACCATTAAAGGACTTATTTTATCAAAGCCTGTGTGAGTGCCGCCTACTTGGAATACTATATATTGTTCTGCCCAAACATTGTAGTGTCGGCAAACCCCATAGGGATATCAGCTATAAGGGCCTGTAATGTAGACGTTTAGCATAGCCCAGTGGTAATGTTTCAGTGCCAGGTCAGGAAGTGTTACTGTACCGCACAGTGGGAGCCGTCCCCACTGAGAAATTGAGGTTGGTTCTGTTTTATTGCGGAATATGGATGAAGAATGCGAAATGATGTGGTTTCCGGTCAATTTGTTGACAGCGTCAAGGATATGGATAAATGCACAAGCTCGACATAGACAAAAAGTTGACACAAGCAAAAGGTTGACTGGTTAGTGGTTTATACATGGAAAGGTCGACACCAGTTTTTGGGACTTTTTCTCTTTTTTTTTGGGACTTTCACATCTTTTAGTAACCACAAGGACTCTGGTTGGGAACGGTAAAGTGTGACGAGCGAGGTGCGGCAAGCAAAGTGAGCCATGACGAGTACAGTAGTTTGGTGACTACATGCTGAAATCTACAAATTTGCACCAAGAACGTGAACCAAGAACTTTCATGCGTTGACCGTTTCCACGTCTGCTTTTTTGCCAATGTCGACTATGTCACTGTCAGTCTATTCCTTTATTACCAGGGATGAAGAACCTTTGGCCCTCCAGCTGTTGTTGAACTACACATCCCAGCATGGCCTGTTACAGTTTTCCTATTTGGCCATGCGATATACCATAAATAAATTATTTTGGCCCCAAAAAATGTTCAAAACAATCTTGTCAAGTAAACAAGTAAAGACATTGGGCGAGATTCTCTATTACAGAAATGCGGTAAAAACCCCGTTATTGGGGCTTTTACCGCATTTCTGTATTCTCTAACCCCCCTCCGCAGTGTCACCGCTGCGGAGGGAATCGCCAGCAAAAGCTGGCGGTTCCCTGCAGAAGCCTATGGGCTTCTTACCGCAGCGGTGTGTGAGGGATCCGTCACGGATCCCTCCCAGCATGCCCTGCGGCCGGCGCGTCTGTCTGCCCATGCGCAGACGGACTCCCGGGTCATAGACCCGGAAGTCCAGCAATGGCGCCGCATCGCAAGGGACAGCTCTTACCGCAAGAGCTGTCCCTTGCGTTAATGACCGCATATTTTAGAGAATATGCGGTCATTAGAAATGCGATGCCGGGCGAAGAGGGCTGCGGATTTTAGAGAATCCCGCCCATTATATTTATAAGTTACTATAATCCTTTGCACGGTGGTACGTTCTGCACAGTGCTTTCCATATATGCTTATTGTACAGCGGTTTGTGCTGTAAACATAGGCACAAGTCATACCTACATACATACATACATTACACTAAATGGCCACAAATATGTGGACACCCAATGAGTGTGTTTGGCCAATTCAGCCACAACGATTGCTAACCGGTGCATTAACTTAACCCTTTGAGGGCCAACATCTATGTGGGAGATGTGCAAAATATATTGTTATATAAATTCAAATAAAATGTGTTGTGTAAATAAAAAAAGATTATGGGTGAAATTTAATAGGATGAGAGATTCATAAAGTGAGAGATTTGGTAAAAAATCTCCAGTTGTTTTAAAGTGGCAATCATTTACACTGCAAAACCAGTTTGATTTTGCAGCGTAAAGGATTGCCGCTTTAAAAAAAACCTGGAGATTTCTTCCCAAGTCTCTCACTTTGTTTCTCTCACCCTATTACATTTCACCCTATATTTCCTATATAAGGTATACATTACAGGCCATTATGGTGAATAAAAATGTTTGCATGTAAATTTTGACAAAGCAGCAACTAGGAACAGCTCAGAGCTGAAGTGGTAGGCCACACAAGCTCACAGGATGAGACCGCCATGCACAGAAGTGTGGGTAAAAATTGTCCTTGTTTGCTACTCTCCTATTGGACTTCGAGCAGCGGAGTCAAATGTCACCGTCTAATGGGCGAATCTAGGTTTGGTAAATGCCGGGAGAACACGAGAGTCACGATGCTTCGTGGTATCTGTAAGGTCCGGTGGAGGAGTAATAATATTCTGGGGCTATTTTCATGGTTTGTCATGGGCTCCATCATTCAAGTGAGCAGGGCTGGCCAACCCGATACTCAAGATCTACCAACAGGTCACATTTTCCTGACCATTTAGTTGGTGCACAGGTGCAGTCGATACAAAGTCACGTTTTAGAGGCCACCTAGCTCTGATGCACAGGTTCAGTTATTATTAACTGTCACATTTTCAAACCTGCCGCCTTCGTTCCTAACCGACACATTCTACTTATTCACAGGTGGCCTGGAAAACATGAACAGTAAATTTTGAGGACTGGTTTGACCACCTCTGGCCTAAAGCTACAGTACAGTATGATATCCTAGAGGATTATGAAGTTTGAGGTTTGTGGTAACAGTTTTGGTAGTCTCTTTCCTGTTTCGGCATGACAGTGTCCCCATGCATGAAGTGAGGTCCATCAAAAAAAGATTTGTCCTAGAAAAACCTGTTGAACCTACACAGAGTCCTCCTGACCTCAACCCCAGCAAACACCTCTAGGATGACCTTGAATGATGACTCTGAGTTGACTATCGCCCAACCTCACTGATGCTGACTAGTTGAACTCTGTATTGTAGCAGCATGGGGATCAGACCAGCGCCACATTAAGGCCATGGTTTTGTAGTCGATGGACTGCCACATTTTTATGAAGTATGTGGCCGCATTTGGGCTAATTGAGCAAATTTCGGGGCTACGTTATTATTCTAAGACTAAGGTGGCAGAATAGTGATGAGGGAACATATTTTATTTATATTAATGAGATCAATATATGTTAATTATTTATAAACTATTAGACAAACTCCGCATTTCATTTTTTTTAGCTATTTTTTTAAACGCGCTAGGCCAAAGAGCTGACAGTGAGTGTTTATAACCACAAATTGGCAGAAGCTGGGGATTTATCTTCCTCCGAATCACTAGAAGGTATAAAAGCCATAACACTGCGGGGAAGACTTCCAGTTACATTTCTATTTAGAATGATCATTTATGATACAGAATTTGTGCCCAGCCTTCTCTTACACAACATGAGTTTCAGAAACAAGAGGAATGTTCTCTTCTCTCTGATGCATGAATTGAGACTTTGTAGGAGACTCAATCTGTTCTGTGACCCTTCTTCTCTGATGTCCCCCAGCAGCCTGAGACAGCTATTTATAGAGGCGTGGGGGAATCTTCTCTGGTCTCACAATGTATTTGTGTCCCTTTGGCCATACATATTTATACACATTAGACTTTACCAAACCGCTCTGTACTCCCACCGTAACCATTGTTAAATACAGAATTCCAGCAGGTATTGCTGTAACTCGATATCAACCTCAGGTGGCAACACTCAGAACTGCTTTTTATATGGAAAATTACAGATGGGTGACATTTTGAAAGTAATTGACATCACAGCACACACTGGGGCAAATACATTAATGAAGTGATAAAGTGGAAGGTGATAATGCAGCAACCAATCAGATCCTGACATTTTTCAAACTCCGCTTGTAACTTGACAGGTAGGAGCTGATTGGCTGGTGCTTTATATCAATCCACTTTATCACTTCACCAGGCTTAATATATCCATTCTGCCCCATTCTGTTGTAATGGTCTAGGAGCTATGCCAACACAAGTGGCCCTCCAGCTGTTGTTGAACTACACATACCAGCATGCCCTGCTACAGTTTTGCCAATTGGCCATACTAAAACCATTGCGGGGTATGCTGGGATGTGTAGTTCAACAACAGCTGGAGGGCCCAAGGTTCCCCATCCCTGCTCTAGAGCATCAGCATTTTTTTCTTGGCCCCCTAGGATAAACGTATTCTTTATGGATACATTTTAAAGAAAACAAATAATACCCCTTTCACACTTGCAAGCTGGGTTCTAAGTTCTGGGTGCGACCCAGCTTGCAAGTGCTTTCACAATGGCCACCCGACCCGGAATGAAGTCGGGCAGGTGGCGTCATCTGGAGGCTTGGCCGGGGTGGCGCTGGGAGAAGTCAGCACCTCCCAGCGGCGCATTTTTACTGCAGTGAAAGGGATCTGAGTCAGGCTGACCTGGAATACCTGTTCACACTCAGGACCTGGGTAGAAATCCCGGAATGCTGAACACGGGATGCAGTGACAAGACCCTTTAACACTGAGCGAAATCCCGGGATTATGCGCGTTCATGTGCAAAAACCCTGGATATTTTTGCAAGTGTGAAAGGGGTATAAATACATTGTACCTACCTATCATCCTGAGGGTCAATTATGTGGTGAAGAACAAGGTTGCACTTCTGATTGTCCACGTTACAATGGGCATTCTCAAGCACTGGTTTTGCCTATCACTTGGAACATAAATAATTTGACTTGATCCTGGACCACCAACCTGAGGCACCCCTGATTTGATACATCTTCCCCTACACTCCGCTAAAAGACTTTGCATCCGTTCCGAGCTTCAGAAGCTCGTGTCTTAATGGGGCACATTTTGCATTTCATATCACTTTTGTAAAACAAAGGTTAAAACAAACATTTAAAAGTGGCACATGCGGTGTTCCATCACTTTGTTCATTTCAGCCAAGTAATAACCTAAACATGCCTGCTCTCCCAGATCCACAGGGAGGCTCCTGAAAATGGAGTGACCCTCCCAGCCACCTGGAAATATAGGGCCTTATTCTGCTTGGAGCGTCCGGGCCGTACGCGTACGTCCCGGGGTTTTTTACGATCTGCGCATGTGCAGATACGCTAATGCGCCGGCGCGAACACTCCACAACGCTTACGGCCGGTGTCTCAACGTGCGAAAAAACCTGTACGCGAGCGTACGGGTAATGGGGCGGCATAGGGGCGTGTTGATGGGAGCGGCCGAAATAATGAGGGAAAATGGGCGTAAATATGGGCGTACACGGGGGTGTGCACCCAAAATGAGCGGTGCTACTACCGCACGATAGACTAAGGCACCGTTCGTTTCGGACACCAAACAGGCGGCCGCCAACCGCCAGCTAAAACCACCCCTACAGATACCGCATGCCAGCGTGCGCCTGAGTTGGCTAATTAACGCTGATTACTACTCAAACACATACACCTGAATGTAATAAGCAATGCTGCAGTCTATTAACTCCAAACCATGATTTCACTGCCTGCAAGCCACACATGCAGCACGCAAACACATTGGAAGCTTATGTTTCTATACTTCTCCACATTTAAAGGTTTGTTTAATTTAAGGTAAGATTCTTTTTATACGCTAAGGTAGGTATTTGCTAAACAGACATATTCACTACCTGCTTTCATAGACTTTACGCAGTAGCACACTCAATCTACACAAGTCGACATGTGTCAACGTCTTCACTCTAATACTAACATAGGTTTTGTATTTAGGATACAATAACATAAACCACATCTAACACCTACAAAGGATGTTTCAGCAATGTTTGAAGCCCATGCCCACTATTTTGCACACAATCTTCTATTGAGTTAATAGAAAACAATAATTGAATAACAAATAGATTAATTAATCAATTGTCAGATTAGTAGTTGAGAGGCAAGATTTGCAGATCCATATATGTGAAGGGTATGCCAGCGTGCACGGACGTACGCTCACTCTAACGAGCGGTGACATAAGCTGAGTTTTCCATTGAAAACAATAGGGACCCGTCCGTGCAAACTGGCGTACGCTCAGATCTCCGCAAGAAGTCGGTGGGGAGACGGAGGAGAGACGGCCGTAGACGGCGCCGTACGCTCAGTTGTACGCCAGTTGTCGGAGTGTAAGGGCTGGGCCGGCCGCGTACGTTGCCGTACGCTCATTTGTACACCACTCCCCTTCTACGGTATTTCTGCCCATACGTAAGCGGCTGATTTGTGGGTGGACTTAACCCCAACGGCCGCGTACGGCTAGCGTGCGGTAATGGCGAACGTACGCACGTTTGGCCGCTCCGATCAGAATAAGGCCCATAGTCAAGTCTCCCGACATACCTACACCTCGCCAATGTGCATGGCATCTAACAGTGCGGCAGGGGCAGGCTGGGCTGGGGGGCAGGGTGCCATCTGCCCCCCAGGCCGCTCTGGCAGGTGTGCTGCGGGCCGCGGCCGCCTTACCGTTTTTGCACTGCCGGCGGCCATGTTCCTGTAGTCTTTTAAAAGATGTCTGAGTTTGCGGCCACAGGAACATGGCCGCCGGCCTCCACGGCTACTTGGAGGAGGGCCCGGCCGCCTGTTCCCTCTGATCCCCGGGCGGCAGACGCTGGGTGTGGACGTCATGACGATGACGCCTCCCACCCACGCGTCTGCAGAGGAAGGAAGGCAGGCTGGACGAGTCGGGGGGCCGCAGCCGCAGCAGGAACCCCCGCAGCAAGTGAAAGTGAAATTCTGGGAGCCGCAGGACTGGAGGGAGAAAAATACAGTAAGTAAGTGAGAATTAAACTCACATAAAAAAACTATATTTCTGCTGTTTCCTGTATAATAATGCAATGACACCACAAGCTGCTCCCCCTGTATAATAATTTGTGTCATGACATTACTATTATTATATTATACAGGGAGAGCAGCCTGTGGTGTCATGGCATTACTTTTATATTATACAAGGGGAGCAGCCTGTGGTGTCATGGCATTATTATTATACAGGGGGAGCAGCCTGTGGTGTCATGGCAGAATTACCTTTTTTATGCAGGTAAACAGCCTGTGGCAGAGGCGGATTGGGAAGCCGGGCAAATTTCCACTGTGCCGTGTCCCGCACCCCTCAGTGGCCATTCTCCTACCAAGCCGGGCGGATACATATCAAACCTTGGCTGCCACAATTGGAGCTTCTGCGCATGCGCAGAAGCTCAGTTAACCCAGAGCCACACGACAATGGCGTGCTAGGCGAGGGGGCAGTGTCACTAGCTCCCCTGCATCATATACTAGGCTGGCTGTAGGAGGCTGTCAGTGTGGCAGCTGTGGCCACTCTCACTGCCATAGGCAAGCAGCTCTGCCTCCTTCAACAATGCACTGTTACTTATGGGCCAGTGCTCTGGACTTGCCCCCCAGGCTAAAATCTGCCAGCCAGCCCCTGCAGTGCGGGGAGGGGTTCCAGGAGCTGCCCAGCTGCTCAGGGCATCAGGTACTTGTGTAATATCTGGGCGCCCGATTTTTTCATCGGGTCGGAAAAATCGAGTCGATCACATGCGATGCGATGGACCCGATTTTTGCATTGGATCCAATGTTAAATGGTCCCTGAGACCTGATTTTACATTGGGTCCAATGTTAAATGCCCCCCAGACCCCATTTTTTTATTGTATACCCACCCTGTTCATACCCCCACTATCCATGTGGGCATGGAGTTGATTTTATATAGTGCCCGAAGCGTGGCGAGGGGACGTGGAATACATGTTAAGTAATCCGGGCTCGGTGGCTCGCTGCGCTCGCCACACTATATGAAATCAACTCCATGCCCACTTGCATAGTGGGGGTATGAACAGGGTGGGTATACAATAAAAAATGGGGTCTGGGGGGCATTTAACATTGGACCCAATGTAAAATCGGGTCTCAGGGACCATTTAACATTGGATCCAATGTAAAAATTGGGTCGATCGCATCGCATGCCATTTGGTCGCATGCGATGCGATCGACACGATTTTTCCCCAAAAAAAAAAAATCGGGTTAATCGCATCTGATTGTATGCCTTAAGTTAAGGCATGCAATCAAAAAATCGGGCGCCCAGATATTACACAAGTACCGGGCATCATTATAATAACACATTGCTCACGGAGGGCTGGGCATGTCCCTAAAGCACTGAAAAATAGAGGCCGTGATAAGAGGCCCTGCACCTCCATTAGAGGCACACCCATTCACTGGAAATAATGCCACTTTTCTGGGCACATCTAATGTGATCACCTGACAATATTATCCTGCATTGCAGAAATATCAGTATGGCAGGAGAATGGAGCTTAAAATCTGTAATCCAGGGATGGAGCAACCCCATTACAGATAGTAAGGAGGAGCACAGCCTAATCGCGCCCTATCTCACTCACTTTCTCCTTGATGGGTTCCAACAGCCAGGGGAAGGAGGAGGCTGTGTAGCTGTATGTAACCAGCTGACTGTGGCATGCGAGGCAGAGTGGAGGATCAGCCCTGGGGGATCCTGGTCTGGTGGATGCAAGGTGGAGGGGCAGACCTGGCTGGGGTCCTGTCTACGCTCCAGTACTGATAGGACCAGCCTCGCTGATGACAGCCCTATTCCTCACTGTCATAGTAACGGCCACAGTGCACCCTGCTGAGGTGGAGAATCCTCTGCTGGAGGTAGTGGCGCTGCTCAGGTAGGAGCTGCAGTTGGCAGGAGGTGCAACCTGGCCGCCACAGTTACTCATCAACCAATCAGATTCTGTCTATCATTTACCTATTGCATCCAAGAAAATTATAGAATCTATTTTCAGTTTAAGAAGCTTTAGTTAATGTACCCCTATGCCTTGTTGGACTTGTTCTTCCTGCTCAATTTAAGCAATTCACCATATATATATATATATATATATATATATAACGAAATGCGTTGGGTGATCCTAGCCTCCAACCATATATTTGAGCTAAGCACTTTATTACTACTTTTTACAGCATTATTAATGTCCAAATTGTTTTATTGTAAAAAGTTTTTTTTCTATATAATATCCTTTTATCTTTTTGATTTAAATAAATACCTTTTTTTATATACCATTTAAACGCCAAACGCCTATATACATATTTATCCATTTATCTCCGGTTCCAGATTGCTGCTTTTAAACCATTAGTCGCCACTACTTTATCTACTGTATACATACATATATATATATATATATATATATATATATATATATATATATATATATATATAGAAAAGCAAGTATGGTCCGGCACATCCACACATCAAATAAATTCACCGCGGGTGCCCGCATTAGTAGAATTGTATTCTATACCCGCTACATCGATGATCTGCTGCTATTCTGGAAAGGTGATCCCCTAGACCTTGAACAGGTGATTAAAACGCATAATAACAGCCCTAGTACTGTTAAATTTACATATACATCAAGTAAAACAGAGATACATTTCTTAGATGTATGTATCAGGGTGGAGGAGGGTGCTATTTCTACCTCCTTATTCACAAAATCCACAGATAGAAACAACTTTCTGCATCACTCAAGTTGCCACCCGAGGTCCAGCATATACGGATTACCGTACTCACAGCTATTAAGATGTAAAAGGATCAATTCTGATCCAACCAATGCTGAGATCCAGATGGATAAAATGGTAGGCAACTTTGTAGCACGGGGGTATAACCCTGACCAGCTGAGAACAACTAGGGAAAAAGTCTCAAAAATTCCACGTGAATCTCTCTTGGCCCCTAAAAAAACAACTCCTTCAAATAGCCTGATGATTCCATTTGTACAAACATACAACACCAAGAGTGAGCAGATTGTACGTAAAACTAAAAAACTATGGCACATGGTCCAATACGACAAAGAGTTGAAGCTACAGAACACTTCTCTAATGCCATGTTTAAAACGTGGGAGGAATTTACGTGACACTTTAGTCAAAACATATAAAGAACCAGTGACATCTGTTAACTCCACCAAATTAGGCTGTATACGTTGCACTTGTGTAACGTGCCAATTTATGATCAGTGGAGATAAATTATATCACCCCCACACAGGCAAAGCGCTTACCATTAATTGTACCCTAACTTGCAATTCAAAATTCACGGTCTATCAGATCTTATGTCCATGCGGTCTCTCATATATCGGGAAGACCGAACGAGCCTTCAAAGAGCGCATGGCCGCACATCGGTCTGCGATTAAATCCGCCATCAACACCAAAAAAAGTGATCAGCCTGTAGCTAGGCACTTCTTTGAAGCTCGTCACTCTATCACATCAATCCGTTATAGGATGATTGACCATGTGCCAGCCTCCATACGTGGAGGAAACAGGAGCTTGCGGTTATTACAACGTGAGGCATATTGGATCATGAGACTCAACACCCTCAGTCCAAGGGGTCTTAACAAGTCAACAGGCCTAAATGCGCTCATTTGAATAATACCAAAATATAACCATCTGTAGATTGGCACTAAGTGGGAGTTCTAGTGGTAAGTTTTAGCATCTTTTGAGCTGGTTGAGTCATTAGCAAGCACTAGCAGCCATTGTGGGTCCATTAGGTTGAGTGTAAAAGTGCCCATACACTAGTAAGATTTATCTTCAGATCTGGCTGGTTAGAACATAAACATGGTTATGGATGAGTGACAGTTTTTCAGTTTTCCAGCTATTCCAAGCAAATGGTCAACTGTCATTTGCTCTCATCCATAACCAGGATTTTATTCCAACCAGCCAGATCTGAAGATAAATCTGCATGTGTATGGCTACCTTAAGTCCTAGGCAACATTAGGAGTAGGGTCCAAGATATAGCATACTTACCATATCTGACATGATAATTACCACGATTGACTAGGTAGTAGGTCTGACATAGGCCCTTATTCTGGTTCGGACGGTACGGCCCGCGTGCGGCCGTACCGCCGATGTTTTTATTCTGCACATGCGCAGAGGTCAATCTGCGCATGTGCAGCCCCCTTCGCCGCAGACGTATTTCGTCCGCCGCAAAGGGGGCGTATAGGGGCGTGAGGGGCTTCATACCCTCATTTCCCTATGTGTACGCCCCGCGTTTCATGGGCGTTCCCATGCAAACGCGGGGCGTATGCATGGTAATGAGGGTATGACGCAACTCATGGGGGCGGAAAGCTGACGTCGCCGGATGTCAGCTCTCAGCCCCCATACAAGCTAGCACACGGACGATTGTCCGTGTGGTCTCAGCTTGCGGGAGCTGCTGGGGCGTGCGGACCTGCCTTCGATGGTCGACGACCATCGAATGCAGGGGGCAGCTCCCACCATGGTGGAGGCGTACGCCTCCACCATTTTTATGCGGATCGCCAGCCGTCCGTGTACGGACGGCCGTGGCGATCCGTCTCGTGGGCGGGGATTGGTTTGTGCGGCCGGAGCACCGTGTGCGGCTCCGGCCGCACCAACCAGAATAAGGGCCATAGATTGTGGTTACAGTTGGTGGCCCATTAATTTCTGATAGTGAGTAGACCATTCATGCTAGTGGTAATTTGATGCCTTTGGCTGGCATTTTGAATATAGCGTTTAGTCTAATTGGATGGCACATAGGCATCACCAGTCACTATGTTTATTATGCATGCTGACAGCCATTAACAGTTTAAATAATATCCATAGATATGGAATCTGGCAGATGCTGGATTATATGAATGTTTATTAGCATAGGTTGCCTAGAGAATTAGTCACCTTGCTGTTGTATGTAATCAGTGTTTCAATGTTGTTTGTATTTGTAAAATATATATCACTATGTATCACGTTCACACAGATTTCGCTGCGGGGACTGGGGAAACGTGCTGACGGCGTGACAGCCTGAAAGCCGTGCCTCCCGTTGCCGTGGTGATCATATTGTTTACATTACGGTCGCAACAGGCCGCATCTTACTGACGTCACGTAGTTACACGCCGGCTGCAGCGTGAGCGGGTTTCGCGGGCAGACGGCTCACAGGGGGCTATTTAAGGTTGGTCTTTTTACTGTGTATATTAAGCCTGAGGACAACACGCAAGTGTTGAACCATTGCTGTAAATTACATTTTTTTCACGAATAAGAATCTTCTGTATATACGCTGGAGTGCTGCATTCATTTATATATATATATATATATATATATATATATATATATATATATATATATATATATATACAGTGCTCGAAGTGGAAATTTGAAAGTGGGGGTATGGAAAAACAAAGGACTTATTTATGCGCGCGCGCTCTGAAAAAGGGGGCGTGGCCACTGAAAAGGGGGCATGTCTTTAAGTGTAGCGTACCATACCACATACCCCTTATATACCACACTAGTAGGACCCCTTATACTAGCTAATACTAGTGCCCCTTACACATTGTGCCACGTGGTATGAGCCAAAATTCATGGACAGCAAGGACAAACGGACAGGGTGCCTTATTCTAGTTCACTCTTTGAGGCAAATTCCTTCTTAGCTGGACAAAACCATGTGCACTGCAGGGGGGCAGATGTAACATGTGCAGAGAGATTTAGCTTTGGGTGAGTTATTTTGTTTCTGTGCAGGGAAAATACTGACTGCTTTATTTTTACACTGCAATATAGATCTCACTTTGAAGAAAAACCCCACCCAAATGTAATTCTCTCTGCACATGTTACATCTGCCCCACCTGCAGTGCACATGGCTTTGTCCAGCTAAGAAGGAATTTGCCTCTGAGTGAACTAGAATAAGGCCCAGGGAGAGTGACAGCAGGAACACAGAGAGAGTGACAGCGGGGACAAGAAGAGAGCGACATATGTATATTGGGCATCACGGTGTGTGGCAAATGTATAATCGGCATCACGGTGTGTGGCATATGTATAATGAGCCCAATATACATAGATCACACACCGTGATGCCCATTATCCATATGCCACACACGTGATTTCCATTATACATATGCCGCACACCGCAATGCCTTTGTGTCTGGCAGCTTTACTCTTCCCCGTATGGGGTGTCCTCTTGTCCAGATACACTACCCGCTTCCCTGGAACTCCTGGTGGGGGTTATGGGGCCCCTAACTACAAGAGGGATTCACCAGAATCCTGCTGACACTGATAACCACCAGGCTGGGGTCTTGGTGTGTGGGGAATGCACTGCTGTGGCCTTACTGGGTGTGCGGCTTGCTGGCACTGTTCAGGGGTGAGAGTGGGCAAGTGGGCACTGCGTGGTGGGGTATACCTGGATGCTGCATCAAGTTGCAGGCTCCTGCCCGTCACGAACTCCCGCTCCGGGTCATGCTGCCGTTCCCCACCTCGCCGCCTGCTGCCTCAGTAGCTGGGCACATACGTGGGCGGTCTACTCCGGTTCTCTGATGTCCGCCAGAGCATCAGACAGCAGACACCACCGCACTCAGTTGCCCCTCCGGTCGCTTGGCTGCCACTGGCTGGGAGGGTGTCTCTGGTCCCTGTCTCCATCACCGCCGGCTCACCTCTCCCCCGGCGTGTAGGACATATCAGCCCGCCGACGCACACTCTCCGCTCTCCTTCCTCTGCTTCAGAGATGTCTCCGCCTATGCCCCCCACCCTAAGCCTTCGGCCAGAAGAAACAATTTCACTTAATACCTGCTCCCTCCTTCTTCAGCACAGTCACACAGCTCACCCACAGTGACAGCGGAGTGAACCGGGTCCCCGGCACGGAGGTCATCCGGGTCACCCTTCGGCCAGCAGAAACAATTTCTCTGAATACCTGCTGCTCCCTCCCTCCTTCTTCAGCACAGCCGCGCAGCTCAGCCGCAGTGACAGCGGAGTGAGCCGGGTCCCCGGCACGGAGGTCATCTGGGTCACCCTGCTGACCTCCACGCCGGGGACCTGGCTCACCCCGCTGTCACTGCGGGTGAGCTGCGCGGCTGTGCTGAAGAAGGAGGGAGGGAGCAGCAGGTATTCAGAGAAATTGTTTCTAGCTAGTGGCGGGCAGTAACCTAACTGCACATCCACCCCACCCCTGGCGCCTGCTTTCTCCGATCAGTCATTGGCGGGCCGCTCAGGAAAGATATGCGGCTGCCAGGCTTCCTTTTTTTTTTTAACCCCCATATGAAAGTGGCGGTATGGCATACCGTCCCATACCGCCCCACTTCGACCACTGTATATATATATATATATATATATATATATATATATATATATATATATATATAGCTTAGTGTCTGTTAGTCTCCGAAACACTGCCTTCTGCTGGCAGAGTGAAGCTACATCTCTTTCTCACACATGCACAAACACAGAAGGTAGCAAACTAGCTTTTGAAGCTTTTGCTTTCAGCGGGCTTACTAGTATATATATATATATATATATATATATATCAGGGACGTGCAGTCAGGGGAGGCAGATAATGATGAAATGATGGCATAATGATGAAAATAATAAAAAGAAGATATTTATATATCTTCTTTTATTATTTTCATCATTTCTACCTCTCCCCCTGCCTCCCACCCCCTTTACTGCTGCATGTGAGGGTGGGAGGCAGTGGGAGAGGTGCCTCCCGCTGTTAACATTAAAACTCCGGCACTCACTACAAATAACTAACTCACCTTAACATTCAAATAATCAAATAAATAATGGGGTTTTTAGTTCATGAATTCATCAATGCATTTCAGCTTGCAGCCCATCGCCAAGTGACCCCATTTCACTGCAATGAAATGCAAACGATTTTATCAAAAGTGGTGATATCCACTTTTGATAAAATTGTTTGCTTTGGAAAAAACGACTGGAGTGCCTTTTCTATTGGAAGGATTGTATGGATTATCTAAAGTGCACCCAGCCTAGATGTGACTGTGACCACATATATATATATATATATATATATATATATATATATATATATATATATATATATTAGTACATACTCGAGAAATACGTAGTAATTCTCGTGTACATTTTTTTGACTGTTCTCGCAATGTTCCCTGTAGTGAGTTGCAGGCCCATATGTTTCTGTTTTCTTTCAGCACCACCTGGAGGGAGCTCTGGAAACTGCACCATGGATTCAGCGCCTGCGGACAGCAGCAAAGGGATGCTGCATTGGTGCGGATCATTAGGTTGACAGGGTTAAGGTCAACAGGCACAAGGTTTTCGCATAAAAAATGTTGACATTCAATAAGTTGACATTGTAAAAAGGCCACACAAGCAAAATGGTCAATATGAAAAAGGTCAACATGATTTTTTTTTACGGTTTGTGGTGTCTGTCGGCATATATGTCAACAACCCCAATTAGTGTAACGCATCTGCTCGCCATGCCTCAGACTCGGTGTCTTGCTGCGCTCGGCGCACTTTTATAATCTCACTCTGTGCCCACATAGATGGAGAAGAACAAGTCCAGTTTTGAAGAAAAAAAAATCATGAAAAACTCCCGTCGACCATAAGCATATCCTTTTGCTTTGTGTCAACCTTTTGTCACTTTTAAATCAGTGAATTATTACACAAAATTAATATAGATTTATAAGTGTTTGTTATTAGAATGAGGTTATTATAGAGACAGAATTATCATTTGTTATCAAGTCTGAATAACCCCTATAGATGGATGGTATACGTCATTGGGTCGACACACCAAATGTCAACATGCATTGTGTCGACTACTGTTGGCTTACATGGATTAGGTCGACATGGGTGTCAACTTTTGACTGTTGACCTAGCCATTGTCATCCTAATGCTTGTGTCGAATCTCCATCCATGTTGACCTTAGGTATGGCAACATATTCCAAGTGTCGAACTAAGCCATGTCGACATTCAGTGATTGACCCAATTCATGTCGACAATTCAAGCACTGTACTTAAAAAAAGATTTAGTTAAAAACCATGAATGAATATTATGTATTAGGGAAATGATACCATAACAGTGCCACTGGTGTCACTCTATAGTACTAAATACTGGATTAGGACTCTACAACGTATGTCCATAGTACTATGCCAATAATTAGCAGTAAGGGTTACCAGACAATGCTAGAGCAGCAGCTTCTTAGCAGGAAACTGGCAAATGAACTGCGCTGAAGGTATAGTGCACGCGGCAGCCCAGCGCTGCAGGCCTTGTACCAGTGGACGGTGAAGCACTCCAGAACGTATACAGAAGCTTGAATCCACATGGCCCAGTTCAGGCACAATGCGTTTGGCTGGGCTATGGCCACGCAGCTTTATCAGGATGCACACATGCACTCTGATGTACCCTTTAGATGCCCAAAAGGGAAAGATTATACCAAAACCTTGCCCAGAAATGTAATAAATCTTTACCAATTAACAAGCCTCATGTACCTTAGATTTAAAGTTATTAGAAATTTCTTGTACAAAGGCATGAGAGTGTGGTAATCGTATCACATATGGCTCATCAGGATAGGCAGGTAAGAAAAGTGTATGTAATACCCCTTTCACACTGCACTTGTTAAACGGTATATTGCCATTTTTTTCCCCTTTCAAAACATTTAAGGCTGCAGTGGGAAAGCGCCAGAGTTGATTTACCGGTTAAAGATAACCGGTATTTCAAAACGTTTAAAAAGCAGAGTCCTACAAAGACGTTTTTATGCAGTGAGAATGGCTCTGAAACGGTATTTAGTAAAAACAACAGATTACAGACCTGTCATAGGCTGTCCCCTGCTTTCTGCCTTGAAACGTGTTCAGGGGATTAAACGGGTTGACTGATGTGAATGGTACTTAAACGGTATTTAAAATGGTAATCTATCGCAATGTGAAGGCTCAGACCCGTTTTAAATACTGTTTAAATATACCGTTTTTTAAAACATTTTGGCAGTGTGAAAGCGGTATTCAGTGTTCCTTTCATGTAGAGACACAGAGGCAGAACTCTGGGAGGCAATGGAGTCATCTACCGCCGGGCTCCCGCTCCCAAAGGGGCACCTCTCCCTGGAAGTTTAAATCAGTTATTCAAAAGCCAACGATATTGCTTCTGTGGCTGAGTTCTGAAATATATATACATGTTCTATCTATCTATCTATCTATCTATCTATCTATCTATCTATCTATCGATCGATCTATCTATATGCTGAACAGAATATATATATTTTATATAAGGTTATATAGGGGGTTGTGTGTGTACGTATGTGTGTGTGTGTGTGTGTGTGGGGGGGGGGGGGCACCAATATATATCTTGCCTCCGGGCAACTGGAACAAACTTACGCCACTGTAGAGACATATGTGATAAGATGGTTCAGTTGTCTTGCTATAGGGTGATGTGTGATGTTGATGTAATATAAGGTCACAGCATAACGATAAGTGGTCAGGTTGTTGAGGAATAACCCTTTAAAGTTGTGATTTTTTTTCCCCATAGAAAAAGGCAGCAAGCGGCTGGTGCGCACTTTTAGCCTATGGGCTATAAAGTGACACAAAGCCCTTATCAATTTTCTTCTGCCCTAAATTTAGTTTATATAATGAATTTGTTCTAAAAATGTGGGGGCGTGGCCTGTCGGAAAGGGGGCATCTTTGCCCTAGACCATGCCCCATCTTGCAGCTGTGGGGGGCATGAGCCAGAGGCTCTGTGAGCTTCTAGCCATGCCCCCTGCCCCTCTGGCTGCATGAACAGCATCTATTCATCTCTGCTCACCGGGTGACAGGGGGGACTCCAAACTGCCCATACGCCATACCCCCCCCCCCCCCTCACAGGACACTGAGGTTCTTGCGGCAAGCGGACAGTTGGGAGGTATGACACCGTATGCGATAATGCATGTCAAGTCATGGCTGCGGGATACAACAAATCCTTTTAGACGCCACTGCCATCTCCGGATCCGATCCAATGCTCACAGGACCATGCATTGGATCGGAATCGGACGTAAATGACATACAATATTACACTTTTCAGACCGACAGATCGGAATTGTGTGTGAAAATACCATATCACCCTACAGTATGGTCCTTTGCACTTTCGGGATACAGTAAACTTTCGATAAATAGTTGTAGAACACAATAAAAGTTATTTACTCAATCTTCAGCGACAGGTTTTACCATAACATTGTAAAGGAAGGGATAGAGGAAATGCTATATACAGGGAATTGCTGCACCACGCTAGGGAAGCTTAAGAAGTGAGATGTTGCCAATAGCAATCAACCAGATTCTGCTTATCATTTTATCTAGCACCTCCAAGAATATAAAAGTTAGAATCTGACTGGTTGCTATGGGAGACAGCTCAGATATATATCATACCCTCCAACATGACCCATTCCATTAGGTACAAAATGCTCTGTTCCTGGACTTCCCTGCCAGTGGCAGTTACAGATGTGAGCCTGCAGCACAGTCCAATATTCAAAAAGGGGAGCCACACCAGCTGCCATCCCAAACATCACTGAGAGTTGATGTGACCCCCCCCCTCTTTGAATATTGGACTGTGCTATAGGCTCACATCTGTAACTGTCACTGGCAGGGAAGTCCAGGAACAGAGCATTTTGTACCTAATGGGATGGGTCATGTTGGAGGGTATGATATATATACCCCCCTATTATATAGTTGCAGTAGACCATGGGGAGATTTATGAAAGCATGGAGAGAGATAAAGCACCAACCTATGGCCTCCTAGATAAGTGGCAGTTTGACGCTGATTGGCTGGTACGTTATCTCTCTCTCTCCAAGCTTTCATACACCACCATCATTGACATCAGCTACTGTGTGTTATATGCGGAACGATGTTACCCGGGGACTCGGGGAGACATTACCGCGGACACAGCACGGAACCTTTTCCTGCTGCACCGGAAGCCGCCGCTGCCGGCAATGGAGCGGTAACAGAAGCATCGCTGTATACGGAGAGCGTGTCAGCCGGCTGTCAGGGGGATGGAGGCGGACCTGCTAGACACGTTGGAGGCATTGGGGTGAGTTCCCCGCCACCCTGCGCTATGTGTGGCCGGCAGCAGCGAGTCAGCCCCGGGGCATATGCATGGCAGGCGGGCATGATGGCACTTGTGGTCCTGCGGCTGGCGCTTCGCTTACCCCCCGCTGCTACATAAATAGTGGCGTTATGTCATGGCGCGATGGAGTTATAGTGATAACACAGTATTGTACATTACATATAAATATATATATATATTATATTCCTCCATTCAAAAAGCATGGGTGCATCTTACACGCCTATGGTTCACGGCCAGAAATGCCAAATTAATGGAGAGAGCGGTCTGTCAGCATATGGGTTAATCTGCCCGCACTTGCCGCCTCCAAGTGCATGGCCTGGTGCATGCAGATTCGGCAATTGCTTTCTACGGTGCATGATCAGGGTTGCCAGATCATCCCTTTAATAAGCACCCATATGAATTATACACAGGTCCCAGGCGTCAGAGTCCATAACTGTCATCACATCCAATGAGCAGTCAAGTTTTTTTTTTGGTACTTATGTATTATCTGGACTCCCATGTTAAATGCACCCCATTATTTCATACCCCTACTATCCAACTACGCATGGAGTTGATTTTATATAGTGTGGCGAGCGCAGCGAGCCACCGTGCCCGAAGCGTGGCGAGCGGACGCAGTCTCATAAGAAAAACGGAAGCCCAGATATTACATAAGTACCTTTTTTTTTAACACAGGTTCTGGGGCCAAACTTGACTGCTCACCCCATGTTATGACAGTTGGTATGATCACTGACACCTGGAACCTGTGTAATTATTATGTGCGCTCATTGAATGAATGATCTGGCAACTCTGTGCGTGATCTGTTCACATTTGCGCCCGACTCTGAATTGGGCTCATGGTGATAGTGGGGCCTGTCTGGTGCCAGAGGACGAGGGTCAGCGATAGACACAGAACACTTGCTGCTATCTGCACTAATGTGCGTCTTCTCCAAGGTACCATGGTCCCTTACTGGAGGAAGCCAGCCTAAGTCCGGCATTAGAAGGTGGTTTGTCATCTCCGAACTACTTGCAGCTCTTGTACTGGCTCACTTCACAGATTAAGCTGTTGGAGGACTTAGAGGAAAGTGTCAGCTCTGAAGGTAAGTGACTGTACCTTGTAAAAATTCAGGTGTCTGACCTATTTTAGCAGAGAGTAACCTACTCTATGAATGTATTACATTGCAATCAAGAATAATGCTTTAAAAGTAGTATCCTTTTAGCCTATTGCTTTATTCTCAACCCAGAGAGCACGCACTAAAGATGAGACCTGCTGGCACTAATACCCCAGCAACATGAAATGTTCGTAGATTATGCTGCTTATATGTATCACTTTAATAGAGTGCCTTTGTAACCATTGCCCATTTTTCCTGTGATAGGTGGCGATGTGGAGAGCTTGCAGTTGGAAGTCAGTGGTTTTTTGAAGGAGATCTTTTGTCCTTATTCTACACTGGTGTCTGGAGACATCAAGGACAGGCTGCAGAACAAAGGGGACTGTCTGAAAGTGCTTTGTAAGTACAGGGTTACATAAGTAATTCAAAATAATGCTTTTTTTCTATTGTACACTTGTTATTGAATTACATTGTAGGATTGTCATACATCTACTTCAAAGCTGTTATTGCATATAGTATATTGAGTACTGAGAACAAGGGCAACCCCTTTCTGATCACCATCTTTTACTAGAGTGATTTCCCCCCTAACTAGTCTGCTGCTGTTCCCAGTACAATTTAGTGGGACATCCGTATTCTAGAAGTGCTGCTGTGTAATTTCTCTAATCCTACTGTATAATTTCTCTAATCCTGCTGTATATTTTCTTGTAGTGTTTTTAGGCTCAGAACTTCAGGCTTTGCAAATTCTCCATATTAGGAAGCAGAAGGTGTCATGCCCAGGTGATGCTGCATATACGGAAGTGAAAACCATCTGCGACGCTCTTCGGCTTCCCGAGCAATCCAATGTCACGTCTATGTTAAAAAGTGTGGAGGAGAAGGTAGGACTCTTCTACTAAACGTATTGCCTTTTAGCTCTTGATGCCTCTCGTGCCGCTGAGGCGCCTCTCGTGCACCAATCTTTAAGGAAGTTAAAATGTCAACAGCCCAAAATGTATAGGAATATCTTGTGGCCTCATAGGTAACAACAGACCTAACAGATGTTTAGAATTGCATAGGGAAATTTGCATTGCTGTCGCAGCCAATATGACTGACATGCTGTGATTTTTCATTTGAAGTTTTTTGTCCTCTGTAGCCATTTGGGTATGGATCATTAGGTCACCACAATGTTGCTAGACAGTCATTAGGTCGACATGTGTCTAGGTCGACCGTCAAAAGATCGACATGGAGTTTTTCACATTATTATTATAATTTAATTATAATTTTATTTATAAGGCGCCACAAGTGTTTTGCAGTGCCGTACAAAGGAACAGTACATGGAGACAAAGCTTGGCATAACATTGAATAAATAACAAAAATACAGTACAAATAAAGAGCACCACAGTTCAATACACATTACAGCTTAAATGTAAGTAGTGAGGACTCAATCAACATACAACTAGAGGCTTGATGCCAATGATGGAGAGGAGTATGCGGATGAAGATGGTCACTGAGTGTTGGAGTATAGGAGAGCTGTGAGTGACATGTGAAGAGAAGTGGGCTTTGACAACAGGAGGGAAGAGGGCCCTACTCGGAGGAGCTTACAATCTAGTAGGAAGGGGAGACAGACAGATTACAAGAGGTGCAAGCAAGTGGGTGGTGGTTAGATAGCAGGATGTAAACAGGCAAGGGGTCGGAGAACCAGCTGGTTTATGCAGTGGAAGGGTACGCTTTGATGAATAGGTGAGTTTTCAGTGCCCGTTTGAAGCTTTGCAAGGTCGGGGAGAGTCTAATGGAGCGAAGGAGTGCGTTCCGCATGGTCCCGAATGTCAACACTGAAACGTAGCACCGTGTCCCCTTGCATGGCTCGTTGCGCTCGCCATGCTTCGGGCACGATGCCTCGCTACGCTCGGTACACTATTTTATTCTCCCACATGTCGACCTAGACCCAGGTCAACCTTCCTGCATGTCGAACTAGACCCAGGTCAACCTTCCTGCATGTCGACCTAGACCCATGTCAACCTTCCTGCATGTCGACCTAGACTCATGTCAACCCTTCTGCATTTCGGCTTAATGTTGTCGACCATCATGCTGGTGACCCAATGACCATATCCCAGCCATTTACCCCATCCTATTTTTGATGCACATCAAGGCAATGTCTATACCATTTGTCTTGCTAACATGGACACAGTTTGAATTTAAGTAGACCCTTTGGTGATTTAAGTATACGCTGTTTTTGTGACTTTATTATGAGAAGCTAATGATACAGGTGTAGGGGCCAGCTTATGTGTCCTGCAAACTGTACATTGTGGCATGACCAAGACTATCTGTTTCCCTGCAGGTTACTGAGCTCCTACCTCAGGTGAAGACTAATACGCCCGACTCAGCCCTTCTCGGCGTGGAACTGAATTCACAACAACTGGTGAGAAAGTGGCACAATTTAGAGATGAATGCTGTGTGTCATAGTTTATGGTCAATATGACCACAACAGGGTTCCGTTAACCACAATATAACATTACAGTCATCTCTTATGCTGTGGATCTTTTAGAATGTGTCAGTGAGTAATGAGTGCACCTGTCAGGTGACATAGAAAACATGAACTGTTGGGGGTCCTTGAGACTGAGTTTGAGAACCACTGCTCTGCATAGTGCTTAATGATTTGGAATGTATAATAACTTTTACAACTATATATTTTGCAACCAACCTTCTCTCCTTTCGGCATTGCCGGCACGTCCGATACATTATGTAACCACAGTGTTGGAACAGACACATTGTGTTAATGACATGGTCAAATGTTAGACAATGCTGTCAATTCATTCATATAGTCTACTAGTAAGCCTGTTCTAAGCAAATGCTTTGAAAGCTAGTTTGCTACCTTGTGATTGCCTCTGTGTTCGCCCCGCGCTGAATGAGAGGCGCTCCATCTGTATGTACCTTTTTATTTTACTATAGTATGATTGTGTCAAGGGCCATCTGGTGGCAGAAACATGTATTGCAGTCTTTAACCTCTCCCTCCATATTATGCCTAAATGCCTTGCTTTAGTTGAATACCAGGTCATTTAAAATCTAAAGAAAAAAATTCCAGTAGGTGTCAGGGTGTAGTGTCTGGCTTTCCCTGTACTGCATGATGCCACTGCAAATAGCTTATAGTCCTAGATCTAATATATACCACAGACTTTCTAATGTTCCTAGTAATTGGCCACCTGAATCTGCGGCATGACGCCATTTCTGGTTTTACATGTACAATTGCAGGGTAATGTATGTATGCCTCTTATTCAGCTTCTTTATATAATAGGAATGCCTGCAGGAAATTAATGAGGCTCTTGGTAAAGAGTACGAGTGTCGGCGCAGAATGTTGATAAAACGCCTGGATGTGACTGTGCAGTCGTTTGGTTGGTCAGACAGAGCAAAGGTGAGTGTTCTGTATCCCCTTTAAGCCCACAATCTTCATATGTCATATGTTCATAATACCAAATGTGTAAACCTTTAAATCAGGGATGGGGAACCTTTGTACCTCCATCTGTTGTTGAGCTACACATCCCAGCATGCCCTGCTACATTTTTGCTATTTGGTAATGTTGAAACTGTTGCAAGGCATGCTGGGAAGTGTAGTTCTATAACGTCAAAGGTTCCCCATCCCTGCTGTAAATGTACCACAGAAATTTTCAAGGACTTTCAATATATTATATACGTCCTATAAATATTATTATTTATGTAGTGTTGGTCTCCTATCTCCCCTATTGTCAGCCCTGAACGATGTTGGCTACCCTGTACCAGTGGTGGCAGGCCAGGCTTACCTTATTTATAGATTTGCATTATCACATTTTGATTTGCAGTGAACATCTGTATATTCGGGTTATGTAACAATTCAAGCTGGTATCTGCAAATACAGTCATCCAATATATTTCCTGTCTTAGACCAGAACAGATGAAATTGCACGAGTCTATCAGCCAATCCGATACTCCCTGTCCCCCAAATCCAGAATTAGCGTGTCACATGTCTTGGCTGCCAGAAAGGACTTCTCCAGAATAGTGCGCACAAGTAGTGGCTCGGTTCGGGAGAAGATGGTGTGCCCTGTGAACAAGGTATATTATCCGAGCGACGTACTTATTGCACATTTTATTATACGCTTTATTTTTCTGTGTGATTTAGTGATTGTTAGATATATATGGGACTGTCATTCTATAACCACAGCACATGATTGAATATATGGATTTGTGAACCTGGACACCACAATTCTGTAATGTCTGGGAATGAAAGGTTTGTCACTGTAGTTGGCTCACTTTGACACTATGCAGAATAATAAACTGGTACAATGCTCGCAGTCTATTTGCTGCTGTCTTGTGACACCCAGGGGTCAGTACAGGAAGTGCGCGGTGTGGTGGAGAGCCTATATTTGCTGGGCACTTGTGTATTATCATGGCGCCCACTAAGCTATTTGCTTAATGGGCTATTCTGCGTAGGGAAATCGCATCACATGGGCCATTGTAAGTGCCGTGCACTATGTAATGTATTCAGTGCTCTTTTATTTATATTGTATAGGGTGTACAATGCCATTAGGTATACAATAATGACATACCATGAGGTTTTAGGTACCCCCCACTATCCACGCCACCCCGAAGCGTGGCGAGCGGCGGCGGAACGCGTCCTCCGACCTTTTCATACCCCTACTATCCACGTCGGCGTGAAGTTGAGTTTATATAGTGTGGCGAGCGGACGCGGAATACATGTAAAGTAATCAGCTTCCCCTCGCTGCACTCGCCACACTTCGGGCTCGCTGTGCTCGCCATACTATATAAAATCAACTCCACGAAAAGGTCGGAGGTTGCGTTCCGCTGCGCTCGAAACGCTTCGTGGTGGCGGGGTGCCTAAAACCTCATTGTATGTCATACAATGCATACAATTATATAATTGTATAGGTAATGTAATGCCATACTACACCCTATATATGCTGGAGATGCGATGCCCAGGGCTAAGAGAGCAGTGAATAAATTACATATGAGCATCGCATCGCACGGCCCATGCGATGCGATTTTCCTACGGTGCCGTACGTAAGAAACTTGGGCGCCGTGATAATATACAAGTACCATTTGCTGTATATATGGTACTACTGGAATCACTACACGACTCTAAGCAAAGATCTGCTATATAGTTAAATTTGGAATTACGGGGTAAATGTAGAGTGCAGGGGCGTGCGCGCACGAGCCGCTCGTGCACCCCTCGCCGCCCGACGGGCAGAGAGACGCTGCCCAGCCACCGCAATACTGGGACGCGCGTGCATTTGAGATGCACGTCACAGTCCCTATCGCCGGCGTTCGCCAGTAAAAGGGATCTGGGGGGCGCTGGCCAAGGATGGCAGCGGCTCCATCTGTATGAAGCTAGCAGCTGATTGGCTGGTGCCACTTCTCCAAGCTTCATACATTTACCCCTATGTCATAAAAAGCAATCCACACTTAACTGGATCAAACCTACAGTATGTAACTGCTTCCAGGTACCGCTTTATTAGTGGCTAGCCCCCTTCCTGTAGCATGATTGGCTGAATGAGATCTGTTCAGTAACAGTTACTCTGCAGGAATGAAATGTTGTCCAAGGACACGCCATACTCTGTAACAGAATATTGTGATCACTATTCCACTGTTTCACAACATTTGCGTTATGAAAGAAAGAGTTCCTCCACAGAGTGGGGGTGTGTGGTATGGTGGCGCTATGACCTGAGTTGTATCACTTAGCAGCTGCTGATTAGTCGGGTTAGTTAGGCCCGAACTGGACAATGAGAAAAAACTGGAATATAGCAGCGCTTTAAACTTGATTAGAATATTTGTAAAAAATACAATGATATAAATAAAGGATTGGACTGATTGTACAATTTAAAAGCAATACATTTTATTAATAAAGTGACCAATGGTACTGGTACGATAAAAAATGGGGGAAAGGGGAAATGATAAAATCACAATGCAGGACTGTCCATTCCTATTATGCCGGAGACCATATATTGTGCAAGTGCAAAAATAATTGGATGGGGGTTACCGTCCACCTGTAGACACACCGGGGTGTAGCTTGTGCTCCCTGGGACTCGAGGCCCGAGTTGGTATTAGGGCCGAGTCACCGTCCAGAGTAGGGGGAGACTCCCGGAAGTGGCACTCCCAGGGGTGGTTCTGGGGTCCTTGGTGATGTATAGTGTCCACGGTTAGGTAGGTCCAACAGGGTCCAAAGGCTGGTCTGGAACAGTCCAAAGATGAAAGATAAAAGTGGGGCGACACCTGACGCGTTTCGCCGGCTCAGCGGCTTTATCAAAGGTGATGGGGTGATGTGACTGAGGGGTTTTTATACCAGATTCAAACAGGAAGTAGGTTTGGTCACATGATACACAGTAAAAACACATAATCGGTCCAATCCATAAAAAACATAATAAAGGATATGTAGAGGAGGCAGAAAGGAACACATATATACTTGGTAATAATCATTGATTAATTTGTTATAGTATATCGCTGTAATACATGAAAAGAAAAAATAAACAAAATAAAACATTTTATTGGTGAAAGGTGGTCATGTGCCACTGTAAAGGGATGAACCCTAATTGGTTAAATGAGTAGCCTGAGTAATTATAATGGCCCTGTATTGGTCGGGCGTGTGAATCAGGAAGAATGGCGGAAGTGATGGAATAGTGAGGGCGGAAGTAAAACGTCCTTTTTACATAGCTAATGGAAGAAGGTGTACAGAGTTAGTTGTATTTAATCACATAGCCGCGTTAGACCGCGGTACATTGGTGGGCATGGTTTTTTAAAAATCCACAGTAAATATTTCTATGTGTGCGGTGCTTTGAGAGCACGAATGTGCGCACACCCGGTCATGTGACCACCGGAGGTGCTGACGCGATGACGTCACGCGTCAGTGTGCGCGTCAGACGTCACGCGTCAGTGTGCGCATGGTTGGCGGCTCCCCAGTGCGTGGCTAGATGGTTGGCAATTTGCTAGGGACCCTGTCACGTGGTCAGTATGGAGGTTAGCATCCTCCCAGGTTGTAATCACGTGATCTGGATCCCGTTGTCATGGTTATGTATAGCGTTTATGCGGGTACATAATGGGGGCATTTTTCTGGTGTGGATGCTATATTAGGGAGAATGTAAATAAACTTATATACGCATCCATTGGTAAAGCTCATATTTAGGAGTAAATACAAAGAGGAATCTTCTTTCTACAGATAGCTGGGAATTGGCACATTTTCTAAGGTCCGGGCACGTAATCAGGGGGCGGGGGCCTGCATATCTTCAAGCCGTGGTCACGTGATCTGGCTAGTTCATATGGGTTACCATTATAATATAAAATGCTTATATAGTTATTGGATGGATGTAATATGACACATAATTGATTCTATCAAATTTGTCAATTTAAGCATACATTATTGTCAGAAAAAAAATATATATATAGTATATAGAAAAGATATGTATATATAATAATCAACTAATGGCAGATATACATGATATTAGGTACAGGGAGAACAATAAATGGAGAATAAGGAAAGATATTGCTTTCAATTGTCACTCTGATGAAAAAGATTTTTTTTTTTTTTTTTTTTTTTATAAATAATATAGTCACGAAGTAGCATTACTATAATAGGTGTTTACCTTAGTAAATGTATTTTGGAATAGAACATGCCCTTTCAAAAAGACTTCATTTTGAATATATAGATCTACTAATATAATTGTATACAATCTTATGGAAAAAAAAAAAAAGAGACAAATATTAGAGTATAACAGGATCCCAATGGTTTCTTGCATCTATAGAATGTAGTAGATGTATAGGTTTTGGAAGAATACCATTTGACAGAAGCCTATCTCTATACAGGAAAAATAGGTTTTCAGTCCGCCTGGGTGCGATACATGGGGGAACAGGAGCAGTATTGGAGGTTTGATGATGACATAGGGATGCACCTAGATCAAGATGTTCAGCTCAACGGATTCGTTTAGACCTTCTGGATGGATGGATCCAAACTGGTGCATCCAAAAGACTTCTTGGCGGCATAGGTTTCTATATCTATCGCCTCCTCTAGGGGTCGCATCAATATGTTCTATCCCTAGAATTTTTAGAGTCTGGGGGTCTTTGTTGTGATAAATGGAAAAGTGCTTAGACACGCTATGGGTTATTAGACCGTTGATGACATTACGTCTGTGCTCTAAGAACCTTGTTCTTAATTTCCGGGTAGTCCTGCCTACATAAAAGATGTTACAACTGCAGGTCAGGACATAAATGACATATTTTGTGTCACAATTAATGAATTGTTTTATGGTGTATACTTTTTTTGTTGTTGGGATTATGTAAGTTTTTATTTTAAGGATGTAAGAACAGGTTATACATCTATTTCCGTTACAGTTGTAGCACCCTTTGGGCTTCTGGGGCAGCCACATGTTACTGGCATAGGTGGTTGGTTTTTCTTCTTTTAGGAAGCTCGGGGCCAGAATTTGTTTCAACGAGTTACTTCTTTTAAAAATAAATAACGGTTCATTAGGTAAAGATTTAGCTAGAAGGGGGTCTTGTTTTAAGATTGGGAAGTTCTTCTTTATAATATTCTTCACATCTTTGCTGGAATTATTAAAGGAGGAGATGTATGCAACATCCCTATTCGATGTTTCTTTCTGTTTATTGGTATAGGTCAGAAGGTCTTTTCTCTGGACACTTAGAACTTCTTTGTAAGCTTTTTTTACCATATGTTGAGGATACCCCCTCTGTAGAAATGCAGATGACATGTCCTGTGCTTGTCCGATGAAATCATCGGTATTCGAACAATTTTGCCTTAATCTAGTGAACTGGCTTTTCGGGATTGAACGTTTCCAAGGGAAATAGTGCTGGCTCTTGAAGTGAAGATATGCATTTTTTCCTACTTCTTTTATGTAGTTTTTTGTGATTAGTTTATTGTCAATAATTTCCAGTGAAATATCCAAAAACGTGGTTTTAGTCGCATGAAGTTGATGGGTGAAGGTGAGATTGAATTTATTTTGATTTAGGTGATCAACAAAAGATTGTGCAGAAAGTGCATCCCCATCCCAAATAATAAAAAGGTCATCAATGTACCGACCATAGAGGACCAGGTTCGCGCCAAAGTCACTTCCCCAAATTAGTTGTTCCTCTACTTGTCCCATATATAGGTTGGCGTAACTTGGCGCAAACCTGGTCCCCATGGCGGTACCCATGACTTGCAAATAAAAAGTGCCAAGAAATAAGAAGTAGTTGTGTTCCAAAATAAACAATATAGAATCCCGAATAAAGTGTTGGTGTTCCACCCTCAGGTCATTATCTTTAGCCAATCTGTCCGTAATTGCTTGGATCCCTGTATGGTGTGGAATGTTCGAATAAAGACTTTGTATGTCCAAGGTGAGAAATTTGTAGGAACTTTTCCAAGCAAAGTCTGTTACCAAATTTAGAAAGGAAGTTGTATCCTTGATAAATGACCTGAGGGTGGGCACTCTTGGTTGTAAAAAACTATCAACATAAAAAGAAAGGTTAGAGGTGAGTGAGTTAATCCCTGAAATAATAGGTCTCCCGGGAGGTGAGGTGAGTGATTTGTGCACTTTGGGCAAATGATAATAAATAGGAACCACAGGGTGTTCTGTGTAGAGGAAACGAAATTCGTCGTTAGAAATGATTCCTTCGGTTTTAGCGTGATCCAAAAGAGTGTGAAGTTCTGTGAGAAAAAGATTGGTTGGATTATTGGGCAGTTTTCTGTAAAATGAAATATCTTCCAATTGTCTGTAGGCTTCGGACACGTAGTCTTCTCGATTCTGGATCACGAGTCCTCCGCCTTTGTCGGCTTCTTTGATTATAATCGTGGTATCTGCAGTCAGTTTTTTGATAGCTTGTTTCTCGAGTCTTGACAAATTGGATTTATTTTGAATGCGATGGTTATTTGGGGATACTTTATTACATAGTGCCCGAAAATCCCTAGCAAATTGCCAACCATCTAGCCACGCACTGGGGAGCCGCCAACCATGCGCACACTGACGCGTGACGTCTGACGCGCACACTGACGCGTGACGTCATCGCGTCAGCACCTCCGGTGGTCACATGACCGGGTGTGCGCACATTCGTGCTCTCAAAGCACCGCACACATAGAAATATTTACTGTGGATTTTTAAAAAACCATGCCCACCAATGTACCGCGGTCTAACGCGGCTATGTGATTAAATACAACTAACTCTGTACACCTTCTTCCATTAGCTATGTAAAAAGGACGTTTTACTTCCGCCCTCACTATTCCATCACTTCCGCCATTCTTCCTGATTCACACGCCCGACCAATACAGGGCCATTATAATTACTCAGGCTACTCATTTAACCAATTAGGGTTCATCCCTTTACAGTGGCACATGACCACCTTTCACCAATAAAATGTTTTATTTTGTTTATTTTTTCTTTTCATGTATTACAGCGATATACTATAACAAATTAATCAATGATTATTACCAAGTATATATGTGTTCCTTTCTGCCTCCTCTACATATCCTTTATTATGTTTTTTATGGATTGGACCGATTATGTGTTTTTACTGTGTATCATGTGACCAAACCTACTTCCTGTTTGAATCTGGTATAAAAACCCCTCAGTCACATCACCCCATCACCTTTGATAAAGCCGCTGAGCCGGCGAAACGCGTCAGGTGTCGCCCCACTTTTATCTTTCATCTTTGGACTGTTCCAGACCAGCCTTTGGACCCTGTTGGACCTACCTAACCGTGGACACTATACATCACCAAGGACCCCAGAACCACCCCTGGGAGTGCCACTTCCGGGAGTCTCCCCCTACTCTGGACGGTGACTCGGCCCTAATACCAACTCGGGCCTCGAGTCCCAGGGAGCACAAGCTACACCCCGGTGTGTCTACAGGTGGACGGTAACCCCCATCCAATTATTTTTGCACTTGCACAATATATGGTCTCCGGCATAATAGGAATGGACAGTCCTGCATTGTGATTTTATCATTTCCCCTTTCCCCCATTTTTTATCGTACCAGTACCATTGGTCACTTTATTAATAAAATGTATTGCTTTTAAATTGTACAATCAGTCCAATCCTTTATTTATATCATTGTATTTTTTACAAATATTCTAATCAAGTTTAAAGCGCTGCTATATTCCAGTTTTTTAACATTTGCGTTATGCCTGATAATCAATCTGAAGAATAGGCACCTTTTTATGTTATTGCTTTAACCCTTTAAGTGCCAACATCTCTGAGATGTGCAAAGTATCCAGTAAAAATGCCAGTCACTCACATTTGTTATATAAATTAAAAATGTTGTTTAACTTATATAGAAAATATCTTTTTATAAACAGTCACATAAGTTACAGGTCACTATTACCTTTTTACACCGGCCCTGCAAATCCTGTTTTCTGCACGAGAGTTCACAAACTCCCAGGTTTGCCGGTGGTGTAAATGGTCAGATTTCAACCCAGATTGTGGTGTAGTGTAAACTGGTAACCCAGGTCAATGGGACCCGGTCACTGCAGTGGAAATCTGTCACCTTTCAGCAGCGGCTCAGGCCCCACCTCCGGTGATGTCACCCGTCCGGCATTATGCCAGTCTAAAAGGGGTTACAACAAGCCGGGTTGCATCCAGCTTGAAGCGAGTCTGAAATCCCTGGTGCGTCCCGGCTTGCTGTATAAGATGAATAAAAATATTAGCCAATTTCCACACCTATTTTGACAAATTTGCTTTGCACGCCAAGGGTTAATGACACATCTCCGTGTTACCTGTCACTTTCTGCAGATTCTGATGGGCAGGGTGCCTGATCGGGGAGGAAGACCATCAGAGATTATGCCACCGGCCCCAGAGATGCCACCATGGCAGAAACGGAAGGATGATGGAGGAAGGGGAGGCTGGAGAGGTAGAGGCGGTGGTGGTGGCGGCGGCGGTTATGGAAGAGGAGGCTATAATTCAAGTGGAAAGGATTTCAATAAAAGTGGAAGAGGAGGATACCAAACCAGAGGAGGATATAGTGACAGCTATGGAGGAAGAGGGAATTCTAGGAGGTTCTAAATAGACGGTTTGTTGCCATACTGGAAGCTATGAAGATTATTTTTAGATATGTAGAGACTACATTTTCATCCTCCAAGAAATGAACTATATGTGTCTATCGGTTTTAAATAAACTATTCCACAGGGCATTTGTTAACCTACCAGAATCTCTTTTAAGGCATAACGGGACAATGGATTCTAATGGCAAGTTATGGATATTACAGTAAATACGGGAGCCTGTTGGTCTGAACTCTGTATCTTTTTAATTCTACTCAAACCTCAAATTCCATTCATACTCCTGATTGATCTTCGTCAATTCATACAGGAACGGGGAATCTCTAAATCTTATCCCAGAGGCACAAACTGCTTTTTAATACAGTTTTCATGATGTTTTTGCAGTGTACATTGTATGTGTAATAGTGTATGTGTATAGAGGCATCCTCCGATATTACATGCCCAAGAAGTGCTTAAACATATAGCTAAGTACATGTTAATAGTCCTGTGTTTTCAGAGGAAATGCGATTTTTCTGGACATGTTTACAGACAACATTGTGTTAATTCTTTTTCAAAGTGCGTCAGATCACAAACGTGCTTGACCCAAGGGAATACAGTAGATCAGGGGTGGCCAAACCTGTCCTTAAGTCTACCAACAGTTCCTGTGTCTCAGGCAACCTGTGGATCTATAGTAGGAATTAATGCAGCAGGTTTGAAAATGTGACAGTTAGTAATGACTACAGCTGTGCACCAGCTAGGTGATTTGGGTCATGTGACAGTTAGTAATGACTACAGCTGTGCACCAGCTAGGTGATCTGGGGGATGTGACAGTTAGTAATGACTACAGCTGTGCACCAGCTAGGTGATCTGGGGGATGTGACAGTTAGTAATGACTACAGCTGTTCACCGGCTGATTTGGAACATTTGGACCATTGGTAGATCTCGAGGACCGGTTTGGACACCCCTGCTGTATATGATCAGTTAGAGATTTTATTTTAGTTTTTATATGTTGTTGGCTTACATCTTCCTGATAGGCCGACTGCGAGGTAAAGGACAGGCACATGTAGACAGAATACAGTATGAGCACATTCATGTAAAGGTGTCTCAGATACAGAGATGCATGCTGGGGTGCTAGGCTCTGTTATAGGAATATATATTTGTTTATTGCAATACTTGATATTTCTATGTGGTGTTCTGCAGAAAAGAAGATTGCTATTTAAGTTGTAAATGGGAATTTTTTTTTCTTTTATTTGTATTTATGGTCAAGCTCTTTCTTGAGCCATGTACACATGGGACTCGGTCCCAGCAATTTCGGCTGAGCCACGTGTCTATGAGGATCTGTTAGAGAGACGGTTAACTACATCCTGCCAGCCCCGTGTCGCGGCCAAATGTACAGAGTAGCAAGAATATTCTCGTCTGCACTACCTATTTGGCTGGACGATATCGCCCTCTGTCTACACGTGGGGCGATTCAGGCAAAGCTAAGTGATTTTTTAACAATGTTGTCAAAATTTCTTAGAATTGCCCTGTGTGTACACCGCTTTAGGCTGGGTACACATCAGGCAGATATCTGCACAATTTGCTGCATCGGGAGGACAGATAGCACATCTCATCTGATGTGTACGCTCCGTTGCACACTCCTGTGTCGTCATCTTCCCGTCGGCTGTGCTGCACGGCCAGCCGGGCGATATCCTGTGCAGTGCATATTAATGATGGTCGGAACAGTCGTCGCTCATTAAATCTTCCTGGTCTGGATGGGTAATTGCTATGGTCTGTGCAGAAGGGAATTCAGCTCGGCCATCGCCCTGATTGCCCGTCATTCTGGTGTGTACCCGCCCGTACCCTTGGGTATATGATACTTGTTTACAAATCGGGTAATGTGGATTAAGCATTCACTATGGACACTATCTCTACTTGCTGCAGTGGGCATTGCTTAGTGTAATGTTCCAGAGCACTGGCCTGCTGGCACTAGAGTTCCCAGCGTGCCAGAGGTGGACTAACCATGTATCAGGCTCCGTGTGTTAGCGGTAGCTGTGGCTGGTCTGACGTGTTCATACTAGTGTTCATTCTAGCACCCTGCACCTTTCAAAACCAGTGCAGTTCCTCCTCCCTGCCTGGGGTGTCGCTTTCTGTTTTGGTGCTCCTAATAGTCTGGTCTGTATTGAGATACAGGCCACAATGTGATAGACACTACAGCAGACAGAGAGACCCCAGGCAGGATAGAAGAACTGCACACGTTTTGAAAGGTGCATGGTGCTATAATGAACACTACATACGTTGGGGTAGAGGCAATGTGAGGTGCTGCCTCAGTCTGCAAAGAGGGAAAAACATTTTATAGGGACACTGCTAAAGTGTAAGTTTCACATCCGTCAACAACTCAGATCTGTACCTGTGCTACCAACCCTTTCAATAAAACTCACTTCAGTTTTCTCCTCCTAAAATAACGCTTGACCTTATTTGGGTCTTACATTAATAATTAGTATGGGGGCTGTCTTTAGAACAGGTAACATTCAGGTGTGGTTGGAGGGGCCATTGATGATGCTTCCTTATTGCCACAAGTAGTCCACTTTCTCCTTTATCTATGTTGGGGTGGGCTCTGGTGCGCTTCCGGGTTTGTCTTTTATAACCCCATTAATTTGCATAGAGAAATCTGTAGCTTTTCCCATACTCCCAGGGCTCAATCAAATAAAGTGTGATGGAGATGAATTTGTGTTGCAGTGCTCTGCTTCTCGTCCTAGTGCTCTGCTTCTCGTCCTAGTGCTGGTGACTCCACCTCCTTATCATGATGTCACGTTTGGAGGTGGTGATGTCACTGGGTGGAATATCGCCCTCTTACTGTGCTGCTTGTGCACATTTCACTCCACGTGCAAGTGAAGGGTGCCACTGGACTATACTGAGGCCTTCGGTGAGGCAGCTACAGCCTGCAGTGTAATGATCCATATACTTTCTAAGAATGCAGTCTAGACTAGATGTGTACAATTCCGTTTGCAAGTATTAATTCCACGCATGCAATGCAACCAGGTTCTATTCTTCTCCACATCAGGCTTTGGGTCACAAATTATATTGGTGGCAGGAAATTGAAACGTTTGGTAATTCAATGAATTTCTTGCATGTAACAAGTATTGTGTAATTCTTCATTATTGCAAGTACATCTATTTCATAGAGGTTTGTATAAGAGATTCCAAAGGTTAGTATACCAATGGTCAAAATACCAATAGTGACACCCCAACTGTAATGATGCAGACACATCTTAGGAAGTACTGTAATCCTCCCACAGTCATATGAGAAAATCTAGCCACCACCGTGATGGTTTTGTAATAAGATCTTCGGTACTTATGTAGTATCTGGGCTGCCGATTTTGTGATTGTATGCCTTACCTTAAGGCATACAATCAGATGCGATGCGATTTTGCATAGGATTCAATGTTAAGAAGGTCCTGTTCATTTCCCCACTATCCAAGTGGGCATAGAGTTGATTTTATATAGCGTGGCGAGCCACCGAGCCCGAAGCGTGGCGAGCGAACGCATATTTCTTAAAAAGTATTGTGTCCCCTCGCGGGGCTCGCTACGCTCGCCACGCTTCGGGCTCGGTGGCTCGCTACGCTCGCCACAGGTTTATATCCAACTCCATGCCCACTTGGATAGTGGGGAAAGGAAAAGGACCCCTTTTTCCCATTGAATTCTATGTTAAAATGGACTCAGACCATTTTAACATTGAATCCTATGGAAAAATCTTGACCATCGCATCGCATACGATTTGGTCGCATGCGATGCGATTTCTAAATCGGACGCCCAGATACTACATAAGTACCAGATCTTCAAGTATGAATGGGTGTGATGCTCTGGTATCCATATATGTATCCTACACTGGGGCAGATGTGTTAAGCCTGAAAAAGAGTCAAATGCAAGGGTGATAAACAGACAGCCAATCATCTCCCACCTGCCATTTTTTTTCAAACACAGCCTAGCCTATGACATGACTGTTAGGAGCTAATCGGCTGGACATTTATACAGTAACTCTTGATCACCTTCGCATTTATCTTTTTATAAAGCTTAAAACATCTGCCCCACAGTACAGTTAAAAGCAGTGTTTTCTATTGTACATAGACTGCCATCTTGTGACTATATTCTAAACTGCACACTAAGTGAATTAGGAAATGTAAAGTTCCGTTTTGGGTGGATAAGGGGGATGCGGTCATTTAAACAACAGCATTATGGTCAACAGTCATTAGGTCGACATGGGAAAAGGTCGACAAGGTTCTAGGTCGAAAGGTCATCAGTTTGACAGGTCATTAGTTCGACATTGTCTAGGTCGACATGAGGTTTTTCACTGTTTTTTTTGAGCCGACATTTGCCGACAGGCGGTATTTCATGCCCTACCATCCACTAGGGCAGGGGTGGGCAACTATTTTGGCTGGGGGGCCGCTTTATACTTCCAATAAATATTCAAGGGCCGCACACAAAATATCTGTCAATCAAAGCATAGTGCTGCCCCGCAAGCCACCCAGCGTCTTCCAGGACTGGCCCCTACCTACACAACCATGTACATATGTGTGTGTGTATGTATTTATGTATGTGTGTATATATATATATATATATATATGTATATATATATATATATATATATATATATATATATATATATATATATATATATATATATATATATATATATATATATATATATATATATACGGTTTTTACATCCCCCTGCTGTGAGAGCAACAAGTAGAAGAAACAGGCGGCACTCTCCGGATTTAAGAATAATAGATTTTTAGTGCAAGGTGAAATGACATGACTGACCTGTTGTCAGGTGAGAGCTCTCCTGTGGACTATGTGGAGACACATCCATGTGTGCCAGAGGGTGAGACGAGTGTCTCCAACCAAGTATGGATCCCTGATTGATCAGGACAGGAGGATTCTGACTTTTTAAAGTGCCTTTGATGCTGCTCTGTGCTCTCCAGTCCTAACTAGTTCCGCTGCCGCCGATGCATGACAGCGCCGCGCCATCCCCGCACAGCACTACTGGGAGTGTGGGAGGGGATGCGGTCACGCAGCAGCCGCCTCCCTGCCATTGGTTGGTGTGGCCACCGCGTGACCGTGTCCCCTCCCACACTCCCAGTAGTGCTGTTTGGGGATGGCGGCAGTGGAACTAGTTAGGAGAGCACAGAGCAGCAACGAAGGCACTTTAAAAAGTCCCTGTGCTGTGTGGGGATGGCGCGATCATGTATCGTGGCAGCGGGACCTCTGCTGTTCAGGAACTTCATTGTGGGGGGCCGCTTGTAATTGTGCTACACTCAGGAGTGGCGGGCCAGATGCGAGCGTTTCGCGGGTCGCATGTGGCCCACCCCTGCACTAGGGCGTGGTAGGAGAAAAAAAATAGCGCGCCCAGCATAGCGAGGCACCGTGCCTGACGCATTGCGAGTGCACTTTAAACTGTGTCCATGTCGACTGTGTTGACATTCAGGTAAAAAAGTGAAAAACCCCATGTCGACCTTTTCACCTAATGACCTTTCGACCTAGAACCATGTCTACTTTTTCCCATGTCGACCTAATGACTGTCGACAATAATGCTGTAGACCAAATGATCCCAACCCGGATGAGATGGGTTTTAATCCAAAAAATTATATTAATATTTGTCGTCATTCCCCTGTTATGCAAATAATCTGTTATCCGTACAAGGTAAATGTAGCATCAGCCTATTGTGCGCTGCATGGACACTGATCAATACAACCAACAATCTGTGCCGGAAACTGACGGGCTGCAGTGACACTGGGGGCAAGGAGGCTGGCATGACAGGCTGGGTGCAGGAGAGATGGAGGGACATGTAGCTGGTTGAGCCTTTGTTCTATGATGATGACATCAGTTATATTCCTACACAAACAGGCATTTTCTAGTGAACAGTGACTGAAGGAGTGTCTGCTCAGGGAAGCCAATGTCCGGTAGGGTATATTTTATTGAGATAAAAAAATGAAATCTGTATACACAGGTTTTTGGTGCATAAAGGGGGTGTTAATGGGACTCTACTTAGTGACACAGGGGGGCAGATGGCTGGGGTGCAGGAGACTGTAGTGTCAGAACTGCACTGACAGGGGTGCAGGAGTCTGGAAAGACTGTGGACCAAAAGCTGCAGGGGGGGGGGGGGGGGGGAGGAAGCAGTCTGAAGTGACACCGGTGGGGGGGGCGGTTTAGGCTTGGGTGACTCAGTGGGGCAGTAGGTTGGAGTGACACGGAATCGGAAGGTGTAGAATGCTGGAGTAACACAAGGCACAGCTTGCCATTTCCAGACTGCCTATAGCTGGGGTAGCCAACCCTAGTCCTCGAGAGCTACCAACAGTGCATGTTTTGCAGGTCTCCTCACAGAATCACAAGTGAGCTAATTAGCTCCATCTGTGTATCTTTTAAAATGTGTCAGTGATTAATAAGTGCAGCTGTGCAGCAGCTAGGTTGTCTGGAAAATGTGAACTGTTGGTAGCTCTCGAGGGCTAGGGTTGGCTACCACTGGCCTATAGGAATGCTGTGTGGGTGATCCCCCTACTTATTATTAGTGCCATGTTATCGCAATCAAAATACCTGATGTTTCCAGTGGGATTTCTGCACTGTGAATATGTGCTCCTGCTATGAACAGTAAAGTTAGGAGGAATCCTAACAGGGTCAGGTATACTCGCCTGACCCCTATTGGAATTCCCTCCTTTAGGGTGCCAGTGTCTGTCATCCATAAGTATCCCGTTCTCCATGCTCCTGCGTCCAAGCTCTTCTTCAAAAGAGAAAACAAGTGATGCTAGAACGGTTGCTGACCTGCATGTAGGGGAGACGTGCGCCTGATTGCTACACACCGAGTACATGACAAATACTGCAATATTTAATTGGATCCAATATTCTACAACGTAATAAAATATATATTTTTACAATGATTGCTAAATTCCGTCACCATGGTCCTGCCCAGGTTGAATCTTCTTCTGTATTACATCAGACTGATCTGTTTCCTGGAACGTGTCTGTGCCGCGACCTGTCACGCGGTTCTAATACGTTGCAGTCATTGGAATTTGCAGCTGCTGAAGACCCAGGGCGTGACACCCAAATGCACAGAGCTGCTTTGTTCAGCTGACAGTTCTAGGACGCAGAAGTGTGTGCACCGTGGCAGAAGTCCTGCAGGCGTGTTAGATGCCAACGCTGCCAACAGGGCGGGGAAACAAAACACAACATACAGTATGTTTGTCCATGTAGGAGCAACTAAACACGTTACACACCCTGTGTAGGTGATCAACACCCTGAGTCTATGCACAATAAATAATAACGTGGGAGGGCTCTCTAACCGACCCACGCGCTGGAGCCTGAGAACTGGTGCGTTCAGTAACCATGTGAATACTGAGTGCATGTCTTACTCTGCACGGCCACCAGGGGCTCCGCAGAGCAGTAACAAGGATTTATCACACCGTGTTACAATGCAGAGATCCCGCAAGTGTGTCCATCATCCCGTATGGCAGCAGCGGTTGCTTTGTATACAATCCTTGGCAAGGAAAAAGATCCGGCACCTCCTATTGCTATGATCCCTTGCCAACAGGCTCACTGTCCACAACATACTGCCTGAGTTCCGCGCGCAAAGCTTCAATTCGTCTGTTAGCGTCTTTAAGCTGGACCCGCAGATTCGTGTTCTCTTCCTTCAGGAATGATCTTTCCTATTAGGAAAGGAAAGAAGTGGATGGTTAGCTCTGCAGCCCCAAAAACTGTTAATGGTGCAGCCAAACTTTGTCTGAGTACAAGACATAGACAGTATACAGATATTGTGTTAACCTTTTCCAGCTCTTGCGTCGGCGGTTTATTTCCACGTCTCTCCTCTCTGGCTTTGCGTAAGGAGTCTTTATTCTCCCACTTGGCATATGCCCGTCTCCGGATTAGAATGGGACTGGGGCAAGGCGACGGGCTGCGGCAGTGGTGCGGGGAGGGTATCTGTAATGCGGGGCTTGGGGGGCTGCCATCTGTCTGCGTGCTGCGGTGTCTGACCGTGGGCTGTAACCGTACAGAGATCTTCTGTGCTGAGCTGCCCATTAGCATGATCGTTCTGTCTTTGCTGACCTCCGTGTGCTCACTGTCTTCCCCATTCGTGTAAGTGAATGGGTCCTCGTCCACTAGGCAGTCTGAGAAACAAAAGCACTAAGTTACTGTTTTTGTTTGACATTAGTCACCAACCATTATAACATCCATTCATAAAATATCACTTTCGCTGCAGCTACGTACACAGGGAATACATTGGTGTCTCGTTTTGGCATGAACACAAATGTCAGTTTGAAATTCAGCTTTCAGCTGCTTGCACAACATTATGCAGCCACTAGAGGGCAGCCAAGAAGCAAGTCTGTAATACAGCTGCTCGGAGCCTTGGACCTAGTAAGATTATGTTACATTCATAGGCGCTGGGGCCCGTGCAGCCAGTCTATACACAGTGACATTACAGTTGGGGCTAGTAGGAGCCACATACACATACTTACCGTTTGCTGTCTCTTTGCTGTCAGGTAAGAAGACAACACTCCGCCCAGAATCAGGAGACAAACTGCTGTCCCCCATGGGGCTCTTCGACCTTTTCTTACATTCAAACACCACCAACTCTTTACACTGCTTGTGGCAGTTCATCCCGCAGTCTGTCACACACAGAGAAGTGCAGGATTGGTATTAGGTAGCACACAATCATATGAGCATTTACTGTGGGTTACTACACGGGGTTGGCCTGTGATGAGCATTTAAAGAGGGTGCCGTAGCCCATGGGGGGCACTGACCTGCCTGATATGTTTTCTGAACACTGCACCAGGCAGGGAGTGGTTCGTTCTGTAGACCAGGCATTCCCAACCACGGTCCTCAAGGCACACCAACAGTGCAGGTTTTAGTGATATCCAGGTTTCAGCACAGATGGATAAATCAGAATCACTCAGGTACTAATTAAGTCACCTGTGCTCAAGCCTGGATATCACTAAAACCTGCACTGTTGGTGTGCCTTGAGGACCGTGGTTGGGAATGCCTGCTGTAGACAATGTCTGGGATGACAACAAAAGACGCGCACAAGGTCGGCACAGAAAAAAGGTCAACATGAGTTGACAACAACGCCTACGCACACAGATTCTGCCTCTAGGCTGCAAAAACCTCCTATCCCTCCCCTCTACCTCTCCTCTCCCCTAATCTACCAGAGCTTTCCTGGAGCTAAAGGTACGTACACATTGGACAATAATAGTTACCAATATTTCACAGTAACGTTATTGTGCACATAATCTAGTGCAGTGGTAGCCAACCCTAGCCCTCGAGAGCTACCAACAGTTCACATTTTCCAGACAACCTAGCTGCTGCACAGCTGCACTCATTAATCACTGACACATTTTAAAAAATCCACAGATGGAGCTAATTAGCTCACTTGTGATTCTGTGAGGAGACCTGCAAAACCTGCATTGTTGGTAGCTCTCGAGGACTAGGGTTGGCTACCGCAGATCTAGTGTGTTCCCGTTATCGATGGGCGCTCCTGTGGGTTGTTTACAATGTACAGAAGCCAGGGGACACTGCAGAATGCAGCAAGCCATTACGTTGGGATACAGTCATTTGGTCTACAGCAAATTGGTCGACATGAGTCAAAGTCGACATGGCTTTAGATCGACAGATCATTAGGTCGACACAAGCATTAAGTTGACATGGTCCAGAGTCAATAGGTCGACATGGGGCTTTTGAACCCGACATGTGCCGACAGGTGGTATTTCATGCCCTACCATCCACTAGGGCGTGGTGTGAGAATAAAACATTTGGGTAAAAAAACAGTGAAAACCCCCCCATGTCGACCTAATGACTGTTGACCAACTTGCTGTAGACCAAATTATCCCATTCCATTATGTTGGGGACTATGTATTAAGCCTTGGAGATAAAGGGCCTTATTCAGGTCTGAGCTCAGTACAAATTTGTTCGGAAAATGGGCAAAACCATGTGCACTGCAGGTGGGGCAGATGTAACCTGTGCAGAGAGAGTTAGATTTGTGTGAGTTATTTTGTTTCTGTGCAGGGTAAATACTGGCTGCATTATTTTTACACTGCAATTTAGATTTCAGTTTCAGCACACCACACCCAAATTTAACTCTCTTTGCACAGGTTACATCTGCCCCACCTGCAGTGCACATGGTTTTGACCATTTTCGGAACAAATTTGTACTGAGCTCAGATCTGAATAAGGCCCAAAGTGCCAACCAATCAGCTCATTTTTCAAACGCAGCCTGTGACATGGCAGTTGAGAGCTGATTGACTGGTACTTTATCTCCGTCCACATTATCTCTCTCCAGAGCTTGGTACATGGACCCCTTTGTGTCCTAGTGCCTCAGTGGTGTAATCAGATTATTTAGAATGGTCCAGTGCACAAGATGGCAGGTAACTGGGGACAATAGCCCGCCAGACAATCTGTGTGGATGTAAATGATAAATGTGAATACACAGCACTTACCTTTGCAGCGGTATCCTTGCTTAATCACACCCCACAGCTGGAAAAACAGAAGGTTAGCGTCACTCAGCCTGTACACACAGAGCGGTATAAGCAGGTTAGCGCACTTTGTATTGCTTCTTGTGAACACTTGAATTCCCCCCATAGAGGTGGCGAGCAGGGTTACAAACCTGGATGTCTTATCAAGATCAACCCCCCCCCTCCCCCTCCTATATATGTACTCTGTACACCTGAAAGTTGGGACTCCTTCACCTTGGAGTTGCACCCTTCCCCACCTGATCTAAATGGTACAACCAGTTTGGTATCCACAGGCTGCATAGTAGAACTGAAGGCACAATGAAGGTAAGGTAATATTGGGGACCCACCAGATATATACGGGGTCACCTAGATGCCGGTTGGCGGGCGAGTATTTTTGGGCCAATAAATTGTACCAGACCCTTGATTATTGCTCAATATTAGCGAGCACAGCTTATTTTGTATTTGCGCCTGTTAATCAGGAGAGGGGCTCTAAAACTCCGGCTCTGTAACCAGTCAGGACAATGGCAGTTAGGTGCTTACTGGCTGGAACTTTATCACTCTCCAAGACTTTAGTACAAAGACCCCTTTGATATTATCCCTTTCCTACTCATGCAACGTATTCAGGTCACCAGACAGATTTCCAATTATCTGAGATACTCACAAATCCAGCACAGTTGTCACAAAAGGTAGGGCGCAGGTAGGTGGTCTCCTGGAAGTTATGGAGGAAGCCTAAACCAAGTTTGGAGCATATGGAACTGGCTCGCATGAAATACGCTGTGATCTCTTGTCTGCTGATCTGTCCCTCCCTATTCGGAGAGGAGACCAAACATGAAGTGAGTTAGTACTAGGGATACACGGCACTAGAGGGATAGGGGACCTTTGGCCCTCCAGCTGTTGTTGCACTACACATCCCAGCATGCCCTGCAACAGTTTTAGCATGGCCAAATAGCAAAACTGTAGCAGGGCATGCTGGGAGGTGTAGTTCAACAACATATATACATACATACATACATACATACATACATACATACACTGCTGTAGACTGATAATTAACTAACACATTTAATGCACCTTTTTCAATAAGCAGGTGTCCAATTAAAGTGTTCTAAAAAAAAAAAGAAAGGAAATAATTGGTGTCCCTCACTACACTGTGAGGAGCACTTCTTAAGTGTTCAATGAAGCGGGGCATGCTGGGGTAACTAGGATGAATGGCAGGGGTAATTAATACATGTAATGCGCTGTACTCTAGAATCCTTCAAAAAACAGACTTGAGGCTTTCCTGTTTACTCAAGCATTTCCGTAATTCCATGAATATTGTTTAAGAAAAGCTTTTCTGTACTTCATTGTTCCTGTACTGTATTACATTTTTTATATCTGTTAAGTCCTATTGGAAAAAGAGCGCTATATAAATAAAATTGTTATTATTTTTATTATTACTTTAGGCATGGTGCCCTGAAGAACAGGATAGAATCCTAAAGGTTCCCATTCACTAGTGGGAGGTATCGCATACAATACCCCGCCAACTCACCCGGCGGAACCCGGGTTAAAAGAATTGCATATGATACATCATATGCAGTCCTTTAGCATATGATGTATCAGTCTTTAGCATATGATGTATCGTATGCAGTCCTTTAGCATATGATGTATGCGATCCATGGCAGTTTGTCTAATCTGCGATTGTGATACAAGACGCACGGGAATGCGCCTCATATCACAATCGCATGAAAAGGACATGTGAAAACCTCCAATGTTTGCTCTGTACATTGTATATTATATACTCTGCTAAAACATCATATCATGTATACCTGGTGGCGTTTCACGAGCTCACCTGTCCTTATCCATCACACAGAAAGAGAATGGGAAGCTGGTGGCAATCTTCTCAAATTCCTCCTGGGATATATACCCGTCCTGGTCCAGGTCGTAATTTTTAAATACAGACTACAAGTATTAAAGGAGAGAACGTTCACTTTACAAAACTAGGACAAGAAGTCATTCATCCTGGACATGATACAGTAACCCACAGGTTCTCAAACTCGGTCCTCAGGACCCCACACAGTGCACATTTTCCAGGTCTCCTCACAGAATCGCAATTTATTTAATTAGATCCACCTGTGGACCTTTTAAAATGTGTCAATGAGTGCACCTGTGCGCCTGCCTGGTGACCTGGAAAACGTGAACTGTCTGGGGTCCTGAGGACTGAGTTTGAGAACCCCTGCAGTAACTCCACACACTTCAGCTGTGTGCAAAGAGATACAAAGTACGTAAATCAGTTGTGGTCAATGGCCAGACATCAATACGTGGTAGAACACCAAGTTGAAGGGGGTATCCAATTACTTCCATTAAACATTGAAACAAATCCCCGATTAGCCCTTGTATGGAGGTTGGTGGGGGTGCACACAGCCTCCTCTGCTATCTGCTGTACTGTGCAGACAGCAGCGGAGGCAGGGAGTAGGTGAATGGATGTCTGTGTGTGACGATCGGTGGTCCCGGTACTAAGAGATGATGTCATCTCCAATCACAGCCTCCGTCTACACTGCGGGTAGGCACTGCAGTGTAAACTGTGCAAATCCCGGATCCGACCTGGCTTTGATCCAAATGCCGGGTCGGATACGGGATTTGGGTGTAAAAGGGGTATAATCTAGGCGGCTTACTTACATCTACCATCCTCTGCACGTGTTTGCTGATGGTTTTTGGGTCTGGCTTAGGAGAAACACCGGATGCCCAGTCTGCAACAACGGGAGGCTTGGATGGTGTCACCGGCTGTTCAGAGAGAGAGAAAAAGTGCTCAGATTGAATAACCATAAAAAATAAAAATAAAACAACGTACATAATTACAGTACTCCACTAAACTGATAAAATAACTAAACAAGTAAAATAACTAAAAAAACAACAAAGTAAATTAAAAGAATATATAAGCAAAGTACTAAAGTTTATCTCGTAAAGAAGTCCCAGCATAGGAAGACTACGTCGCTCATTGTTCCATGCGGGTAATGATTAACGTTTGCACTGTACGGCGAGAGCTGTGAGCGCTTTGCAGAACGATCTGCGGCTCTCAGCCAATGACAGCACAGCAATCCCCCATCGGGGCTCACAGATAATGTGTGTGTGTGTGTGTGCACACGCAGGTGAGGTGTCACTGTTGACATTCTACTGCTATTTATATGTCTCGCTTTACACCCAGGCTGCATGTCTTTTTCCAGTATTCCCCAGTAACATTTCCCACCGTATACGTCAGGCGTCCCAAGGAACGCAGTTAGGGAACCGAATGAGCATTCTGTAAGGGTGTAACGTGCAGCTAAAGCTAACATAGAAGTCGGCAGCTGTATTTATTCAAATCTCGGATTTAACGTGTTATCTCCGATAAACAGTATCCAGTTCCAGCTCCTGGCAATGAACATGTACTGCAGGCTACGGAATGAAGTGCATCACATGTCAGCTAGGTAGCTGCTTATGCAAGCACGTAATGGGTGTTACATAAGTGATAGCAGTAATGTATGCAGCGATAAAGAACTCGGATTCTAATTACTAGTTGACCTAAAAAAAAGCAGAAATCATATTATCAAATCGCAGCCTGCGACCGGTATATATCCAGTTTCAAGACAAAGAGGTAGATGTACCAAAGCTTCTTTAACAGCCGAGTGCAGGGGTTGCCCAGAGCAACCAAGGAGGCTCTGTCTATCATATTCCAGCAAACAATAGAGAAATGATTGTTAGACTCTGCTATGGGTGACACCGGCACTTTTAATTTTTGAAGCATTCAATCCCTGGTAAAATTTCCGATAATGTGCTTTTTATGGTGGAGTCATTAGACTTAAAAAAAAAATTGAAGTTCCTCACCGGTGCCCGATGATTCCTTGGCTCCCTTGCATATGACAGCTCATACATTTCATCCTCTGTGTAATATAAGTCAAGGGAGAGCTGCAAAATACAGAGAATAAGGTTTAATTGACATATTAAGTTCTGAATGTTCCCCGAGAGAAAGAACGAGGAATTTAGCCACAACTGGAGATACATGTGACTGTATATGGCTTGTAGATTATAGCGTCCAGCTCTAACACGTTGCTCCCCATTGTGAGATCATACCACAAAGTGGACGTGCCTGGTGTAAAGTCTTGGACTCACCGTCAGGAGATGCACAAGGTCCATATTGGCATCCAGTGGGGGGGCAATGTTCTGTAACTGGATGAGCTCATTGATGTGGTTGTACATGGCGTGCAGCTTGGGCACATTGATTTTCTTCTCTTCCACAAAGTCTGGCATGGCCTCATGCAGAGCAATCAAATCTTTCAGGTGCACCCCAAGGATGGGAATCTTGAAGTTGCTGCACTCATTGTATACTCTACGGTAATTATCATAGTTTCTGCATGAGGATAGGAGGTCTGTCATCTCATTGAGGACCTGCGATGAGTGAGAAAATTACATTGAAATACAGCTATTATCACAGTATATTAGCTAAGCGTAGAACAATTTATTGCTATGAAATTTAACTTCATCTGATGGCCAATAACCACCAGCCTAGCTCCATCTGGTGGCCACCAGCCTAGCTTCATCTGGTAACCACCAGCCTAGCTTCATCTGGTAACCACCAGCCTAGCTCCATCTGTTGGCCACCAGCCTAGCTCCATCTGTTGGCCACCAGCCTAGCTTCATCTGGTGGCCACCAGCCTAGCTCCATCTGGTGGCCACCAGCCTAGCTCCATCTGGTGGCCACCAGCCTAGCTCCATCTGGTGGCCACCAGCCTAGCTCCATCTGGTGGCCACCAGCCTAGCTCCATCTGGTGGCCACCAGCCTAGCTCCATCTGGTGGCCACCAGCCTAGCTCCATCTGGAGGCCACCAGGGACCAATTTTAAGTTCCAAATAAAAGATTACATTTTGGATCATATTGGTTCAGTAATAGACAAACCATTGTTTAGGAAATAATGTAGAATTATATTTACTTTGTGGACATCATGAGACACATGGGAACTGGTATCCTTGAGTCTGGAAATGGAACTGTGGCACAGACCTCCAATAATTGCCATTAGTGTATTGAAGTTCTGCAGCTGCTGAAGTTTCTGTGGGGACAAGACATGAACATAATATCCTGGACTGCTCCTGTCTTACCCCTACTACAGAATATGACCATGGTTGTGTTCCATGAAGGGGATGCTCACCTGAGCCACATGAATGAACTTGGTCAGAACCTCCGCCCGGAGCTGGGGAGTTGGCCGGCTCAGAACCATCAGCTGGACCCACTGAGAAACGCCATTGCAGAGGCTGATTGAGCGCTCCATAGTGGGGTTATCCTTTAAACAACCATTCACAATGTAGTTCTGATAGTCAGAAAACTGAAGGAAACAAAGGAAAGAATGGAACCAACATTTCTACTGTCCAACATTTCTACTGTCCAACATTTCTTATATACAGTATCTCAGTTTAAACCAAGCTTTCCAGTAATGCCCCTTTCAGACCGCACTTTTAAAACGGTAAATTGCCGTTTTTTTACCGTTTTAAAACGGTAATGTGTGCGGTCTGAAAGGTCCAGTCCCACTTAACCGGTTAGAAAATGCCGTTTTTTCTAACCGGTTAAAATGCAGGGTCCTACCCGTTTCTGAACCGGTATTTTAGCGCAAAAATCGGCTCAGAAACGGTATTTAGGACCCAGCCAATGAGCTGGGTCCTAAATTCAGCACAGTGAATACTTAATGAGCGCTCATTAAGTATTCACAGCACTGGAGCCCCCCCCGCGCGTGTCGACACCCCCCGCGCGCGTGTCGACGCCCCCCGCGCGTGTCGACGGCCCCCCCGCGTGTCGACCCCCCCCCGCGCGTGTCGGCGCCCCCCCGTGTCGACTTACCCCGTGCCGGTATCTCCGTTGTGGTTCCCGGCACTGCAGCTCAGTATGCTCGGAAAGCACTTATGAAAAAAGTGTCTTTCAGAAAATGGCTGCCCCCCATACGGAAGACAGTTTTTTTAAACAGGGTATCTCCGTTGTGGTTCCCGGCACTGCAGCTCAGTATGCTCGGAAAGCACTTATGAAAAAAGTGTCTTTCAGAAAATGGCTGCCCCCCATACGGAAGACAGTTTTTTTAAACAGGGTTTCCTATGGGGCAGCCATTTTCTGGAAGACACTTTTTTCATAAGTGCTTTTCGAGCATACTGAGCTGTAGTCCACAACGGAGGTACCGGCACGGGGTAAGTCGACACGGGGGGGGGGGGGCGCCGACACGCGGGGTGGGGGCGTCGACATGCGCGGGGGGCGTCGACATGCGCGGGGGGCGTCGACATGCTCTCGGTCGACACGCGAGGGGGGGGGGGGGAGCTGCACGGAGGGGAGGGCTGAAGGCTGCACTGGCTTTGACCCTGTATTTGGAAAGTTTCCAAAAACGGGTCTGCCAGTGTCAAAAAATCGGCACTTAAACGGTAATATACCGTTTAAGTGCTGCGGTGTGAAAGGGGTTTTATCTGGCAGACCCGTTTTTGGAAACGTTTCCAAATACAGGGTCAAAGCCAGTTATGCGGTCTGAAAGCAGCATAACAGTCACATCCATAGAAGGATTGTAAGGGAAGTGTGTAGACAATCCCTAACTTAGGGTCTGATTCAGACTGGATCGCAAGGGGCTTCAATGCACTCGCCTCCCTGTCGGACTCCTGACAGTCAGGATTCCAATGTCAGAGAAACGACCGCTGGAATCCCGACTGTCGGTAAGTTATACCATACTCTCTTCTATGTGCACTAAAGGGGTCATTCTGATCTCACATTACTGCAAGTTCGGCCCTGTCCCGATGTTTTGGGTCTTTTAATCGCATTTGCAGCTCCCCTTTGTGAATAAGTTCGGTGACTTGCATAGTCGCCTAGTCGTTTGCAGGATTGCGGCGGGCCTGGGGCCACCTGTCCTGTCTTCGGGCAGGCACATGCAAATATGTCAATTCAAACTGACTTTTATTTGGGAAGCCAAAAGAAATCATTCGATGGTCGGTGACCATCGATTGATTTCTCCTGCTGCAGAGAGATGCGAGGGGATGTGTCTTTATTGCACATCTTCTTGCATGTTAACGAGGGGAATCGGCGATGGTGGTGGGACGGGATCTCTGGTGCTCTGTAAGCTACGATACTTGCAGCTTACCGCTACCACCAGAATCACCCCATTATCCTATAGTGTGTAATTTTGGACATGAGTCACAGCACTGACAGGGGCGAGAGCAGGTATTGCAGGGTAAGGTGTAGATAAGTAACCCAGCGAGACTTACAGAAATCCTGCGGAATGATTTGAATTCTAGGTAAGTCAGGTGTTCCGCGAGCTCCTGCGGCTCCAGGTGGTCAAACAGAAGCGACACTTTCCTCTTCTTGCTGCAGTTGGGTTTTATTCTCTGGGTCAGTTTACGAGACCAGTCCCGAGAGTTACTAGATGTGATTTAAAAAAAGAAAAAAGGTCAAAAAACATTTTGCGATCACTTAAGAACTTTACGCGTTCCACGCCCATTTCCTGATCACTCACATCTGAGCGATGTCAAGGAGGCGCCAGTGTGACTCCTCCCCCTGCGCTTGCACCATCTCCTGGAACTCCTCCATGGTTTGAGTGAGACGTGAGTCCACCTTGAACATAGTCCAGAGTTCTGTGATCCAGTACCTAAGGGCAAGGAAGAGCTGAAGCAATCTGGTAAGACCTAGAACACTCGGGGCCACAGGGAGAGAGCGCAGTCTATACATGACTGTTGGGTGGCAATACCATGAGACATAAAGCAGGCGTTGTACCTTACAAAGTAGCAGATCTTGAGGCAGAACATCAGAGAGCGCTTCTCCAGGGACTCCTCATATGTTGGGAAAGTCAGTTAAGGTAAAGCAATGGTATATGCCTATGCAGATAGCACAGCGTAACAGACTACAAGGCTTACACAAGTCTGGAATATATGGAGCCGCAGTTGTACTGATCAGCAGACTTGGTATATTGACCTCTATGTTTTGAGTAATATTAGCGATAGCTTCAGATGCAATGTATAGTATCAACTACACTGTAACGCAGTGCGCTGCCGGTTCTCTATACTGTAACGCAGTGCGCTGCCGGTTCTCTATACTGTAACGCAGTGCGCTGCCGGTTCTCTATACTGTAACGCAGTGCGCTGCCGGTTCTCTATACTGTAACGCAGTGCGCTGCCGGTTCTCTATACTGTAACGCAGTGCGCTGCCGGTTCTCTATACTGTAACGCAGTGCGCTGCCGGTTCTCTATACTGTAATGCAGTGTGCTGCTGGTTCTCTATACTGTAACGGAATGCGCTGCTGGTTCTCTGTACTGTAACCCAGTGCGCTGCCGGTTCTCTATACTGTAACCCAGTGCGCTGCCGGTTCTCTGTACTGTAACGCAGTGCACTGCCGGTTCTCTATACTGTAATGCAGTGCGCTGCCGGTTCTCTATACTGTAACGCAATGCGCTGCCGTTCTCTATACTGTAATGCAGTGCGCTGCCGGTTCTCTATACTGTAACGCAATGCGCTGCCGTTCTCTATACTGTAATGCAGTGCGCTGCCGGTTCTCTATACTGTAACTCAGAGCACTACAGGTTCTCTGTACTGTAACGCAGTGCACTGCCGGTTCTCTATACTGTAATGCAGTGCGCTGCCGGTTCTCTATACTGTAACGCAATGCGCTGCCGTTCTCTATACTGTAATGCAGTGCGCTGCCGGTTCTCTGTACTGTAACCCAGTGCGCTGCCGGTTCTCTGTACTGTAGCGCAGTGCACTGCCGGTTCTCTGTACTGTAACGCAGTGCACTACCGGTTCTCTATACTGTAATGCAGTGCATTGCCGGTTCTCTACACTGTAATGCAGTGCACTGCAAGTTCTCTATACTGTAACTCAGGGGTAGATGTATGAAGCAGTGATGAGGGAGGAGAAGTGATAAAGGGGCAGATATATTAAACCTTAACAAGAGATAAATGCAAGGGTGGTAGAGGGGGAGATGCTGCAGACAAAAAAAATTATATGCAGCAAAGCCCCGCCGCCGGGGCTTCGCTGCGGGGGGTTACATCAGTTCTAGATGGCGTAACCCCATGAAGCCTATGGGCTTCCCTTCGCGCCCCACGCCGATCTGCGCCACCCCCCCCCCCCACACCTGTGTCCGTGCAGCCTCCTGCTGTGCTGCCCGTACTAGTGATCTCCTCCTCCCTGCACCTCTTCCAGAGGACTAAGCGGAGCCGGGTACGGGTCCAGGGAGGGAGGGGGGACCCGCTGCACATCGCCGACCACAACGCAAAGGACAGCTCTTATCGCAAGAGCTGTCCTTTGCCTTAATAATCGCATATATTAGTGCATATGCGATTATTAACTATGTGAATGCCGGCGATGTGCAGCCGCATTTATTAGAGAATCCCGCCCACTGAGAGAGAAACGTCCAGCCAATCACCTGCTAACTGCCACGTTACAGGCTGTGTTTGAAAAAAGTCAGTAAGGAACTGATTGGCCGGATGTTTTTCTCTTTGTAACCCTTGCATTTATCTCTTGTTAAGGCTTAATACATCTGCCCCATAATGCCTGGTACTGTATCACTGGCCAATCGGCTCCAAACTGTTAAGTAACAGGCTGGGTTTAAAAAGGGACAGTTAGGAGCTGATTTGACTTTATCACTGATTCATACAGTGCACTGACGGTTCTCTATACTGTATTGCAGGGCATCCCTGGTTCTCTGTACTGTAATTCAGTGCACTGCCGGTTCTCTATACTGTAACGCAGTGCATTGCCGGTTCTCTATAATTGTAACACAGTGCATTGCCGGTTCTCTATACTGTAACGCAGTGCATCCCTGGTTCGCGGTACTGTAACGCAGTGCACTGCCGGTTCTCCATACTGTAACGCAGAGCACTGTCGGGTCGCTATACTGTAACGCAGTGCACTGCCGGTTCTCTATACTGTAACACAGTGCATTGCCAGTTCTCTATACTGTAACATAGTGCATCCCTGGTTCGCTGTACTGTAACACGGTGCACTGCAGGTTCGCTATACTGTAATGCAGTGCATCCCTGGTTCGCTGTACTGTAACGCAGTGCAATATATATATATATATATATATATATATATATATATATATATATATATATATTATATATGCGGTTCTCTATACTGTAACGGAGGTCACTGCCGGTTCTCTAGGAGACGCTGAAGATTAAGCAGTGAAGTAATTTATCGGTTGCTAGGTTCTGCTTCTCCCACAGGAACCGTAGTTACTGTACATACAGCCCCAGCAGCAGCACATGCCTGACATCCGTGACACACATGCTCTGCTCTTTGTGTGGAGTCTATCGAGTTATTTCCTTTATATTCCATATTAGAGCACTTGTTATTGGATCTCTGTTAATCACATGTATAAGCACCTGCCAGTGACATGTGCAGAAGGCACTACAGTACATCGAGACTGGAACACAAACGAGTGGAACAATAAGATCTCGGCTTCACGCGGCACCGCACACTCCAACTACCTCCCAGTCTGTGCTTTACTTCTCGTGTCTGTTCCTCTCCTCGCACTAAGGACACAGCTGTCCGAGCTCTGCGATTCCCGGGGACAGACGCAGGTATTAAACGCTCGTCCCTGGGACTGTTCAGGTATTTTCAGGACCAACCAGACCAAAAAATTGCATAATCAGCATGTAATAAGCCATAATCTTTCCCAAACATAGCGGTAAAATCTGCCGCCACTGGCCTATGCAGCATCTCTATTCTGGCCTTTACACAGCATGTAGTGGCTGCTGGCCAGGCTGCAGAGAAGGGGGATATCCAGGCAACTGGAACCCCCCCCTGTGTTTGCCAATGCAAACTATAGTGCATACAGTTCATTTTCTCATTACAGGGTCAGGGTAGAGACAAACAACTGTGGAATTACCCATCATCGCAGGTCTGGAAAAATGTGTCCTATGCATGTATTTTGCAGCAAAGGATATAGTTTCCTGAGCTTGTTCAGCAGGTCCGCTGAGGGAATCAGGAACCCGTGCATGGTCAGCATGATTGGTACTAGCTCGCTGCTCTGGCACACATTCCCATCGGAATCTGTAATTCACAAAGACAACCATAAGAATTAGTACAGTAACTGCGCTGTATATTACAGAAGTGTTCTGATTGGCCATGGTTGGGAAGTGGTGGTAGTTCGAGCAATCTTCAACGCCCCTGCACCCTTCCCCAAATTGTATGGGTAATGCAAAGTTGCGTCTTTGCCATCATAGATATACTAACGTTACTTCGGTATTAAAGGTACATTAAAATGAAGGTCATCATTATATATTATAATGAGTGCTTTCATATATGCGAGGCAGCGCCAAAAGGCGTATTTAGGTATATCGTCAGCTTGTGTTAAGTCATTCCAAGACTTCATCTGTGCACGATTAAAAAAATAACTTTTAGCGGTTACATTTTAGGGTGCAGAGTCAGTTTAGTTCAGTGGTCTACATACTGGGCCCCCCACAGCTCACGGTTACCAGGTCACCCAGCAGGGGCACAGATGCACTCTTAATTAGCTGCACAGGTGGAGCTAAATATTTCACTTGTCATTCTGTGAAGAGACCTGGAAAACATGCACGATTGGGGGCCCACTGGTCAGGATTTGGGTACCCCTGGTTTAGTGCAATGACTGCAAAGTGTCTTGGGCAATAGTACTTTGGGGGGAAATGTATTACATTGGTGTTGTGATAACTCAGCAGCCAATCAGCTCCTAACTGTCATTTTCAACCCCAGCCTGTAACTTCACAGTTTGGAGCGAGCTGCAGGAAGTTACTGATCTTTCTGGTCTCACGCTTCCTCTCCAGCTCTTTTTTTTTAACACTTTACCAGAAGTAGTTTGAGGAAACATTTACACACTGTGGCCACAAACTTCCATCCCATAGATTCAGGTGTGGGTGTCCTGCCAGAGAAGGATTATACCCCTTTTACACCGAGGCAAAAACCTGGGCTCAGCGTCCGTGTAAAAGGGGTAGGTAGTGGGAGGCAGTGTAAACGGGTACGCCGGGTCATCCGACCTGGCTCCTGTTTACAGCAATGGGGAAGCCCAAACTCTGGACTGCAGCATCCTGCGGTCAGTGTAGAGGTTGGGCAGTTGGCGCACACAGCGTCCACTGCTGTCTGCTTGACCCCAGCATGGCGGTCCTGGGCCCCAGGGTGGCGATCGGCAGTCCCAGCGCTTGGAGATGTCATCTCCAAGAGCCACCCCTGTTTACACTGCGGGTTGGCAACGAACAGAACAAATCAGGGATCCGACCTGGCTTGGAACTGTCTTCCAAATACCAGTTCGGATCTGGGATTTTAGTATAAAAGAGGTTTTAATAGGCCGCTATGTGACCCAGCATGACACATGTGTCACTATGTCGCTGTTACATAAGGCCTAGTATGCAGGGGTACATAGGAAGGGTATACAGCATGGCACCTTGTTCCCTAACATCAGTATAAAAGGAACCACTTCAGCACATAATCTGTCATTTACTCCGAGGATCATGTCATGGAAAATAAAAGTAAATTAAGACGGCTGTTTCTCCATTTCATCTTGTATTCTCGCAGGTTAGCAGAGATTTCCTGCTGCGTTTCCATTCAGGGAAAGTTGTTGTATTAATGCTAATGTGATTGCAATCTTCCTCCATTTTCCTTCAGAGTGACAAACAAAAGACTTTCTGTGCTGGGAAATGTGGGAGGAAGATTAACAAAGGAACCAGTCCCTGGGGGTTTCCAGTTCCATCCATAACTCCAGGTAACACTCAGAGCAGCCCCCTGCTAAGAGTCTGCACTCAGAGCGGCCCGATGCGAAGAGCCTGCACTCAGAGCGGCCCGATGCGAAGAGCCTGCACTCAGAGCGGCCCGATGCGAAGAGCCTGCACTCAGAGCGGCCCGATGCGAAGTGACTGCACTCAGAGCGGCCCGATGCGAAGTGACTGCACTCAGAGCGGCCCGATGCGAAGAGCCTGCACTCAGAGCGGCCCGATGCGAAGAGCCTGCACTCAGAGCGGCCCGATGCGAAGAGCCTGCACTCAGAGCGGCCCGATGCGAAGAGCCTGCACTCAGAGCGGCCCGATGCGAAGAGACTGCACTCAGAGCGGCCCGATGCAAAGAGCCTGCACTCAGAGCACTCAACCTTGTCGACATGGAAACCATCAAAGTGTACCGCTTCCCCTCGCATGGCTCGCTGTGCTCTCTAAGCGTCGGGCACGGTGCCTCGCTGCGCTCGGCACACTATTTTATTCTCCCACCACGACCTAGTGGATGGTAGAGCATGAAATACCGCCTGTCGGCACATGTCTACTCGTAAAAAGCTCATGTCATTCTTTTGACTGTCGAACTTCCCATTGTCGACCTTTATGCTTGTGTCAACCTTCTAACCCTATTGACCTTAGCCATGTCGACCTATCTTCAGGTGTCAACCTAATCCCTGTTGACCTACAGTGGTCAACCTAAATAGGGTCGAACGAGTGACTGTATCCCCAATGTGCCTTCATAAAGACTTATAGAAACAGTGACTCCTGCAGGCTATACGATGGTACTACATAACATATGGAAGACTGGTCAAAATGAGGTGTCAACACAGATGTGTTCTCATACACGCTGTGCATGTGTGGGCGCCGGGGGGCTGTGGTGCTATAGTTAGTCCCCTCCCGTCCGCCCATCTGCCGCCCGCAGCCTTACCTGACTTCACTGGTCCCGTCCCGGCTCCCTTGCTGGCTTCATTCTTCTGCTAGTGAGACGGACCACAATAAAATGTCCGCCCCATATAGCAGACAGTTCTCTGAAACTGTCTGCTGTATGGGGGCGGACATTTTGTGTTGGTCCGTCTCACTAGCAGAAGAATGAAGCCAGCAAGGGAGCCGGGACGGGACTAGCAAGACAGGTAAGGCTGCGGGCGAGGGGTGCTGCGGGCGGGGGGTGCGGCGGGGGGCGCCCCCATTAACGGCGGGGGGGCGCCCAATTCGTAGTTACGCCACTGCCCAGATTGAAATGGCAGGTCTCACGACCCTGGTAATATCAAATGGGAGCGTTTACACCGCCTGCAAACCCGGGTTTTTTCTCCACAGTCTAATACATAATAACCTACATTAACTTGGCAACAACAACCAATCTGGACACTTTGTATCATATTTCTATCGTATAATCATCACACAAATTACAACCTTCTGATGTTGGCTGACCCAGAGTTTAAGCCCAAACTATTTAATTTGTAAACAAGTTTGTTGGAAAGAGTAGATAATGAAACCTAATTAGACACATACTGTACATGAGCAACGATACTAATCAGATTTATGTAGAACAAACCAGTTTGACCAATCCAATGGAAACGTCTATGGGCGGTATTCAATGTGAATACCTGCGAGGTGCAGCGAATCCTTTTTTGGATTCGCTGCACATTTGCCACGTTCCGGAGCCGGCGGGCTCCGGTATTCAACGAGTCAAGGGCAGCGAGCCCCTGACTGGCGAATATGAGCTCCTGCGGCGATTGCCGCAGGGAGCCTGAGGACGGTGCCAGGCAGAGAGATGGTAGTCTCTCTGCCTAGCCCAGACCTTTGTGGGGGGTTAGGTGGGCTCCCCGGGTGCTAGGCAGCACAGGCTGCCCCCCCCCCGGGGGTGCCAGCAGGGGGGCGTATATTCACTACACACGATCGTAATGATCGTGCAGTGAATATATGAATATGTAATGAGCGGCTCGGCTCCGGCGCCCCCTGCTGGCTGCTGTGTAAAAAAAAAAAAAAAAAAAATATTATTTTTAAAATTAAATATATATTCATGTGCTTACAGCACATGAATAAAAATAGCATGCCCCTCCTCAGAATAAAATTCCTGATTTTTTGACACCAAATGTAAAAAACAAAACACTTTATTTTAAAAGTTCACATTCCACTTCACCATAAAAAGATAGCGATTGCTACTCGGTGAATCATGGCGAAAAAAACCTTCAAATGTATTCGCCATGTGGTCATTGAATAGGGTGATTCACCGTTTTTGTCAGAAATTCGCCAAACAGCACAAATTCGCCATAAAAACCTGGCGAATCAGGCTCATTGAATACCGCCCTATGTGTGTGTTGCGGTATCCAGGCAACCAGTACCCAGTGAATCTGGAAGTCTCAGACCTGGGAAAGGTCATACATTTTAAACGTAACCAGATGGGGGAATTCAATTAATGGCCTATGGGGTGATTTGCTGTTCTTGGGGCATTTAAACACCGTCAATGGCAGTCCGACTCGCACCCTTCCCCCGGGCCGACTTGCTCCCGTATAGGCTAGGGAACAAGATCCCACTGCCCGAAACTGTGGTGAGTGTCGTGCGGATTCAGCAGGGTGGCAAATGTGCTACTAAACATATGCACATTTAATGCATTTATTCTATAATAAAAATATGGGTGATTTACATTCTAATCGCATGTCACATACCCTCCAACATGACCCATTCCATTAGGTACAAAATGCTTTGTTCCTGGACTTCCCTGCCAGTGGCAGTTACAGAGTTGGGACTGCAGCACAGTCCAATATTCAAAAGGGGAGCCACACCTACTGCCACCTCAAACATCACTGTCCTGGACTCACTGGCAGTTGATGTGTTCCCCCCTCTTTGAATTTTGGACTGTGCTGGAGTCCCTCCTCTGTAACTGCCACTGGTAAGGAAGTCCAGGAATAGAGCATTTTGTACCTAATGGAATGGGTCATGTTGGAGGGCATGATGTCTTAGGGATATGATGTAATATTGGTGAGTTGTAGGCTTTCTATCACCTATACAATTGCATGTATGTACACGCGTCTTTTAGACTAGATAATGGGATTTTTTTTACCATTTTTGCCCCTTTTGTCTGTTTTCATACAGAGACAGGAAATGGTGTAACTGAGCACTGGCCACTGTACCCCCAAGTGGAGCGTTGTGTCTATATAAGGCTCCTGAGGGTGTGGTACAGGGGTCCGACAGTCGTGATCCCGACAGTCATTAGGCCGACGTCGGGATCCAGACTGGCCAGACCCAGACAGCATGGTGAGCACAACTAAGCCCCTTGCGGGCTCGCTAAGCGAGCCATCTATTCTATTCTCCCTCTATGGGGGTCGTGGACCCCCACGAGGGAAAATAGCCGACGGCCGTCGGGAACCCGGCTGTCGGTGTTTTGACAGTCGGGATCCCGACGTCGGGTAAATGCCTGTCGGGATCCCGACTGTCGGGACCCCATCCGGCACCCGGGTCCTGATAGGGTAAGTCTGGACACATGTGACAGGCAGGAGCATAATGCTATTGCATTGTATAGGTTTGTAGAAGTTAAAGACAAAGGCCAATATTTACTAAGCAGACTTTTGAAAGCCACAGCGTCTTCTGTGTTTTGAGCGCTGGATTTAAAAATCTGGTTTTGTATGTATTATTGTTGCCCCTTTAAATGAAGTGGCTGAAACCAAAAGTAAGGGCCTAATACCAATGTGGTTGAAGGCGCCACATTTTGCATCTGCGCCAGCCCTTATATGCGCATGTGCATTACTGGTCTGCAGCGTTCCTGTCTAGCCCTAACTCTCCCTTCTTAGTACCGAACCCTCACCTGCTCCCAGAAGCATAAAGAGCTGAAAGGGGTGCGCGTAACACCATTAACATAACTAACCCTGTAGTGCCTAAACCCAACCTTACCCCCTATGCTGCAGCCTATCACTCCCCGGCGTTCTTGCATTCGGGATGCCAAACGTCGGGATTTCAGTATCAGCATTCTGACCAGTGTTGGGATTCTGGCACCGGTACTTCAATTACCAGCATCCCGAGTGCCAGTATGCCAAATACATCCCAATTCACACATCTATTGATAGTCAAACGGTTGCCATGTAAAAGATTAAAACGAACATAGGGGTGAATATAATAGGGTACGAGTTTGTGAACGTGCAGATTTTTGCAATTAGATTTAAACTATATTATTATTATTATTATTACTATTATTTATGACTGAACCAGTTTTTATTTTTACAAACGCTAATACCTTGAATCCAAAGGCAATTCAATTAGGAGTGATGTTCTCATCCCTGCGAGTACATGGATCTATATGCCGCAATTACAGTAGCTCCAGTCTAACTGATGTCTGTTTGCAGCCCCATCGGTAGGAGTGTGCACATAAATCAGTGAGTCTGGGGGTGAGATCGGCCCCCTTCGTCCCTAATTGAATTGACCCCATAAATCCCTACAGGGAGAAAGTTGTTTGAAAATGTAAAACAATTACCATTGTTCTTTACAAAGTTGGCGCACAAAACAAAAGCCTTCACTTCGGTGATTTAACAAATCACATCATACAATAAGTCATCTTATTCAATGGATTTGCTTAAACTAAAGCAAAGCATTGTCCCGAACTTTCTAACGGGCAAATATGTTAATGACATCTTTGAAGTTTGGTTCATGCAGTATATCATCTTCAATCCTAATTAACGTGAGCCTTGAAAGACGTCTGATTCATTGTTGTTCTAGGTCTGTTCTTTATTATCCTCCTCTCGAAAAAGCGATGCTGCAGTTAGACACAGTCATTACCAATGATATTCACATATGGAGATTTCACGTTTACATTGTTCTCAACAAGAATAAGATAAAAGAGCGGCGGATTTGGCACGTTGTCTTTTATTATGTTTTACGATATTAAAAGCGCAGTCATTTATTACCAAGGCGACGTTATAAAAAAAGGATAGTGCCAATGTGCCCCCCTCCCTGCCTGCAAAAGCACATGCCTCACATTTACTGCCTGCAGGGTTATTCTAGAGAGCGCTGGGCAGGGGGCGGGTACCTATAACCAGAAGACCCCTGGTCTCTGCACCATTAATCAGGCAGCTGACGCAGAATGATTGACATGCCAGGTATTTTATGTGGTTTGTCACGGTCGTTATCCACACTAATCTGAGCTTTTCGTAGCGTTTCTGTCCGCACCGAAGCCCCAGCGTCCATGGCTTAGTAGAAATGCAGCCAAAGCCCCCCAAAAATCCATCCTTCATATAACTGATGGGCGCTATTGCAGACATTGGGTGCAGCAGTGTATAAAGCCATTCTACAAATATGGCTGACAAGGGGGGGGGGGGGGGGGGAGTGAAGGTTGAACAATTCTTTGATATGCGGGAAAGTTACATAGCAACGCTATCCACTGCCCGTAAATCCCAGATTCATAGTTCTCTTTCCAACACTACAATGACCCCCTATGGTGTATAATAATCCACCAATTAATCTGTGACTTTCCCTTTTCCTATATAAAATAGAATGCTGAAAAGACAGGTCATTTTGGGGCAAGAGGGGGCGAGCAATTCCGTTTTCAGTTCTCTCATTTTTCTTTTTAATCTTTGTATTTGATTCGGATATGAATAAGATTTCCTAGTGACACATCGTTAGTGTCTTAGAAACATGTATGATGTAATTTTCATGCTTCTCTTATAATTAGAACAATAACTTCGCAGATTTTTCAATTAGTTTTTTATTGTACACTTTTTCAATAAAAGCATTTTAAAAAATAATCGTTCATACCGGTTCGTTGCCATGGTGCTATGCAGTGTGAACGGGTTAAACTTGGTCGAGTGACTCATTTCTTGTTCACACTATGGATGAGGCAACGCTTGGAGCAGCGCCAGCTCTAAGTGCTGCCTCCTTCCCCGCCCCCCGATGACGCGCCGCCGCTCCACTGCGCCACCCTCATGACCTCAGCAAACCGGCAATATTGCCGGTTCACTGCTGCAGTCTGAACAGACCACACATGCAGGGTCACACTAGGACTGAACCATTGATAAAAGTCCCAGTGCGACCCTGCATGTGTGGTCTGTTCAGACTGCAGCAGTGAACCAGCAATATTGGGTGGCGCAGTGGAGCGTCGGTCTGAAAGCAATACAAGGTACTTTTATAGAGGAGAAGACCCTAACCGAACACTCAAAAAGGGAAGTGGATTAATCAATGGGCCTAGATGGAATACATCCAAGGATACTTAAAGAGCTTAAAGGGGTGCAGGTAACAGAATTGCTTAACCAGTCACTAGCTACAGTATTAATTCCAGAGGACTGGAAAAGAGCAAGTGTTGTCCCACTGCATAAAAGTGGAAGCAAGGAAAAGGCAAACTAACACAGACCAGTCAGCCTTAAATCAGAAGAAGGAAAAATAATGGGAACACTATTAAAAAATAGTCCTGGATCATTTTGATATACAGCAATTTACAGTACCCAAAATAGCATTGATTTACTGGGGAAGATCATGACAAACAAATGTTACTGATTTGGTAACTCAAGGCCATAGAGGTACAGTAGCTTATTTAGACTTCAATAAGGCTTTTGTCCCTGCCTCAGATGGCAAGCTACTAAATAAACTGGAAAGCTTGGGATTGGATACGAAGATGGTTAAATGGATAAATCTTGGTTGCAGAATAGAAAATAGAAGTGTAGTAAACCGAGTGGGAAGCAGTCATCTATTAGAATGAACTTAGGTCTACAGTCATTAGGTCGACCCCACTAGGTCGACTGGCAGGAAGGTCGACCTGACTTAAGGTCGACATGGGCCAAGGTCGACATGACTTAGGTCGAATTTGCATAAAGGTCGACATGGGATTTTCACTGTTTTTTGAGCCGACAGGCGGTATTTCATGCCATACCATCCACTAGGGCGTGGAGAAGGTTATTAAAGCTGTGGCGGGCGAAGCGAGCCACCGTGCCCAAAGCATGGTGAGCGAAGCGAGCAATGCGAGGGTCCGATTCTCATTGCCAACTGTGTCGACATTCGGGTCAAAAAACAGTGAAAAGCCCATGTCGACCTTCCTCATGTCGACCTTTATGCAAATTCGACCTTAAGCCATGTCGACCTTGGCCCATGTCGACCTTAAGTCAGGTCGACCTTCCTGCCAGTTGACCTAGTGGGGTCGACCTAATGACTGTAGACCTAAGTGTGGTCTGACAGATGTACCGATTTCAACCGAGTACATTTACAGGAGAATAAGGTTACCCCTGGTATGTGTACTTGGGCCATTGTTTTTTAATATCTTTGATGGTGGAATTGCCAATGGTATGAGGATCTAGGCAGACTAGAGAAGTTGGAATGAATGTCAAAAATGTAAAATCAAGCACTTGGCTCTAAGATACCCAAAGGTCAAAATGGAGCATTAAGGGTCTAATTCAGGTTGGCTCGCAAAATCTCTCTCTAATGGATAAAACCATGCTGCACTGCAGGTCCGGCTGATGTAACATGTGCAGAGAGAGTTACATTTGGGTGGGGTATGTTTAAACTGAAATCTAAATTGCAGTGTAAGAATAAAGCAGCCAGTATTTACCCTGCACAGAACAAAAATAACTCCCCAAATGTAACTCTCTGCACATGTTACATCAGACCCACCTGCAGTGCACATGGTTTTGTCCATTAAAGAAGGAGTTTGATTTTGCAAAAAAAACTATATCGGCCCCCTAAGGGTACTATAATGCAAACTACTGAGGAGGAAAGGTGTATAGGGGTCACCATGACATATGACTTGATGTCAGGCAAGCAAGGTAACAATCCAATGAGGAAGGAAGTCAGAGGCTTGGTTATATAGAGAGAGGAATCGGTCACAAGAAACTAGAAGTAATAATGCTACTGTATAGGTCACTGGTACGGCCTCATCTAGATACTGTGCCCAGTTCTGTATAGGTCATTGGTACAGCCTCATCTAGAATACTGTGCTCAGTTCTGTATAGGTCACTGGTAGGGCCTCACCTAGAGTACTGTGTTCAGATCTGTATAGGTCACTGGTACGGCCTCATCTAGAGTGCTGTGCTCAGTTCTGTACAGGTCATTAATACGGCCTCATCTAGAATACTGTGTCCAGTTCTGTATAGGTTGTTGGTACAGCCTCACCTAGAGTACTGTGTTCAGATCTGTATAGGTCACTGGTACGGCCTCATCTAGAGTGCTGTGCTCAGTTCTGTACAGGTCATTAATACGGCCTCATCTAGAATATTGTGTCCAGTTCTGTATAGGTCATTGGTACGGCCTCATCTAAAATACTGTGTCTAGTTCTGTATAGGTTGTTGATACGGCCTCATCTAAAATACTGTGTCTAGTTCTGTATAGGTTGTTGATACGGCCTCATCTAAAATATTGTGTCCAGTTCTGTATAGGTCACTGGTACGGCCTCACCTAGAATACTGTGTCCAGTTCTGTATCGGTTGTTGGTACGGCCTCATCTAGAATACTGTGTCCAGTTCTGTATAGGTTGTTGGTACGGCCTCATCTAGAATATTGTGTCCAGTTCTGTATAGGTTGTTGGTACGGCCTCATCTAGAATACTGTGTCCAGTTCTGTATAGGTTGTTGGTACGGCCTCATCTAGAATATTGTGTCCAGTTCTGTATAGGTTGTTGGTAGGACCATATCTAGAATACCGTGTCCAGTTCTGGAAACCAAATCTCCAGAAGGATATAAGAGGCCGTACAAAGAAGGTCAACCACTAAAGGTCGATATGTTTAAAAGGTCAACACAAGCATTAAGTCGACAATGGGAAGGTCGACAGTCAAAAAGTCATCTACTACTACGTGATGGGAGAACAAAATAGTGTGCTGATTGAAGTGAGGCAACATGCCCGAAGCACGGCGATCCATGCGAGGGGAGCCGGTACACGTTGACAATGTCCATGTTGACTATGTAAAAAACTCATGTCGACCTTGCCATTGTGGGCTTAATGCGTGCGTGGACCATCCAACCATGTCAACCTATTTCATGTGTCAACCCAAAACATGTAGACCTTTAATGGTCAACCTAAATGCATGTCTCATTGTAAAGCGCAACGGAATCTGCTGCGCTACATAAGAAACAATAAATAAATGTCAACCTAATATTGGTCGACCGAATGACCCTTACCCCAAAGAAGAGCAACCAATATGGTGCATGTATTAGAACACGAGGACATGCACTGACACTGGGGGAGGGGTCAGAGGAAATCTGAGGAAAAATGACTTTACAGAAAGAGTAGTGGATAAGTGGAATAGCCTCCCATCAGAGGTGGTAGAGGCTAAAGGCAGTGTTCAATCCCCCACTGCTATTACTGACGGGGGGGGGGGGGATAACGGCCGTTGTCTATTCAATGCTGCCTTGAAGAGGCATATCGGCACAACAGGCCCAACTTTAAAAGCAGTCGGGCCCGTTTTGCTGACAACGGCCATGGATTGTCGAGATCACGGCTGTATCCCGACGATCCACGGTTCCACGGACACGCCCCCTGTTCAACATTGAATCCCGCCTGCCGAATAACAGTCAAGCCGGACCAAAATGGGCCATGGTCATGGCTGTCGGGACGTCCCAAAAGTCATGACCCAGGATTGAATACCCAACTAACACAGTAGAACAATATAAACATGCGTGGAATATCCAAAAGAAGATACTTACACTGGATACAAACTAGACGACGTGTGTACCCACTGACACCGAGGGTGACGGGACCAAGCGGAAGAGACGGAATTGGCAAGTGCTGGAGCAATGGCGGTGGCCTCCCATTGGGAAGTCAGTATCAATACACACCAACTATTTCAGCAAACTATGTTTTATTATATTTGCAGTATGCTAAGAATATGCTTCCTCCGAGAAACAGTTAACGGCTTCAAACAAACAGCAACAAAGTGCCCTGATGTAATGCCGTATTGATTGGACACAGCTGGAGCTCCTCACATCAAACGCTCCTCTGGCTGGTGCTGTGGTCCTGACATTTCAGCTCTCCGCATCTACAGAGCTCTGAACCTACAGAACTCCTGCCCTGGCCTATGCCTCTAGAGGTGCGTACATACGGTACGTTTTTTCAACCAATATTGTTCATTTTGGTCCTTCTGAATGATATTGGTCAAAACATTGTTCAGGGCATCATTAATGACCCCCTCCCTAGTCAGATGCTGCTGTGTGTATGCACTTGCCAATGCCTGTCCCCCAACCAGGTCCCCAATGCCGCCAATATCGTCAGTGGGGGGAGGGGGGATTGGCTAGTGTGTATGGGGCATTACTCTACCAAACGGGTCCACTTAAGGGCCTCCGTTTAGCAATATGCAGAAGCAGAGGAGGTCATTAATGAGGAGTTGCCATAAAAATCCTTTAATCTGGGACACCAATGATTCATACATTTTCAGTGGCTGGCTGAAGTCATGCCTACATTTCACCCTTCAGCCACAGAACCCGTGTAAATCATGCGTGTGCCGCATTAAAAGGGATATTGTGGCGATACTATAAAGAAACCAGCTTGGGCACTTGATTCCTGTTCTTTGGTTCCTGTTCCATGTTGACCTTTTGGGGTACTTATGAGTTATCTGGGCGCCCGATTTTTTGATTGTATGCCTTAAGTTAAGGCATACAATCAGATGCGATGCGATATCGCATCGCATCGCATCGCATGCGACCATCGGATGCGATGACCCGATTTTTCCATAGGAATCAATGTTAAAATGGACAGAGTCCATTTTAACATGGAATTCAATGGGAAAAAGGGGTCCTCTTCATACCCCTACTATCCAAGTGGGCATGGAGTTGGATATAAACCTGTGGCGAGCGTAGCGAGCCACCGAGCCCGAAGCGTGGCGAGCGAAGCGAGCCCCGCGAGGGGACGGTATTCTATGTCCCCTCGCGGGGCTCGCTACGCTCGCCACGCTTCGGGCTTGGTGGCTCGCTACGCTCGCCACAGGTTTATATCCAACTCCATGCCCACTTGGATAGTAGGGGTATGAAAAGGACCCCTTTTTCCCATTGAATTCCATGTTAAAATGGACTCTGTCCATTTTAACATTGATTCCTATGGAAAAATCGGGTCATCGCATCGCATCGCATCCGATGGTCGCATGCGATGCGATGCGATGTGCCCGATCCGACCCGATTTAGAAATCGGGCGCCCGGATAACTCATAAGTACCCCTTTTGGCCCTATCCACCGTTTGGGGTAGATCTACTGACTGTCATCTATCAATCGGAACCAGCTTGCATCCAGGCATTGCAGACTGATTGGGTCCCGGTTGCAGCTCAACATTTCCAGATCCCTCTGTGATGAAAACGAGGGATTAGGGCCACAAGGCCACGGGTGTGGATACAAGTAGGGACGCCACTGGTGAAGTCTGCATAGCGGCAGACCAGTAAGATGACTTGCGATAATCAATGTGGGAGATAATGAGTGGGTTCAGGGAAGGGATTTATCTGGCTGAGGAAGAAGATACCAATTTCCTGTAAAATCTTCCGGATCTTGTTCTTCAAGTAGAAACGTAACATCCTTTGTGTAGATTGTAGTAGGGGGGTTGAGAAGAGATTTAACAGAGATTAGAGACTGGAAATGTTTGTTTGGCAGTGTTGGAGGCTCACGATTTTTGGGGTCAACTCCTGCAACCTTTGAAGAGTAGGTGGCTCTCCTGGTTGAAAGTTACTTACCAGTTATTGCAAGAGCTGTATGAAGAGGCAGAGCTATATGACCTCTCAATACAGACCTGCAAATCGTGTGTTTTTCTCTATGTTGCGGGTGGAGCCTAACGACGAGACCATTTGGTCCCACACCCTGATGTTCCCTGTTGTGTCTATTACCAGTAATTTTCTTGCTCCAAGGTGTATCGGGAAAGGGGGTCCCTAGCTAGGACACTGGTTGAAGCTGTGTTTAAAAATCCAGGTTGGACCCCAGATCAAGAAACAGGCGACATCTGATCAAAAAATTGCATTTGCCCAGATAGTTACAATTCCATATTTTGCAAAGCACAAATTGCTTTGAGCGGAAGTCTTCAGAGTATATGGGAAAACATTCTCATGATAAGGGCATAAAGTGGTCATGCAGAGGTGGGGGAACTCATTTCCCTATGCCACCTAATTACACCCCCATCCCTCCATTAGGCAAAGACAGGGCCAGTGGTAGGGTATTTGGCATCCCCCTGCAAACTACAATGCTTTTCTGTGAGAATTACTGTGCAGGGCCAATGTGGAGGTTAAAATGTTCCACCTCACCATCAGAGGTGGTGGCACTCCGTTTCACTCCGTTCCTCATCACTTTAACCCCTGCTCATGATGACATTATCTCAGATATTGGCCCTTATTCTGGTTCAGTCGCAGAGGCAAATTCCTTCTCAAATGGACAAAACCATGTGCACTGCAGGTGGGGTAGATGTTACTTGTGCAGAGAGAGTTACATTTGGGAGGGGTTTTACTTCAAATTGAGATTTATATTGCAGTGTGAAAATAAAGCAGTCAGTATTTTCCCTGCACAGAAACAAAATAACTCCCCCAAATCTAATTCTCCCTGCACATGTTACATCTGCCCCCCTGCAGTGCACGTGGTTTTGTCCATTTGAGAAGGAATTTGCCTTTGTGAGTGAACCAGAATAAGGGCCATTGTCCGTTCTGATGACATCTGTACTAGACGTCTTAAATATTTGTGAATGTTACCTAAATCCGCTGTCTACTTCTATTTTAAGAAAAGCGGATCTTTCATTGAAGATGTATTTTCCCATCAGCCCCTGATACGTGCGACACTTCCAGTCTCTCTCACGTGTCCTTTCATACAGGTCTGCAATCAGTGTCTCGGAGGATATGCCCTAATCTGCACTTATCACCCAGTGGAATTACTTGCCCTCAGCAGACAACATGACTACCTCACTGGTAATCACACAAAGCAGACCCCATGCGGTTATCACCTTACTCTAGCACCAGATATCCGGACATGTGTAAAACAAACCCAGCCTGCTGCTTCACATTGTGTCACTTCCCTCACTGGATGTTTTCATCCTAAACTGTCATTTCTCTTTGTTTAATCAATATCCCCGGCCAAATGTTTGCAGAAGTGCCAACAATTTCCATCAGGAGCCTCCAGGGGGGGGGGGGGGGCTGCAGCATGGTTCAAAATTCAAATAGGGGAGCCACACCCACTACTACAAACTGCCAATCCAATCTGACTCACTGGCAGGGGGTGTCGCTCTCCTATTTGAATTTTGAACTGTGCTGCAGCTCCCACCCCTGGAGCCGCCACTGCACAGCCCTGATGTGCTCGGAACGCACTAGGCATATTTTCAGTATAGGACGACAGTGTCTAGACAGTCAATAGGTTGACACGCACAAGGCCGCCATTGTCAATGGTCGAAACATGAAAAGGTCAATATGAGATTCTAAGATTTTTTGGGACTTTTTCATACTTTAACCACCGCAGCGGGCTGTCCCGTAAAATTTCCGGGCATACCACTATGTAGGTGCGCGCCAGTGGTGTCTCCACCACTGGCGCACTACCTTAGGGGTCCCCTCCTCAGTCACTCCCCCACCCCTCTTGTCCCCCCCCCCGGTCCCTCTGCTCCGGCGATCGTACGCCGGAGCTTCCCCGCCGCCAGCCACCAATCATCTGACCTGTAGTGACGTAGGCGGCAGGCTCGGGATGTTCAGGGCGGCTCGCGGGGACTCGGGAGAGTTCAGTCACCTGAGTCCTTCCAAGCCGCTGCGAACATCCCCCAGCCTGCCGACGCCGACGTCACTGCTGAAAGTGTCAGGCGGCCGGCAAACTCAGCGGGGACAGCGGCGGCAGGGAAGCTCCAGGTTACTAACGCGAAGCAGAGGTGAGGGAGGGGAGGCTTACAACTTCATGTGGTGGGTTTCTTGGGGCAGGACAAACCTGCCCTGGTAGGTTTGTCCTGCCCCAGCAAAACCCACCACTCAAGGGGTTAACATCCACAAGTTAATGTGTCGACACAGACATAAAACCTTTTGCATGCCGACCTTTTGCGTGTAAACTTTTTGCAATTTGATGTCAACCTTTTGATGTCAAATCACTGACTGTCTATCTGTCTGACACTGTAGAACTCATAATCCGGAACCAAATTTTCATGGAGTCGTGTTAACTCCAGGATCACAGCAGGACAGGGTGGAGGGGGTAAAGAGGGCAGCTTGAGCTTGTCACTAATGTGGGTGGGCCCAGGCTGTCAACATCACTAATGTAGACGGGCCCAGGCCACCATCGTCATTGTTGGGTGTGTGTCTGCCACCTACGGAGGGGCTGGACTTACCCCCCAAGCTTCCTGGTCAACTTGAATAGATCCCGGCTGTTTTAGCTGGGCGCCAATAAACGGCCAAGCAAGTTTTGCCCTTTAAAAAACGAGCAGTGGGCGGCGCCATGCTAGAACAGCCTACAGTCATAGGTGTGCGCAGCACATTTTATTAGGGGGTGCACCATCAAAGGGGTGTGTCTAGAACCACCTATTGGTGTATCTAACACCGCCCATTGGGTATGTCTTACACACCATAATCTCCTACCTATTTCCGTGTTAATCTTCTAATTACTCTGTGTAACAGTACATGCAAATAAAGTCACAAACATATATGGATGAGCAGGTATGTAGTGATATGATAATGGTCTAGTACAAGTAACAATGCAAGATACACATAATTGATTCATTCTTTTAATGAAATACAGTTCTAAAAAGAAAAAGTCTTTTGTAAAAGGTATTGCTGGTATTACTAGCAGCAGGGAGGTGTTCATAAGGGTGTGCAAAGCATTAGGGGGTGCCTGTGCACCCCTAACACTCAATGTGCGCACACCTATGCCTACAGTGAACACTAATGGAGTATCCACCAAGTAGAGCTACAAATTCCCTGAACTAGATTACAACGGGTCAGAGAAATGCACTGAATTGACCTAAATATCACTATAATTTGTGCGTGTAAGTGCCACCGCTTGTACTACCCTACAGAAAGGAAGTAATAATGATGACTAAAAAGAAGCAGGTCTGCGGCTAGGAGAAATGACATCTAGAGACTATAAACCTCTAGTTCAGTGATTTTCAACCTTTTTACCTTGCGGCACAACAAATACATTTTTAAAATTGCCAAGGCACACCATGAGATCCCCACAGGGCAAAACACATTGGCCCACACAGGAAAAAAAACAAACCTTTTGGCCCCCATATAAAAAACAATCACACTAGTCCCCACAGGTAACAAAAATAAAATACATGAAAATAAGAGACCAGTAAATAACAGTTGAACTGGTGGTGGCTGTGAACTGGTTTGGGCATCTATAGATCTGGGGGCACACTTGAGAACAGCTCAAGGCACACTAGTGTGCCACGGCACAGTGGTTGAAAATCACTGCTCTAGTTCCTTCTAACCTTGGACAAGTCATTTCATCGTAGAGATGTTCTAAGCTAAACTGGACAATTCTGTGCAAGCTCACAATTCCAAATCATTTACTTCTGTCCCCCTGCAGAAACATTTGCCTAATTTTGCACGGGACCCTTGGGATTGCATGACTGTTGTTTGGTGCCAACATACCATAAAGACAGATATATTTGCCAGTAACAAGAAAACCCTGCTGCAGAACATACAGAAACCTAAGTTCCTGGGTGTGCTTAGACTGAAATCTAAATTGTAAAATAACATCTGCCGGCTACATGCAAAAGCAGACAGTATTTACCCTGCAGAGAAAAAATATAAATGCATCTGCAGACACCGAATTATTTGCTTGACAGAATCTGTCCCCATCTGCAATAAAAACCACAGAGATATTGCTATAGCCTAATTAATACATTAAAAAACAATACAAGCTACCCTTGAGCGTGCATTTACTACTGGTTGCTTATTCCTCCAGTTTTACATTGTATTCAGAGTACACGTATTTATAGCACTAAACTTCTCAGGATACAGGAAGAGAAAACAAAGGAACAGGAGCAGGACAAACACAGTCTTATTATCCCGGTGGATTAAACACCAACAATACATCTGTGACATGGCAGGCGGTTCAGACACTCAACGGGGGAATACCAGTCCTGTATAAGGGAATACGTCTGTTCACACAAACAAGGGAAAATAAATCCATTGCTATGACTGGCGTCATAGGCTGAAGCTACAGTATCTCTTCCGCCTTACCATGCTGCCAGCATTAAGAACCCTTAATGTACAGGGAAAAGAGTTTTCCCAAGGGAAATAAAATCGTTTAATTCTACGGATAAACTGGAGCCCAGGGGGAAAGTTCTGGTAACTCACCGAAAGTTTGAATGCACATCTGTATGAGTTCGTCCAACGTGGCTCCTTTGATGAGCTGTCCCAGAGGCATCATCATCCGTATGGGAGTAACCTGGGGGAGTTTGGGGTGTGAGGTGCAGTGGATGATTTGCTTTAACTCCAAGGCGAGTCTGGGGAGAGTGGTACAGCCATGAGCAGGTCTGCTGGGGAGGAAAGGAAGAGCAGGGTGAGATCACAGTGACAGAGGCAGGCATATTATTGGGCACAGCATAGAGATGACGGGATGTACACAGTGCAGGAATAGAGATGTTGCAGCACCTCCCTCTTCCTATCCTTGCTCCTCCTCCCAGGGCAAACACAACGCAGCACTGGCACTCATAGGAGAACAACTATAGGAATAACAGATTCCATAGAGTTGTAACCAGTTCTCTACTGTTCCACATGCGATTGCATAGTTGCCATGTGGTATGGGTCATACGGCCGACTGTATGAAGATCGACGCGGCGTATGACGACACCTGAAATATGCTGACGTGGCTAAGTTCAACATGGTTGGAAGGTCAACAATCAAAAAGTTGACATGAGGGTTTTTAAAAAAAAAAAAAAAATTGACCCGAATTTCACCGTAATGTGTCATGGCCACCGTATCAATGTACCGCGTCCCTCGCTGCACTATTTTATTCTCCCACAATGCTCTAGTGCAGTGATGGCTAACCTTGGCACTCCAAATGTTGTTGAACTACACATCCCAGCATGCCCTGCTACAGTTTTGCTATTTGGCCATGCTAAAACTGATGCAGGGCATGCTGGGATGTGTAGTTCAACAACAGCTGGAGTGCCAAGGTTAGCCATCCCTGCCCTAGTGGATGGTAGGGTATGAAATACCGCCTGTCGGCACATGTCGGCTCAAAAAAAAAATCATGAAAAACTCATGCCAACTTTTTGACTGTCGACCTAATAATTGTCGACCTTAGTCATGTCGACCTATTCCATGTGTCTATCTAAGGTCCATGTTGACCTTCATAGTGTCAATTAGCGACTGTATTTCCCTGCCATGTTACTCGTTAGGAAACCTGATTCTCCAAAAGAAGAGGTGCACAGATTTCTGACACTGCCCCCCCCCCCCCTTTTTCCCAGCTGTGAATCGCCAAACATCCCAAATGACATGAACACTCAGTGCCATGTAATCGGTACATTTCTCAGGAAGACAGTTTATCCACACTGCAATACAGTCCGAGGAAATAGCACGTGGACTTCATGTCAAACATCGGTCTGCCGTTTATCAGCGCCATCCCTAGTATCATCAGGGACATGCCTGGAACCTTCTGATAATCAAAGTCTTTGTTCCTGTTACAATACTGTCCTTATTGCATTCCGGGCTTTACGGATGTCACCTGTGTGACACTGGGAACAGACGCTGAAGCGTGTCATTTACTAGCAGCAGGAAATTCCAGACATCCTCCTATAAAACGCCACTAATTACAGTCCCCAATAATACATGCCATTTACACATTACAGTTTAATTATAGTTTGTTTAAAGCACAAGGGGAAATAAATGTGATGTTAGTACATTTTCCCATCTATCGATCTGTCTGTGGGCCAGAGATGATCGCAAAAGCAAAATCTTTCTCAAATGGGCAAAACCATGCTGCACTGCAGGTGGGGCAGATGTAACATGTGCAGAGAGAGTTAGATTTGGGTGGGGTGTGTTCAAACTGAAATCTAAACTGCAGTGTAGAGGCCCCCATACACTATGCGATTTTGGTCCGATTTCATCCGATTTCGGCACTTTGTGCCGATAATCGGATGAAATCGGCCCAAAATCGTATGTGTGTGATATCTGATCCAATCCGATGCGCGGTCCCATGCGCATCGGACCGGATCAGGGAGGTCGGACGGTCAGCACATACGATCACGTCCGACCTCCCTGTATGCATATGCCTGCCACCTGACAGGCATATGCATGCAGACACTGGGCGGGCAGCGGCGGCGGCCAGCGGTGGTGGGGGCGGGCGGCGGGTGTGGTGAGCGCTGCTGACCTGGCCGGGCAGTGTACTTACTTACACATAGCAGCAGCGGGGACGGGCAGCGTAGTGGCGGCTATTATATTTTTAAAATACTTGTCAAATGACCGGCCGCTCTCTGATTGGCTGAGAGCTCTCCGGCCAATCAGAGAGCGGCCGGTCATTTGACAAGTATTTTAAAAATCTAATAGCCGCCACTACGCTGCCCGTCCCCGCTGCTGCTATGTGTACACTGCCCGGCCAGGTCAGCAGCGATCACCGCACCCGCCGCCCGCCCCCACCACCGCTGGCCGCCCACCACCGCTGGCCGCCCGCCCCCACCACCGCTGGCCGCCCGCCCCCACCACCGCAGCCGCCGCTGCCCGCCCCCGCCGCCGCTGCCCGCCCCCACTACTGCCGCTGCCCGCCCCCACTACTCCTCACCGCCCTGCAGCTCCCCGGGTTTTTTTTAACATGGGATAAATCGGATGCGATTTATCCCATGTAAAAAATGGCACATCAAGTGCCAAATTGTATGTGAGCCTCCCGGGGAGCTGCCAGGCGGCTCGCAGGTAAATTGGGTCCGACTTGTCCCTAGGACAAGTCGGCCTAATGTATGGGGGCCTTAAGAATAAAGCAGCTAGAATTTACCCTGCACAGAAACAAAATAATTTGCCCAAATCTCAATGCCTGTACACACTGGGTGATAAAATGAGCAATATTGCACATTTTGACCCTTCTGAAGGATAGGGCTCATTATATCGCCCAGTGTGTATGCTACACCCGACGGCGATGCGCGCTTCTGCGGGTCATTAACGTACTTGAGGACTAAACACTCGACCGCAACCTAACCCTAAGCTTCCCCCTAGGAATCCCAACGGCAGATTTGTCAGCCAGATTTCTGACCGCCAGTAACATATCTGTTAAGGTTCATGGAGTACTGGAATGCGGGTATAGCATCACTGGTATATTTTGGAGAACTGATATAGGCTATGACAGAATCAAGGTTAGACTTGTTTGCGTTAATTCTGATTTTCTTTATTTTTTTATTAGGTAAACATTAAGTATTATTAATAAAAATACACCCTGCCATTCTGGTGGATAGTATACAGTACATAACCTATATTAATTGCTTGTATACAATTAAGAAAAGTGTTGGAATTAAACAATAACAGGCACCAATGCAGAAGTTATAAATCTTTCCAAAAAAACAAAATCAATAGTAGTTGGAGAAGGGAAATAGACCGGTAATACTGCTTTCACATTGCAGACATGGGTAATGACACGGTATTCTTAAATGAGACTTTAAAACAGGTCTGAGCATTGAGACCTTTCACATTGCAGGTGAAAACCGTTTTAAAAATCATTTAATACCATTCAAAATTCAACCCGTTTAACCCCCAAGGGACACGTTTCAAGCCATTGAAATAGAGCCATTCACACTGCCTAAAAAACGGCTTTAAAACGTGTAGGACTCTGCTTTTTAACCGTGTTGAAATACCGGTTATCTTTAACCGGTAAATCAACTTTGGCACTTTCACATTGCAGCCTTAAACGTTTTAAAATGGGGAAAAAAACGGCAATATACCGTTTTAAAAGTGCAATGTGAAAGGGGTATTATATGAGTGCAAAAACAAAACTAATTTTGTGACTGCACGGATACTGATCTTGTTAATAAATGGGTAACCTCTACCGAGACCAAATAATCCATGCACAGGAAATAATTCTAGTTAAACATACACAATACGGTGAGCATTCTACAGCACAATATACCCAATAAAGAGTGTTCTAGTGAAAAATATACAATACAGATATCATCTTAGCGATCAGCATACAATACAGTGACTTTCATCAATACAGCGCTTTCTATTGACCAATATACAATAAAGAAAGCCTCCCAGTGACCACTATGCATTGCAGATCTAAAATCTATTTTGCATTAAATTTAGTAATCTCACCATTAGCGTGGAACCTATTACACCCATCCCGAATCTCTGAGGGCTTTGTTATGCAGACCTCAATATCTCTGGAGGCGATACGATGCAGATCCCCAAAAAAAACGGTGGTGGCTATGCAATAAAAACTCTCAAATAGCTGTCAGCTGTGCTATTCACCAAACAAGAGGGCTCGGAGCCCTCTAGTGGTTAGGACTTTTTCAAGGCATCGGAGTAAATTTAGCAGTAGGGCAGTATACCATGGCTGCAGTGAATATGGTGGTGGATGGAGAGAATGGCCCCTGGGTGACCGGTTCTCTTTCATGTCAATGACCAGTGGAAGTGCACCACTTGCCCTGCCAAAAGTCTTGGTCCATAATGGTAGCACGTTAAAGGGTAGAACTACAGAGAGTATAACTGTCTATGGGCCTGGAAGGTCGGGGGTGGCTGACAATGGGGGGTAGATCACCCTCCTGAAGACACAAAAGAAAAGAGCTGAGGCATGATATGAGCAGGTATTCACTGCAACATGGATACATAGAACATAGGAGACCCTTTTTTAAGAGCAATTTAAGAGATAAGGTTCCAAGTAATTCCTCCTATCCTCCATTATGGAATTCACCCAAATCTCCAGGACTAGGGGGAAATGTATCCAACTGACACCTGTAACTAGAGAACCATCCTCGGAGAAGGTAGTGAGTTATTCTGGCAATTAGTAAACCACTGGAGTATGTTTAAATAGGGTGCTAACAGCAGTCATTGGTGGAAAGAGTCATGTGAGTGAGATCCTGGTCCCAATTGGCCTACAGTGTTCAACTGACCAGAATCCAATATGGCTGTGCTCATGCGGCCAGTCTGTTTACAACAGTGACGCAGGATTGCCACAAGGAGCCAGTAGGGGTACAGACGTCTGTGAGGTGACATCACCCTGTTGGTCACCGCTGGCCAGGCAGATAGACAAACCTCTTGTGGCAGGCACATTAGTCACACGTAAACACTTCTATTATTTGCTGGGTGTGGTAAAGATCACAGACAATGTCTACCTAGACAATCAATAGGTCCACAGAAAAAAATGGACATTGACATAAAGGTTGACATGATTTTTTCATTTTGAGTGGGGGGGGGGGGGGGGGGTCTCACTATTGACATCTGAGCATATGGAACCCCAAGTAGTGTAGCAGAACACTGTGACATTCCCGTCCGCAGTTCACGTGGATGGTAATGCATGAAAAAGTGCCCAAATGTATTTATTTTTTAATTGTGAATAACTCATGTTGATTTTTTACTTTTATTGACCTTTTGTCAATGTCAAACTATTTCCGGTCGAACTGCCGGTGTCCACGAATTGACTGTCCAGCTAGATATTGTCTGGGAGTCATCCGGATCCCTTTTAATATGATATGAACCCCCCCACACACTTTTTCAGAGTAAGTGTTTGATAGTACCATTACTTGCCTTTAAGAAAATAACAAGAAGAGAAGTAAATTTAATTATTATTATTATTATTATTAGCAAGCTTATTGTTCCACTCCTCTTTGGAATGTAAGCTCTCGCGAGCAGGGCCCTCCTCCCTCATGTGCTTTTCCCTCTTACTTGAACCATCTTTGATGGCACCAAATCCTACAGTTTTCTGCGACTCTGATACTTGTCTCCGTGCTGTCAGCTGAGGCAGCTATGTGTATGTACCCTGTACATGTCCTTTGTGGTCTTCTACTGTAATGCTGGGTATACGCCAGGCCAGTGGTATCCAAACTTTTTGGAATCACGGACCCCTAGGGCATCAAAATGTTTTAATGGCGCCCCTAGGTCAAAAGTTTTCTTATTGAGTAATTCAGACAAAAATATTAAACAAAGTAAATTATGTTTATATGTCATCCTTATGGCCATTTATATGGTGAGGGACAGGAATTGCTTCTGATTGACTACATACTGTATGTTATGATTGGCAAACACAAGCACTGGTTTTGCCTGTTACATTGACCATCAATAATTTGAATTGGTTCCAACCTAAGGCACCCCTGCAAGTTTGGGAGCCACTGCAGTAGGCGATTCGCTCCACGAGCTATTCCATGGACCCCAGGCAAATGATATACAGTAGTGCATACACACTGAACAATATAGTTCGGTGCCGTCACACAGCACCCACTCAGACAATGCAATCATTGATGATATAGAGCAGGCATGTCCAAACTGTGGCCCTCCAGCTGTTGTGAAACTACACATCCCAGCATGCCTTGCCATAGTTTTAGCATTCCCTAACCGCAAAACTGTGGCAAGGCATGATGGGACTTGTAGTTTCACAGCAGCTGGAGGGCCATAGTTTGGACATGCCTGATATAGAGGGTATTCAATTAGTTCTATTTGCATTTTTCATCCCATTCCTTCTTTTTTGGGGGGGGGGGAGGGGTCCCATCCCGGGTCCCACCCCTTATTACCCTTTAAGCGTCATCTTTCTCACTAGGGAAGTATTCCGCTGCCTACTGTATGTAAGATATGACATATGTAAGAGGAAGTTTCACTTTGAAATAAAGAAGACACAATTCCACAAAAATAAATATAACAAGAAAGGGAAATGTTTTCCCGCCTAAACACTGTCCTTCTATTTAACATTGCAATACAATTTCCAGTGTAAGTTATTCTGTAATGGTGGGCTCATAGTCATCAATTACTTGGGCCTATTTACCAAGACTCAGTGATAAGAACGTAATCCTACTACCAGTTCCGCATGTCATAAAAAATATATGTTGCACCATCTCCTTTTTAAAGTATGGAGGGGGGAGCTAAACGATGCCGCCTGGCATTGGCAGCGGTAAGGCCATTCATGGCACTTCACACGCCCTGGCGCCTTGTGCGCATGTCTGACGTGTCTCTGCCTGGGCATTCTGTTGCACGTTCATAAAAAACAACAACATACAAATAAAAGAAGAATCGTACTTTAAAGTCTGTGATAAATAGGCTTCCCCGTGCTTTGCATGTCAGGTCTTGCAGCATTACATTATGATGTGACTAAAAAGGTTTTAATTATGTTGCATCTGTCAGGGTATTTCCGTAGAGCACCACACCTCTGTCTGCAGCATCCAGTAAGTAGTGAGGTATCACTTCCTTGTCGGCGGGCTGGAGAGTTAGTCATGAGCAGAAAGTTAGATTAAAGAATACAACAGCAACTCCATAAAACAGAAGGAGTATTGTTCCCCAGCATCTTATAGACCAAGCGCGGCCGATATTACCTCATTGAGAACACCAACGTCACTGTGAACCTTGGTAAATAAAGAGCTAAGAAATATTGTGCGAAATATGACCTGCATTGCTCACTCGTTACATATTAGCAGGACATTTCCCAAAAACAGCTGTTTTCAGGGGGTACTTGCAAATCGCTACTATCCCTCAGATGTACTATAGAAGAGGGATTGTAAGCAGATATATTCCATATGTGCAATGGTGCCTTCATTTTCACTCCCAAGAAACGGAACGGTCGCTACCCCCAAACGCCGGCTTCACGTCAATCAACTTGTATACGGCCAGCGATAAAAAGTAGCAGGATTTCATTGCAGAATGGTCTCGTACTTGTGTACTATTACTCGCCAAGATATCACTTGGCGAGTGATAAACAACCAGCCAATCAGATGCTGTCTGACATGCACGCTAGTGCGGGGATTTGGGCCGCAGGCGTTTGGCATTTACCTGCTCGCGAGGCAGCGAATATAAGCTACATTTGAATTAGGCCCTTAACCCTTTGCAGTCCCAATTTTTTTTTTTTTTGCAATTCAAACAGTCTGGTTTAAATGTTTCAACGAATTGTAATTTTTTTATTATTATTATTCAAAAATGGTCTACAATGTATGTTGAACGATGTTAAGCCCTGTACACATGCATCAATTTTTCCCGATTTTTCGATTCGATTTTGCTTATAGAAGCAAAAACAATTTGAATCCTAAACGAAATCGAATGGTTTTTGTGTCACTTTCGATCTGCATTCGATGCGATGCACGCTCCCGTTTTCACAAAATCGAACAGAAAAATCTACTGTGCAGCCAAGGAAATATCGAATTCGGTCTAGTAAATCAAATGTGTACAATGTACCATGAATGTATATCAAATTCGATATCTAATGCAAAAGTACAGATCTAATGCCAGATCTAATAGAAAATCGAATCAAAAGCAAATCGATGTGTGTGTGTACGGGCCTTTAATGTTCTCACCAGTGGATCTGCTACTAGTGCTAGGGCTGTTGAGCCTGACTAAACATTGGACCTAAAAGGGTTCATTTGGAACCGTCAGCTTCCAAAAGTTGCCGCTTCAGAAACATACATACGGATTAAATATTTGGTTACTGCTACTGCCGTGTGTGATTCAAAAACTATGTTTGCATCATGTTTTTTGTGCCAACACTTTTGCCATCTATGCTTTTGTTTCGTTTTTATAAATGCAAAAAAAAAGATAAATAAATCCCACATCTGTGCTATAATGTGAACGACAACATAAAACAAGCACACATAACGTACATATAACGTAACACACATGAAAAGAAATAAACCAAAACAGAAGTTAGACAAACACAAGATACATAATTGTCCAAAAGCAACACAAAACGTAAACGATGCAAGTGGTATTGACAGAGTAAAAAAAACCTGCCAACATGCCAAAAACAAAATCTTATGTAAAACAACCTTTAAAAAAGTTTTAAACATGTTTTGCAAGATATAAACGAGTCAATAATGGTAAAAACCTGAACGATGTAATTGCATTTATGCAACATAATATTGCACACACAGCGGGGACGCAGATAAATCACACTGATATGTCGCTTTTGGAAACAAGCCCCAGATGGCACCAATCAACACCTCGTGTATTGTATAATACAATCACATGTTACCTGGTTTCCAACACAACCTGATCTTCATAACGCAAAACCCAATATACTGCTGTATACATAAGGGCACATATAGGGAGAGGCTGGCGCACATTATGTAAGCTCTAGTGCTGACAGACTAATCACAAACTCAGACCTTAATTTAATTAATAATAAGCATGCCCAGGCTTGGTTACATTTCCCAGCGCACTCTGGCATGCCATGATTATCTGTGTAACCAATTACTGGTCACGCTCCCTGTGACATTACTAGCATGTATGGAAATTATATACCACCCACTCCTCCCCCTAATAGATTGCAAGCTCTCTGACCAGCAGGACCTCTTCCCTGAAGGAAACCATCCTTTCCCCACTTCCTCCTCCAAGCTTAGTGTAACCCTGCAGCTGTCTGCAACACCCGTCAGCTGGGGTGCAAACTTCAGCCAACACTCATTTTGTATACTGTATTTTGTATTTGCATAATTATATAGTTTGCTTGTGTAGTAATGTTATGCACTTTATACCTTGTGTTTGTGTGCATTAATTCTAGAACGATGCATCTTTCAAAACCTCTGCAGTTCCTCTTCCCTGCCTGGGGTGTTGCTCTCTCTTCTAGCACACGTGCGGTCTGCATATCAGTACTGATATACAGACCACACTGTGCTTGAAGAACCACAGCCTGAACCTGGGGTAGGCTGGGAAGAGGAAATGCTCGGGCTTTGAAAGATACAGGGTGGAAGTTCACACTGTGATATTATTTTATGGTGTATCATATCCCATGTAATGCACTGGCATCATACCAGCACAGGTACCCCCTAACCATCTGACCCATTTACTGCATTCCTGCTATATACCCAGCTCAGGGTCTCATCCCCAGTTCTGCCTCATATCTGCCTAAATCCACCAATGACATCACATAAACACAGATGTGTGCACCGCACTAAAAATAAACGTGCACTTTTATATATAAACAAAACCACAATCCTTTCATTAAACTGGTACTAGTGGACAAGTGTGTTTAGAGCACACCACTAGTGCACACATCCTCACTGCCACTTCAACTGGTGATCTGCAGATAGTGAAATATATCATTACTTTACTGTTGTTAGCAAACATCTAAATCTGCCGTTACTTATAGCAACATCCTCATTGTGATCCCAATTCTATTTGCTATTCCCAAAATATATTCCTATTAACAAACATGTTTGAGAATCAGAACAAAAACATTTCTTCCTCTGTAACAACTATTGCACAACCGTAAGAAGTGGCTGTAGTACAACTCTGCATGGTGTGACCCTGTATTGCCTGGTGCAATGCCAGTGTGTGACCATGTGTGACCTGGTGCAGTGTGTGACTGTGTTGCCTGGTGCAATGCCAGTGTGTGACCATGTGTGACCTGGTGCAGTGTGAAAACCTGGTTTGCCTGGTGCAATGCCAGTGTGTGACCCTTTGTTGCCTGGTGCAATGCCAGTGTGTGACGCTGTGTTGCCTGGTGCAATGCCAGTGTGTGACCCTTTGTTGCCTGGTGCAATGCCAGTGTGTGGACCTATGTTGCCTGGTGCAATGCCAGTGTGTAACCCTTTGTTGCCTGTTGCAATGCCAGTGTTCGGACCTATGTTGCCTGGTGCAGTCCCAGTGTGTGTGGACTTGTGTTGCCCGATGCAATGCCAGTGTGGACCTATTTTACCTAGTGCAATGCCAGTGTGGAACTATGTTGCCTGGTGCAATGCCATTGTGGAACTATGTTATCTGGTGCAATGCCAGTGTGTATGGACCTATGTTATCCGGTGCAATGCCAGTGTGTGTGGAACTATGTTGCCTGGTGCAATGCCAGTGTGGAACTATGTTGCCTGGCGCAGTGCCAGTGTGGAACTATGTTACCTGGTGCAATGACAGTGTTGACCTATGTTGCCCGGTGTAATGCCAGTGTGGACCTATCTTACCCGGTGTAATGTCAGTGTGGCACTATGTTGCCTGGTGCAATGCCAGTGTGGAACTATGTTATCTGGTGCAATGCCAGTGTGCACCTATGTTGCCTGGTGCAATGACAGTGTGTAAGGACCTATGTTATCCGGTGCAATGCCAGTGTGTACCTATGTTGCCTGGTGCAATGCCAGTGTATACCTATGTGGCCTGGTGCAATGCCAGTGTGAGGACCTATGTTGCCTGGTGCTATGCCAGTATATAACTATTTTGCCTGTTGTAATGCCAGTGTGTGGACTTATGTTGCCCGGTGCTATGCCAGTGTATAACTATGTTGCCTGTTGCAATGCCAGTGTGTGACCCTTTGTTGCCTGGTGCAATGCCAGCGTGTGGACCTATGTTGCCTGGTGCAATGCCAGTGTGTGGAACTATGTTGCCTGGTGCAATGCCAGTGTGAGGACCTATGTTGTCTGGTGCAGCGTGTGTACAGCAAGAGCTATGGACAATTAGAGCCTGCACTTACTGGATGCCTTTCTTCTTGCCAATGGTGCCCATGATGGAGCCGCTGTCGGAGTGATCTGCTGTCCCTGCGCTCTGCCTGTATCCCATCCTGGAATGGAGCGCAGCCCGGAGCCGATCACTGGTCTCCTCCCAAACACCCCTCCCAGTGGCCGGCTCTGCCAGTCCTGGTGCCACCCGGCGCACACATGGTGGAGCGGCCGGGGCAGCGGGTGACACGCAGTTGGCACTGGATGCCCGCACTCCGCCGCTCGGTTATAGCCCTCCTAGTACAGCGCAGACTGAGCAGCGCACCTACATGTGTACCACACACACTGCCTGCTACTGTCCCAGCAGCCGCGTCCTCCCTGCCCTGCCTGCTGCCTGCCGCACACTCCTCCCACACACACACACATCTACACATTCCACACACACACATCTACACACAGTGCATCTATATCACACACATCTACACACACACATACATCTACACACACAGTGCATCTATAACAAACACACACATACACCTATGTACAAACACACAGTGCATTTATATCACACACACATATACACATCTACACACACACAGTGCATTTATAATAAACACACACATACACCTATACAAACAAACACACATAGTGCATTTATATCATACACATATACCCACACAGTGCATCTATATCACACATACAGTGCATCTATAACACACGCGCACGCACACATATAGACACACACATACACCTATACACACAGTGCATCTATATCACACACACATACACCTATACACTCAGTGCATCTATATCACACACACAGTGCATCTATAACACACGCGCACGCACACATATAGACACACACATACACCTATACACACACAGTGCATCTATAACACACGCGCACGCACACATATAGACACACACATACACCTATACACACAGTGCATCTATATCACACACACATACACCTATACACTCAGTGCATCTATATCACACACACAGTGCATCTATAACACACGCGCACGCACACATATAGACACACACATACACCTATACACACACAGTGCATCTATTACACAGGCGCATACACACGCATACACCTATACACACACAGTGCATCTATAACACACACATACACATCTACACACACACAATGCATCTATAACACACGCACAGTGCATCTATATCACACACACAGTGCATCTATAACACACACACAGTGCATCTATAACACACGCGCACACACGCATACACCTATACACACACAGTGCATCTATAACACACGCATACACATCTACACCCACACAGTGCATCTATAACACACGCACACACATATATACACACAGACAGTGCATCTATATCACACACACACAGAGCATCCATATTACACACACATATGCACATACTCTTCTCACACTCATATGTACACACACAAATTCTCTCTCTAATAGTCAAAACCATGCTGCACTGCAGGTGGGGCAGATGTAACATGTGCAGAGAGAGTAAAGGCCCCCAAATTGGGCCTGATTTAATCCGATTCTGGGGGATCGTGACAAGAAATCGGGTGAAATAGGCCCAAACTGCGTAGTCAGTGTATGACATCCGATCTGATATGACGCGTGGTCCTGAGCGCATCGGATCAGCTCCTGAGGTCGGACGGTCTGAGATAATAAAGCAGCCAGTATTTACTCTGCACAGAAACAAAATAACACCCAAATATAACTCTCTCTGCACGTCTTAAATCTGTCCCACCTGCAGTGCACATGGTTTTGTCCAATGTGGCCAGATGTATCAAGCTTCAAAAAGTGATGAAATAGAGAGTGATAAGCAGCCAGCCAATCAGCTGCTACCTGCCAAGTTACAGGCTGGGTTTGAAAAATGAAAGGAAGGAGCTGATTGGCTGGTTGTCTATCACTCTGCACTTTATCACTTTTTGAAGCTTGATACATCTTGCCCAAGGGGCAACCAGCCAATCAGCTCCTTCCTCTCTTAGGAGAGATAATTTGAATTTGCAAGTGAACCAGAATCATGCCCAGAGTGCATCGATATTACACACACACACACCCCTCCCACACTCCCATATACACACACACAGTGCATCTATATTAATATATATAAGAAACTGTAAATAAATAATATTACACACACACACACACTCCTCCCACACTCACACAATTCATATGCAAACATATATACACACACTTACACAATGCATTTATATTACACACTCCTCCCACACAATGCATCTATATTACACACACTTACAGTGGTCCACGGCGACCGGTGTATGACATCACACGCAGACTCTGCAACCCAAAAGATGGCGTCCCCACGCCAGGCTATGCAGCTAGGGGTCTACCCTTAGAAGGTCATTCAGACCTGCTCGCTAGGTTGCGTATATCAGCAAGCAGGTTAACGCCGCTGACACATGCCCCTAACACATGCCCCTCGCCGGCTGGATCCCCTCACTACACTGGGAGCAGATGTCGGAAGTGCCCGCACAGAAGAAAAATCCTTCAGTGGTTGCTCACCATGGAATTACTTTTGTACCTGTGCACGCAGCAGATAGGACGCCCAGGACTCACTATTCTGCTGCACATTTCTCCGTTGTGAATGCAGCTTGGTTTAGCCTGTAATTGATTCCGAGCACTCCAGTTATGTGCCAGATCTTTGTGGTTCCCTCATACCCTAGTCAGGGCCGCCGAGAGAGGGGCACTAATTACCTGGGCTCTAGCTTGCTGGAGGGCCCGGCGGGGGCACTGGCCCGACCCCCCCCCCCCCCCCCCACACACACACACACACACACCTCCCAACTTCTTGGACTTGTGAAGCTCCATACCGAAAAGGGACGTGGTCCATGCAAATGAGGGTGTTACATATGCAAATGCCGCGTCACTGAAAAGACAAAGCGTCTATTCCTTCAGTCCCCAACTGCCCCCCGGGGCCGGCATACCTCTTGGTGGCCCTGATCCTAGTACTGATGCCAAGTACTGATTATATTGTGAAATAGGAGAAACCCTTCACGATTATGGGATCGAACACTCGGTCGTCGGAGTCTAGTTTGATGCCTAAAGATAGTCTATGGGGGCTAGGGCTACAGTGATGGCGGATAGATGCAAGTGAGAGATTGACAGAGACTAGGTCGACAGTCACCACAAGAGTTTCCAGGGTTTTTTTGGGGGGTGCAGCCCACCTTGGACATAGGCCAGTATTCAATGCTCCCGATTCACCATTTTTTTCGGCGAATCCGGCTGTTTTCACTCCTTTGTGTTGAATTTTTTTCACTGAAAATCTGATTCACCCCATCGGTTTATGGCCGATGTTGAATACTTTTGCCATCGATGTGGGAGGACCAGATGGTTTCCCTACATCGATGGCAAATTTTTATGGTGCCAGGACACAGAGCATGGCAGGGTTCAAAATCGCCATCAATGCCAATCATCGATGGCGTCTGCACCAATGCCCATCCCTACTCTGCAACAGGCAAAAATCTTTACTACCCACGCCCACACACCTCTATCACTGCCCTGCCTCCTGTTCTCCTGCCCCTTAACTTCCGCCAGTGGGGACCCACTCACCCTGTGTTGCCAGTGGGGACCCACTCACCCTGTGTTGCCTATCATGCTTTACCACCCAGCCTCCTGCTCTCATGCACCCTAACTCCCACCCAGTAGGAGGAGACACTGACTCAGGGCCACCATCCTGTACTCCTGTGCTGCCACGCTGGACCGTTACCCACTGGCAGAAGCTGCACAGTGTCCCCCACCCTCCTCTTTAGTCCCCCGTATGCCCACACACCCCTATCACTACCCAGCTTCCTGCTCTCCTGAACCGTAACTTCCACCACTGGGGAGTCGCTGACGCTGTGTTGCCCACATACCCCTATCTTGCCTCATAGCCCAGCCTCCTGCTCTCATGCACCCTAACTTCCACCCAGTAGGAGGAAATGTTGACTCAGGGCCACCGTCCTGTGCTGCCACGCAGGACCCTCACCCACTGGCAGAAGCCGCACGGTGTCCCCCACCCTCCTCTTTAGTCCCCCTTATATCCACACACCCCTATCACTACCCAGCTTCCTGCTCTCCTGAACCGTAACCTCCACCACTGGGGAGTGGTTGACGCTGTGTTGCCCACTTACCCCTATCATGCCTCATAGCCCAGCCTCCTGCTCTCATGCACCCTAACTCCCACCCAGTAGGAGGAGACACTGACTCAGGGCCACCATTCTGTACTCCTGTGCTGCCACGCTGGACCCTCACCCACTGGCAGAAGTTGCACAGTGTCCCCCACCCTCCTCTTTAGTCCCCCTTATATCCACACACCCCTATCACTACCCAGCTTCCTGCTCTCATGCACCCTAACTCCCACCCAGTAGGAGGAGACACAGACTCAGGGCCACCTCCGGAACCCTGCGAATGTACATGGAGCACATGGAGAAAAAAAATCATTGAATACTCCCCATAGAGTTAGATACTTATAGTGGACATAGAGTTAGATACTTAAGGGTCGATCCTATTAACCCCGAAGGCCCTTCGCAGGGCCGAATTTACTGAAACTTGTGGTACTTGTGGAGTATCACGGCTCCCACGACCTTCATCGTATGCTAATTGTATGCTAAAAATCGCATCGCATGCGATCAAATCGCATGCGATGCGATGCGATCGCACCCGATTTTGCACTGAAATGCATCAGAATGCATTGAAACAGTGGCGGAACTACCGTGGGTGCAGGGGGTGCAGCTGCTATGGGGCCCGGCGGCTGGGGGGGCCCGCTGGACAGCAAGCACTCCCCTGCACCGTGCTTAGAGATCTAATAATTTTTTGAAGGGAGCCGCTGCTGCCGCAGCCGCCTGTGTGAGGCTGAACTGTAAGTAAGGAGCCGGGCGGGGGCGGGGCACGAGTCCGGAAGAGACTGTTAACGCCGGCCTAGGGAGGAAAACCTGGTCCCTGACAGTAAAGTATCGTGGTCACTGGCTGTGTCCAGAGACGCACAGCCGGTCACCGCGTCCACCACCTCCCCCAACCTTCTGCCGGCTGCCGCCGATACGCTCCCCACCTCCTACATCCACTGCGGTCCCCAGCAAACACCCCCCTCCCCCGGCGAAACACCCCCCCATCAAACACCCCCCCGGCAAACACCCCCGTGCCCTACACTAGTGAGACAAAATTGTAGTGACAGCGCAGCAGCATTTTAAATCTGCCGCTGTCCGTGAACTAATCATTCACTGCAGTGCTCACAGATTGGCAGTCGCTCCTGATTGGCTGCCGGTCTGTGAGCTGTGATTTACTTCAGAAGAGCGGCAAATTCAAAATGCCGCAGCGCTGCTTGACTCAGAGGCTAGACCAGACAGTAGTACTAGGGGCGGAAGTAGCAGCGGCCTGCTGCAGTTCAGGAGGGTTGTATCTGGGTCCACTATACTGCCATGCACCCCCCCCCCCCCCCCCCCCACACTCCTGCTATTGTCACATTACTCAGTAAGGGGACACTGCACATATCTCTGATACCCCAGAACCTGTGACGCAGAGAGGAGCCACGATGCCTGAGGAGCAGCGTGGGACAGAAGAAGAAAGAACATTGGTAAGTTTGTAATTGTTGCATAATGTGTAATGGGCTTTGCGGTGTAATGTGTAATGGGCTTTGCGGTGTGTCGTGTAATGGGCTTTGCGGTGTGTCGTGTAATGGGCTTTGCGGTGTGTCACGTAATGTGTAATGGGCTTTGCGGTGTGTCGCGTAATGTGTAATGGGCTTTGCGGTGTGTCGCGTAATGTGTAATGGGCTTTGCGGTGTGTCGCGTAATGTGTAATGGGCTTTGCGGTGTGTCGCGTAATGTGTAATGGGCTTTGCGGTGTGTCGCGTAATGTGTAATAGGCTTTGCAGTGTGTCGTGTAATGGGCTTTGCGGTGTGTCGCATAATGTGCAATGGGCCTGAGTTAGGGGGGCCCCATTATAAATTTTGCTATGGGGCCCACAGAGTTCTAGTTACGCCCCTGCATTGAAATGTGTATTAAACTTGTGAAATGCCCCCAAATGCCATTTTTCATAGTGTACCACCCCCACTATCAACGTTAACCCGAAGCGTGGCGAGCGCAGCGAGCCCGCGAGGGGCGGCGGTATGCGTCCTACGACCTTTTCATACCCCCACTATCCACGTCGGCGTGGAGTTGAGAATAGAATAGTGTGGCGAGCGCAGCGAGCCACCGAGCCCGAAGCGTGGCGAGGGGACGCGGATACCTTCACAGCTATACGCGTCCCCTCGCGGGCTTCACAGGTATCCGCGTCCCCTCGCGGGGCTCGCCACGCTTCGGGCTCGGTGGCTCGTTGCGCTCGCCACACTATTCTATTCTCAACTCCACGCCGACGTGGATAGTGGGGGTATGAAAAGGTCGTAGGACGCGTACTGCCGCCGCTCGCTGGCTCGCTGCGCTCGCCAGGCTTCGGGTTGACGTTGATAGTGGGGGTGGTGCACTATGAAAAATGGCATTTGGGGGCATTTCACTAGTTTAATACACATTTCAATGCATTCTGATGCATTTCAGTGCAAAATCGGGTGCCATCGCATCGGATGCCATCGTATGGCATCCGATGCGATCGCATACGATTTTTGAGCTAAAATGCTCAAAAAATCGGTAAAACATCGTATCGCATCGTATGCCACTACATATGGCATACGATGGGATGCGATGGCATACGATTTTTGAGCAAAAATCGGTAAAACATCGCATCGTATGCCATCGTATGCCACTACATATGGCATACGATGCCATACGATGGGAGCCGTGATACTCCACAAGTACCAAACTTGCTATGGAGGTGCGAGCACTTTTCGTCGAATTTGGCCCACTGTAAAGTGCGCCCGGTGTCCTGATGATTCACACTCGGCGAATCATCTGCGCACATTGGGGTTAATAGGATCAGGGATGGCCATCGACATATCGATGATTAGAAATCATCGATGGTGTATGGCCGATGTCAAATAGTTTTGCGGTCAAATAGTTTTGCCATCGATGGGGGAGAACCAGATGGTTTACCACCACCGATGTCAAGCTTAAATGAATAGTTTCCCCAAGGTGCTGAGACACGGAGCATAGCTCCACCCCCGGCACCCGCGAAGGCCCGCCCCCCGCATTTTGATTGGCCCACAGACCAATCAATCAAAGAAAATGGATGACCATCGATATGTAAAAACATCGATGGTCATCCATTGAATAGTTATACACTATCGATGGCCAGTTGCACTTTTGCCATCGGTGGCAAAGGCAACGATGGCAATCCCTAAATCGGATCGACCTATTATAGTGTGTCACTGTTCACATATAAAGTGTACACGGAGACCTCTGTAACATTCGGCACAAACAAACCTTGAAATACTTGTGGTGACTGTTGACCTCGTCTCCATCGATCGCCACCTTACTCCCATCACTAGTGCTCTAGACACACGTCAACTATCTTTAGTCGTCTAACTAGACCAGGCATGTCCAACGTTGGCTCTCCAGATGTTTTGAAACTACACATCCCAGCATGCTTTGCAATAGTTTTAGCATTCTCTAATAGCAAAACAGTGGCAAAGCATGCTGGGATGTGTAGTTTCACAACATCTGGAGGGCCAACGTCAGTGGCGTAACTATCGCCCCGCAGCCCCTGCGGTGGCGGGGAGGCGCTTGGAAGGTGAGGGCACCGGGGGGCTGCGGGGCTATTGTTACCGTTCCGCTGCGTCTGCCACGGGATCTTTTGCCGGCTCTCCGTCTCCCTGCTCTCCCGGCTCCGTCTGCAATAAAAAAGGTGAAACACAGAAAATGGCTGCACCCTTAATGCAGACCGTTTTTGAGGATGCTAGAGGAGGCGGAGGCCTCCTCTAGCATCCTTAAAAACGGTCTGCTGTACGGGGGCAGCCATTTTCTGAGTGACATGTTTTTTATCACAGCAGGAGCCGGGAGAGCAGGGAGACGGAGAGCCGCAGCGCAGACTGATTCGCCGGCTGAAGGTCCCTGGGCAGACGCAGCGGCACTACGTGCAGGGGGTAAGGGGGTTGGGGGGGTCGAACTGGGGGGGGAGAGGCATGCAAAAGGGTTATGGCGGGGGGCGCGCAAAAGGGTTGTTGCGGGGGGGAGATTTTTCCATAGTTACGCCACTGGCCAACGTTGGACATGCCTGAACTAGACGTCTTCGACCAAGAGCAGCGGTCGATCCTGTAACTGTTGAACTAAACCGCATCCATTGCCTATCCCATAACCAGATTGTCAGGGCTTGCTGGGAACATTGGTAAAAATGCAGATTTTTCTATATTAACTGTTTATTAGCCCAACAATGGTGTCACGGGAGTCACTGTGCATTCAGCATGTGGCTGGTTTTACCTGGAAGCTCAACTCTCCTAGAACTGGTTGACATTATGGGCCCTATTTTGGTTAATTCTTTCTGACAAAATCCTTCTTAGATGGACAAAACCATGTGCACTGCAGGGGGGGCAGATGTAACTTGTGCAGAGAGAATTAGATTTGGGTGAGTAATTTTGTTTCTGTGCAGGGAAAATACTGACTGCTTTATTTTTACACTGCAATATAGATCTCACTTTGAAGTAAAACCCCACCCAAATCTAATTCTCTCTGCACATGTTACATCCATACCTCCCAACAGTCCCGATTTTATCGGGACAGTCCCGATTATCAGGGGCTGTCCCGATGTCCCACCCGCGGGCGGCAGTGTCCCGCGGTGTGGGGGGGCTGTTGGGAGTCCCCCCTGTCAGCTGCTAAGCAGCGGGGAATAAACGCTGTGCGCATGCGCACAGCGTCTATTCCCGCAGCCAGGGGGCTGGGGGCATGGCTAGAGGCTCACAGAGCCTCTGGGTCATGCCCCCATAGCGGCAAAATGGGGGCGTGGCCTCGCGGAAGAGTCGCGAGTATAGGCCACGCCCCCAAATTAGGCCACGCCCCCCCGAACATTTCGGCGCGCCTCCGGCGCGCAGGAGCATCGTCCCGACTATGGAACTTCAAAAGTTGGAAGGTATGTACATCTGCCCCACCTGCAATGCACATGGTTTTGCCCATCTAAGAAGGATTTTGTCAGAAAAAATGAACCAAAATAAGGCCCTATAGCAGTGGGAACCCACAATCCTGGTTTCCCTGTTACACTATAGACAAGGGCTGGGCAATTGCGGCCCTCCAGATTTTGAGGAACTACACATCCCAGCATGCCTTGCATCAGTTTCAGCATGGCCACATAGCAAAACTAATGCAAAGCATCCTGGGATGTGTAGTTCCTCAACATCTGGAGGGCCGCAATTGCCCAGCCCTGCTATAGACCCTGGGGTAGCCAACCATGGTCCTCGAGAGCTACCAACAGTGCATGTTTTGCAGGTCTCCTCACAGAATCATAAGTGAGCTAATTAGCTCCATCTGTGTATCTTTTAAAATGTGTCAGTGATTAATGAGTGCAGCTGTGCAGCAGCTAGGTTGTCTGGAAAATGTGAACTGTTGGTAGCTCTCGAGGGCTAGGGTTGGCTACCACTGCGTATAGACCAACCTATCATAGCCTGGTGCTAGTAGTGACTGGAATTGCCACTATCAGCCCAGGCGTGTGAATATCTCCATAGGCAGTTTACTCCCTATGGATTTACAAAGAGCAGTGGCGTAGCTACGTTTTGCCCCCCCCCCCCCCCCCCCACCCCCATTCAGCAGACAGTTTCAGAGAACTGTGTGCTATATGGGGGCGGCCATTTTGTGGTGGTCCTCAGCAGAAGAACTGAGCCGCCGGGACCAGCAAGATAGGTAAGTCTGCGGGGGATTGGTGGGGTGTAACTATAGCACCGCAGCCCCTGGCGCCCCACATGCACAGCGCCCCCTGCGGTGGCGAGGGCTGTGCTGCTATAGTTACGCCGCTGCACAAGAGAGGGATATTTTGATCCCTCTCCCGCAGCCTCCAGCCGGCTCCGGAATCTTACACTGTGTGCATCAGCAGAGTGAGATTCTGCCGAGAACTCCTTCACAGACAGCGATGCAACTAACTATAGTACATAGCAGCAGGGATATTTTCGTCAGGGCTTAAAGTGGTCATGCAAAGGTGGGGGAACTCATTTCTCTAAGCCACCTAATTACTACCCCCCCCCCCAGTTTCTGTGCAGGGCCAATGTGGAGATTAAAATATTCCACCCCATTCCCCCTCACTTGTCTTTAACCCCTGATTTTCGTTCACAATCAAAATATCCATTGTGATAAAGACTTTGAATAATAATATAATAATACTACCACAATTACTAATACACAGGCACCTAAAGCTTTCAATTGATTTTTGAGCCACTGTTCTAAGGAAAGGGTTAAAGGCATCATCGCAATATGCAAATATGCAGTGTTATCCGCGCAATCTCACATACATTTCACAGCAACTGCACAGGTGAGAAGGGACTGGAGATTTATATCAGCAGAGCAGAGTGTGGTTCTACCACATGTGCATTTAGAGAAGTGCGCTGACAAAAATAACGATCACAACTTACTGTCCGTGAACTGACGGAATCAGAACGTCTCTATAGTTGAAAATAGAAATTCCTTGTGTGAGCCCATCATTACGTTTTCAAATAGATAAGTGCATAAAACTGAACGTGAATATCAGTAACTAACGATCCAAGTCTACAACACTTTGGGCCTGATTCAGAGGTGAGAGGAGTTTCTATCGCTGCTGCCTATATAGAAGTAGCACTAATATGGTACTGTAGCAAGGGCGTCATGCCTCCTGCCCGCATTACTGATCCACGCTGTGCGTCTGCTCGCGGACGCTCCTGCTTAAACCGCCCCTGCTTAGTGGAACCACAGATGGGGGCCTTCAGTGTGGCGGTCACCCAACATCATTCTACTAGCCTTAGGCTAGTTTGCACCACAGCTGGTTTCCTCTGGCCGGTGGGTCCATCAAAAACACGTGTGTGCCTCTCTTTCCTGGGTTTAGCCAGTCCTAGTGCCAATAACAGTGAGGGTTTTGTCCAATCGGGGCTGTAGCTAGGAGGAGGGGGGGCAAGGGGGATGCATTGCCCTGGGTACTGGATGTGATACCCATATGTGCATGGAGGTTGGAGGGAGGCAAAGACAAATTCATTTAAACAAAGAACATACACGTAGAAAATGTGCAGAGCTCTCGGAGGGCTGCTTGACTACCCTTTGTGCAGGGCTGGGAGGGTCACCCAATTTCCGGGAGCCTCCCAGCCGATCCGGGAGAGTAGTCAGGTATGCAGAGTAGTATGTGTTACAGAGTACTGTATGTGTAGGTTTAGTGTCATGGAAGGGAACTGTACAAATAATATATTTCCTGCTTCCATGTGATATCTTTAGATAAAGGGAAGTGAAGAATTTGGTGGAAGGTACAGCAGGAAGTTACCTGCTTTTTAAGTTGATCTAGTTTGTGAGCCCGGACGGAAATAGTCAGTTCATATGTTTTGAACATACAATCAGTGACATAGATATGAAACCACATACCGCCTAGTTCATGCAATGGAATGCAGAGTGGAAATCTGTAGAAACTTGTTTTACTTACATACTTTGCTCACTGTGCGCAACAGAAGTGCTGGCTAGTGATGCATGCTGGGAACTAAACACCCTGATGAGAGGCAGATTATCATGGAGAACAAAGTGCTCTGTAGGCACCACCAATGTTCAATAGGCACTACCAATAATAATTAGGCTCCATCAATAATAAATAGGCACTACCAAAAATAAATAGGTACCACCAATAAAAAATAGGCTTTACCAATAATGGGTGCTACCAATAATAAATAGGCATTGACAATAATAAATAAGCACTACCAATAATAAATAGGCACTACCAATAATAATAAATAGGCACTGATAATAATAAATAGGCACTACCAACTGCTTGGAACTCATGGACATACAGTATGACCATTCTGATGGTTTGTGGTATAGGGGTCAGACAGTTGGGATTCTGTACAGTCATTAGCCCGACGTCGGGATCCCGACTGGCCGGACCCAGACAGCATGGTGAGCGCAACTAAGCCCCTTGCGGGCACGGTGGCTCGCTACACGAGCCACCTATTCTATTCACGCTCTATGGGGGTTGTGGACCCCCACGAGGGAAAATAGCCGGTGGCCGTCGGGAGCCCGGTTGTTGGTGTTTTGACAGTCGGGATCCCGACGTCGGGTGAATGCCTTTTGACTGTCGGGACCCCGTCCGGAACCCATTCTGATCACCCCTCCAGGAACTGAGATAGGAGTAGGTCTATGCCACATCCTGATGCCGGACCCTCCCCATGCATTATATCACATGCTGGACCCACTTTGCATCGTGATGTCATGCCAGAGCCAGACCCGCCCCAATGCGCCCCCCCCCCCCTTTCCAGGTTTATTGTCCCTTTCAATTCTGAATGATAATAATGATGTTGATCAATATTTTATATTCTATAAGGTGTATGGTCCCCCCTTTACACGTAGGTTCCTTGAAAGTGGTTTACTCAGACAATGGACTTAAATATTCACCAATGGTAACAACAGGTTCTGTTGCCAAAAAAGATATGCCACAAAAAAAAATACCAATCTAACATAGGGCCAGTGAGTGATATGGCGAGACACGGCCCATGTTGTGTACACTGCAGTCCTGCCACTGGCTGTTCTAGTCCATTGCAGTTCACCACTCAGCAGACAGCCCAACATGCAGCGGTCAGACTCTCTTCTGATCCGTAATAAATGATGAGTGTCATAAAGGAACAGCATTCCCTTCTTACATTGTTATACTGCACCGTGATTCGCATTGAAATCTAGTATGTTTCAGATGCTTTGTGTGGGAATATAGTGTGTGGGTGCTCTCAACATGTGATTCCCACATCCGAGCAGTAACCACTGCCAGCATGAGCACCATAACAACAAGTCGCAGAACTGGAAATGCTGGTGGAGTCCAAAGAAATTGCTTCCCAAATCCCACAGATTTCCAGTCTGTGGAAGCTGCAGATCTTTTAACTGTTAAAGGGACACGTAAATGTGCAATGTACTTCTTGTAGTAGTGTTTACCTTTGACATACCTAGTACATATGTATGCTTGTATATGTGCAAAAGTTGTAGAATCATATCAGAGTTACGGTTACTTAGTATGTGCGTAACACACTTGCATGGAACGCGTCCGCTATACCCACAGTTTAGTCTGAAACTGCTGCATGCGCGGTCTCAAAACTAGTGCAGCGCCGCTGCCGGATCAGATCCAAATTCATTCAGATATTGGAGGATGTTCCTGCTATCTTGCGTTGGCGACTTCCATCATGATTTGTTGGGTGTGTGCTTGGTATTCCATTTCTGTGGTGTCTTCACGGTATTTAGCTCAAATACAAAAGATTTTTCAGAACCCCGCCCATCCACCCCTGCGCAAAGTGTTACCGCCATTGCGTGTCACATTGTATATGACATTCACTAATATATACCCCAGGCGGTGTTATACATATATAATTGAACAGTAGGTAGGTACACTTATTATATCGTACAGGAGTTCATTGATGTAAACGTATCTTTACCATATCTTTGCTACAGAAACATTTCCGGTAATAGGAAAACCACAGACACCACAACGGGCTTAACGATCTAGATTAGAAAATTAATTTGTGACTGGCAGTTTTCCTGGTGCTAGGCAATTATTTATTGACATAAATACAAACAGCGGCTTGCAAAAATATTCATCATATTCAAAAATATTTGTCTGTATGTTTGGGGTTTATTTACTAAGATGCGAGTTCTATTGAAGATGGGATGTTGCTATAGGCAACCAATAAGATTGCATCTATTATCTTCTAGATGGTGCTATATAAATAAGTAGATTCTGATTGGTTGATAATATGGGAAATATCTAATCTTCAATAGAACTCTTATCTTGGTGAATAAACCGCTTATGGGGAATTCCAAGTTGCTGGGCAAAATATGAATATGAATCCCTTTAATTATTGCCAGCAATGATCTGATTCATTGAAGTTTTGGTGAGCATTGCACCAAAAAAAAAAGACAGTCGCTGTGAGCGGCGCCGGCATTTTTAGCAGATATTTTGCACATCTCTCACAGCAACTTTGGCTCTTAAAGGGTTAAAATATTAGAGATTAGAGAAGGGCCTGATTTAGAGGTGGATACATGTAAAACTTCCGATTTAAGCGCTTGATGTGCTAGACCTGCGCCGGTGGCCTAGTGTTTTCCGCTGGCGGATGCAGATTGGAATTGTATGGCGATTCATGCTATTCCAATTGGCATTTCTGGGCAGTGGCTTTCATAAGCAGGTATGTCGGGGTGGGCCAATGTTAGGGATTGTGTTCAGATAAAACGTTCCGCTGGCACCAGCAGCCATGTACCGTTGAGTTGCTTTATTGGCCAATGTCCGCTCGATGGTCTGATGCAGCTGTTGGGTGTTAGTAAACAGCTCATCGGTTGTGGTGTTAGTATAAATTCACAGTAGCATCTGCGAGTTACTGCATTGGGGTGTATTAAATGCCACGGCGGGGGGGGGGTTTATACTGCGAGGATGGCTTATTTTCAGCGAGGAAAAGCCATCCTCGCCATCCAACCCCCCTTGCCATATTCAATTGTTGGGAGAAACGCTCCCCTTAAACGGTGAGGTTTGTCGCAAATGCACACTCGCCGTTTCCACCTCGTTGAAAATAACCAGCGAGGTGGAAACGGCAAGTGAAGGGGAGGCAGTTGAATACTCGGTGAGCTATCGGCACTGCTCGCCATCATAGCTCGCCGCCAGAGCATTGAATAACGCCGTTTAACGTTCCCCTCTGAATCTGTCCCCGAGCTATTAACATACACAGTATAGGACAGATCCAGGCACTTGAATTTCCCAGTGAGCACTGATTGATTGATTGATTGTTTGATTGTGCTTAAAGGTCTAGGAGCCCCTACTGGTGCAGTGATTGATTAACCCCGCCTACTTTGGTGTTAGTCCCGCCTACATTTGATTTTGGTGCCGCTCACGTGAGATCACTTCTAGTCATTTTTCCAGGGACGCTTTTAGTTCCAATTACACCTCTGTTTAGATGCAACAAATATTGCACAAATACAAACATCAAACCAAACAACAAACATGTACAGTAAATATGGCAATTTACATACAGAACATATTCCCTGTGTTGTTTGGCAGGACATTTACGGGGTACATCAAAACATAGACCAGGTTATATACTGGCATCATGGAAGAGCCAACTCTGCATGCAGAGACCTGCTCCTCCATAAGAACAGGGCAGGCGACAGGGGGGGTCAAGGGGGACAAGTGTGACGGGCCCCAGCAATCTCATGGGCCCCAGAGCTTCCATGCCCCATCACAGCCGCTGGCCTGTCAGTGACCCTCGCGGCCAGGCCGTCTACTGTACACCACTTGTGTGTGGCTGAGTCTGACTGACTCACTGTGTGCCACTGCTGTCTACTGTGTGTGCACCCTGCCATAAGGTGCTCAGAGCCATCTACTCTGTGTGTGCACATGGCCTGTGGCCACAGGTGTACAGCCATACCTGCCGCTGGCACTGTAGCCTCAGTCTCTGGCTCCTATAGTTTATAGCACATGTGCGGGTCGTCTGTTCCGTGCCTGCTTGTAGTGCTCGGCGTTCTTTTGTGAAAGTGACAGGCCAGCAGAAGGCAGGAGCCAGGCCAACAGGACTGAGAATGAGAAAGCAGGATCTGGAGCAGCGAAAGGTTAAATGAGGCTCATACAGAAGAGGGTTGTGTGGATTTGGGATTAGGTGGGGGCCCCAGAAATATAATTGTACAGGGCCCCAAGATTTCTGTTGCCAGCCCTGCATAAGAACACCCTTTTGCAACATGAGATTGTGGACTAACAGGAAACCCAACCATAAAATTATATATAAAAAAATATTGACATCAATATTTTCATTTCATTGTATCAGCATTGTGTTGCAGAGAAATGATCAGCCAGTTATATCCAGGACCAGCCACACATGCTGTAATACAAACCTCATCCTAATAGTGATTAGCTATGGTAGTTTAAATAAGAAAATGGCATTGTGGGTTTTACAAAGAACAACTCTAAATTTACCTTTATGCAATTTTCTGAGAATGAATTCTAAAATAGAACAGTAAATGCTTAAACCTGTACTAACACCCCTATCCCGTGCCTTATCCGATGCCAGATCTGTTGGTAACAAATTGGTCCCCACCCATGACCTTTTCATTTCCAACTCCCTGCATCTCCTAATCATTACTGAAACCTGGTATCCCCCCCCCCTCTGACACCACATCTACCGCTGTTCTCTATCCTGGGGGTCTCCCATTCCCCCCTTCTCTATTGTGTTGGTGTTGAGGTCCTTTTACTCTCTACCCAGGGACAAACGCAGGATTTTCAGAAGGGGGTTTCCAGAGAGGGGCAGAGCAAAGCACAGAGATGGACACTTAGGTGACCCAGTATATGCCGGGTCAGTTAAAGTATTATAGATAGACCAAATGTATATAAATAATAATGATAATAATAATAATACATACACACACACACACACACACACACATATATACATAACAGAAGTGTAGGCCCCATGGGCATAGCAATGTATTGGGGCCCCTACCTAACCTCCAGCAGTAGGGGTGGGGGGTGAGGGGGGTGCTATGAGCGGAAGCTTTGATGTCCCGTGGGTGGTAGGGGGTATTATATCAACCGCTCAGCACGTAGGGCCTGGATCAGTAATTTCCACTCATTACCCCTTTACTGCACAGATGGTGGGAGAAGGGGGCATTGGGCTGAGTGAAGGGGTCCTGATAGATAACTTCCTATGCAGAGGATGTTTAATACGCAGAGGAGGGGTCAGGTGTATAGTGGAGTGGGCTTATTATTCATAATTTTCTGGTGGGGGGCAGCTTGCTTGACTGCAGATATCTCCAGTTCCTGGAACTAGGATCAGAGTTCCAGAGGCAGAGCAATCTGCCAACGAGCATATAAAACTACATACCAGGTGTGTGGAACTGGAGCAGTAACCAGCTGCTGGAAGGCTGATATTTCTGCTACTAGTGTCCATCAAAGGGGAAGAGTCCCAGCTTTTGGAATATACCCTCAGAAAAACTCCAAGTCAGAGAGAACCTGAAATATCTGACTGGGAAGAGCAATTAACAGGCTTGGATGGGGACCACTGCTTTGATGTCCGATATCTCCGGTTCCCCAGGGCCGATTTTTCAAATTCTTGTACTCATGGAAAGAGGGGATCCTCAGCTTTCAGTCAAAGGCCCTTAGATTCCTAGGGGGGGGGGGGGTTCTGGGTACTCAGAAACCCCCCCCCCCCCTGTGTGTGCCACTGCAACCTAATCCTAGCGCGAGAACCATCCCTTACATTCTCTACATCTGAGGTCCATGCTATGTGCCTCTTCCAACTGGTCCATTGTCGAGTAGCTGTCCTTTACCACCTCCCTGGCATTACCTCTAAATCCCTTCCTGACTTTTTTGACATTCTCTGCATTATCTGAGGCAATTTCAACTTCTGTTACGTTGCCCACTGTGGCACAAGGAGCAATTGTTGGCGGATGTAGACAGGTGGTCAGGCGTGAGCCCGTAGCCGGGACCGCCAGTTAGGACGGCCACGGCGGATGCTACACTAACTCTGTTGAGTCCCTGAGGCAGATGGTAAACCCCTGCAGAGCTAGGCTTCACCTGTGGCCGCCGCGTCCAAAGGAGCGAGTTAGGCCCGCTCCGACCCCGATGCAGCCAGGTCTAAGGAATAGACAAGGGGAAGACGATCGCCAAAGGGTACCCAAGAGGACCACTAACTACCGGGCCTAGCTGAGAGTTGACCCCTGACTGCCGGCACCTGGCCAAACCGGGATGCGACCAAGTCGCAGACACCAGGGGACCAAATGAGGAGTCCCCAGCAGGCTACGCCACAGGGACGGCGACTCCTCAAAACAAGGATAGCAATAGATCACACTCCCTGCCTGAAAGATACTAATAAAGACAAAAAGAGAAAGAACCAGAGAACAAGAAGGATACAATAATAGATGATAAAAAGAATGAACCCACGGAAGGGCACGGCCACGGCGGGTGACAGGAGATGGATGGAAAGAGAATAATGAACCTACGGAGGGGCACGGCCACGGCGGGCCACTGGAGATGGATGTAAAGAGAAAAGAATGAACCCACGGAGGGGCACGGCCACGGCGGACCACTGGAGATAGAAAGAAAGACCGAGGCTCCACTGGAGCACTTACGTGACCCACGAGAAGATGGAGACAGTGGGCCAAGCGCAGGCTCAGGCTGAAGCAGGTCTTCTGGCTGAAGCAGGATACTGGACAGGACACTCCACGGAAGGCTGGGAGAAGCAGACACTGAAGGAACAAGGAGCAGGACAAAGGACTGTGGACTGGGAAGCCACGGGGACCAGAATGCAGTGCTGTCTGCTAACTGGGCAGAAAGCTATAACCGGCGTCTGTGCCCAGCAGACGCCGGCTATTTATTTGAATTTCGCGCCGCCTGACTGACGTCAGGCGCGCGCGCTTGCGGCCGCCGGGCGGAAGCTCGGGAACGTTGCCTGGCAACGTCCCGACGCTCCGTCTCAGAGTGAGGTTTGGGACGCTGCCCGGCAACGTCCCCAGCCACATCACTCAATGCCGCATCTGCCGTCCGTCCGGGTGCATTGCAGCCCGGACGGCGGCGTGCAACACTTTCCTTCCGATATCCCCAAACAACTCCTTAACCTCACATCTTTTCTTCACATCACCTTCTCTCCTAGTGGACCTCCTCACCCTAACCTATGAGTGCCCACTCGATTGATCTGGTCTTCACGTACCACAGTGATTTTTCTGGTTCTGCACACTCCCCTTTTCCCTTGACCACCATATCCTCTCTTTTAAAGTATCTTTCTCTCCTTCTCTACCTCCTAATGTAGGGTACACACCACGACGACCCGCTCACGATGCACATCGTGAGCGGGTCGTCAGTGTCTCGTCCGACCCGCTCACGGTGACGCGGGGGGGGGGGCACGACCCATTCACGATGTGCACCATGAGCGGGTCCGATCCGATGGCGACCCGCACCCGGCTGTATGGTCGTTCTTCAGATCCTACCTGCAGCAGGTAGGATCTGAATAACGATCGACCCGCGGGGCCGCGCATCGGATCGGGATAGGACCAGAACAGGGAAAAAAAGGGCCCAATCTACCTACAATCTACATCAAATTGGTCAGAATTGGATCTAGATTGAGGGGATCGGGCCCTAGTCGTCCTGGTGTGTACCAGGCCTAAGACTACCACCATTATTCATACCATTTAGGATATTGACAACACCTCCTTGTTCAACTCACTTCTCTCTGTCATGACCTGTACAAGCCACTTTCCTATTTAATTCCTCCCTTACTTCAGCTCTTGACTCAATCCACTGACCACTATTCACCCTTGCAGAACAACACCTTAACCCCTCTATTAATGGCACAACTATCTCCTCTAGCCCCCAATTATGCTGTCTTGGTGAAATCCTTGACTATTATGTCTCCTACAAACCACACATTCAGCCCCTCACACAATCCTGCCATTTCCATCTCAAAAATATTTCCAGGATCAGACTCTTTCTCACCCAGCATGTTAACAAGTCCCTCATCCACTCACTGGTTATCTCCAGACTGGACTACTGTAATCTCTTCCTATGTGGCATCCCTGACAAATGCCTATCTCCACTCCAATCTCTCCTCAATGCTGCTGCCAGGCTCATCTTCCTCACCAAATGCACTACATCCTCTTACAAGCCCCACACAGGTTTTTCTTCCCCTTCAGAACTCACTTCACACTTCCCACACTCACCCACAAAGCCCTCACCCACTTCTCTCCCATTTACTTCTCTGACCTCATCTCCCTTTAGACTCCCGCCCGTCCTCTTTGATCCACTAATGCACACCACCTCTCCTGCCTACTGATAACCTCCTCTCACTCCTACATCCAAGACTTTCCACGTGCTGCTTCCTACCTCTGGAATTCTCTACCTCTTCCTTTCAGATCTCTCTAAAAAAAGATTCGAACTGGCTCCCAAGACCAACGTCTTCACCAAACCCAGCCAAATTAACCTTCTGTTCCATGCTAATATTATTATCAGTAACCTTTATTAAATAACATCAACAGATATGTCAGTGCTTTACACAGAATGTTTGTACTGTATGATGTCATTCACACCAGTCTCTGCCCCGGTGGAGCTTACAGTCTAAACAGTTTAACACACACACATTAACCTATTGAATATGTTTGTATAATATGAGAAGAAATCAGCGCACCGGCTGGAAAGATAAACCTTTTAGTGAAAGGTAAATATGAACCCCTTTGGTCTAAATTCTGTGCTTGTCGCTGAGGTTAGTGCTAATGTGCATAATCTCTGCAATGAAAGCAAGATACAACCAATGTGGGTGATGTTATGAATGCAGAATTCCTACGTCTCAATGCCAAGTTTTTCTAAACCGACAACATTCTTAATTGTCTTCTGCCTATTTGGCAATAGGAGAGGAGTTTAGAACAAACTGTATTCTAGTTCGAAATCCACACAAGCGTGACCATTTCAGAACAGTGCATTAATGATTAGCCAACAAGAGCTGTGAAATTGTTATTTGAAAACATGAAGAAAATTATATATAGGACTTCATAAATCAGCCTCCCCCAATGCCACTGGGCTTATAGAAGTGACTGAGGCTATTCAATTGCAGCCAATAGTGAGCAAACAGAAATCCGCAGTAAGTCTCTATCCGCAGTAAGTAGAGACTATCATCTACCGTAACCATCCATCCAGTAAGCCCGTGGCTTACTGAAGATGCCCCATGGAGATTGAAAATTCCTTATCATTGCAATTTAAGGGCCCAATACACAACGATATGTCTGACCCTGAAGTTGGATGGAATTTCCCTTGAACTCCCCCTGGAACTTCCCGGGACTGATTCTATCCGATTTTGTACTTTGGTGTAATTTTTGCTTAAGATATATATCATGCGATTGATCAAGCCAAGATGCAGGTGATATATAATTGTGCTATAAGATATATCCGATGTGCTGGATTACGGGGCAAGAGGGACTGGAAACATCAGTCAAACTTCCTGTGATATATCGCATATGCAAAAAGCACTGCTTTTTCCAGCGTATGCCATCCGATTCCGATAAATCACTGGAGCAGTGTGACCGGTCTAGGAGCTCCTATCCGACACTGACAGGACCGCGCATCCGATTGGATTGTATGGAAAACACATACGATGTGACACTTTTCAAATGATATATTAGCCCGAAACAGCGAAATCGGATGAAATCCTGCAAAATCGGAATCACAGGCATAAACAAATTAACTAGCGATATCACAAGGTCTGATGGGCAGCGAGAAAGGGCAATCGCCCATACACGCTGACACCCCTTTTGCACCACACAAATATCCCGGTTGGGCCCAGAGTTATCGCCCAATCCAACCGGTTGAGTGTGCAGTGCCATTTTCAATACCCCAGGTCCTGCTAATTTTTTTTTTACACGGGTCAGAACCGGGTTGCTGAGCAGTCTGAACGGGAACCCCTGGTCGGAGCGACCCCGATCCCTGCTATGGAGAAGGCAGCAGAGTCATTGCTGCCGTTTTCTCTCCTCCCTCGCCACGCACGACGTGCTACTGCTCCCCCCCAGCCCCCGCCTGATGTCAGTGCCTGGCAATATGCCGGAACCGGGTCCAAATCCTGGGGGCGACCCGGCATTTGCGATATGGAAGAGGTATGAGAGATGTATACCCGGATATAGGCTCATATACAAATCCAGTAACACTGGGAGCTGTTACAACATTGTAACTAAGGAACTTATTCTGGTCCACATGCAGCACTGCTAATTTTGCAGCGCTGCGTGTGGTTTTAATGCCACCCGCCGCTCGTATATCCACCCACCCCCCTTCACTCTGTGAGGTCCCCGCATGGCTGCAAATGGATGTTTTGCAAAAACATCCATTCACAGTCTTGGGTGCGGGGATCAAATCATTGGATGGTCGCTGATGGAACGCCCCCCGTATCCGCCCACTGCTGCCCCCTGCCCGCACTGGTGGGTGCGAAAGGGTTGGCGAACTAGCAGTTTGGTAAGCTTGTTCGCACCCAGCGTATGCAAATGCGCAGAACGTATGGTGTAATGGTTAGCATTATTGCCTCACAGCGCCGAGGTCATGGGTTCGATCCCCACCATGGCCCTTACTGTGTGGAGTTTGTATATTCTCCCCGTGCTTGTGTGGGTTTCCTCCGGTACTCCGGTTTCCTCCCACAATCCAAAAATATACTGGTAGGTTAATTGGCTCCCAACAAAAATTAACCCTAGAGTGTCTGCGTGTGCGTGTACATGTGGTAGGGAATATAGATTGTAAGCTCCACTGGGGCAGGGACTGATGTGAATGTTCAAAATGATCTCTGTAACGCGCTGCGGAATATGTGTGCGCTATATAACAAACTGCTAATAAATAAATAGTAAAACCTCGGTCCCAACAAATTAGAATAACCTCCTATATGACTTAGAAAAGCAACAATAGTTAAATCTATGTTATTTGTAATTGGCTTTCTCTGAGTTTATCCAGTAATGTTATAAATTGGTGTCTTGGGAATAGAACCTAGGAATATAACTGTGACAATGCATTATAACGTATCATTTATGACTATGAGGAATAACTATAGAAAACAATTCAGAATGTCAAATCAAGTGCCAATGAAACGTTCTAAGTAGTAGTAGTAGTACGTTTATTTATAAGGCGCTGCAAAGTGTCCACATCGCCGTACATAGCAAACAAAAAAAAACAAATTACAAGGTAACGTACAGGGTGTGTTGAAAAATACAGTATAAATAGTGGTATAGCTGGTAGAACTAAAATCAGCATCAGTTCAGAAGTAGGTGTGGAAATTGTCAAGGAGACTGAAGATGAAGTAAAGGAAGGGAAGAACAGGACAGGAGCACAGGTGAGGTAATGAGGTAGGGTGAGTACGTGAGGAAGGAGGGCCCTACTCATAAGAGTTAACAGACTAAAAGTAGGTGGGTGGACGAACGGAATACAATAGGATAAGTAGGAACGGAGGGGAACGGAGGCAGGATAGGAGGAGCGAAAGAGGTTAGGAGGAGGGATAGGCTAGTCGAAAAAAGTGGGTTTTGAGGGAGCGCTTGAAGGAGGTAAGGGAATCAGATAGCCTGATGGGTGGCGGGAGGTTGTTCCAGTGCAGGGGGGCAGCGCGAGAGAAGTCTTGGACACGGGAGTGGGAGGAGGTGATTAGGTGAGAGGTCAGTCGGCGGTCAGCGATGGAGCGAAGAGGACGGGAGGGAGTGTGGATAGAGATCAGTGAAGAGAGGTAAGGAGCGGTGGAGGAGGAGAGAGCCTTGTAGGTGGTGGTGAGTTTAAAGAGAACTCGGAAAGGAATGGGGAGCCAGTGAAGAGATAAACAGAGGGGGGAGGTGGAGGTAGAGCGGGCGGGAGAGGAAGATGAGCCTAGCAGCAGCATTAAGAATGGATTGGAGAGGTGCGAGGATACGTTCTAAGCATACGTTTATAGGGTAAATTTACTAAGATGGGAGTTCTTTTGAAGATGGGATGTTGTCATAGCAGCCAATCAGATTCAAAGGGGGGAAATTTACTAAGATGAGAGTTCTATTTCACATGGGAGGTTGCTATGGACAACCAATCAGGAGCTATCTATTATCTTCTCCTAGAGGATGCTGAATAAATAAGAAGTGAATTCTGATTGGTTTCCCATGTGTAACAGAACTCCCATCTTAGAACATTTCCCCCTACTTCTTATGTATTTAGGCCCTTATTCTGGTTCACGCGCAAAGGCAAATTCCTTCTCAAATGGACAAAACCATGTGCACTGCAGGTGGGGCAGGTGTAACATGTGCAGAGAGATCTAGATTTGGGAGTTATTTTGTTTCTGTGCAGGGTAAATACTGGCTGCTTCATTTCTAGACTGCAATATAGATCTCACTTTGAAGAAAAAACCCACTCAAATTGAATTCTCTCTGCACAAGTTACATCTGCCCCACCTGCAGTGCACATGGTTTTGTCTATTTGAGAAGGAATTTGCCTTTGCGAGTGAACCAGAATAATGGCCTTAGCACCTTCTGATAATCGATACATTCTGAATGGTTGCTACGGGCAACCTCCAGCTCCAATATTACTCCCATCTTAGTAAATGTTTCAAGGAGAACAAACTTAAAAGAGGTAGCGCCCAGTCTGTACAAACCTATAGGGTAACAGTTATTTATATATGACAAGCCCCCCTCAGAAGTATGTCATTACTTTCTCTCGCTCACATGGATTTTTCTTGTAAGCTAGAAATCATTTGGATGAGATTAATTCTTCAGACAAGCCTCTCGCTCATTACCGCATCTGCCCCTGCTGACAATAGGAGTGTGATGCATACTTTCCATGGCTAATGAAAGCTTGGCACCCTGGTCGCTGATAAAACTAACTTGTTTTTCCTCTTACCCACCCAATCAATATCTGATTACCTATAAATAACACATTGGGATTTTAAATAGCCGTCTGGCTGAGCACCACCTACTCAGTGGCCGCGGTTATTGTATCACAGATGCGGTAAACGAAAGCGGAGAAGCAGAAATCTGGACGTAATGATGAATACGGAAGAAAAGAGCTGATTATTCCAGACTCATTAATGCATCTATTCAGTAGCCTAATGATCAATAGCACAAAGCTGCATGTGTCTCTTACAGCATATGTCTGACATCACACAAAAGATGGGTTAATGAGTTGTAGACATCTTTGTTCCTAATCCATACTTGTAAACTAATGTTACTCGCTTCTAAATAAATCCTTGTCAAAAAGTGGTTTTCGCACCATTGTTTTTATTTTTAGTAGAGACCGCACTTTTACTGTAACATAAAAGCTTCATCCGAAATAAGCAGCCCTCCAAGCTGTGATAGCACATAGCCAAATGTATCAAGCTTCAAAAAGTGATAAACTGGAGAGTGATAAACAGCCAGCCAATCAGCTCCTAACTGTCACGTTATAATCTTGCGGCTAGATGAACTAAGCTTCGAAAGTGCTAAAATGGAGAGTGATAAACAACCAACCAATCAGCTACTACCTGACATTTTTTTCAAACAGAGGGGAAGATTTATTAAGCTTTGTGAAGTGATAAAGGGGGAAATTTTACTAAGAATACGAATGCAAAAAGTTGCATTCGTATTCTTAATATGAATGGCTATGACTGCATACATCGTATGCCAAGTCGTGTTCCGGAGGGGGATTTACAAAGCAGTCATACTGTATACGACTGCTTTGTAATCCTCCGATGTCGTATTAATTAGTATTAGCTGGCCATATATATGGCCGCTAATACGAATTAGTGGAGGCAGTCTGCACGGATCAATCAGATACGTGCAGGCTGCAAGGTGTAAAAAAAAATTGTAAAATAAATAAATAAATAAAAAAAAAAACAGCGTGGGGTCCCCCCCCAAACAGCTGTAACTAGCACCAGGCTGAAAAGGCCGGTAAAAAAAAATCAGGAAACCCGACGAATAGGGGTTCCCCGATTTTTTTTTTTTTTTTTTTTTTTATTTTTTTTTTTTTAAACCAGCCCCAGGCTCCAGGTCCAGGGCTGGTTCCCAAAATACAGGGGACAAAATGACTAGGGGTCTCCTGTATTTTAAGAACCAGTCCCAGGCCAAACCAGCCAGCAGGGTAATGTCACGTCCGGGGGACACTTATTAAATAAGTTCCCGCGGCCAAAACATCACCCAAAGTGTCTGGTTTTTATCACCGGCCAATCAGTTCCTACCTGTCATTTTTCAAACCAAGCCTGTAACTTCACAGTTAGGAGCTGATTGGCCGGTGATAAAAAACAGACACTTTGGGGGAAATTGTTATGATATCCGGGAGTCCTCGCCAACCCTAACTCCGTTGTCATCGAATGGGATTGATGGCTGCGTGCTAGTGCTAGGCTTCGCCTATAATAGCCGCGTTCGACAGAGCCCGTTAGTCAGGCTCCGCCCCCGATGCCACCAGGTCTTGAGAGTTGACAACGCTGCCACCAATGTCAAAGATGAACAAGGGGATGACTAACTAACCCAAGAAGGCGAGGTCACCCTTGCTCTGTAGCAAACTGGGTAAACGTAACAATACGTAGAGATGTAACACAAACCTATACCAAACAGGTGTAACAATACACAGAGGTGTTTCATAAGAATCAAGATACAAGTAAGGGGCAGTCTGGGGATAAACCCCACTTATCTGTGCTCCGAGGAGACAACGGCAGCGGGAACCAGGGTACGGACAGCTTGGACAACGCACGGACACCAGGAGGACAAGAGACAGAACGGAGGACACGGCTGGGGATGAACGACAGGACACAGGACGACTGGACCCAGGAACCAGGAGCAGTGGGTAAGCGGGAACCAGGAACACTTGAGACCCTGAGGTGCAAAAGCTATAACCGGCATCTGTCCTGGGCAGACACCGGCTCTTTATTCAAAATCCCCGCTGACGCTGACGTGCGCCGCACTGCCGGGCGCATGACCTCAGCGCGCCGGCACGCCGACGGAGACGCTCGGGGACGTTGCCCGGCAACGCCCCGATGCCTGCTGACGATGCCGTGGGGACGGAAGCCAGGGGCGTTGCTGTGCGACGCCGCTAACGTCTCCCCCGGCACTCGTCTACACTGTCTGTCCCGGCGGGTCCGGGACAGAAGTGTAACAGTACCCCCACTTGAGGAGGGGTCACCGAACCCTTAGAACCCGGTTTCCAGGGAAATTTTCTAAAGAACTCCGCTCTTAGTCGGGGCGCATGCAAAAACTTTTCTGGGACCCAAGATCTTTCCTCATCTCCAAACCCCTTCCAGTGGACAAGAAACTTGAGCTGACCCCTGACTACCTTGGAATCCAAGATATGTTCCACCACATACTCCTTATGCCCTCGAACCAAGACAGGTCTTTGAGTACGTGTAGAGCTGGATGGAAGGGTTCCGATGACAGGTTTGAGCAGGGAACAATGAAAGACATTATTGATGCGCAGAGACCTGGGAAGCTGAAGCCTGAATGCCACAGGGTTAATTTGTCCGATAATCGGAAATGGACCGATAAACCTGGGACCCAACTTGGGACATTGCTGTCGAAGTCTAATATGACGTGTGGATAACCATACTCTCTGACCCACTTTAAAGAGACACGGTCTCCTGTGCCTATCAAAGAAAATCTTAGACCGGGCTGAGGATTGTCTAAGGGCTATGTGTACATTCTTCCAGGCTTTCCTAAAAAACGAGACAGTGGACGAGGATCTTGACGGATCAACCGGGGGCATGAATGAACTACATTTGGGGTGCAAACCTGAGTTGCAGAAAAAAGGAGAGCTCTTGATGGCTGAATGATAAGAGTTATTGTATGCGAACTCTGCTAATGGAATAAGCTCAGCCCAATTGTCCTGGCACTTTGAAACGAAACAGCGGAGGTATTGTTCCAAAGCCTGGTTGACCCTCTCGGTCTGTCCATTCGACTGCGGGTGATAGCCAGAGGAGAGACTGACCTGAATCCCTAAGGCTGCACAAAACTGTCTCCAAAACCTGGCCACGAACTGGGAACCTCTATCCGAGACAATATCGACCGGGAGTCCGTGAAGCCTAAAGATGTTGGTGATGAATAAATTTGCTAGGATTTTTGCAGTAGGAAGCCCATGTAAAGGAGTAAAGTGAGCCATTTTGGAAAATCTATCCACAGTAACCCAGATGGTGGTGAACTTGCTAGACGGAGGCAGGTCAACAATAAAGTCCATAGAAATATGGGACCATGGTTTCTTGGGAATGGACAAGGGGAACAGCGGCCCAATAGGAGACTGTCGAGACGATTTGTGTCGCGCACAGACCAGACATGAGGCCACAAATTTGTCGACATCTTGCCTCATAGAGGGCCACCAAACAGTCCTGGCTAACTGTTCAAAAGTTTTGGCAATACCTGGATGCCCGGAGCTTTTTGCCGAGTGAAAGTCCCTGAGAACCGCCTGCCGTAATTTCTGGGGAATAAATAAACGGTCCTGTGGGGTCTGTTGAGGAGCCGACGCTTGGGCAGCAATGACTAAGGTGGCTAAATCTTGGGTCAGGCCCGCCATGATTACTGAGCAAGGGACAATGGGAGATGCTTTCACCTCAGACCCCTGGAAAGTCTGAAAACTGCGGGAGAGGGCATCTGCCTTCACGTTCTTAGATCCCGGCCTAAAGGTGATGATAAACCGGAATCTGGTGAAGAACAGTGCCCACCGAGCCTGTCGTGGGTTGAGGCGTTTGGCGGACTCAATATAAGAGAGATTCTTGTGATCGGTGATCACGGTGATGGTATGCTGAGCTCCCTCAAGCCAGTGACGCCACTCCTCAAACGCCCATTTGATGGCCAATAACTCACGATTGCCTACATCATAATTTCTCTCGGCTGGAGAGAATTTGCGGGAGAAGTAAGCGCATGGATGAATCTTTAGATCCAGTGGACCCTTCTGAGACAGGACTGCTCCAGCACCCACATCAGAGGCGTCGACTTCGATTAAAAAGGGAAGCCTGGGATCTGGGTGGTGCAGAATTGGAGCTGAGCAAAACGCTTTCTTTAATTTTATGAAAGAATCCATCGCCCGTTGAGACCATTGTCCTGGGTCAGCCCCTTTCCGAGTCAAGTCCACTATGGGTGCCACGATGTCCGAAAAGGAGCGGATAAATTTGCGATAGTAGTTAGAAAAACCAAGAAATCGCTGAATGGCCTTGAGCGTGGTTGGGCGAGCCCAGGATTGAATGGCCTGAACCTTCGATGGATCCATGGAGAAACCTTGAGGGGAAATAATATACCCTAAAAAAGTCACTTGTGACACTTCGAATTCACATTTTTCCAACTTGGCATATAGATGATTCTCCCGTAGCTTCTGCAACACCAGGCGGACGTGCTGCCGATGCTCAGGAAGAGATTTGGAAAAAATGAGAATGTCGTCCAAGTAAACTACGGCAAAACCCCCTAAAAACGGTCGAAGGACTTCGTTGATAAAGTCTTGGAAGACTGCCGGGGCGTTAGCTAGACCAAAAGGCATCACAAGATACTCAAAATGCCCCGAGTGGGTATTAAACGCGGTCTTCCATTCATCACCACTTTTAATTCTGATTAAGTTGTAGGCCCCCCTGAGGTCTATTTTGGAAAAAATCACTGCCTCCCGAATCTGGTCAAATAACACGGAGATGAGGGGTAATGGGTAGGAATTTTTTACCGTAATTTTGTTAAGGGCTCTGTAATCAATACAGGGCCGTAAAGACCCATCTTTCTTCTCAACAAAGAAAAACCCCGCCCCCACCGGTGATTTAGAGGGCCGAATGAACCCCTTTTCAAGGCTTTCTTTAATGTAGAGGTCCACGGCTTGGGACTCAGGTGCGGATAACGCATATAAACGACCCTTAGGAAGTCTGGCATTAGACACTAAATCAATGGCACAATCAAAGGGGCGATGAGGAGGCAAGGTGTTGGCTTCTTTTTTAGAAAAAACATCTGAAAAATCACGGTACTGAGGAGGGAGAGCTTGAAAATCGGGGGTGCATCACACGGAGAGGGAGAGTGAGACAAACATCCGAACAGGACCCTCCCCACCGAGTGATCTCACCAGTTTCCCAATTAAATTCAGGGTTGTGTTTTTTCAACCAGGGCAGCCCCAGGACTATAGGAGTGAGAGGACAGTGAAAAATAAGAAAGGTGATATCTTCGGAGTGAAGAGCCCCCACCGACAGCCGAAGGGAGGGAGTCCTAAAAGATATACCGCCTTTAGACAGTGGACAGCCATCCAACCCACAAACAGAAACGGGATTTTCCAGGGGTATGGGCATAAAGCCCAATTGTTGCACCAGGCCTTCATCTATAAAGTTACCGGCCGCCCCACAATCCACAAAGGCAGATCCGTTCCAAGAACGGTCGGTAACAGAGACTGATACCTGAATTAATACAGAATCTGAGGGAGAAAAGCTCGACAGGCCCAAGTGAACCCCCCAAGTATCACTTAGGCCCTGTCTTTTCCCGCCTTCAGCGGACAAGCAACAGCAAGATGACCGGGACCCCCACAATACAAACAGAGGCCCTTGAGACGTCGGCGGTTTTTTTCGGATGAAGATAGTCGAGTGGCCCCCAACTGCATAGGCTCGTCTCCGGGTACCTCGGAAGACTCGTCTACAGATGAGGAAGGCAACACTCCAGACCGTCTTTCTCTCTGCCGCTCCCGAAATCTCCTATCCACTTTAATGGCTAACTGCATGATCCCATCAATGTCTTTGGGAGTGGGGTACTGTACTAATGCATCCTTAAGGGATTCGGATAACCCAATCCGAAACTGACTACGAAGCGCTGGGTCGTTCCAGCCAGAATCAATAGCCCAACGTCTGAACTTAGTACAGTATGCCTCAGCTGTGTCCTGCCCCTGACACAGGGCCCTAAGATTTGACTCGGCCGAGGCCGCCCGGTCCGGGTCATCATATAATAACCCCATTGCTGAGAAGAATGCATCCACAGAAGAGAGAGCCTCAGCACCATCTGGAAGGCCGAAGGCCCAAGACTGAGGATCTCCCTGCAGGAGTGAAATAACCATTCCAACCCGTTGAGCCTCAGAACCAGAAGATCCTGGGCGCAATTTGAAATAAAGCCTACATGACTGTTTAAAATTAAAAAACAAAGACCGGTCACCTGAAAAACGGTCAGGGAGATTTAACCTGGGCTCCAGACTCCCACCGGAGGAGGAGCTAGACTGAGACCGTTGCTCGTGTGAGTTTTCCGTAGGGTGAGCTCTTGCAATTTCTGCGTCAGTGTGTGCATCTGTCCTGCAAGAGAGTGGGCAGCAGCCTGCTGTGACGGATCCATGATTGGGTTTCCCCACGACTACCGAACCTCTGAGCTGTAGGGGCAACAACAGTCTCAGAGTATGGTCTGGCTGGTTATAATGTTATGATATCCGGGAGTCCTCGCCAACCCTAACTCCGTTGTCATCGAATGGGATTGATGGCTGCGTGCTAGTGCTAGGCTTCGCCTATAATAGCCGCGTTCGACAGAGCCCGTTAGTCAGGCTCCGCCCCCGATGCCACCAGGTCTTGAGAGTTGACAACGCTGCCACCAATGTCAAAGATGAACAAGGGGATGACTAACTAACCCAAGAAGGCGAGGTCACCCTTGCTCTGTAGCAAACTGGGTAAACGTAACAATACGTAGAGATGTAACACAAACCTATACCAAACAGGTGTAACAATACACAGAGGTGTTTCATAAGAATCAAGATACAAGTAAGGGGCAGTCTGGGGATAAACCCCACTTATCTGTGCTCCGAGGAGACAACGGCAGCGGGAACCAGGGTACGGACAGCTTGGACAATGCACGGACACCAGGAGGACAAGAGACAGAACGGAGGACACGGCTGGGGATGAACGACAGGACACAGGACGACTGGACCCAGGAACCAGGAGCAGTGGGTAAGCGGGAACCAGGAACACTTGAGACCCTGAGGTGCAAAAGCTATAACCGGCGTCTGTCCTGGGCAGACGCCGGCTCTTTATTCAAAATCCCCGCTGACGCTGACGTGCGCCGCACTGCCGGGCGCATGACCTCAGCGCGCCGGCACGCCGACGGAGACGCTCGGGGACGTTGCCCGGCAACGCCCCGATGCCTGCTGACGATGCCGTGGGGACGGAAGCCAGGGGCGTTGCTGTGCGACGCCGCTAACGTCTCCCCTGGCACTCGTCTACACTGTCTGTCCCGGCGGGTCCGGGACAGAAGTGTAACAGAAATTTACTAAAGGAAATTTGTAAAAAATAGGTGTATTTGTATCCAGAAATACACTTATTTTTGACATTTACTATCCCGAAAATACGGCCATTCATATTCGTATTGATAGCACATCAATACGACTACGAATGGCCGTATTTTCGGGATAGTTAAATGTCAAAAATAAGTGTATTTCTGGATACAAATACACCTATTTTTTACAAATTTCCTTTAGTAAATTTCCCCCTTTATCACTTCACCGAGCTTAATAAATTTTCCCCACAGTCTGTGACATGACAGGTAGGAGCTGATTGGCCGGCTGTTTATCACTCTCCATTTTATCACTTATGACAGCTTAGTGCGTCTGACCCTAGGTTTGAAAAATGACAGGTAGGAGCTGATTGGCCGGTGGTTTATCACTCTCCACTTAGTCACTTTTGAAGCTTGATACATCTGCCCCAGAGGGAGTAAATTTACTAAGATGGGAGTTCGATTTCAGATCAGATGTTGCTATGGGAAACCAATCAGAATCTACTTCCTTTTTATTTAGCACATTCTAGAAGATAATAGATGGAATCTGATTGGTTGCCCATAGCAACAACCTATCTGAAATAGAACTCACATCTTAGTAAATTTTCCCCATGGAGTCCGAATACTTATCCCGAATCCCATGTGTTATCACCCAAAAACAGAACATTGCTCAGAAAGCTCACTCTCTAAATGCCCCTATGCAGTTGTGCGAGGTATTCATTCGGGGTATACCCCACTAATTTACCTGGGCAGCCGGAATGTATACGATACATTGTATGCGGTCCTTTTGCATACAATGTATCATATGCGATCTCAGTCATGGCTGCGGGATGTGATATATACTCATGGCAGCCATGACGATCGGTGACTCAGATCCGGGGAGAACAGGAACGTGCCTCCAGTCGGAGGCGGAGGAGAATGACATGCAATGTGACAGTTTTCATCCGACATCTCGTTCCGAAAGCTCAGAATCGGACAGAAAGTGGCCAATATTGCACTAGTAGACGGGGGGCTTAAGAGCATACCCTCCAACCAGGGGTGGATTTAGGGGCCGAGCCGCCCCTAGGCACAACATTTTTAGCCGCCCCCCCCCCATTAGTCTGGACTGAACCGGAGGAATACAAGGGGGTGAGAGGTGCAGGGTAGTGTCGTGGGAGGCTGGCATCCTGTCCTCACCTTTGGGTCCTTGTCTATGCTGGTGCCACTGCTCTCCTGGCGACGGGGAGCTTCCAGTTGCTGCTGGTCTGCGACTCTGCGCAGAGGTAGGAGATGAGAAGCGGCTTTCCTGCTCAGAGCTGCTGCCAGCTAGAGGGTGGCTCAGCAGGGACGAGGAGAGAAGCCACAGCTTAATGGCAGGCCTCGGCGGGGATAGGAGCCGCAGCATCGTGAAAGGGTGAGGATGGGGGAGAGGAGAGTTAGCTTCCGAAGTTCCGGGTGGAGGTAGGACGGAGGCACCGGGCGGAGCTTCACATGCCAGAGGGAGGATGGAGCTGCTAGGCAGGGGGGACACGCCGGGTCCCCTGCTATTGCCAGCCGTGCTGGGTCTCTTGCTACTGCAGCCCCGCCAGTTCCCTCCGCCAGCAGCAGCGCTGGTTCCCTGCTAACAACGGCCGCATTGGGTACCCTCCTACCTCATCATTGCGGAGACGCTCTCCCAGCCGAGCAAGGTCCCCTCCTCCCACAGCAGTGCCAGCAGTCATCCTCCGGCAGCAGCGCCTGGTTCCTTCCTCCAGCAGCAGCACTTTGCCCACTGCTACCGCTTGCCGCGCAGGTTCACACTATTTTCTTTTTAAATTGACAAAAAAAAAATCAAGCGGGTGACTGACAGCTGCCGCCCGTACTAGGTGCCGCCCCTAGGCCCGTGCCTCACGGGCCTAGTGACAAATCCGGCCCTGCCTCCAACATGACCCATTCCATTAGGTACACAATGCTCTGCTCCTGGATTTCCCCCCTGGTAATGTATGAGTGCCATCACCTGTGTTGAAACACCCTTCTTCTTTTTTTTAAATTTGTGTTTATTGAAAAAGAACAATAGCATACATGGTATGAAACCATAAATACAATACAACAACAAAGCAGGTAGAGTCATTGCCGTTACATTATAGTGATACACAAGGTTGTAGGTGGTGGTGAAAGCTAAGTAAATAATCCCTTTTTTTAATAGCTAGTGTCTGATAATACATTGAACAATCATACTGTATCTATATAAAGTCCCATTTTATTTTGAAATGTTGCAGAGCCATTGGAAAGAGTTTCTATATTGTACGACGTTGTTAACCTCCCCTCTTTACGAACATTTTCTTTAATAGAGGATGGTAGTGTTATGAGATACGGGAGCCATACAGTAAATCATTTAGATGAGCGAGATCTAGCGAACATTCTATCCAATCCATTTGGAATAAAAACAATAAAGGGGGTAACATTAGAGAAATGGGTACATTTTTTCTTTTTGTAACCATTGGGATAATATTGTTTTTTTTTTTTTTGCGACAGCTGCTACACGATCCATTGGCCATGGAAGAAGTTTGAGGTTCTGTATAATTCCAAAACGCACGTGCCACTGTTATTGTAAAGGGTATATTCAAGTTACTATTAATATAATCTTGAACTAGTTTCCAAAATAATTGTACCACTGTACAAGAAGACCATAGACAGTGGATAATGTCAGCATTCGGGGACCTGCGTTTAAACCATCAAGAATTATTCAAAGCACCTGTAAGAAACCGGTCGGGGAGTGTAATAAGCCGTATGCAGGATCTTTGAAACGGGATGCGGTCATCTATTAGAATGAACTTAGGTCTACAGTCATTAGGTCGACTGGCAGGATGGTCGACCTGACTTAAGGTCGACATGGGCCAAGGTCGACATGACTTAAGGTCGAATTTGCATAAAGGTCGACATGAGGAAGGTCGACTGGTCATACGGTCGACATGGGGTTTTTCACTGTTTTTTGAGCCGACATGTGCTGACAGGCGGTATTTCATGCCCTACCATCCACTAGGGCGTGGAGGAGGTTATTAAAGCTGTGGCGAGCGAAGCGAGCCACCGTGCCCGAAGCATTGCGAGGGTCCGATTCTCATTGCCAACTGTGTCCATGTCGACTGTGTCGACATTCGGATAAAAAACAGTGAAAAACCCATGTCGACCTTATGACCAGTCGACCTTCCACATGTCGACCTTTATGCAAATTCTACCTTAAGTCATGTCGACCTTGGCCCATTTCGACCTTAAGTCAGGTCGACCTTCCTGCCAGTCGACCTAGTAGGGTCGACCTAATGACTGTAGACCTAAGTTCATTCTGACAAATGTACCGATTCCTTTGAAACACCTTTCCTATCAATTAACTGGCTCAATACAGGTGATCGTAATCATACATTAAGGGGGAAGTCCAGGAGCAGAGCATTGTGTGCCTAATGGACTTCAGGCCACCTCCCAGGGACCACATTGGAACTCTCATTACTTCAGGCAGGGCTGGCACTACCTGCTCAGCAGAGGATGCAAAAAAGGGAGGCGCCAGGTAGGAGAGGCACTCTTCTTGCTTTTGCTATCCTGCAGCTGCTGGCTGATGCTGTGCCTGGCAAGACAGCCATCAGGTCCCCCTGGGGAGTAGCCCCTCCAAAAATGGCCATCACCATAGAGCAGAGAGATGCTTGAGGGTCTCCTGCACCTCTGTCAGTGTGGCTAACGCTAACTGTAAGTGCAAATCCTGGGAGCACCGGCATACTGTGCACCTGCATCCCCAGGCAATGTCCTCCTGGCACCGAGCATGTAATGCCCTGTGGCAACAAGCATGTAACTCCTCCTGGCAGCGAGCATGTAAATCACCATGGTAATGAGCATGTAATCCCCCTGGGCAACAAGCATGCAGCGAAGCATGTAACCCCTGGCAAGGAGCAAATAATCTCTGGAATCCTACAAGAAACCCCTGGCAACGAGTATGTAACTCCTGGCAAAGAATATGTAAATCTTGGCAATGAGAATGTTGGTAAGCAAAACTTATGTGGCATAATATATAATAGGCATTAAAGTGTTTGGCATAATGTGAAAGGTATCACACTCTGGGGGTTTGTAGGGACTGGCAAATGGGGAGTAACCTTAGAGAAGATGAGAATTGGATGGTGGAAGCTTGGTGGATGAATGTAGTGCTTTCTCATAAAAGCACTACAAACGGAGGAGAAATTGAGTAAGGTTGAGAAGTTTGAATAATAAGGTCTTGCGATACAGTCAATGAATACAATGTGAATAAACAAGCAACAAATAGCAATGTAATGAATCAGGCAACAGTATTAAAAAGTAGCAGTTTGTATATCAATGAATAGACTGTTGCATGGATCTTGAATAACACTGTAAAGAGGTTGGAGATAACTGGAGGATTTGGAGACCACTGTAATAAGTTGGAGATGATTGTGAGGACCTTGGAGAAAACTGTAAACACTTGGAAATGAGTGAAGAACTTGGAGACCACTGTAACGAGTTTGTAGATGGTGGTGTACAACTTGAAAATACCGTGAACAACTGTGAAGACTTGGAGACGACTGTGGAGAAAACTGTGAAGACTTGGAGATGACTGTGGATAACTGTGGTACTTTGGAGACAACTGTGAACAACTGTGGCACTTGGAGACAACTGTGAATAACTGCGGCACTTGGAGACAACTGTGAACAACTGTGGCACTTGGAGACAACTGTGAACAACTGTGGTACTTTGGAGACAACTGTGAACAGCTGTGGCACTGGGAGACAACTGTGAACAACTGTGGTACTTTGAAGACAACTGTGGTACTTTGGAGACAACTGTGAACAACTGCGGCACTTGGAGAAAACTGTGAATAACTGTGGCACTTGGAGAAAACTGTGAATAACTGCGGCACTTGGAGACAACTGTGAATAACTGCGGCACTTGGAGACAACTGTGAATAACTCCGGCACTTGGAGACAAATGTGAATAACTGCGGCACTTGAAAACAACTGTGAATAGCTGCGGCACTTGGAGACAACTATGAATATCTGTGGCACTTGGATATAACTGTGAATCACTGTGACACTTTGGAGACAACTATGAATAACTGGCAGGCAACTGTGAAGCGCTGAAAGGCTATCCCAGCAAGAGAGAGGTGGGTCCCCTTCAGCACACTGGTGGATCACTGCGGCACTAGTACCTTTAAGGAACACCGGACAGGAGCATGAGCAGATTGGACAGAAACCACTGTGTAGTGCAAGCCACAGAACCACTCTCTAGGAGGTAGACTGAAGCACTGGCAGAGAGCCATGGACCAGACCCCTTTTATCAGGGAAAGACACACTGCATTGGCTGGAGAACCCCCTGGCGAGGGGATTGGAGAAACCTTGGTCTCCAACATGGCTGACCCCATACCGGAGACACTGCAGAGAACCAGGCACACCACCTCTCACAGCCACAGACACACAGCAGGTCTGCCCCTCCACAACACTGTGCTACAATGGCGGCCTCCGTTGCTGCACCATGTTGCCCGGAACCTGCCTCCAGTGTGCTCCTGCTCCCCGGTGTCCCGACCACACCACGCGGCATTACGGTGTGTGGTATAATGTGTAATGACCATTATAGTGTGTGTGGTATAATGTGTAATAAGCATTATGGTGTGTGGCATAATATGTTAAGGGCATTATGGTGTGTGGCATAATGTGTAATGGGCATTACAGTGTGCAAAATAATGTGTAATGGGCATTACGGTGTGGCATAAAGTGTAATAGGCATTACAGTGTGCTTAATCCTGGTGCAGTTTTTCTAAAGAGGTTCTACCTGGCACAGTGTGTAAAAGGCTCTACCTAGTGCAGTGTGCATAAGGAGCTCTAGCTGGCACAATGTATATAAGTGGCACTACTGAGTGGTGTAATGTGTAAAACAGACACTCCTGTGTGTGGTGTAAGGTGAATTGGTTCTACTATTTTGTGGCCAAGCTCCTTCCCCACAAAGCCACACTCTAAATTTTCCATGTGTGTATCTTTGTGTGCGGGGAGGGAGCACACACCCAATTCCATTTCTGGCCCAGGGCGTCAAAATGTATAGTGACTGCGCTGCTGCTACTGGGCACAAGATGTGGTACTACCACAACGGCCATAATACACCTTTTTTTTTAGCATGTGTCTCTTTAAAAAATGATGGGATGGTGCATATTTACAGTTTGCAGGAGGGCGCCGAACACTCGAGCACCAGGGCAGTTATAGTTTGCAGGAGGGCTCTGAACACTCGAGCACCGGGGCAGTTATAGTTTGCAGGAGGGCGCTGAACACTCGAACACCGGGGCAGTTTGTAGGAGGGTGCTGAACACTCGAGCACCGGGGCAGTTATAGTTTGCAGGAGGGCGCTGAACACTCGAGCACCGGGGCAGTTATAGTTTGCAGGAGGGCACTGAACACTCGAGCACCAGGGCAGTTATAGTTTGCAGGAGGGTGCTGAACACTCGAGCACCGGGGCAGTTATAGTTTGCAGGAGGGCGCTGAACACTCGAGCATCAGGGCAGTTATAGTTTGCAGGAGGGCGCTGAACACTCGAGCACCGGGGAAGTTATAGTTTGCAGGAGGGCGCCGAACACTCGAGCACCGGGGCAGTTATAGTTTGCAGGAGGGCGCTGAACACTCGAGTATCAGGGCAGTTCCCAGTCACCACCCTTGAGCGTTTATAACTTCAGCCCACCTCCCAGGGACCAACCACACTGAAACTGTCACCACTTCAGGCCACCTCTCATCACCACCCTAGAACACTCATCACTTCAACATCTTCACCTCACCATTGGTCGACAGTGACTAGGTCGACACCTGGAAATGGTCGAAGGTCGACACAAGATTCAGGTCGACATTTTTTCCCCACTTTTTGTGGTTTATAACGACTTGGTTCATACTTTACTATCCAAGTGGGCGTAAATTGGAAATATAACAGTCTGCTGAGCCATACGAGGGGACGCGGTACACTTATACAGTGCCCATGTCGACATATGTCAATGCAGACAACAGAAACACGTGAAAAACTCATCTTGACCTTGTGTCAACCAAGCCCATGTCGACCTTAAGCTTGTGTCGACCTTCTCTCAATTGCGACCTATGGTTGTGTTTACCATTTTCAGGCGTCGACCATAAGTGGTCGACCTAGAGACTGTCGACCTAGACATTGTCTATCTCTTGTACCATAACCGCTGTAAATGTCGCACTAGTTTTGCAAGTTACCTCTTCAGCAAAATTGGTCTGAATTATAGATCAGAGCATTGGGACCTTGGTACTATTTATATGTGTGATTGGTTATCACGGTGTGCCCGGGTACCGTATGCGCCTCTCCCTAATGCATACAAATGTACAAGTAATGATCCCATATCATGTAGAAACATTGATCTCAGAGTCTGTAGAATAAATATAAATGAGAACGGTTATGTAATGCTCAGTGTTAATATTTCAGCACCTTTAGAAGGAAACAAGTCACCCACTGGTTTATACTTGTCTGCCCTCTGCAGGACTCTTTCATTATGTTCTTACCTGTGTGTTAGACAGGGTTTCTTGTAATATATGCAATGATGCCATTTAAAATAGATCCTTATCCATACCTCCCAACTGTTCCACTTTTCCTGGGAACATCCCATTTTTTGGGACGTTCCTGCGTCCCGCCCGGGGCCAGCAGTGTCCTGCTGCAGCAGGGGGGGGGGGGAGAGGGTGTGTGTTGTGAGTCCCCCTGTCCCACGTGAATAGGCGCTGTGCATCTATTCCTGCAGCCTGACGGGCTGGGGACATAGCCACAGTGGCGTAGCAAAGGCCCTGCGGGGCTATAGCCAACACTAGAAATGTGGGGGGGGCCCAGGACTGACCTTCAGTCCGGGCCCCCAGCGGCATGGCGGCCTCCGCTAACATCCTCTAAAATGGTCTTCTGTTTGTGAGGGTCATTTTTATTAGCAGGAGCCAGCCAGGAGCGGCTCTGGGACCACAGACAAGTAGATTTGTGGGTCCCGGCCACAGACCCAGCGGTGACGGCAAGCAGCAGGGTAAGGAGGGTTGGGGGAGGGGGGGGGGGTTACAAGCTTTATTTTACGGCGGGCGCTGCCAACATTTCCGGAAGGGCGTGCCCGTTTTATCATTATGTAACTGCATAGCCAGCAGCTCCCAGAGCCGCCTGCCGTGCCCCCATAGCTGCGAAAATAGGTGTGGCCTCGCTGTAATAGGCCACACCCCCTTTCCGTGAGGCCATGCCACCAAAAGTTCGGTCGTGCAATCTCCAGTTCAATGTTGGGAGGTATGCCTTATCTATTGTGGCTGCACCTCTATGTAGCTTAGGGTTACTACCTCATCCCTTAATTCTGGACACATATTAATTACACAGGTTCTGTGGCTGATTATATCCAGGTGAAATGGAGTCTTGAAGTCAGACAGCCACAGAACCTATGTAATTAATATGTGTCCAGCATTAAAGGGATGAGGTGGTAACCCTAGTGTAGTTGTGAGTGGTAACACCCAACCCCTCCTACCGCTAGCGTGTGGTGACTCCAGTCCGTACCAGTGCAGTTCTAACAGTGCAGTGAAAAATACTAACAGTGCAGTGAGGTGGCTGGCTGAGCCTTCAGGCACCGCTGAGCATGCGGGCCCCACAGCAGTTAGTGAAGCGTGCCGGATTACGTAATAATCCCCGGCAATCATCGGCTCCATTGAGGAGGAGGAGATAAATGTCTGGATTTCGTCACTTAACCTTTGAATCGTGGATGTTTTAAAGTATTGGATGTGGAGCCCAATGTTGAGTTTGTTTTGCGCCCCCCCCCCCCCCTTCTGAATTAGTGTGCAGTGGACTTCTAAAAAAAAGTAGGCAAGTATACATGGACTTAGTTAACAGTTGCCTGTATCTAGGCAACTGTAAATTTTAGCTGTCATGTGACCAAAAATTCAAGAAGCATCTGTCATTTCTATCTAACTTAGGGATGGCCATCAACGTGGTCGCCATCGATGATCACCATCTATGGCGATATTGCAAATGCCCATTGATGGTAGCATACAATGTAATGGAACAATGGTTTCACCGATTGATGGCCATCCCCTTTCAGCGCCTGTCTGTCCCCCCCCCCTCGGGCAGCTCTTGCATTAAGAGCTGTCCTTTGCGATGCTCCGACGATGGCAGCGGCTCCCCCTCCTCTCTCACCTGGCTGCTGATGCTGCTGCGGGGCGGGCTCCACCTCCTCATCCCAGCACCCGGAAGGGGATGTGGGGCTAGGGAGCAGGAGGTCACTGGTCCGGGCAGCACAGCAGTGTGCTTCCTGGAATCAGGTGAGGGGGGGGCAGCATGCATTGTTGCGGGGGTCAGTGCAGGGCAGCGTGGGTTGCGGTAAGAAGCCCATAGGCTTCTATGGGGAATCGCCAGCTTTTGCTGGAGATACACCTTGTGGGGCTTTAGTGCATCCCAAAATACGGTAAATACCAAGATAATGGGGTAAGTGCCTGCCGTGTCTGAGCAGGCAGTTCTCTGAATGGGGGTGGGTTCGCAGAGCTGCATGACATCATGGCGCGACACACACAGGACCCGCAATGCACCTCTGGGAATGCGGCCTCCTTGTGTGAGGGCTAGGGACAGATTTTCTGGATCCTATACACGGGCCCCTTGATACCCGCTGGAACTTGCCTGTGGGTGCTCATCATTTTCCAAGGGTGCTCAGGCCCGGGAGCATCCTCGGAATTGCCTCACAGACACTCTCACACTCTCTTTCCCTCCACTTACCTAGCATCTGGCTGGCTGCATCTGTAGCAGTTTATCCTCTCCCTCTGCAGCCCTGGTTTGTGTAGCTCCGCCCATTACTTCATATAGCTCCGCCCCTCAGTTCCATAAAGTCCCCTTTTGGGCTGCTCTCGCAGGGGAAGGGGCGGGTCATAGGTGCTTCTAGCTGCTGGCGCTGCTGCCTATCAGACTGTATGATAGGTGCCACAGCTGGATGCAGAGCGGGGACTGCCCCACTCCTGCATGTGCCTCCCTGCTGTGCAGGCTGTGTGTGTGCCAGCAGATGTGCTTACAGTGCCAATACACTGTGTGCATGCCACCACTGGCACACACCTAGTTATGGCTCTGCTACTCACATGGCTTATCTTTTGCGATCCTTAGCAATGCAAATGCAGGAGGAGATGCAGCGGCGGAACTTGTGGGTGGTGAGCACAGGTGCAAAACTATCATTTGGGCCCCAATTTGGTAGCCAGGGAGGGGCTTAAAATGCTAGTATTTCTGTATTTTATTCTAAGGGTGAATCGACACAACTCCTGCATTTAGGCCACGCCCCCAGGAAAATACCTGGGCGTGGCCAGGCTCTGTATGCAGCAGACTGAACAGCATTCCCTGCATCAGTGTATAGAGCATCAGCTGCCTGTGAGTATGCAATTATCAGCCTGAACATTGATAGTTTCCCAGCAGCCATCAGATATTCCACAGTCTGCGGCAGCTCTGTCATTACTCAGCCTATGCAAATGATCCGTTCGCATTTCTGCTATTGAATTCTAATGTGAATGCAGGGACATAACTAGGGGGGAGCTAGGGGGTCAGGTGACCTGGGCACTGGGCGTTAGAACTAATTTGTGAACCGACCGCCGCCAAGGGCCTGCCACCCAACTCGAAGTCCCTAGCTCCCCCCTTGTTGCGGACTCCTGTGCTGCTGCTTAACTTGGCCCCGGTGCGGCGTGTCACTTCCCCCTCCTGTTTCGCCACCCATGTGGGTGATGTCATGGGTTGGGATCATTTGGTCTATTGCATTATGGTCGAAAGTCATTAGGTCGAATCCATTAGGTCGACATGCTAAAAGGTCGACATGACTCTAGGTCGACATGGGAAAAGGTCGACATGATTCTAGGTCGAAAGGTCATTAGTTCGACAGGTCATTAGTTCGACAAGGTCATTAGTTCGACATTGTCTATGTCGACATTCACAAGGTCGACATGGGGTTTTTCACTGTTTTTTTTACCTGAATGTCAACACAGTCGACATGGACACAGTTTAAAGTGCACTGCATCCCCTCGCATCGCTCGCTGCGCTCGCAATGCGTCGGGCACGGTGCCTCGCTACGCTCGGCACACTATTTTATTCTCACACCACGCCCTAGTGGATGGTAGGGCATGAAATACCGCCTGTCGGCACATGTTGGCTCAAAAAACAGTGAAAAACTCCATGTCGACCTTGTGAATGTCGACATAGACAATGTCGAACTAATGACCTTGTCGAACTAATGACCTGTCGAACTAATGACCTTTCTAACTAGAATCATGTCGACCTTTTCCCATGTCCACCTAGAGTCATGTCGACCTTTTAGCATGTCGACCTAATGGATTCGACCTAATGACTGTCGACCATAATGCAGTAGACCAAATGACCGCATCCCGATGTCATGATGCCGGAGGTGGAAGAGGCATAGAGCCAGCGCAAAGGGAGAGGCGGGAGGCGCAACGTGGCAGGGAGAACACACGCCACAGTGCACTGTCACATACGCTGGATGTGGCTGCTGCAACAAACCCAGGGGTTGATTGCAGCTTAGCTATAGGGCAACGGAGTGGCAGGGTCCTAAATACCGTTTCAGACCCATTCAGACACTAAAAAAAACTGGTCTGAAACGGGTAGGACCCTGCTTTTTTACCGTTTCCAAAAACCGTTTTTTTGGAAACTGTAAAATCACTCTCCACCTTTCAGACCGCACATATAACCGTTTTAAAACGGTTAAAAATCGGCAAAATAACGTTTTTTTTGTGCGGTCTGAAAGGGGCATTATTAAGCTCGGTGAAGTGATAAAGTGTCTGGTTTTTATCACCGGCCAATCAGCTCCTACCTGTCATTTTTCAAACCAAGCCTGTAACTTCACAGTTAGGAGCTGATTGGCCAGTGTTAAAAACCAGACACTTTATCACTTCACCGAGCTTAATAAATCTGCCTCCCAGTTACCACTAGGCTGTACTCAAGGCGGAAAGGCTAAAGACTAGCAAGGTGCTACCATGGCACCTGCGACCACATCCATTTATATAAGTTATAAATATCTTCATTTCCACAGAATGGAGACCATTTCAGTGACATTATATTATATATTATATAGTCACTCCATTGGTCTCCATACTGTGGAAATAAAGAAAAAATCTACTTGGAATATGCAATTCTGAAGACTGTATCTTCTAATGAGTATCACAGCACTCCATTCATATTTTAATGTATATTACAGTGTCATTTACATTAAAATATGTATCGACTGCTGTGATACTGATTAGAGGATACAGTCTTCAGAATTGCATATTCCAAGTAGAATTTAGTAATTTACACAATTATATTAGGAAAATGTAATTTCCTATCTGACAGATGAGTATACTGTATATAATTCCCAAGGTAGATAAAGCATTGCAAGCTGTAGGCCTGATTCTGGTTCACTTGCAAAAGTAAATTCTCTTTCTAATGGACAAAACCATGTGCACTGCAGATGGGGCAGATGTAACATGTGCAGAGAGAGTTAGATTTGGGTGAGTTATTTTGTTTCTGTGCAGGGTAAATGGCTGCATTGTTTTTACACTGCAATATAGATATCAGTTTGAAGTACAAACCCCACCCAAATCTAACTCTCTCTGCACATGTTACATCTGGCTCCCTGGTTTTGTCCAGTAGAGTGAGAATTTGCTTTTGCGAGTGAACCAGAATCAGGCCCTGTGTGTGTGTTAAGTTCAGTGGGGGTATCTTGCAGTACATGCTGGAGAATCTTCACCGCAGTACACATTTAGGGGGTGATTCAGATTGGTTTGTAAAATCAAACTCCTTCTTTAATGGACAAAACCATGTGCACTGCAGGTGGGGCAGATGTAACGTGCAGAGAGAGTTACATTTGGGTTATTTTGTTTCTGTGCAGGGTAAATACTGGCTGCTTTATTCTTACACTGCCATTTAGATTTCAGTTTGAACACACCCCACCCAAATCTAACTCTCTCTGCACATGTTACATCAGCCCCACCTGCAGTGCATATGGTTTTGTCCATTAGAGAGTGATTTTGCCTTTCCGAGTGAATCAGAATAACCCCCTCTGTCATTTACAATCACTTTGAGCTGTGAAGATGTTTGCTTTTGCAAACCAACCTGAATAACCCCCTTATTTCAGTAGTTGAACAGCAGCAGAACTGAAGGATTTATTATGTTTTGTTTTTTATTATTATAATTTTTTGGGTGGGGGGGGGTCCCCCAAATTACTGCCTTGACCAAGCAACAGGAATCCTAGTATTCGCCCTGGTGAATGCAACACCCACAGAAAACCCTGCATCGCACGAATAGCAAAGCCCTCAATCAAACACAATGGATGCCCATCGACATGTATAAATATCGATGGTCATCCATTGCATAGTTTAGCACTATCGATGGCCAGTTGCCGAATTGCCATCGATGGCAACGATGGCCATCCCTATTTCATACCTCCCAACTTTTGTGCACCTTAAAGTGAAAAGGGGGTGGGGTTGCAGAGGAGAGGCGGGGCCTCAGGTGGAAAGGCAGAATCCCCGCCTCCCTGCACGGCACCTACTCAGTGATCATCGGATGCTTTGTGGTGATCACTGCCTCACCCATCTGTCCCATCCGCGCCCGCTGACACTGCAACCCACTTATGAAACAGTGGGACAGCGTCCAATTAGCGCCTTAGCATGGCTGTCCTGTTATAACCGGGACAGTTGGGAGCTATACTTTTCCAGGTGATATAATATGGACATATCCCAATGTCTCTTGGATTTTAATACATAAAAATATATAGCTTAACAAGAGAAAAAAATCCAGACATACGCACATCTCCAAATGAGCCCGTCAGCAATCTTTGTAATCAATAAAATCTGGTTGCATAAAGGTTACATAATTGTTACCTCATTGCATTTTGTTTCTATACTCTTTCCTAGGTAGATTATTGCTGTCTTTGTTTTTGAATGAGTTAAATGCAGGCTTATTGACAGATACTTGTAAGAAGTTCACTTGCTGGTCCTCCAGCTTCTATGTTGTTGTTGTCGCCCACAATCCGGAAAGGCGTTGGAGTTCCCATAATACACCGAGCCACTTAGTAGTGTTCACTTGCCCACTTATCACTGTCGGGGAGTAGGTGTTTCTCCTGCCTTGCCATCTTTTGCACACTCCATATGAGTCACAGGTCGCTGGCTCATTTAGTTAAATGCGTGAGTGATACGCACAAAGATTCAATTACATGGGAGCACTTTGACAAACTTGCCATGGCAACACCAGCTTTATCTGCACACAATGAGCTGGTTTCATTGCTCTTCACTTCTTCTTATTTGAAAATCAGTTGTGTTTCCGCTTTTTTGGGCAGATTAAGCAGACTCTAAGGCATGTCATGATGGTACCTGTTGTGGTCCAGAGGTGTTCCGCTGTAATTCAGTAGTAGGGTACAGCTTATTGCCGTAAGCTACCTGGGCAGATCTTGCTTAGTCCTGGAAGCCGGCTAACATGTGACTTTGGCTGGATGATTGTTATTCTCTGAAACCTTATACAGCACAATTGGCTGCTTTTGAAAAAGCATTTCACGGAGGCTGTGAAGATGACAACTGGAAGCGCGGACGGGTACGGCTACATCTGAGACTTCCGTCGTACAAGTGACTTTCATCCAAATGTAAATGAGCCCAAAGCGGTCAGTAAGATCTGATTGGTGATGAAAAGACAATAATGCTGTTCAGGGCTTGCTTGTGTATTGTGTTTTACAAAGTGGTAATTATAAGGACCATGCATCAGCGACCATCTCTGGTCGCTGATGCAGACAAGACACCGAGCGATATATCGCTTGCCGATATATCGCCCCGTGTGTACAATGCTTTACCCTCCCCCGTGCAGCCTAACCATAACCTTCCTACCCTGCACCCTAACCCTCCCCCATGCAGCCTAACCATAATCTTCCGGCACCACACCCTAACCCTCCCCCATAGCCTTGCCATAACCTTGCTACCTTGCGCCCTAACCCTCCCCCCCCCCCCGTGCAGCCTAACCATGACCTTCCTGCCCTGCACCCTAATCCTAACCCTCCCCATACTGTACAGCCTATGAATAACCTTCCTACCCTGCACTCTAACCCCCCATAGCCAAAATCAAATGTGGAAAGGAAAACCGGTGATAAAGGCAGCCTATCGGACATTGACTAGCGTTTAGGTGCACCACGTACATCAGAATGTGAACATATATTATCTTTCATGATCAAAAAATGTGGCTTAAATAAAACAACAAAACGAGACACCAACGTCCAGCTGTATTGAGCTTGAAAAGTGATAAAATGAAGAGTGATAAAGTACCAGCCAATCAGCTCCTAACTGTCATGTCACATGATGGGTTATAAAAATGACAGTTATTAGCTGATCAATTTTTATAATTTTTCAAGGCTTAGCCCACTTACCACATTCACCTGCGGTGCACCGGTTCCCCGCTCAGCCGTTCACTTCGGTTGTGAGAGTAGTTCCAAACCACGTCCCCTGTCATTTCTTCTTTGTAATTTATCCTTGGACCCCTGTCTCCACTTAATTCAACAATTCCAGTCTATTCAGGGCATCTAAATTAAGGTAAATTAAAATTGCTGCATTTGCCAATAATAGCCTACTCTATGTTCCAATTGGCTGTTCTTGGCAATTGGAAACAATAGTAATGATATCTAATATACAGTATATATAATACATCATGCAGTGTAAGAGACAGAGCGGAACTGCTGCACATGCCCAGTGGTAGCAACTTCTTCTACTGAGTGTGTGTGGATCTAATTCCCTCAATCAGTACACTGGACAAGAGAGTAGCTACCAGGAAGAAGAGACAGGAGCCTTACCATGAGGTGGGAGAACATATAGTGTTAGATATTAATACTGTATTCCATACAGTATCTAGTATATAAAAATACCAATGTTTACATTATTGTAAAGGGTCATTAATGTACTAGTTCTTCTACCACTTTCCCAGCCTCCAGCTCTTGCTCCAATGTTGTGGGAGATTGTGTACTGCATTTGGAAACCCCTGCGTTTGCCATTTGGTTCCTACCATTATGTTTTGGCCTTGGAGCCAGGGCCGTCTTTTCGTATGGGCTTAATGGGCACTTGCCCAGGGGCCCCAGGTGTATAAGGGCCCTATGCTGATAGCTGAGGATCCCCTTTTTCCAGGGATACCAAAATTTTGAAAATCGGCCCTGGGGAACTGGAGATATCCAACTTCAAAGCAGCAGTCCACATCCGACCTGTTAAATGCAATTCCCAGTCATATTTCTCAGATTCTCTCTGACCGAGTTTTTCTGAGAGTATATTCCAAAAGCTGGGACTCTCCCCTTTCTGTCAACACTAGGGGCTTGTCTCTGTCATGCCCAGAACCAGAGATATCAGCCTTCCAGCAGCTGGTCCCTGCTCCAGCTCCAAACGTCTGGTGTGCAGTTTTATATTTTTGTTATTTTTGCTCTGGCTCCTGAGCTCTGATCCCCAAGTTCCCAGCACCTCCTGAAAGTTGGGACTCTAGGTTTTTATACTATTGAAGGCTAAGAAATCTATTTCCTGATAATGGCGATATCTGCAGTCAAACAAGCTGCCCTTCCACCAGAAAATAACAAATATTAAGTCCACTCCATTATCCAACCCTCCCCTGCGTATAAAACACCCCCTACCTCCCTGGAAGTCATTTACAAGGGACCCTTCATTCAGCTCAGTGCCCCCTTCCACACGTTAGTGTTCTCCCTCCCACCACCTCTGCAGTAAAGGAGTCATTAGCAGAAGTTACTGCTCCAGGTCCTACATGTTGAATGGAAGATAGAGCACCCCCTGCCACCCGTGGGACATTAAAGCTGCTGCTGATAGCACCCCCCACTCCTAGGAGGGGAGAATGGGTAAGGGCCCCAGTGCATTGCGTTGCCCAGGGGCCCACACTGCTGTTAAGATGGCCCTGCTTGGAGCAGCACAGACTTGTCTACAAAGCTATAAGTAATATTGAATTCAGAAGGTAACAATAGCCATACCTATAAGAAAAACAACTGTGAAAGAATTCTAAGTAGTCAATCCTCTTGTCCGTGATCATGCAATGGCGCACTGTACCCTCCATGCACAATAGGCTTGACCCCCTAAGCCACGCATCTCTAATTATTACAGCTACCTGACATGAAGCATGCCTCCGAACGGCAAACTTCCTCTGACCCAGTAAGGCTTGACTCTCACTCTATACAGTTGTATACTGTGAAATATTAGAGAATTACTTGTAAATGCACTTACCACCCACTGCCAGTGTTCGTATGGACATCAGTGGTTCGGCAGTACAGTCCATTCAGTCAGTCTGATAAACCGTATTACTCTCTGACTTTCACTTTTGCAAACGCTCATCTCTGCTGTAGTTTAGGTTAGGGGAGGTTGTCTGCTAGGTTGTGGTCAGGAAATTATCATATCGTGGTTTCCCCATACATAAATGAACTAGCTACAGATGCTCTCAGTTCCTTCTCTGGCAGCTTTCTTCATTTATTTAGCATTTTTCTTCCAGTAGTTCTGCACCTCTGGTTTTTAAACCTCTTTAGCATCAATTTCTACAGTTGGAACTTTGGGGAGATTACCAGTAACCTCTATCAATGTGTGGTGTGTTGTGAGCACTGTTTAGATTATTTTTAATCAATTACAGCAGGTACTTCAGTGGCGGTTTTAGACCTCACGGGGCCCTGGCAAGATACCAGTTTGGGGCCCTCCTTGCTCATACAATCCATAGCACTATATTTCTCCTGCTGATTGTAGGCGGCATCAATAGAGTACCTTGGCACATCCACAGTCTACCAATAAATGCTTAGCTGCATGAACATTGGCATTGTGTACAAACCTGTACAAGTATTTGAGGAATAGGCCTATTACCTGTGTCACATTTACAGTAAACTGACTGCCAACATACAGAATACATCGAAGGGAGTGTGGAAAGGTGTATGTGATGTCGTTATATCATGTGATAGTTGAGCAATGCTTCTCTGGGAACCTTTTGAATGGCCAGGATATCTTTATGGGGCTTGTGAAAACGTTGTATACCGCATAACTTTTGTGTAGTCTCTATATTGGTTCCTGCTGCAATGAAGGTGCAGCCAGCCTTAGAAGGGGGCTGGACTACAAGTAAAGTGGGGTCTATGACAGAGGGGGCGTGACTGAGCAGAGCAGTGGTGATCTCCGGCTCCGCCAAACTCCACCCCCTCCAACACACGGGACACTGAGACCCGAGGGAGGGACTCTCCAATTAATCGGGACACTTGGGAGGTATGCAGTTGAATGTAGTGTTCCACAGTTACTAAGGACAGTGGTTCATTCTCTGTACAGGTTTCCTGCCTCACTCTTACATCACACAAGGTAGTCCAAGCTGTGGATGATCTCAGAACTGTAGAAACAGGAGGAGGAAAGAATGTCTCTGTGTGGCGCACCTAAAGAATTATAAAATATAACTTTTATTTGTTTTACTTAAAAATACTGCGAAATATAAAACACATGAGTACACATAAGACACGGACAGTGAAAAATAAAAAGGATGTGAATCCTCACACCGTGGGGTCCCAGGATATGTCTCCCTTCCTTATTTTAATTTCCTATATTGGTGCACTGATAGCTATTTGGTGTATGTGTAATTCTAACTGCTGATTGTTACAATTTTGACTTCACAAATGCTTATAGTAATATTGTATCAAATAAGAGCAACAATGTCATTAACAATGAGTGAGTAGTATCCCAATAGTTCATGAACAACAGACGGTCTTATTCAATATGTGAGTCAGTCAGACAGTATTACACTATAGATATATCAGTTCCGGGGAGAGGCTAATCCCCAAAATGGGTATATACTGAGTGTAAATCAGGTTAATGATAACCTTTCAATAATTGCAACAGTAGCTATACCAAGCTGCCCTGTTCTCCTTATAGCTGAGAGTCTGTAGTACTCATCAGCCGGTAGGCAGGGCAGTGATAAGCAGCAGCCGTGCTTGCCTGCTTGGAGTGACAGCAGTGAAGGTCCACCGCTTCACTCCCAAGAAGCCATCTGCTTGGGAGTATGTATGGTGCAGTGTTTAACACACTACACCGCATCCCAGGCTAGACGGATAAGCAGCAACCCTGGCTTTGGAGTGACAGCGGTAGAAGTGCGCCGCTTTACTTACAGAAATCCGTCTGCCTGCTAGTATGTATGGCGCGGTGTTCAGTATAACACACACGTCTCAGGCTTGGTCGGTTGAGGTGGCCAGGACCGGGGAGCACCAATGTTTTATGCTAAACAGATCAACATATATACATTTTAAAGGGAAGGGGACGGCTGGTAACACACACACGGTATGTGAGGTCTGCGTACGCTTCGCAGACAAGAGCTTCAAAGGACCGTGTCTTATTTGATACAATATTACTACAAGCATTTGTGAAGTCAAAATTGTAACAATCAGCAGTTAAAATTACACGTACACCAAATAGCTACCAGTGCACCAATATAGGAAATTAAAATAAGGAAGGGAGACATATCCCACGGTGTGAGGATTCACATCCTTTTTATTTTTCACTGTCCGTGTCTTATGTGTATTCATGTGTTTTATATTTCACAGTATTTTTAAGTAAAACAAATAAAAGTTATATTTTATAATTCTTTAGGTGTGCCACACAGAGACATTCTTTCCTCCTCCAGTTTCTACGAATTAACTATGTCCTGTGGTAGCACACCCCTGATCATCTAGAAGTCCTACTGACTCAGATTTATCTATAAGGGGTCCAGCCTAAACAAATCCCAGATATTTTTCTGTGCGACCAGTCACCCCCCAAAAAACCCTTCTGATCTCAGAACTGTCCAGATGAAGAACAGGAGTTGGGTTTAGTGGAGAGGTGAAATAAGACCAGCGGTGATAAATGACACAAACAAACAGTTTATTATTCTGCCCTCAATAGTCCTGTACACACAGTTAAGTGAAGACCAGAAAATAATATATTCGTTCAATCAAATAATACATTCACAGGAGTAAATGCCTGGGACCTCATCAAGGCTGATGTTTCTCACCTAGACTAGTAATGGTAATATTGCCTCTCATGGTACAGTTCATGGAATACTTCACAACATAGGTGATTGGGCATCTGGCATAGATTTCCCAGTGCATGATATGAGGTGTGATATATAATGAGTGATGAATAACAAGAATGGGGGACAGTTAGTAATGAAAACCAGGGTTGGGTGACATAAATAACGGGGTAGTAGGTGAAGAACGAGTGTGACAGATAGCGGGTGGGATTAATACACAGGTGATATAATAGATTTACAATATCTAGGTAGACAGCCACTAGGTCTACATTTGGGGCTGCGAACAACCACCTAGGCACACGGATCATAGGCCCTTATTCTAGTTGACTCGGTCAGATGCATATTTTCAGATGGCCACGAGTGTTCTTAGCCCCGCCTACCATACGGATCGCTCACACCGTCCGAATGCGGTAAGATGCCGAACGAACGGACCGCGAGTGGATGTTTCATGTGAACACCTCCCCCATCTGTGGGAACCTCCCCCATCCTCCGATGGTTAACGACCATTGAATGATGGACCAAGTGGTCAGGCAGCACCGAGTGCTCCAGACCCCTCGGACATTTCTCCGTGCGAAAGCAGGGATATGGGCGGGCAGCTGGCATCCGGCTACGTCAGCTGTCCGCCCCCCACACGTGCATCACTGCCGGATTACCATACGTACGCCCAGTATTTTCATGGGAATGCCCATGAAACGCGGGGCATACGCATATGTAATGAGCCCAAACAGCCCTTCACGCCCCTCTACACCCCCTGTTCGGATTGTTCCGACCGATCATATTCTGTACGGAATTCACGCTGTATTCGGACTTGCGTGGCGTTCGCACATGCGCAGAAACAAAACATTGGCAGTCCGACTGAACACGCAGCCGTCCGACTCAATCAGAATAAGGGCCATAGTCTGCATGGGCGAGCCGTCCATGCAAAGGAAGCCAGCGATGGATTGTCATCGCTGGCCGTTCACAACTTGATTGCCAGGTGGCCAGCATTTGTGGGTGGCATGCTGGTGTTTTCTGGGAGTGGCCTGGAAAACACAGACGGCTCCTGGCTATTGGGAGGGAGGGGCACTGATGTCAGCAGCAGTTCTGATCTCCCCACAGAACTCGCAGCACTTACTTGGCAGCTGCACACATGACACATGGGGGTGGGGGGGATTCATTTGAAGGTGTGTGAATGTGTGGCACCCCAGGGGGTACCCCTTTTATTCCTGTACCCCCAGGTTGTTAACATTGCAGCCAATGCTGCCAGAACAGATCCTTTCCCCTGTCAGCAGGGCTGTGAGGGGTTAACAGAGTCGGCTAGTGTCCCAGCTCCCCTGCAGACAGGAAACTGGAAGGTCAGAGGTGATCCCTGCAGCAGTGTGAGAGGGAGTGTGGAGAGAGGAGAAAGCCCTGTGAACTCCCTGTGAAAAAGAGCAGTGTGCTGGATATGTGAAGAGCAGCCCAGAGAGTAATGGAAGAGGAGGACAGCTTGTAGCTTGAACCTGGCAGCAGGCAGAATAGTGACCCTGCAGAGGGAGAGAGGAGAACAGTGGAGAGGCACACATCGAGACCCATACCCCTGCACATGATACAGAGAGCTGGGAGCCGCATGGTGGTGCATGGTGCACCTGGAGACACAAGAGCTGCACAGCTGGTGGTTAACTGGCAGGAGCCAGCAACATATAAGGTACTGGAGTGCTCTATACCCCACCCAGCCTGTACCCATATTGCCCCATCACAGATCCCCCAAGTCACCCCAGCTACAGGGACATTGTGTTGTCCCATTGCTGTCCTGAAAGCCCTGCACCAGGCATCCAGTGAGACTCCTTGCTGGTAGAGCTTTATAAAAGAGAGTGCCTGAAGCCTGTCTTTTTGCCTTTAAATACAAGCGGTTACCCTAGGTAACGGGAATCGGCTTGTCCCTCTGAATGAGGATCATTTTATTGATATCTCTAAAAGTAGTGTGCACACTAAGTTAGGGCCTAATTCGCTATTGAGGACTTGTTCTGCGTGGGACCTTTATTCACCCTCAGGGACTGTGTTGCACCCGGGACTACAGTTGAGCATGCATATGTGTCAGGTGTAACGCCATCTGGCGGACATATTGTGACATTGTGTTATATATGTGCTGTAGTGTTCTAGTGAGGTAATATTATTCTTGCACTTTGCGATTGCTATGATGTCATTTATTGCATAATTGTTCTATCTTTAATCTGGCCATTGAGTATTTACTACTTTAATTATTGTCTGTTTTGCATGTTGCAACCTTTCCATTGCTATTCATATATGTGTAAATGCACTGCAGCAACCGGTACAGGTATCTTCTTTCTAAATAAATATTTGTTGCTGCTAAGCGTATTAGTATGGTCTTCTGTGGGTCTCCTTGGGTTGTCCTATCCCCTGCTACAGGTCTTCCAGGAAGAAACGGCGAACATCGGAAGCAGGAGGGTCCAGCTCAAGGTACGCCATCTTGCACCACACCGTGTCAGTGAGCCTGTCACACTTGGCGTCATACCGAACAGGATCGGACATGGAAGTGCATAAAGGCAACCCCACCGCATATGACCAGTCCATCAGTGAAATGTCTGTCGCACTGGATGGAATCATCAAGATGATGACGGAGATGAGGAAAACCCTAGCTGACCAGAGAATAGAACAGGAGGAATATGAGCATAGAAGATGGCGACGTGAATGTGTCAGAAGGCGCAGACAGCAGTGGAATCCCCCATTGAGGTCAGAACGACTACCCTCTGACCGAGTCATCGCATGCCCACAGACCGCGAGAAGACACGTGAAAGGAGGTTCACCGGCAGTGCTTCAGAACACAGAAAGAACATCCGGTGTGAGACAGTCGAGGGATAGACCACGAACCAGACCAAGAAGAATTGCTGGTCGTGTCCTATGGTTTGATGTACCACGCGGGTATGGCTTTATTAAACGTGCAGATACCGGGCGTAGCTTGTATGTCCATTATACCGCCATCCAGCATGCTGACCCCCAAAACTGCTTCCGGAGCCTGAGCGACGGTGAGGCAGTCGAATTTGAACTGGTGAATGGGAGGAGAGGCATCAAGGCCGCCAAAGTGACTGGGCCGAATGGAACACCGGTGCTGCACTACAGACACGCCCCAGAGCAACATTGGCGCCACCCGCCTCATAGTGAGCCTCCACAGCACCATCAGCAGGGCTACCAGCAAAACAGGAATGGAGGGCAAGCGAGGGAAGCCAACGGCGAGAGTAGCAGTTTTAACGCCAACCCTCCTCGACCTGGACAGATGCCCCACTCACCGGAACCTGACATCATGAGGCAATGCGGACCGCCGAGAGAAAGTGAACAACCAGTCGTGCGGAGTGAGGCAGTCCATCAGAACTGGCAAGAAGCGACCAGGCCTCAATGTTCTCCAGAACCAACGCGGGAGTATGTACCAAGAATGGATGATGCTGATTATCGGGCGGCGAACCTAGGGCCAAGAAATGCCAGAATTGTAGAACAGCAGAGAAGCCCTGAGATTGTGGTCCACATGGCTGCGACAGAGACCGTGGAGCTCTCAAAAGCAGAGCCAGCTATGCCACCACATGAATCTAAGGCAGAGGAAGAAATGCCATTGGGAGATGAGAAGGCCGAGACCTGTCCCACTGGATTGAAGCCTATAACAAATGGTGAATACACAACGATATCAGGAGAGGAATTCGCCATCAGGATTCAGCAGACGATACTGAGGTCTAAGAAGCGAGACCAAGAGGCAAGACGCAATTAGAACCGGTCGTACGCCGTGAGAGTGGGCACCATCCATTTACAGCAGTGAAGCACCTGGACCGCAGAGGGATGGGAGTCCTCTGGCGGAGGGATGGTTGACCCAGGGAGCCCACATTGGATAATCAGGTGACAGAGAGGTAGCGATGTATATTTGTTGAATGTGTGTATGTTCACCGTTTTCTGTTGTCATTCAAATATTTTGTCATGGACATTGAAAGACTGTACTCAGGATTTAATGCCCCTGGTTGGTTGCCTGGGGACAGGCAAGTTTCTAGCATGGAGGTATGTGGCACCCCAGGGGGTACCCCTTTTATTCCTGTACCCCCAGGTTGTTAACATTGCAGCCAATGCTGCCAGAACAGATCCTTTCCCCTGTCAGCAGGGCTGTGAGGGGTTAACAGAGTCGGCTAGTGTCCCAGCTCCCCTGCAGACAGGAAACTGGAAGGTCAGAGGTGATCCCTGCAGCAGTGTGAGAGGGAGTGTGGAGAGAGGAGAAAGCCCTGTGAACTCCCTGTGAAAAAGAGCAGTGTGCTGGATATGTGAAGAGCAGCCCAGAGAGTAATGGAAGAGGAGGACAGCTTGTAGCTTGAACCTGGCAGCAGGCAGAATAGTGACCCTGCAGAGGGAGAGAGGAGAACAGTGGAGAGGCACACATCGAGACCCATACCCCTGCACATGATACAGAGAGCTGGGAGCCGCATGGTGGTGCATGGTGCACCTGGAGACACAAGAGCTGCACAGCTGGTGGTTAACTGGCAGGAGCCAGCAACATATAAGGTACTGGAGTGCTCTATACCCCACCCAGCCTGTACCCATATTGCCCCATCACAGATCCCCCAAGTCACCCCAGCTACAGGGACATTGTGTTGTCCCATTGCTGTCCTGAAAGCCCTGCACCAGGCATCCAGTGAGACTCCTTGCTGGTAGAGCTTTATAAAAGAGAGTGCCTGAAGCCTGTCTTTTTGCCTTTAAATACAAGCGGTTACCCTAGGTAACGGGAATCGGCTTGTCCCTCTGAATGAGGATCATTTTATTGATATCTCTAAAAGTAGTGTGCACACTAAGTTAGGGCCTAATTCGCTATTGAGGACTTGTTCTGCGTGGGACCTTTATTCACCCTCAGGGACTGTGTTGCACCCGGGACTACAGTTGAGCATGCATATGTGTCAGGTGTAACGCCATCTGGCGGACATATTGTGACATTGTGTTATATATGTGCTGTAGTGTTCTAGTGAGGTAATATTATTCTTGCACTTTGCGATTGCTATGATGTCATTTATTGCATAATTGTTCTATCTTTAATCTGGCCATTGAGTATTTACTACTTTAATTATTGTCTGTTTTGCATGTTGCAACCTTTCCATTGCTATTCATATATGTGTAAATGCACTGCAGCAACCGGTACAGGTATCTTCTTTCTAAATAAATATTTGTTGCTGCTAAGCGTATTAGTATGGTCTTCTGTGGGTCTCCTTGGGTTGTCCTATCCCCTGCTACAGGTCTTCCAGGAAGAAACGGCGAACATCGGAAGCAGGAGGGTCCAGCTCAAGGTACGCCATCTTGCACCACACCGTGTCAGTGAGCCTGTCACAAATGTGAATGAATTTCCCCTGTTAGCATGGCCTTGATCGTATTCACGGACGTACACAGGGGTGGGTTTTACTTCTGGTGGGGCGGCGACTACGGTACCTGATCGCTGGCCACCAATGGTTCGCAGCCCAGAGGTCAGGATTGAATCAGGCCCATGGTCAACATAAAAAGGTCAACAGTGGCTACAGTCAACAGGGTAACTAGGTTGACATGACAATGGTCAATACAAAAATGGTGAATACAAGTTTGTTGGTCTTTTTAGGCCACATCTTGTATATTGTACAGTATGTTATGTGACCACCATCTGTACAAGCGCCATTCTCACGGCTCGCTTCACTCGCTTCAAGCAGGATTATAGTCCGAACAGATGTCCACAATGTTAAAAAAAAATTGAGCAAATGTTGATAAAACCAGTAAAACACTAAAAAAACAGATGTCAAACATTTTTGAGTAGACCATTGTCATTGTAACCTATTGAACACTTTGTACCTTGTCGACCTTTTGACCTTTTTCTACCTGTTGACTTATTGACTTTACAGCATTATGGGTACCAGTCACTGCAAGCGCCACATAGTCAAGGACTTACTCGTAGGGATGGTCATTGACCATTGATGATTCAAAATCATCGCTGGTTTATGGCCGATGTTGAATACTTTTGCCATCGAGGAGGGAGTACCAGATTTTCTCTGCATCGATAGCATAGCAGAACCAATGTTTTTTTTTTTTTTCATTGCGCCGGGACACGGAGCATAGCTGCGCCCCCGACAACCCTGAAGCCTCACCCCTACATTCTGATTGGCCCATGGGCCAGTCAGTCAAAGAAAATGATTGACCATCGATAGCTAAAACTATTGATGGTCATCCATCACATAGTTTTATTACCATCAATTGCTGGTTGCAGTATTGCCATCGATGACAACCATCGATGATGACTGCACCGATGGCCATCCCTACTTACTCGGTGGACATTTTTTTTATTTTTTGTCTTATGGAATTGTTTTAATTGAAGTCTTCCCCATTTAGTCAGTGTCTGATACAATTCTTGCAGTAGCCTGCCCCCTGGTGACATTTGTATAAATACAAATGTTATATATATTAATAATGTATAGGTCAAATTAAAAGGATGTTAATATAGTATGTTGATTAGAAATTTTAGACCATTAACACTTGTTCTACTAAAGGGCCAATGAAAACAATCCATAAGCATTTATATGTGTAGCCGTCATTTGGCCATTTGCTGTGATGCAACTTTACTGTTATGCTGGGTACACACCAGGACGACTAGGGTCCAATCCCATCAATCTAGATCTAATTCCGACCGATTGGATGTAGATTGTGTGGGGATTGGGCCCTTTTCTGTCCTGGTGTGGACCGATACCGATCCGATGCGCGGTCCCGCGGGTCGGTCGGTTGTTCTTCAGATGCTACCTGCTGCATTCCATTAAAAGAAGCGGCCATATCACTACACACCTGCATGATCCATATATGTTTATGACTTTATCTGCATGTACTGTTACACAGAGCCAACATTGCCATGAGAGATATGCAAAAACAAAGAGGCAATCACAAGGTACAGTTGGAGCAGCTCTCATTCGAGCTGCTCCTTGCCAATTCTATCACCAGCCGCATCCCTCCAACAGAAGGGGGCGTGCTCGCACAATACGCCCATGCGCCCGGTTCTGTGAGAGCCCTCCGCCCATCTCCCCCACTCCCTGCTCGTCTGCAGCAGCCTGTCCGTCTCCCTGAGGCAGGGATGGACAGGGAAGCTGCCGATCACCGTTGTCTGTCGTTTTGCTGACGGGGACAGGCGAGTGAGTGAGACGCTCGTGCATCCCAGTCAGCCAGTCTGCCAGACTTTTGCTGTACCAGCATTGTATCTAATTGTGTTAAGTTAATGTGTTCGCCGATAGATGGCGCGGCGTTTTTCCCAGTTGCGCATGTGCAGTGAACGGCTTCGCCTCAGTGTCTTCACTCTTGGAAAGTTGTTTTGCACAGTCGGATGCCTGGTGGATCCCTCCAGATCAGATATCCAGTGAACGGCCGTTAATTGTATATGTGTAAGCAGTGCCGATGTAGGAGCATTAGCCGCCACACAGGGGTAAAGGCTGGACACACACACACACACACACAGCTTGGCTGATCAGAAGTGTGTACACAACTTTACTCGGTGGTTCCCTAAGTACACACATTCAATCCCAGGCTGATCAGGTAAACGGGAACAGGGGAGGGAGTAGCGGGGATCAGAAGGTCGCAGGTGCAGCACATTAGATGCGACCTCCTGGTCCTGTCCATAACAGGAGCAATATAAGCCGTTTATCGGCTAGCGCTCTGGCATCAGCACTGCATACACACCTATAAAATCAACGACTGCCATAGTGCAAATGGTCATCAATGGTTTCATACTATATCATGTATGACCATGGATTGCTTTACGTATCGATGGCCATCGCTTTTCTTTGACTGTCTTGCCAATCAGAACTTGGGGGCATGGCTTCACAGGTGTCGGGGGTGGAGCTTTGCTCCGTGTCCCGGCACCTTGGGGGGGGGGGGGGGGGGGGGAGACACTATTCGTTATGCTGAACCCTCTATGAAGGGAAACCATCTGGTTCTCCCCCATTGATGGAAAACCTATTCTACATCAGTCATAAACCATCCATGATTATGAATCAATGGTCAATGGCCATTCCTAAAGATGTGTACCCAGCATAACAGTCAAGGGGTTAAGGCCTTGAGCACAGGTGACCTAATTAGTACCGCATTCATTTTGATTCAAGCATCTGTGCTCAGGCATGGATATCTTTAATACCCATACCTCCCAACTTTGCCTGAGCTGGAGGCGGGACGTAGCTGTGCGCGCCGTAGACGCGTCGAAAATTTCGGGGGCGTGGCCTATACGCGCGGCTCTCCCGCAAGGCCACGCCCCCATTTTGCCGCTATGGGGGCATGACCCAAAGGCTCTGTGAGCCTCTAGCCATGCCCCCAGCCCCCTGGCTGCGGGAATTTCAGGATTTAAGGGTAGCCATGCTTGAGCACAGGTGACTTTATTAGTATATCAGTCAATTTGATCATAGCATGGGATCAGTTACAGCTATCCTAAAAACCTAGAGTGGAATTTGGGTAAAACCTGAAATCTATGTGTACAGGGAGGGACCCCCCTGCAGGAGGTGAGGACAGTATAATGTATATGACACTGGCACGTGACTGTAACTGTCTGTCTCACACACAGCGGCTGCCCCGTGACGGACGTGCTGCCCGGAACGCTGCCTGTCCCCGCCCAGCAGCGCCGCCCCTACCACGTCATGCCAATTATGTTGCTTTGGAGCAGGCGCTGCGCGGGGCAGCCCTGTTCCCATAGGTACCGGGGGCCTGATGTTTGAATTTGCTGGCGACCAATGAAAACGTAGCCAGAGAGAGCGGGAGGGACTGGAAACTAGCGAGACAGACAGAGGAAACGGACGGGACAGGAGAGGGATAAGGGCATAAGGCCGGGGACAGGGGGGAGACGTGGGGCAGAGGGGAAAGCAAGTGAGCCGGGTGTAGGAAGGAAGTGAGGAGCGTGCTTGGGTTAGGTGCTGGGGCACACGGGGTACGTGGCGGTGGGGCAGAGGGCACGGTGGAAGTGATTAGTGGAAGGTGGCACAGGGTAAGGTGGGGGATGGGCACAGGGAGGCGGGTGAGGTGAGTCAGGGTACGGGCCGGAGGTAGGTGGGGGTGTCAGGTAGCGGCAGCATGAAGCCGGTCCCGGACTATGGCAGCCTGGCAAGGCTCACCGTCATCCAGCAACTGCGCTCATATGGCATCAAGATCAAACACTGGAACAGCAAGCGTCGCTCAGAGCCTGGCAGGGGGGTGCTGCTGCCCAGCGCTGTGAGTATGAGAGCATGGCAGGGGGTGCTGGTGCACAGTGCTTCATGAGAGCCTGCCAGGGGGTGCTGGTGCTCAGTGCTGTGAGTATGAGAGCACGGCAGGGGGTAATGCTGCCCAGTGCTGTGAGTATGAGAGCACGGCAGGGGGTAATGCTGCCCAGTGCTGTGAGTATGAGAGCACGGCAGGGGGTAATGCTGCCCAGTGCTGTGAGTATGAGAGCACGGCAGGGGGTAATGCTGCCCAGTGCTGTGAGTATGAGAGCACGGCAGGGGGTAATGCTGCCCAGTGCTGTGAGTATGAGAGCACGGCAGGGGGTAATGCTGCCCAGTGCTGTGAGTATGAGAGCACGGCAGGGGGTAATGCTGCCCAGTGCTGTGAGTATGAGAGCACGGCAGGGGGTAATGCTGCCCAGTGCTGTGAGTATGAGAGCACGGCAGGGGGTAATGCTGCCCAGTGCTGTGAGTATGAGAGCACGGCAGGGGGTAATGCTGCCCAGTGCTGTGAGTATGAGAGCACGGCAGGGGGTAATGCTGCCCAGTGCTGTGAGTATGAGAGCACGGCAGGGGGTAATGCTGCCCAGTGCTGTGAGTATGAGAGCACGGCAGGGGGTAATGCTGCCCAGTGCTGTGAGTATGAGAGCACGGCAGGGGGTAATGCTGCCCAATGTGCCCCTGGTAGTTCCTCTGTGCCATACACTGTGCGGCAAATGTGTGTGCTGTCAAAAATGTTTTCTATAACCTGCACCCTTATGGTAGTGTTATTGTGTTGTAATAACTCCTCAGGCGTCCTTACTGGCTTACTTCTGCAGCAAAGCACTTGCTCATCAGTATTACAGGCCTGTGCTTGCAGAAAGACACAAGAACAGCAACATAGTCACTTCAAATCAGTCTTATACCAAAGACTGCAGTTATATTTTTGTATTCCACATGTTGAGATCAGTTATCCTGTGACAATATGCATGACACGACTCCTGGCTTTTTAACATTGTCATAGTTGAATGAATGCAGTAGGTTCAGGTAATGACCACTGTCTAGACTTTTTTTCCACCCAGGGACTGTATACCATCTAAAGTACTGGTTAAAGCATCCAAGCAATAGCAAAACTTTGGTTGATGGCCATCCTACACTGCATCCATATTTCAGGACAAAAGACCACTGTGTCCAGACGATTTATGTCCTTGAAAAATGCCAGAAGCAGAGTGATCCCAGAAAGTATTTCTGGTAGTGTCTGTTAGGCCTCTGGACATGTGCACAACTCTTTTTAGTCTGGGTTAATATTTAGTATAGTTATCTACAGACTGGCATATTTCAGATACATCTCTAAGTAAACTGGTGCAACACTAGATACACCATGGCGTATTTACTTGCCTTGTTGCCTTTTTTTGGAACACAAAGATTTATTTTATGTGGTCTTTCCTATTATTGTGCATGTAATAGGTTATGAAAGTGAGTGTGTATGAGGTGTATACATTACTTTATATATTTTTGTGCTATTTTATACATTGCTATAACGTTAAGATGAGATATTTGTTTTATTATTTTTTTTTTCTTTTATGTTTTCTTTAGGGCAAAGTTTTTGGAACACCTATTTCGACCTTGCCGCAATTATGTATACCAGAATATGGGAATATCCCAATGTGAGTATGCATCATGTATACGGTCTGGTCAGAGACAAATATAGAGGAATTTAGTATTTAATTGTATAGTTTCACAAAGGAGAGTGACACACGTTAATAATGGTAATCTAAAATAGCAATGTTTCTGTTACTATTTTGATCTTCCTCAGAACCAATAAGAACAAATATATTCGAAATGGCAATAATATTTGAGTAATAGTTATATTAAATACTAAAACAAAAGTACATGTCTGGAGGAAATGATAGTAACAGTCAGTGTTCGCGAAAACCACCCAAAAAAGTGGGTCCCGGGGACCCTTCACTTCTAAAAATTGGGGTCCTACCTGACCTTTTCTGGGTCCCAACGGAATAAAGCCTCCCCTCGCCTTCTCCCCAGCATGGCACATGTGGGTCGGGGGGGGGGGGGGGGGGGGGGAGTATGAATTGGCTGACTCGCATAAAGATACATACAGTGCGCTAAAAATTTAGGGCATGTTTTTTTACATGCACACACCGTTATGCCCAGTACACATTACAGCACACACCGTTATGCCCAGTACACATTACAGCACACACCGTTATGCCCAGTACACATTACAGCACACACCGTTATGCCCAGTACACATTACAGCACACACCGTTATGCCCAGCACACGCCGTTATGCCCAGTACACATTACAGCACACGCCGTTATGCCCAGTACACATTACAGCACACGCCGTTATGCCCAGTACACATTACAGCACTACTGACCCCTCTATAGCCACCGCTACACTATGGATCCCTCTATACCCACCTCTACACTACTGACCCTACTATACCCACCGCTACACTATTGACCCTACTATACCCACCACTCCACTACGGACCCCTCTATACCCGCCGCTACACTATGGATCCCTCTATACCCACCTCTACACTACTGACCCTACTATACCCACCACTACACTACGGATCCCTCTATACCCACCACTACACTACGGATCCCTCTATACCCACCACTACACTACTGACCCCCTCTAATAAATCTCCCTATATATAATTTTCACTATCCTCCCAGTTCCCTACAGACAATCCCCTCCCCCTCTTCACCATTTCTGTATGAGACACCTGCAGGCCAGTAACTCACCATAAGCAGCTGTGCCCTCGTCGGCTCCTCAGTATTCTGGTCTTCTCTGCTCCCTGCATGTCCTCCCAGTGTCCTAATTCTGTTATCCGGACAGCGCTGCAGCATCGCCGACATTTAGAGGTGCGGGATGCCAGGCAGCAACTGCAGGGCTCACCCAGGGGATCACTAAGAACCTTATGGTTCTGATGAAACAAAGTGCTGACATTACTGACCCCTGAAATAGAAAATCAGCAGCTGCACAGTTGTATAGAGGGGGGGGGGGGGGTGTGCGCTAGGGTGCCAGGATGAAGAACCAGGGGCTGCCACTGCTAGAGTCAGACGGAGCAGCGCAGAGGCAGCTGTTGAATGAAAAAGTTAAGAAGGGAAGGTGGAGCTGGGACAGACCTGTGGGAGATTAGGAGAGCGGAATAGTGTATGGCCCCTTGCTGCACCCGCTCTAGTGCCAGCTCCTGCTGCGGGCCAAGGCCAGCTTCGTAAGCGCCTGTGAGGTATTCCAAAGGGCATCCCTCCTCCCCCCTGCGGCGCTGACACGCCGTCCACTTCAAGGAGGTGAGCGGCATGTCAGCGCTGCAGGGGGGAGGAGGGATCTCACCTGGAATAGCTGACAGCCGCTCAGGGTACGTCTGTGGTACTGTGTAGCCGGGTCACACTGATTGCAGGAGATAGATATCTCTGTGTATAAGAACAAGGGGGGGGGGGGGTTACCTCCGGGGTACTGTGTAGTATATGAACACTGGGGGGGGGTACCTCTGGGGTACTGTGCAGCTGGGTCACACTGAGCGGCTTGTCAGCGCTGCAGGGGGAGGAAGAATCTCATCTGGAATAGCTGACAGCCGCTCACACACGAGGAGGTGAGCGGCATGTCAGCGTGGCGTGGCAGGGGACGGACAGACTTGCTTTGTGGAATAGCTGACAGCCGCTCAAACCATAGGAGGTGAGCGGCATGTCAGCAGGGGGAGGGGAGACGCTCTGTGGAATAGCTGACAGCCGCTCAAACCCATAGGAGGTGAGCGGCATGTCAGACTTAAGGGGCGGGTGAGGGGGGAGTGACTGTCCACACGCTGCCGCGCTAGCAGTTTATACTGTCAGCAGGAGGAGACTTCTAGCGCGGCAGTGGCTAATAACTATGCAGGGCGGGCAGAAACGGGCAGGGCGGGAATCGGCAGCTATGAAAGGGGCAGGGCGCAGCGCCCTGTGAAAAAAAGCCTAGCGTGAACACTAGAATCTGAATCTGCACAGCGCGTCCTCGGGGACCCCTTTAGTTTTGACAGCTGAGTCCCCGGGGACTGTTTTGGGGTAAAATACGCGCTATAGCGCGTTTTTGCGAACCCTGAACAGTGTTATGGTTTCTTGTAACAATTCGTTACACATTTGTCAAACATTGACCTGTAAATGCAGTTTATACAATTCAAGAGGTCAGAAGCCAAACTGATTGTTTTTATTCTTAATACTGGTAAACTTTGCTTTGATTCACACATACATGAGTACGGCAACAAATAGTTTGGTCTTTCAATTTTTGATGACTTTGTTTCTGTACCAGGTTCCTGGTAGAAGTCTGTAAGTACTTGGAGGACCATGCCCAGACTGAAGGACTTTTTAGGAAGTCTGGATCTGTTGTACGACAGAAACTGCTAAAGGTACAATAGTTGCGGATTTTAAACTATGGCCTTAATTTTCCATGTGCAAGAGGTTTTGTATTTCATAGCACCCTGTTCTGTAGAGGTGCCTGTTCAAAGAGCAGCCTTCGTTGAAAACAAATCCTATAATGCAAGATATTGGGATCTGTTAGTGGGAGACAACAGTTGTGTTGGCAACTGGGTATATAGTCATTGTGTTGACATTCAGAATGTTGACATTGGCTCTCTGAAGGTCCTCAGTAATGCTGCGTTCCCACTGCAGACCAGTTTAAAGTACTGGTAATCTTAAATGGTATTTAAAACGGTATTAGAATTCCCACTGCAGCAGATTACCGTTTTAAATACCATTTAAGTACCATTCCCATTGCAGTGAACCGTGTAAAATGTACAGTGCCTAACCCCCCCAGTGTAAAGAGTGCCTAACCCCCCGTACCTGCCCTGTGCCCCCACCTCCCCTCCCCTTGTACTTACCTGCACGGGGATGCAGGGCAGTGGGAAGGCAGCGGGGGTCCATGCGGGGTACAGGCAGTCCCAGTGCCTGATGAGAACTAGTAGTTCTCACTTTGCGCATATGTAATGAGTGCATGTGCATACTAATGAGCCGCTCATTACATATGCAATGAGCGGCTCTTTATTATGCACGTGTACTCATTACACATGCACAAAGTGAGAACTACTAGGTCTCATCAGGCACTGGGACTGCCTGGAGGCTAAATAACGTTTAAAAGGCATTCCCACTGCCTCTTAAACGTTATTTAGCCGTGTCGGACTCTGCTTTAAAAACGGGTTGAAATACCATTTCGCTTTAAACGGTATTTCAACTCTGGCACTTTCCCACTGCAGCCTTAAAACGGTAAATTGCGCTAAAAATCGGCAATTTACCGTTTTTTTAGCTGCAGTGGGAAAGGGGCATAATACATTGTGCATGTCATCATAGCAAGCCAGTTTACTGCAGTTTTAATAACAATGCCCAGCACATACAGAAGAAGATCTGAATTTATACTGTATGATTAGTGTATTTATAAGCAGAATTCTCCCGTACTTATGCTAAAGTCAATTACAACAAAACATCTGTGAGCATTTTAAACTATTACCATTTTTTGCACTCCCCTAAATATCTCTGGTTTTTGCATATGAACGGGCAGCAACTCCAGATATTGTGCAGTTGGAAATGCACCCAGTTGAATTACCGGAGTCATGTAACCTGGCGTTTCAGCCAGGGTAGTGAGCAGGGTTGAACACCGATTCAACCCGGCTCACGGTGCAGTGAACTTGCGTTGCTCAGGACAATGCGAACCGGGACCTGTTCGCAGCAATGAAATAGCCGGCGCTGGAAGATGTTCTCATCGCCATGTGCCGGCTCAAGGCCCGCATCACTTGTTCTGCATTATGCTGGGTAGGGAAGGCTTTGTACAAGGGTTTTAATGTTATTCCTGACCAATAATAAGTCTGGATCATTTGTCACCAGTGTGTAACTAACTTTTGCTCTTAATTTTTTTTTATTTTAGTCTCCAGCACCACTCTGGTGTCTGGTAAATCAATGACATTGTGTTGTATTAATCATGACAGTGGGCCCTTATATTTCTTTCTGATTTTTTTCCATCAGGCCAATCTGGATAAAGGAGATAACGGTCTATCAAATGCTCTTCCCTGTGATGTTGCCGGCATCCTTAAGCAGTTTTTCAGAGAATTACCGGAGCCCATACTGCCGGTAGATCTCCAGGATGCTCTGTACAAGGCTCAAAATCTGAGCAGTGACCAGGAAAGGACTTCTGCCACCATGCTCATCTCCTGCCTTATACCGACACAGACAGCGCTCATCCTACGATACTTTTTCAAGTTTTTGCATTCTGTATCTATGAGGTGGGTGGGATTAAAAAGCAATACGTTGTTTGGGGGAGCACACACGTATGCCGATGGCACAAACTCCCCCTCTTCTAGTCTTCTGTCCTTTCAGGGAAAAATTACATCATATACAACTTGCCGTAATGCCCATGACACGGTATGCCCCACGCCATAATGCCCATGACACGGTATGCCTCACAAGTGCCGCTTGTTGCTACAGGTTTCATGCTCGATGCCACGGGGGATTACCCCTCTCTCCCTCCCCACTGTGCTACAATGCGTGGTAATGGAAACAGCTGGTCAGAGAGGGGGACAACTCACCCGGCTGGATCAGATCAGGTCCGCGGTGTGGCTACCATTGCCGTTTCTGATTGGCTGCTGAACCACGAGCTCTGATTGACTTGCTATTCCTCTTGAGTTTTGAAACAGCCACACCGCTGACCTGCTCTGATACAGCCAGTGCTGGGTGGGTTATCCACCGCTCTGCCCAGCTGTTGCCATTAACAAAAGCCACTACTCTGCCCGGCCTGATCTGCTTCCTGACCAATTTATTCACCATGGCAACCTGGCTCCCCGGGTTTTGTTGAGCCCTGGTTTATATAAAACTTAATCCATCCTATAAAGCAACATCTATGTTCACTTTTACAATAGAAAGAATGACTTGGCAATAACCTAAATCTGAATGCATATGTTAATTGTGTTGATACAATAAGTTACACAGAACATGAACATATTTAAATGAACACACACAGACAATCTAAATTGGTTCATCACTCACCCAGTTCATCACTTCCCTTGCAGATCTGAGGCAAACAAAATGGACAGCAGCAATCTGGCCGTGATCTTTGCACCTAACCTTCTGCAATCGGATGACAGTGAGAAGATCTCTGCCAGCACAGAGAAGAAGCTGCGTGTCCAGGCAGCGATTGTGAAAACGTTAATAGATCAAGCAGCAGATATTGGTCAGTTGCCACCATCAATTGTGCTCTTTTTTTTTTTTTTTATCACGTTTGCACTAAAGCTTCCTAGTTGTGAAATCTGGCTTTTATACTTCTGTATAATCTAATTCTTTCCAGGTTGTGTGCCAGACTTCCTCCTTGAGAGAATTCCAGGCATGCTGGGTGTAGATGTGGGTACGGATACCCCCGGACCTGAGGAAAGCGATCTAAACTCTTCCGGAGAGAGGAAGAGACGGAGGAGGAAAAGCGTTGGGGGTAATCTTTGCACTTTTCTTGAGATGAACATGCTTTTTTTTATATATATATATATATATATTTTTTTTTTCTTTAACCTATATCTGATGCTCAAATTTAATTTGCATGGGGTATAAATAAGTAATCTGGTATGCATGTGTTCTTTACAGATATAGAACGCGGTTTAAAAAAAGGTTGTGCTACTTTTTGATATTTGGTGAAGGTAATTTGCATATGATCTATGTGCTTACGCAACAATTAAATAAAAAAAAAAAAAATACTTTGCACAGCTATTCTCAAACTGAAAATATATAGCCAAAGTTACTCTGTTTCCCTTTGCCAGTGTGTGAATTGGTAAGGGCAACAGATCATAGTTTGTCATTTCAGTTTTGGGTAGATTTATTATGATTTGTGAGGTGAGGCTGGATTTCTCAGTCTGTGCGTTTACTGTCTGAGTGCCACTTATACATCTGTCACCCAACTGGGGGCGCAGGAACCATGGACAGAAGCTGAACAGCAGCTACATTGATACACCAGGTCTGAAACTCCTCCCTTTGTGTCTGTCTACCAAACCAATCCAGCTTTCCTTTAAAGTACTGATAGGAATAGAGGTCCTTGTCTAGAATAGATGAGTAAATTACATGTTTTCTTTTTGCTCATCCAACCGCCTGTGAGTCGTCTTACATTTAGTGTCCATACACCATGTACCACTTGCGCTAAGTTGTTGTTTTTTTGCTGTCGTATGTCACATAATGCTATTAATAAGTTGGAACCGGACTAGAAAAGCAAGTGTGTGTGTGATACAGTGACATCTGGTGTACAGAACCTGTTATATAAACCACATGTACTTCAAGAAGGAAATGAAGTCTGTCACAGCTCCTGTTAATCGCCTGAAGGAACTTGTACTCTAATTTGGAGCACAGTAGAAATAAACCGTTACACTACTTCAAATCTTGCTGAAAATCATTTTCTTTTTAATCGCACACTATTTGATGATTTTTAAATTGTTTTAGAGACCCTTTTTTTTTTTTTTTTGCGGAAGAGATGCTCGCACAGCATTTCACCCAGTGAGCTCAGTAACAAGTGCAGTCATGTTCGGCTACCTTGCTGAACTCTCTTCATACTGTCACAAGGTACTGTAGACCTCTCCGCCCTGGATTTGATTTCTACAATTACTGTATGCTATGTCCCCAAGCTGCATGTTCAAGTTGGAACTTTGTGGCCTGTTAAAAGAACATGAGTTTGGTGTCCATGAACATCAAGGATGGTCAGAAAATTACGGTCTACCTTTTTGGCCTGACAACAGTGCTTGTGGTGTTCAGTGATTGTTTCTAGATGGCTGCTCTTCTGAGGTTTGGTCAATTTTCTGACCATACCTGGTTTTTCTGTTGATCAAAGTAATCTCCAACCTTGCAGGCCCATATTTAAGAGACACCCCTAATTTACTAATTTATTACTGACACCGGATTCACTTTTCTGGTGGCTGAGGGGAAGAACCTCAATAAGAGTAGTCTCTTCACAAGCATTCTTGGTGCTGATGTGTTGTTACCCTATGGAGCTGCTATGGGACTCTTAAGAAAAAGGAACATAAATATAATCAAGGCACCAAGAACTCCCATGTCAAAGAGCATCCAACAGATTGATGTGAGGGCCTCAGAATGTTCCATTCCAGCTATCGCAAGAGTGGTAATCTCGGGGGGTGGGAGGAAGCCAAATTTTTCAGTAGCTATGCCTTACACCACAAAGTTGTCCCTTCACCCAACATTGAAAGCATCCAGGTATTCCTACGATTGCATCTCATTTTAACAGCGAGGTGGAGTACTTCCACATGCGTTTAGATGCCATGATGTGGATCGCTTGCATCTTTGAACTGATTAACCAGTTACCTCTGGTAGCAATACGGTCTTTAAACTAACCGTGATTCTGCTTTCTCTGGACCTGCTACAAAGACTTTCACAACATGGAAGCAGGACCGCTATGTCTGTGCTAACGAGAAGGTTCTAGGAAGCTGCCTTTGACAGCACGCTTGTTGAAACCATGAACCTAGCCGAAATAACCAGTGGCTCTCCAGGAGTGAACTCTTGCTGAGGGTTGTACTGTTGTAACCTGGAAACACACTGGCAGATATCTACAGACAGACCAGACAGTGTGCTCTCCATACATGCTGCCCAATCCGTCAGAACGGACGTAACAAGTGGGCGGGGAGACCGCCCATTGCGCTGTCGACCATTGCTGGCTCTCCTGCGGGTATATGTGTGGTTGACAGAACGCCCATACGCACAGCACAGTGAACCAATATGTCTTTTAGCTTGACCAGTGGTTTCCAACTCTGGTCCTCAAGTACCCCCAACAGAGCAGGTTTTCCAGGTCACCTGGCAGGTGCACTCATTCATACACATTTGAAAAGATCTACAGGTGGAAAACGGGTACTTGCGGACCAAGGTTGGGTACCACTGAGCTAGACCATCATCCTCTGTATTGCACCGCCCCAGTTTCATTCTTTAACATATAAACCCCCACTGTGCTTTTGGTAAAATGCCTATACTGCAGTGCTTCCCGAACGTGGTCCTCAAGGAACCCTAACAGTCCATGTCTTAAGGCTCGCTGTGGCCAGATAAAGAAAGGTGGGTCCTTCTGTATTCAGCGATTTCGGGTGTGGTATGTTTCTCCAACAGTCATGATCCCGACTGCCCGGACTCAGACAGCGTGGCCAGCGCAACAAAGCCCCTTGTGGGCTCACCACGCTGCGGGCACGGTGGCTTGCTATGCGAACCACCTATTCTATTCTCCCTTTATGGGGGTCGTGGACCCCCACGAGGAGAAATAGCCGACGGCCGTCGGGAACCCGTCTGTCAGTGTTTTAACAGCCGGGATCCCGACATCGGGTTAATGACTGTCGGGACCCCGTCCGGCACCCATGATTTCTCTAAAACCTTTACTATTGAGGTGCCATGAGAACTACACTTGGGAACCACTGCTCTACGGTCTTAGATTTTTGTGTGTTTTAAATAAGCCCATTGCTTAAAAACCTTAGTTTATGTCTTGCATTTCAGATTTTGTTAGTGACGCGTTGAATAAACTTAAAACTAATAGAACACCTTCCTCTACACCCCAGACAGACAGGACTGGTAGGTATATGGTAACAAAAGGCTATGCTCATCTAGACACTTGCACAGTCTTACAGAACCATAAAACATGAGAAGGTTTCCCATACATTGATATATGCTGCGTTCTTTATGGAGCAAAAACAAACCTAACAAAACACGGCATTACTGGGCGACTCAGTGCTCAGACTTAATTGGCATCCAAACTGATATCCAGGGTTACATTTTAAGTTCTATTGAAGGTGGGATGTTGCCCATAGCAACCAATCAGATTCTGCTTTTTTTAGCACCTTCTAAAAAGTGGTTGCTACTGGTAACATCCCATCTTCAGTAGAACTCCCATCTTCGACTCCGTAAGTCTATTAGGATTCCAGTTGGATCACTTGAGAATTTGCATATATGACGGTGTATATGAAGTCTTTTCATGTTTGGAGCTACTAGACTTCAACCACGTTTGCATGGCAATAGAACAAGGATTACTATGGCTTGCAGCTTTAATTCCTCACAAATGCTTTTAACACTTTCTAAAGTGTTTTTATAACATTTCTTGCAGGGTGACGTAAGCTTTTAACACCTGCTCATGTCTAATATTGTATTGTTACAACCAGAGTTTATTCTTTTTATAATAACCCAAACTTCTTTCTTCACCCCCGGGCATCTTCCTTCCAGTGTTGAGTTCCATGGTGACACCATTAATTCTTACGCCAAGCACCAAAAGAAAGCTCCCCTTGGATTCTGTGCAGGGGATTTCTAATAAGAAGAGGAAGTCCATTAAACAAAACCTGGCTTTTGAGCTTTTGCCGAGCAGCCTCTTTGGCGGATCCACTCCGGCCTCTGGTAAGCTTTGGCCTGTTATTAATATTGTAATAGAAGAGTACTTTAACGTACTGCATGTACTTAGATTTAATAGATTGGTATCAATATGCTGTAAAATAAACTATAATCAAAAATTAGCCTTACCTTTTCTCTCTTTTTGTAGTGATTTCGTTATGTGTACAGAGTACCAGATAAAGTTTTTCAAATTGATAAAAAATCTTTAATGCTTTGTACACAACAGCATTTTTAAAGTACATGGCACACTTTGCTGTTGGTTCAAAAGTAATGTTAGTAGGAAGAAGGTGTATTTCTGTGGAACCCCTTTCAGACATGCTGGCCAACTAGCTCTGGTCTCTGTGTACAGTGATAATTGATAACCGCAGGTTGTTCCACCGGGGGGGGGGGGGGTGTACGGATGGCACAGGGCATAGTGCTTTAGTGTGGTTCTGCAAAAAGCTTAGGGTATATTCTGCTATTTAGCAGTAGAGAACGAGGCCCCGCTAAAACAGCCTTGCGTGAACAGTTTTCCTGTTCAAATTTCCTTCTTGGCGTATCGGGCTATATTATAATTGGTTTTTAAAACTATAATAAAAAAGAATGCCCTATAATTGATGCAAAATAAGCACAGAGGATGTGTTCTCCATTTTTCGGTTTATCCTGTTTGCACATTAGCCATAGACTTTATATTGCCATTAATCTATTTGGTATTAGTATATAGGTTGACAATTTTTCTTTTCTTTAAGCTAAGACAGAAGGAAGCCCTTGTATTTCTCTTGAAACCTCAGAATCCTCTTACTCCCCATCAGTCAGCAGTGCCAAATATCTCTCCAGCTCCGGCAACCTGAGGCGCAGCAAGAGGTGTGAGAACCGGAAGGTGCAAAGGTAAAACCCTCTGCTGTGCAGTTCAACTTTAGGCCTAAATTCAAGTAGCTGCCAGTGTGGTTTCCTGCAGTTTTGGCAGTAAGAGCAGAAATTAGCGCCTGTAGCAGCAAATAATGGGCATTGTATGGTCCCAGCAGTTGCTCATGGCTTGAGTCTATCCCTTTAATGTCTACTGGTTGCCTTGCCGTAACATCATGATGACCTTGTTTACTGTTGTATCATTTATTTTGCCAATATTTCTTCCAGGGTGGAGTCTGGTAAAACTGGCTGCTTCTCTCCTAAAATAAGTCGTAAGGAAATGGTGCGCCGCTCGCTTCGTCTTAGGTTCAGCCTGGGAAGAAGTAGCAAGGACGTGGTAAGCCGTTACAGTGCAACTAATGCTGATCCTGGGGGTGTATCCTATTATCCGCGATTGCTAATTGTGGGTAATAGAACTGAGTGAGCCTATCTAATTAGCCTGCCTCAGTCCCTCCCATGTACTCATGTTGCGTGTACCTTAAATGGCAATGGTGTATACTCCACCACTTGTAGCTAAGAATGTCAAGTTATTTAAATAATTTTAAAGTTAAGCAGTTAATAAAGATTGTTAAATATAAAATGTTTATTATTTAATAGCTAAAATGACAACCGAAACAATAAAATCAGATGTGTATGTTCAACTGGTTCATGTGAAATATTAAGTGATTTGATCAATTCACCTAAGTATTCATTGTATGAACTAATTGGTGTATACATTTGGCCATGCTGTTCCCAACCCCTAGTCTAGGTACTTCTGATTACTTAGCTTAATATATTTTCTAAGAAGATTCATCACTGACATTTGTCCTATACGGAGTATGTGATGGTTGGCCACAATGATCCTACTTTGGTAATTCAATTAAAGACCTTGTACCTCAGCCGATAGGCTGAAACATGTTAGTCGCATGCACTAGAGAACATCTCTTATATATTTAGCCAGATCTGTCAGTCAAGCAGTGTGGCAAACGGTGGGCGGGGTTTCACGGGTGATTGACAGGCCCATCCACCATCAGCCACACTGCAAAAGCAAGGCACTTCCGTCCTACTGTTCTCCACAAGCACACACCCCTCCTCGCACACCACTCCCCATGCCTGCCCACTAACTCCATCCACGCCTGCTCACCACCCACAACCCCTCCCCTAACACACTCATCCCCTGCCCGCCCATAAGGCATCTACACACCCAGTGGCGTAACTACAAATTTTTCGCCCCCCTGCCAAATATTTAGGCAGCGCCCCCCCCTCAAAGAGAGTTAACAGACTCTACCCCCACCGCCCACCACTCCCCACAGGCCGGTACGGTACCTCCTAGCACTGGCGCTTCTGACTGGTCCCCGGCTCTCCCGGCTGCTAATAAAACATTGGCTGCTCCCAACATTGGCTGTCCGGCTGCCAGCGACGCGCACCCCGCCCGCTGGTACCTTCTGCCGCTGGCGCTTCTGTCGGGTCCCGGGCCGGCTCTGGCTGCTAACATAAAGTGACACACGGAAAATGGCTGTGTGTCACTTTGTTAGCAGCCAGAGCCGGCCCGGGACCCGACAGAAGCGCCAGCGGCAGGAGGTACCAGCGGACGGGGTGCGCGTCGCTGGCAGCTGGCCAGCCAATGTTGGGAGCATTTTTAGAAGTAGGAGCAGCATCTCACCTACCCAGCGTCCGGCAGCAGCAAGGGGAGCGGCCCGGCCACACTGTCACTGACAGCTAGCCGGGAAACCAGGCACAGGAGTAGCCAGCCACCCGGCCACCCGGCTCCCCGCACCCAGAAGCGCCGGCGGGCGGACTGCAGCAGGTAACTATAGTCCCGCAGACCCCCGCGCCCACACCTTCTTAGCGCCTCCCCGCCACCGTGGGGGCTGCGGGACTATAGTTACGCCACTGTACACACCGTGCGCCCAGCCCCCCCCCCCCTCATATACGCGCGCCGTCCCACCGCCCCACCGAGCATTTCACCCGCCCCCCTTCAACATTAACACGCCCCCCCCCCCTTCTGCCACAGCGGTCCCCGGCTAACCCCGCCCCCCCACACGCTGATCTGGGTCGGCCGACGGCTGGACCACGCCTGCGGCACATCATCATTATCCCAGCGCCCCGCAGGACATTTCGCCCGCCCCCCTGCTGCCTCACACATGCAGCAACATTACCAGGCCCCCCCCTTCTGCTACACCGGTCCCCGCCCCCCGACACGCTCATCTGGGGCGCTGCGGCACATTATCTTTCTCAACATGGCTCCCTTCTGCCACAGCGCTCCCCGGCAAAGGCAGATAAAAAAAAAAACGCCCGCCAGACCCGCTGATCAGTGTCGGGCGACGGACGGTACCCGGCTCCGGCACCAATAATAACACAGTCGGAAAATGGCTGCCCCCATACAGCATTATGGGGGCAGCCATTTTCCGAGGGTCTGTTATTATATTACCACTGCACCCTGAGCCGGCTACCGCCCGTCACCAAACACAGATCTGCGTGTCGGGTTTCTGTGAGAAGGGGGGCGGGTTCATGTTGGTGACGGAGCCGGGGCACGCTACAGGCTGTTGCTGTAAGGAGGGGGGAGGACAGTAGTATAGTCCGCCAGACCCCCCCCTGCAAAAAAAACAGCCTTGCGCCTGCCCACCACCAAGGGGGATGCGCACAGTGCCCCACCCGCATCCCCCAACGTCACCTTTCTGTCAGAAGGGGGGCGGGTTCATGTGGGTGACGGAGCCGGGGCACGCTACAAGCTGTTGCTGTAAGGAGGGGGGAGGACAGTAGTATACTCCGCCAGACCCCCCCTGCAAAAAAAACAGCCTAGCGCCTGCCCACCACCAAGGGGGATGCGCACAGTGCCCCACCCGCATCCCCCAACGTCACCTCCCCTCAAACTATATCTCACACTTCTACTTCTGATGGGGCGAAGCCCCTCACAACGGTGTGAAGAGCGCCCGGAGGGCGCGATGAATCACCTAGTTGAATATAACTTTTATAATTGCCATCCTCCATGCAGTTTGAGTATACAGATTTTAATTGGCGATTTTCTTAGTTTGACTAAATTGTTCCCCTAATTCCATTGAATGGATTCCTTCTAGGCTACGGGATTTACCTCCAGCATTCACTCTCAGAATGTTGGCTGGAGACTCGCCAACTCCCAAGAATTACCAGCTCCTGAATCCAAGTTATCCGCGCTCTCTTCCCTGCAGAGCCCCTGTGTAAGTGCAGGTAAGAGCCAGGTTTCCATAAGCCATTTGTGTTTTTTTTTTTTTTTTTTAATACACAATCATTTGAGCATTCAAAATACTGAAGGCTCTACCTGGTTAATGGATAGTAAATTTCTTATTCGGCTTGTAAAAGTCTGGTCTTGGATGGCTCTACCCTGTAAGACAGGTATGGGGAACCTTCGGCCCTCCGGATGTTGTTAAACTATGTGTGGACATCTTTGATCTGGACTGGTTACCTAAACATCTTCCTTGACCCACTTTGGAGGGGAAATCCGGAATCCATCTCCACAAGTGTTCTGAGCGCTTTTTGAGAAACAGATTTTTTCTGATTCTCCATCTCATCTGGTACCCATCCTACGAGAGGGACAACCTTGTGAACCGGAGGGACCTTTGACCATTTTCCATTACTTGAGAGTCGGTTTATTGGGAGAAGAGGAACGTTATACCTCTAAGAGGGACGTAAGGTGTATTTGACCTCAACCTATCTATCTATATTGGAGAAGAGGATCTTTTCTCCATCTCCAGGAACGTAATATTCCTTCAACCAGGTGCCAGCAGAGGGAGCACCTCAATCTGTTTTTGTTGCTTCTGTTTTTTTCTGTAGTGAGGGGTCACTATTGTAGGTGCATCCACTGTAGGCGCACCAAACTGTATCCATTTCTATCTCTTTCTATTGAGGTTGCAGGAGGGGAGGGTTAAGATTAAGGGTAGGATGAATATTACTGGGATCCATTGTTCTGCTGTTAAGAGCATCCCTGCTAGGAATTAATTACCCAACCTGTTTAAAATGACTTGCGGTAGGGAATCCAATGTAGCGCTACCAGGTTTCGGCAAAGCTTTCCACGTATATCTTTGCAACACATTAGCCCCTATTTCCACATCCGAGTAACAGAACAATGTATTTGGATTGTGGGAGATAGCTGGAGCACATAGGGAAAAGCGTGCAAGCACACTCTACATAGGTCCCTAATTGCAATCCAAACTATGCCGCACGCACACAGATTTTCATTGATCTGATCTCCTTCCCTACAGCTGAAAAAGCGAGATGAGCAGCTTAAGTGTTCATGTGCTCTATCCAGCAACTGCATTTCTAGGTGTCATAGACACAATCAACTGCAGCAGATGTCACATGAGCACACACCACCAATGGGGTCCCAGGTGACATAGGCCGATTGTTAGAGGGAAGTTGCGGCAGCTGGGAGTCTATATGATGATGTCATAGGGCTTTTGTGCACATAAGATAACGGAATGTCTTGTCTAAGCTGTCCCCATGTATTATTGGGAGCACTTGTCTAGAACTAAAGCGGTTTCTGCATTTTCTAGCATGATTGCCGGAGGCCCCACTTGTCTGGTTTAACATATTAATGTACTAACTGGCATCATCATGATCATGTATTTTGTCCATTCATTGCTGTAAATATGTATGCAATTAGAAATCTGTACTTATTTACCATAAGCTTCTACTTATGATTCTTTACAGGCTCCAAGAATATAAGCAAATCTGAAGAAAATCTCCTGACTCCACAGAAATCTGATGAATTAAGTCATCGCATGTCCTGGACCGGACCTCATCCCCTAGTTGACGCGCGGGAGGAGGGAACACCTTTAGCTGGATACCTCTATGCAAACTACTATTCTGAGCCTGTTCTCGTAGCTAGGAAACCGCCCTCCATGCCAAAAAACCTGCTCCGTCTCCCAGCAGTATGCCAGGAGAACCAGAAGGAAGACTCCCTATGTGAGGAAGAAACCACGGAGGCTAAGATCACAGTACAGAGGATCACAAAAGCATTTACAGAATCGGGAAGTGATCTTCATGTGGTGGTCGGATGTGCAAAGTCTCCAGACGAGGACTATACTGATGGTATTTCGGAGGGTCATAAATGCCCTGAAATCCAGGGCCAAAGTTTAGATGATGACCGTGGTGGTGGTGTTGTAGATAACTCTGCATTCAGACAAAAGTTCAGCGCACTAGGAAATATTGTGAACGAAAAGGATACTGGAACGGCAAGGTCCTCCGATTACTTCCTGGAAGTTGTTCCACATGTCAAACCCCTGCAAACCGTATTGAAAATTGAGGAAGAAAACGGTTCTTTGGACACAACAGAAACTGCAAGCCACAAACCGGAATGTGAAACTGAGAACTTGTCTAAGTCCATCTGTCCTGTTCCTGGAGAAGCAGCTGAGATACCTGCAATGCAGAAAATAGTCTCTGTTTCAATGTCCAACGAAGAGGCTGCTGTCCAAAGCTCTCATGATTCTATGCCAAAGGCTGTGCCAACCCGTAGAGCCACCAGGGTTTCCGACCACATACAGCACTTTAATAAGCTCTGCTTAAGTGACCAGAGTGCTGTTCAAAATATGAAATCCCCCATCAAATTAGAGCGTACACCTGTGCGCCAGTCCGTTCGTCGCATAAATTCCCTTTCGGGGATGAAAAAAGTGGAAAACACGCGCTCTGCTGGATTGCCAATGGTGAAGTCCGTTAGTTGTGAAGAATTTCCATCCCCAGCAATGCCTCTGACTAATGTCAACCAGGCATCCTTTTCCACCAGCCGTCGCGTAACCTCAGCATCGCGTGACCACGTAGCTGCAACCTCAGCATCGCGTGACCACGTAGCTGCAGGGTCGAATTCCAGGATTCTGAAGCAGTCTTTTATAAGACCCCCGAGTGCTGTGGCTCGCTCTGCACTACCGTTAAAGTCTGTGTTCGAAGACCTAACAAATCAGGAAATTTCCCGGACAGCATGCTCAAAATCTGATCTCTCTGCATGCACACCCAATCATGCAAGGCATGTTCTGTCTGTGAGAGAGCACGTTCGTTATAAAGGGTCCCCAAAGAACCCAATAGCAAGGGTAACGTTACTGCCAGCTACCAAGCCTTTAGAACTATAAGGGTGTTGTTGCCTATTGATCTTGTTTTTTTTTTTTTTTTACTTTTTTTATTATTATTATTCTACTGCTGGAAAAGTGGATTTGGTTAACAAGGATGGTACCATGCGAGCCACACCACCCAACTTAATGCTGTACTCTACTGCTCATTCTAGAAGCACCTTGCACACAATTTTAAGCTGTTTGGATACGGTTTTCACACAGATACATCCTGATTGATTCAGGAGTTGGAGAAATCTGTATTTTTAGCCAAGAATAATTTAGAGCTTTCTATACACAATGAGCAGAGATTAAAACCTTTGACTTGAAACTTTCTGATCTCTACTGTGCTGGAAATTTTTAAGCTGCGTTGCAAAATCTGTTAATGTGTGACTGGACAGTCTGTTTTCGGAAGCCGACTGAACTTGAAACGGTGTCTTTATATCCTACTGCATACGCTTGAATTCACCATTTTGGGAGAACTATTTAACAGGCGCTATATATTAAAATGGCAGCGTAGAACCGGCTGGGAAAGTAATTCAGCGCAAACATTTAATTTTTTCGGTTTTAATTATATATATATATTTTTTTAATAGAATGTTTTAGATTAAGTTGTGGCAGATGAACTTTTTGCCTTGGTTCTTAATTTTATCTCTGGCTTTTTATGTTGAATCGTAGCCAGAGCAGTTTACAGTTTGGGTGCAGCTTTTACCTGTAAATGAAAACTATTTAATATAAGTATGCTTCAATTGGGAACGGATGCTGGAGAAAAGTTTGTGTTGAGCGATTGTTTTAAGTGATACTTGTATCTTTTTGTCTGTATTGACTTAGGACTTGAAGTTCTACGTCATTTGGGTGACAATGCCTTAAATATAACATTAATGGTCAGGAATGAATGAATGACCTATTAGTATAGTTGGGGGCAGGCAGCTAAGCTTTAGCTATTAGTGCGTAGCCCCCATATCTGGATCTCCACAGTCAGCGACCGCTTGGGGTTCTAAGAAAGTAGCCGGGAAGAGTCTCTCTTTTTTTCCAGGTCACATGATCTTTGTTCTAGATCAGTGTTGAACTCTGGGAATCTGAGCTCAGAAAATGCTAGATCCAACTTGGAGAAAGGGCCTTTTCATGCCCAACCATGTGACACTGGGGCGAGGAGCAAGGCCGTGGACCTTGCACTGTCACTATGCATACCACCATCTATTGCCTTTAGTAACCAGGTGGCGAGCAGAGCAAGCCACTGTGCCTGAATCCAGGTGGGTGAAGCAAGCCCGTGAGGATCCATTTTGCTCCTCCCCCTCTTGTGCTGTCATTTGTTTTTTTTTTACATCCAAGGTTTTTTTTCTTCAACTTGGATGCAGCCCCAACCCTATGAGTAGTGTCACCAAAATTCATATATTTTAGAGGAAGACCTAAGATGGGCTCCCTAGTTGAACAGTTCTTAATAAAATGTACGTAACATTTTTTGAAATTAATCCAAAATATTCTGCACATAGGGTACAGCGTTGGTTTTCCTATACTTTGTTAAATCAGGGTGACATTACATATTTCAATTAATGGGATACGTTTCTGTGGAATCATGGAGACATGCATTTATTTTGCCTTTTTTTTATTACCTGCAAAATAAATTATTTAATTTCCTATGCTAGTTTGAGAGCCTGTCCTAACGTTTAATAGAGCAGGGTTAGCCAACTCCAGTCCTCAAGAGCTACCTACGGTTCACGGTTTCCAGCTCACCTCGCAGGTGGACAGGTGCACTCATTACTGACTGACATATTTTAAAAGATCCACAGGTGGAGCTAAATACTTCACTTGTGATTTTGTGAGGAGACCTGGAAAACGTTAACTGTTGGTAGCTCTCGAGGACTGGAGTTGGCTACCCCTGTACTAGAGTATAGGGAATGATGGCAAATCTATTAATGTGAGGTTTTAAAGGAATGACGTGCACAAGCCTTTACCCACATACAGTAAGTAGCATACTCATAATGGCAGTAGGGAGAACATGACTGGTGTATGTATAGAAAGTGGGAAACAAGCAACAGATTAAACAGATCCTTTATTCTTTAACTCTATTGTGTTTCAGAATCGCAATCTAGATAGTTATCCAACTACTGGTTAGTACCGCAAGTCATAGACTTTAACACGACCCCTAATCCCAATGGTCACCAGTCTTATGAGTAGCTATAAAATCTAGAATAGTTACATTTCAGTCTTGAAAGAACTTTGCTATTTACTGTTGTATGTACATCAGGATGCAGCCTAGCTATCGAAATAATTCATCCATAGTCTTAGAAAAAAAGATGTAATATATGAATTTTTATTTTGCCTTAAACAGACCTTTCTGTGAACTTTGTATGTGATTTAATCCCTCTGACTGACCTCTTATTTTATGGAGCAGAAAATCTCTTCAAGTGATTAATGTCAGGAGAAGCTAACTTTTTCCATTTCTAGACACTGTACAATGGTTTAATCAGTCTTTAGGTTCATTGGTACTGCTACAATATGCTGATTGTCACATTTTTGCTTTTCAGTGTTGCAGAGACTGAGAAGGAAATAAATAAACAATTGGTGGATGTTTTTTGATTTACTTTTATTTCAAAGATTAAAAAAAATAATAATTGGGTACCAGCTGTGGAGCAAACTTGTTGGCGGAAGCATTGATACGTGTCCTGGCAAGACAATGTAGATTCCCTTTCTAGCAGTAAAGGTGGCCATACACACGCAGATTTATCTTCAGATCTGGCAGGTTGGAACAAAAACATGGTTATGGATGAGAGCAAATGACAGTTGACCATTTGCTTGGAAATGCTGGGAAAACTGACAAACTGTCACTCATCCATAACAATGTTTTTGTTTCAAGCAGCCAGATATGAAGATAAATCTTACTAGTGTATGGGCACCTTTATTCTTACAGCACAGCCTAGTCACCTACTAATCTTAAATGTAAGTTTGCTTGATCAACTTTATTTCCTACAAGCTTTATGGGGGTTTTATTTGAGAGTTTCTTTAGGATTAGAGTTGGGCACGGTAGGGGGTTACAGTTAGGCTGTGAAAGGTTGGGTTTGGGGCAGGGTTGGGTTTTGAACCCTCGCTGATATCATCATCTGGCATTAGCTTTTAGAATTCTGACCATAAATATTTCAATACCTTTCCATGTCACCACACCGCTAACCCTCCAGTATTGGTGAGTGACCACAAAAGCATTTAAATGAAAAGTATTTCAAGAAGTTTCTGTTATAATCTTTATAGTAGTAATAAGCTGAGAAGTACATTGTACAGCCCACAAACCAACGTGGTCTCGGCCTAATATAGACCCATTAGCAAATCTGCAAGTGTGTGAACAGTTAATGGGGAGGCAGTGATGGACCGTTGGGGGGGCAGGCCCAAATAAGGAGCAGCCTGGAGAAAAGCAGGGGTGTACAGGCCACTCTTGGGGAGGTTCCACGCAGCTGCTGTGACCCGGAACATGGCTTCCAGCCAGTAAAGTCCTTGCTATTTAGCGAATTCCCCACACACCAGTTGCAATATTGTGAGATTTAGCAAAACTGCAACTGAGTCTGGATCAGACCTGTGACAGCCTCTACAAAACTGCAACTGAGTCTGGATCAGACCTGTGACAGAGCACACCAAATCTTGTAGAGGCTATCAGAAATTGTGACTATTGCTGCATAAATTGACTTGCTGATGCAATACCTGTGCCCATACCACATCTAGCTATAGACCACCTATTTGGTGTTTAAACTGATGAACAAGGTCTGTAAGAAATAAAAATGGTTCAGGAATTGTGCATTTTCTTATAATTGAAATGTGGAGCATCAATGAAATATGAGCAAGGTATGTCCTATCCTCAAAGAAGGTCACAATGGAACTGTAACTGACTAATGAACGGTCATTGGAAACTAAAGAAAGTGTTTTCTTGAAAATGATTTAGGCATCTATTCATTTCAATCAGACATGAAATGGAGTTTTCTATGTATGCCTGTCCTCCATTCCCTAACGAGAAGATGTAGTTCCTGTATTAAATGTAGCCTGAGTATTGAAATTTTATGGTAATCTCTTCCTCTGTCCAATCGGCAATGAGCGTACTATACAGCTTTGTCTTGGCAGCTACTAATTACAAATGTGTTCACTGTTATCTGCCTTTTGTATATTTTATTTACATTTACAAAAAGTGATAAACAACCAGCCAATGAGCTCCTACCTGCCAAGGTACAGGATGGGTTTAAAAAATGACAGGTAGGAGCATGGTTGTTTATCACTTTCTACTTTATCACAATATGAAGCTTGATACATCTGGCCCTAGTTGTTTCCGCTTGCTTCCATTTGAACAAAAAAGTACAATTATTCCAAATCCGTATAAGAATTTTTATTTTTCTTACGGCCAGTGGTGGATGCTGGGGTATGGGTATTCCGGGCTGGAGGTCCGGGCACCAAGGAGTACAAACTTCTTGTGGCTAGTGCAGCCCCAGGCTCCGCCCCCCTAATACCCCTTCCTGTCCTCAGAGACCAGTTTTTTTCCTTGGTGCTCTGAGGAACAGGCACCTCGCTAAGGAGAGGGCATTTTTAGCCCTAATTTACTTCAGTTTTTTTTTTTTTTTTTTGCTGTGTGTTTTATTTTTACACAGCCGGCAGCGCAGCGCTGCTGCGGCTGACGGCAGAGCTTCTCCCGGCGTCTGGTGGACGGACCTGTCGGCCGCTCACACCAGACACCTCAGGCACTGGAGGGAGCTGCAGCCGGGAGAAGCGCAGGTAAGCGGCTTCTCACTTGTGAGGGAGCCGGAGTCGCGGCTCACACCGCCGGCGGAGGGGCGCCGCCGGAGGCCTGGCAGCAGTACTCAGCTCATGCTGAGTAACCGCTAGACCACCATGGTTTTTTGCGTAAGCATATCTCTCTCAGGAGGCGCCGTTTAGAGAGTTACGCTGGTGGTTCCAGGAGGGGACGGAGTATAAGAAAGCTCCGCCCCCCTGCTCGCGGCAATAGCCTGTCCTGGGTTCCCGCCGCGAGCGCTCCTCTCCTCCCACCTGTGTCACAGCGGGGGCCATTTTAGCTTACTTGCTACCTGCCTGCTAAACGGAGAGGAGCTAAAGAAATCGCCCCCCTTTGCCTCCACTGTTATCAGTGACAGGTTGTATTATCCTCACCTCACTTTTATGGTGTAGGTGCAGGAAACAAAGTGCCGAATCCTGTGTGTATGGGTTGTGTGAGGAGTTGTATACTGCAGTGTTTTTTCTGTCTTTGTTATTTTTCACAGTTTGTTATGTTAATGTGAGTATTCATATACCACATCTCTCTCTGTAGAAGTGCCAGAGAGTGCAGTATTAGGTCACTTATTCGTTTATATAGTGACTGACAATTCCACATACAATAGCGCTGGTGTTTAGTTAACTCAGGTTACTAATTTACTGCGATACATACACATATCATGTCAGCAAAGGGGAAATCCCGTAGGCCTGGTCCCGCTCCAGCGTTGCATGCATATACTTGCACAGTGTGCAAAGAAAATTTTGCTAGTGCAGAGCAGAACCACGCAGGCCTCTGTGACCGTTGCTCTCAGCCGGGGCCTAGTTCGCAACCCAATGCGGATGTTCCCTGCAGACCGGACTGGGCGGCAGACCTGTCCTCTGCGATGAGGGAATTAGCTTCCCAGCTGGCAGCGTCACGTAACCCCGCTGCCGTACCGGCACCCCAAGCCCAGCCCCAGCAAGAACCAGCATGGGTAGCAGGTCTATCTCAGTCAGTCCAGGGTTTGGTGCAGGTTTCATCCTCACTACAAAATGTCCTGACAGGGTCTAGTTCAAATAGACCGTCCAGACGTGAGGCAACTCAGCCTCTCCCACAGGACACAGATGATGAGGCCGATGGAACTGGGGACGACCAAGATGGGGGCGCCATTGATTTAGTGGATGATGTGGACGCTGATACTGAGGATCACATGTCTCAATCCAGAGTGGATAGTCTAATTAAATTGATACGGCTCACCTTTAACATTAAGGAGCCGGATACTCAGGCCGCTGCAGAGGGGATAGATACTGAACCAGTGTTCAAACGCAAAAAGAAGGATAGTGCCTTTTTCCCTAAATCAAAGCAGTTGGATGACCTGTTTGAAGAGGCCTGGAAACATCCTAACAGGAAATTCCTGGTGTCCAAGCGGATTTCTTCCTTTTATCCTCTCCCAGACAGCCACAAGAAATGGGACGAACCCCCTCAGGTGGACGCCCACGTTACCAGGCTAATTAAGGCAACGGCCCTGCCCATACCTGATGTAACATCCTTAAAAGATCCAGTAGATAAAAAGCTGGATCAGTTCCTCAAGTCCATATATGTTAACGCAGGGGCTGCAGTTAGGCCTAGCTATTCGGCAGCCTGGACAACCAGAGCTATAGCACACTGGGCAGATGCGCTCTTGGAGGGCCTGCAGTCAGGGACTAAAAGATCTGAGTTGATGTCTTTTGTGGACAATATTAGAGAGGCTAGTTCCTACCTAAGTGAGGGAGTGTTGGATGCAGGAATTTTTGCATCAAAAATTTCGGCAGTATCGGTGGCCGCACGCAGAGCCCTCTGGCTCAGATCTTGGAAGGCCGATAATGATTCAAAGAAGGCCTTGGAGGCCCTACCTTTTACGGGGGGCATCCTCTTTGGATCGGAATTGGACAAGATTGTCACTTCCATTGCAGCCTCAAAGTCGGCTTTTCTGCCCACAGGAACTGCAAAACCTAGGCAACAGGCTTTTCGGTTTTTTCGTCCCTCCAGGGGCAGATCACAGTATACAGGATCCTGGCCAACTAGGGCTCAACAGCCCTCACAAAAGACGCAGAAGTCCAAGCCCAAGCAGGGTTGGGCAGCTCGTCGCCAGGCCCCAAAACAGGCGGAAAAGCCAGCGGCCTGACGCCGGGCACACCAAGAAAGTGCCATGGGTGGGGGGTCGCCTTCTGGAGTTTGCGGAGACCTGGTCAGGTTCCACATCGGACTCCTGGGTGTTGGATCTAGTATTGCAAGGGTATGCTCTGACCTTTTGCTCCAGACCCCCAACACAATTCTTTACAACGGGCCTGCCACAGGACCCGCTCAAGGCAAGAGCCCTCGAGACTGCAGTCTCAACTCTGTTGGAACAGAAGGTGATTATACCGGTTCCACACTCCCAAAGGGGGACGGGTTTCTATTCAAACCTGTTCCTGGTCAGCAAACCAGACGGGTCCTTCCGCCCGATTTTGAATCTCAAGAAACTCAACACGTTCCTGAGGGTCCCAAAATTCAGGATGGAATCTTTAAGCTCCATTCTAAGCACTCTAGAACCAGGAGACCTGATGACCTCTCTGGACATACAAGATGCTTATCTGCATATTCCAATCAAGCAGGAGCATCAGAGATTCCTCAGATTCGCGATACTGGATCGCCATTTTCAATTTCGTGCGCTCCCGTTCGGACTCTCAACAGCCCCCCGGGTGTTTACGAAAGTCATGGCGGTGATGGCGGCTCGCCTGCACCTCCTAGGCATTCGAATTCTTCCGTACCTGGACGATTTACTGATAGTAGCGCAGTCACAGGAGGAGATTCAGGCCCACCTCCAGATGACGCTGGACATGCTCCAATCTCACGGGTGGATAATCAACTGGAAGAAGTCCAGCTTGACTCCCTCATCCACCATGGTTCATCTGGGGGCACTAATAGATACAGAGACCCAGAGAGTGTTTCTTCCCAAGAAGAAGATACAGGACATTCACTCACAAGTCCAGGTTTTTCTGTCGCAAAGCAGGGTGTCAGTTCATCTCTGTATGACACTAATGGGGAAACTGGTATCCACGTTTCCAATGCTGGAATTCGGCCAGTTCCACTCCCGAACACTCCAGCTGGCCTTGTTGTCTCGCTGGAACCGATCACACGCGGATTTGAAAAGACAGTTCCTCATCATATCAAACATGGTCAGACAGTCCCTACAGTGGTGGCTGCTGTCAGACAATCTGAAAAAGGGAAAGTCCTTTGCAAACCACAATTACATCATTGTGACAACGGATGCCAGTCTGGTAGGCTGGGGGGCTGTAACCCTAGATCAGTCATTCCAGGGCCTCTGGTCTCAAAAGGAAACAAAGCTACAAATAAATGTGCTGGAACTAAGGGCCATCTCCCGGACGTTCGAGCAGTCAGGAACCCTTCTTCACGGAAAACCAGTCAGAATACAATCAGACAACGCGACGGCAGTCGCATATGTGAACCATCAGGGGGGGACCCGGAGCCGAGCGGCCATGCGGGAAGTGACCCAGATCCTCATATGGGCAGAGAAATTCCTACTCACCCTGTCGGCAGTATACATTCCAGGAGTGTTGAACTGGGAGGCGGACTTCCTGAGTCGGCAGACGATCCACTCAGGGGAATGGTCCCTCCATCCAGAAGTGTTCACAATCCTGACAGGTCAGTGGGGAATGCCACAGGTCGACCTTATGGCCTCAAAACACAACAAAAAACTCCCCCGGTACGGAGCCAGGACAAGGGACCCACAGGCGTGTCTGGTAGACGCACTATCGGCCCCCTGGCCTTTTCAAAAGGTATTTGCATTTCCACCAATCCCTTTAATCTCCCGGCTACTTCGACGCCTCAAGAGAGAGAGGGTGACCATGATCCTAGTGGCCCCGAATTGGCCGAGACGATCATGGTACCCAGACCTGTTACAGATGGCCATGGCACCACCGGTTCCATTGCCCCTCCGGCCAGACCTCCTGTCACAAGGACCGTGTCTACACCCCGACTTAGCCAGGCTGGCTTTGACGGGGTGGCTATTGAAGAGTCGATCCTAAGCAGAAGAGGATTTCCCCCTACAGTGGTCAAGACCCTGCTGGCGGCAAGAAAACCATCGTCAGCTAGGGTGTACCACAGAGTCTGGCAAAGGTATTTTCTCTGGTGTGAGCCCAGGAGGTTCAACCCAAGGATATACAGGTTGGATAGGGTCTTAGGATTTCTACAAGCAGGCTTGGACATGGGATTGAGCCATTCATCCTTGAAAGTTCAAGTGTCGGCTCTCTCTGTCCTTTTCCAGAGGAAGATCGCTACGTCATCTACGATCCATACCTTTCTACAGGGAGCTCTTCACCTACAACCTCCCATACGTCCACCGGCAAACCCAGGGGACCTTACCTTGGTGCTGAAGAGTTTGATGAAGGCCCCATTCGAACCCTTGGAATCGGTTTCTCTTTCATGGCTCACTCTGAAGACTGTTTTCTTACTAGCCATTGCGTCAGCGCGCAGAGTGTCGGATTTAGGGGCCCTCTCTTGTAAGGTCCCATTGCTCATCTTTCATGAAGATAGAGCAGTTCTTAGAACTAGACTGGACTACCTCCCAAAGGTTGTATCCCGATTTCATATAAATCAGGAAATAGTAGTACCAGTGTATAAAACAACCACAGAATCGCAGGATAACGATGTCTCTTTGGATGTTGTTCGAGCCCTAAAGATTTATGTGACCAGAACTGAACAGATAAGAAAATCTGATTCTCTCTTTGTCCTCTTTGATGCCCGGAAGCTGGGTTGGCCTGCTTCAAAATGCACATTGGCTAGGTGGCTAAGGTCGACCATAAGGCAAGCGTACTTGTTGGTGGGACGACCAGTACCGCATTCGATAAGGGCGCACTCCACCCGGTCTGTGGGGGCATCGTGGGCCCTGAGGGCAGGGGTCTCGGCGGAGAGCATCTGCAGGGCAGCCACGTGGTCTTCGGCTCATACGTTCATTAAATTCTATCGATTCGACACCTTTGCCTCGGCCGATGCGGCCTTTGGCAGGGGTGCCCTCAGTGCAGCTCAGGAGCGGTCCCACCCTTAGGGACACAGCTTTAGGACGTCCCATACCCCAGCATCCACCACTGGCCGTAAGAAAAAAGGGGATTTTTGGTTCTTACCTGTAAAATCCTTTTTTCAGAGGCCAAGGTGGATGCTGGGCGCCCGCCCTACCGCTCCAAATCTTGCAGTTATAGTTATAGTTCACATTTTAGTGTTCTGGTTTTTGAATGTTCAAAAGTTGAATGGTTCCCCTCTCCTATACCTGTTCCTCGGCTTGTTAAAGTTAAAAAACTGGTCTCTGAGGACAGGAAGGGGTATTAGGGGGGCGGAGCCTGGGGCTGCACTAGCCACAAGAAGTTTGTACTCCTTGGTGCCCGGACCTCCAGCCCGGAATACCCATACCCCAGCATCCACCTTGGCCTCTGAAAAAAGGATTTTACAGGTAAGAACCAAAAATCCCCTTTTCTGGTGGAAGTGCCATAGCGGGCAGTATGTGTTTTGTCATAGGGGCCTATGCTAGTGGTTCCCAAAGTTTTTGGACTAGTGGCACTCTGGAGTATCAATTTACTCACGGCACCCCTAGAAATTCATAAAAATGGAAGTTACATAAGTAAATTATGTTTCATCAAGTCATCCTTGGGGTGAGATATGGGGTGCGGGACTTGATTTGCTTTTTGTTCACATATCTTAAGCATTGGAATACACAAATAGTGGTCTTGTCTTTTTTTAAATTGACCGTGAATAATTTAAACTTGGTCTTGCACCACCAATCCAGGGCAACCCTTGCGAGTGTCTTGAGGCACCCCTGGGTGCCACAGCACACTGTTTGGGAACCACTGGTCTATGCGGTGTTAGTGACCAGTGCTTAGGGGTGTGGCCAGCCACCACAGTGGATTGGCTAGCCATTAGTGATTGTATGGTCTGGCCCATTGATAAATATAGTAAATACTGCGAATGCATACATTATAATGTCCCAGATAAATAACACTAATACATGATCAACTAGCTAATTTGGACATGAAACACTGGGCCTAATTCTAGTTCACTCTTTCTGTCAAAATCCTTCTTAGATGGACAAAAGCAAGTGCACTGCAGGGGGGCAGATGTAAAATGTGCGGAGAGAATAAATAAACCATAAAGACAGACGAAGTCAGAATATACTTAGCTCTGCCTTCCTGCTCCTCTATCTAGCCCCCCCAATAAAGGAGTGTAACGAGGATAAATATAAAAATAACTATTTTTGACACCAGGTTGACATAAGCATCCGAATATACAGTATATAAAAGAATATGTGGGAAAAAAAAAAAAACTCAAAGGCCAAATGTACTAATATGGCTGTACCACTATTGGCAAACAAAATAATAAATAGTATACAGTAGACCCAAGTATTCTGTACTACCCCACACAAATTAGTAAGACATCTGTACACAGGATATGTAAAGGTACATTTACAAGAGAAAAAAATGATAATAGAATAGTACAATATTAAATATAGCAAGACATAATAAAATGACTTCCACTAATCTGCCCAGTATTCAGCATTGTTAAAGGAGAAAGTCACAGAGTTTGTAATATGTAAAAGTTATCCTGTCCATCCAGGGATGTGCATAGGGGCATAAGAGATATTAAAATGAGTTCTGGGGCTTCGATTCGGCGGCTACAGTAGGAAACATCTCCGCTTGATAGGCGAAATCCATAAGTTGTGCTGGCTTACATGGTATGCAAACTGTGGTTGCAGGATTGAAAGGTTGAGCTTCCAAATGTCCCAGTTTAACAAGAAGCCTCTGGGTAAAAGTAGTATTGATTTTGAAATGGGACTCCGAATTAAATGTAGGGGTAAGTACGTACTAATTACAGTCGGGCAAAAAAGTATTTAGTCAGCCACCAATTGTGCAAGTTCTCCCACTTAAAAAGATGAGAGAGGCCTGTAATTTTCATCATAGGTATACCTCAACTATGAGAGACAAAATGAGGAAAAAAAATCCAGAAAATGACATTGTCTGATTTTTAAAGAATTTATTTGCAAATTATGGTGGAAAATAAGTATTTGGTCAATAACAAAAGTTCATCTCAGTACTTTGTTATATACCCTTTGTTGGCAATGACAGAGGTCAAACGTTTTCTGTAAGTCTTCACAAGGTTTTCACAAACTGTTGCTGGTATTTTGGCCCATTCCTCCATGCAGATCTCCTCTAGAGCAGTGATGTTTTGGGGCTGTCGCTGGGCAACACGGACTTTCAACTCCCTCCAAAGATTTTCTATGGGGTTGAGATCTGGAGACTGGCTCGGCCACTCCAGGACCTTGAAATGCTTCTTACGAAGCCACTCCTTTGTTACCCGGGCAGTGTGTTTGGGATCGTTGTCATGCTGAAAGACCCAGCCACGTTTCATCTTCAATGCCCTTGCTGATGGAAGGAGGTTTTCACTCAAAATCTGACGATACATGGCCCCATTCATTCTTTCCTTTACACGGAGCAGTCGTCCTGTTCCCTTTGCAGAAAAACAGCCCCAAAGCATGATGTTTCCACCCCCATGCTTTACAGTAGGTATGGTGTTCTTTGGATGCAACTCAGCATTCTTTCTCCTCCAAACACGACGAGTAGAGTTGTTACCAAAAAGTTCTATTTTGGTTTCATCTGACCATATGACATTCTCCCAATCCTCTTCTGGATCATCCAAATGCTCTCTAGCAAACTTCAGACGGGCCTGCACATGTACTGCCTTTAGCAGGGGGACACGTCTGGCACTGCAGGATTTGAGTCCCTGGCGGCGTAGTGTGTTACTGATGGTAGCCTTTGTTACTTTGGTCCCAGCTCTCAGCAGGTCATTCACTAGGTCCCCCCGTGTGGTTCTGGGATTTTTGATCACCGTTCTTGTGATCATTTTGACCCCACGGGGTGAGATCTTGCAGGGAGCCCCAGATCGAGGGAGACTATCAGTGGTCTTGTATGCCTTCCATTTCCTAATAATTGCTCCCACAGTTGATTTCTTCACACCAAGCTGCTTACCTATTGCAGATTCAGTCTTCCCAGCCTGGTGCAGGTCTACAATTTTGTTTCTGGTGTCCTTTGACAGCTCTTTGCTCTTGGCCATAGTGGAGTTTGGAGTGTGACTGTTTGAAGTGTTGGACAGGTGTCTTTTATATAGATAAAGAGTTCAAACAGGTGTCATTAATACAGGTAACGAGTGGAGGACAGAGGAGCCTCTTACAGAAGAAGTTACAGGTCTGTGAGAGCAAGAAATCTTGCTTGTTTGTTTTTGACCAAATACTTATTTTCCACCATAATTTGCAAATAAATTCTTTAAAAATCAGACAATGTCATTTTCTGGATTTTTTTTCCTCATTTTGTCTCTCATAGTTGAGGTATACCTATGATGAAAATTACAGGCCTCTCTCATCTTTTTAAGTGGGAGAACTTGCACAATTGGTGGCTGACTAAATACTTTTTTGCCCGACTGTATGAATTTAAGGCTAGTGCCCCTAGAATCACAAGGCATGTGCAGTCAGCAACTTTAATGGATACTGCGCAATGTGTGGTTCAGGAGCTACCCCCTTGTCAGGCATCAGCAGCACACACCAGCACTGTAAAGAGGCTTGCAAACCAGATCATTAAATAACCTGCCAAGGCTATGCTAAGTCGCTCTGAAATCTTCAGATCTTTCAAGCCAGGTACTTTACCAACATGAGGGTACCCTAGTGAGCCACAGAATCCACCCTCCGGCAGCAATCTCCTGCTGCAGATCTCAAGGCAGGAGGACAGGTGGAGAAGATGGCGCCAGCAGCATAATGACACCGCATCAGCTCTCTGTCTCCGATCTCCGTGACACCCGTCGGAGCGCCGCGGACGGGTGCAACACAGATTGCGGATACTCACAAGGGGCGAGATGTATTAAAATGAAAATGCGGTAAACCCCCCGTTTTACCGCATTTTCCTTTGTACTATTACCCGGCCGCACCAATATCGCCGGGCAGGGTATTGTCCACCTTAGGTTGGCGATACCCTATAGAAGCCTATGGGCTTCTTTTCACCGCCTCGCCTACAACTTCCATCATGCCTTGCCACAGTTTTGCTTCTAGGGAATGCTAAAACTATGGCAAGGCATGCTGGGATGTGTAGTTTCACAACAGCTGGAGGGCCACAGTTTGGACATGCCTGACCTACACCAACAGGAACACATTTACCATCCTTAAGGGGTGTACACACGGAAAGATTTTGACTAATGAACAATTTTGACTAAGCAATTTTGGGAGACATTTTGGCTAGATGCACCGGTGATTTTGACTAGGCAATGATAGTCTATAGGCCCGTACAAACTGGGCGACTTTGAGCTGAAAGTCGCTCAAAACAGCAGGATTGAGCGGCTTTCAGCTCAAAGCTGCCCAGTGTGTATGGCCCAGCGGTGAGCGCTACTGCGCGCTCCCGCAACATCGCCGGGAAAGCCGTTCATCTGCTGGTTATACCATCAGTTGAGCGGCTTTCAGGACGGCCTTGCATAGTGCTCCGCTTTGAGCGCCAAGTGAGTTTGTCAACATAGGTTTGAAAATTTCCGAGCAATCATTTTTATTCATAATGACCTGTAATGTTTCCAGGACCACCAACCCGGGGCACCCCTGGAAGTGTCCCGAGGCACCCCAGGGAGCCACGGCACACAGTTTGGGAACCACTGCCTTAAGCCCTGTACACATGCATCGGTTTTTCCCGATTTTGCTTATAGAAGCAAAATCAAACGGTTTTTGTGTCACTTTTGATCTACATTCGATGCGCGCTCCCGTTTTCACAAAATCGAACAGAAAAGGCTACTGTGTAGCCAAGGAAATATCGAATTCCACCTAGTAAATCGAATGTGTGTAATGTACCATGAATGTGTATCGAATTAGATATCTAATGCAAAAGTACAGATCTAATGCCAAGTCAAATGGAAAGATCTAATAGAAAAATTAATCAAAAGCAAATCTGAGTGTGTGTGTGTGTGTGTGTACAGGGCTTTATATAAGAAAATATAAACTTTTTTTCTTATACAACATTTTTTAAATTTTAATTTATACAACAAATGTGAGCGACGTTGGCATTTTTTTGTGGATACTTTCAAACATCTCTCACAGATGTTGGCACTCAAAGGGTAATCACAAAATTAAGGATGATTGTGAGAGAATAGTCTATGTAGAACTTAATGCAAACAGCAGGTGTTGATCTTCTAAAGTCCCCCATACACTATGCGATTTGGGCACGATGCATGTGTAGACATCCAACCCGAAGTGCGGTCTCGTGCACATCGGATGGGAGGTCGGACAGGCTGCACATAAGCACATTGAGCTGAAGTTTTGCCTAGGTTGCTGAAAAATGTTGTACCAGCCCTAACTGCCAAGCAAGTGTACCCGGAAAATCTATTCCAGTGTTGGTAAAATGTAGCCCTCCGATAATGTGTTTGCCTCCCATCGCCTGTTAGGGGACTTCCTGCACATACAGTATAGCAGACATGCCTCTCCATGGAAATGCTAGAACTGCACTGATGTATAGTATGCAGGAGGCTCTAGGAATAATGATGCTCTCTCTCTCCCTATCCTTCCTCTGCTGCACCTGTCACTAACTCACGCCCACAGCTTTCTGCTCCATCTGTCTCCATCCTCTCTCTCCTCCCTGCTGTTTCCTCTTCTCATTTCAGATTCTGCAGTTTCCAGCTGCCAGCCTCCATGTTTGTAAGTCTCCTGTTTCTGTTCTCGCTGCATGACCTGTGTATATCCCTTATGTAAGTTGTCCCAGTGATGCGTTACCAGGAACCGGATTCCGTGATCTTTACCCAAAATGTAACCTTTTATCTTATCTCTGTGCTGCAGGATTATATAGCTAGAATAAAACCCATTACTTGTAGTGATGCTGATATGTATGAGCCTCTCAATGTTGATGGTTTTTGATCAAAGCAATTGATCCACTCTGATTTTATATAATGCATTCTTAGTAGGAGTAATTGAATAAATGCTTTTTAAAGGAATTGCAGAATATTGGGTATTTTATATATATATTTTTCTGTTTAGAGGCGGACAGTTTCTAATGGTTTTGTAACAATATATATGTATTTCAAAATAAAAAAAAACAAATGTGTATATAAAATATATTATTACATGTAAATTTGGGCCCACTGCTGACACCATAGTTTAACCGAAGAGGTGATTAGTCTGCACCCCAGTGGTGATAGGGAGACATTGCAACTGTTATGTTCTCAGATCATCGACAGTATATCCGGGATGGGGAACCTTCGGCCCTCCAGCTGTTGTTGAACTGCACATCCCAGGATGCCCTGCTACAGTTTTGCTATTTGGCCATGCTAAAACTGTTGCAGGGCATGCTGGGATATGTAGTTCAACAACAGTTGGAGGGCTGAAGGTTCCCCATCCCTGATCTATATATAGATCTCTCTCTATCTACCTATCTACATTTGTGTGACTCCAAAACACTGCCATCTGTTGGCAGTGAGTGAAACTAAATCTTTCACACATGCACACACAGAGGCAATCACAAAGTAGCAGACTAGCTTTTGAAGCATTTGCTTTGAGCGGGGTTACTAGTACTGAATAGGAGTAGGAGAAGACTACAGTTTACTGCACTGTCAACAAAAATTTAAAGACTATAAATAATCCAGTACGAAACTCAGCCTATTGAAGAGGGCAGGAACACTGCTGATAATACATTGCAAATATTGTGTTACTATTTAGATTATATTAAGTTCCTTTGTAACGGCGGGCATGGCATAAAGGTGTCTTTTGTTGTTTTACCTTGGTTTTTACACTTATGTGGCTTTATCCTACTATAGAAAATGTGCTATTACTGTCTTCCTCTGATTGCCTTTCTCTGCTGGCCTTACTAGCCCACTGGGCATCTCAGCCAATAGGCATTTGTCTCCTGGCCTTATTCACCCTCTTAGCATTTGTCTGCTGGCCTTACTCACCCTCTAGGCCAGGCATTCCCAACCACGGTCCTCAAGGCACACCAACAGTGCAGGTTTTAGTGATATCCAGGCTTGAGCACAGGTGACTTAATTAGTACCTGAGGGATTCTGATTAAACCATCTGTGCTGAAGCCTGAATATCACTAAAACCTGCACTGTTGGTGTGCCTTGAGGACCGTGGTTGGGAATGCCTGCTCTAGGCATTTGTCTGCTCTCCTTACTTGCCCACTAGGCATTTGTCTGCTGGCCTTACTCATCTGCTAGGCATTTGTCTGCTGGCCTTACTCATCTGGTAGGCACTTGTCTGCTGGCCTTACTCGCCTGCTAGGCACTTGTCTGCTGGCCTTACTCGCCCGCTAGGCACTTGTCTGCTGGCCTTACTCGCCCGCTAGGCACTTGTCTGCTGGCCTTACTCGCCCGCTAGGCACTTGTCTGCTGGCCTTACTCGCCCGCTAGGCACTTGTCTGCTGGCCTTACTCGCCCGCTAGGCACTTGTCTGCTGGCCTTACTCGCCCGCTAGGCACTTGTCTGCTGGCCTTACTCGCCCGCTAGGCATTTGTCTGCTGGCCTTACTCGCCCTCTAGGCGCATGAGTCACTGGCAGTTCGTGTGGCTCCCCTATTTGAATTTTGCACTTCTCTGCTGCCTATGGATCCGCCACTGGTTACAACCAGCCAAAATTAAACCAATAGTTTAAGGAAACTCTGGGGCGAGGTAATTAAAATAACAAATGTATCTGCTCCCTTCAGGTTCCCTATTACAGCTCAGAGCACGTTAATCACTCTCCCTCTTAAAACATAATTACTGTGCAATCTGCTGTGAACAGTATATATATATTTTTTTTAATTTAGCCTAAACATCTATGTTCTGTATATTCTGATGTTAGATTGTAACTCTTGTATATAAGCCATATAAATAGTATTTTCAATTATTTAAGTGTAGCTACGGTGTTATGTGGGATATTGACTGTAGCTAGCATGTTCTGTCTATGCAGGCACCTGATTTATTTTAATTTCACATTGGATGGGGGCATAACAGGATATTTGCTTGCAGGTAAAGATGGAAACCAGCGTCCTTGTCTCGGTTTACGCACCGCTGGTGTTATTGGTCTGTGGGCTAAATCCAACTTTTGGTCACAACCCACGAAACACAGATCGTGTGTCAGAGGCAGATATCCAGCGCCTGCTCCATGGGGTTATGGAAGAACTGGGCATTGCCAGGCCAAGAGTGGAGTACCCTGCGCACCAGGCTGTGAACATTGTGGGGCCGCAGAATATTGAAGGTAAGAGGTATTGTAATCATGATCTTCTACACTCACTCGCGTTGGTTAATCCTAATCATGTTCCTCTACATCAGGCATGGCCCTCCAGCTGTTTTGAAACAACACATCCCAGCATGCCTTGCAATAGTTTTAGCATTCTCTAATAGCAAAACTGTGGCAAGGCATGATGGGTCTTGTAGTTTCACAACAGCTGGAGGGCTGAGGTTGGAGATGCCTGCTCTACGTTGATGTATTACTGTGTACTATGTAGATCTATGGAAATGTTGAGCAAATGTAATTATGACAGGTTATGGATAACTGAAAATCACAATATAAAGGAAAAAGGGAGGACTTGCGGGGCCTACACACGTAGCGATACTGAATTGATGTGATTATTAATCACAATCACTGGGAGATTGCAACGCGTGGAGCCGCGCATCGCTATTGCTATGCCCCCTACACACGGATGAATATAGGGGCATTTTCTGAGTGATGTAGTGAGATCGTTCAGAACATGCCTCTACATCGCTACAAGTGCAGGGCCCATTAGACTGCTAGTACCATACAGAAAAAAGAGAAAAATGCAGATACGCACAATACTGAAAGTCAAAATAATACTATAAGTCACATTCTCAGCATATTTTTGGCCAAAAATGTGGGTCCACCCACCGCATCCAGGCGAACTTCATTAGATGGATCCTAACGGTAAAATATCTTGGCACATTCCATCTGCAGGAGCCGGCACTGTTGCCCTAGAACTAGTAGAACCTCTGGCTCTGCGGGGGAGTAGTATAATAATCCAATGATCCAGGTTTCAATACAAAGTTGGGCTCTGTTAAAGTATCTAAATGAGCGAGCTAATTGTTTGTATAATGTACTTGATTGGGCCATAATTGCGCATGCCGTCTGACCACGACGTTTAAGTTTTACGTTTCAGTAGATGTAAATATTTATATAAATCCCCACTGACATCACTGATTACCTTGTACATATTTTTTTCCTGCCCCATTTTTTTGCAAGGCATTCGTGTATTTGAAATCATTATCAACATCCATATATAGCTAAATTCTGCGATTTTACGTTAAGAGGATACAAATAAGTAAATGAACCGCACACAAATGACCTGGAATAGCTAGAAAAATACTTCAATTATTTTATAAATTGCAGGCAAGCAATAGTTTTTTCTTGTGTCACCTACAACTTCTTAACCTTCTGATATCCCCCATCCAGTGCTCCAGGGGACTGCTTTGAGCAGCCATTTTTCCTGGGGTTGAAAATCCATTTCATTTGACACTTTTAAAGTGGCGTCTGAGTGACCGGGAGGATAAATCAATCTCTTGATTGTGGCAGAACGGTCGCTGCCAGATTGGAGCCTCGTGCCTTTCAGCAACAGATGATTGGAGTGTTTGACTACTCTGAACTCCTGCAGCTGTTTACTTAGGTTGGGACGCTCCACTTGCAAACTTAATTACTTGGCATTACCAGCCATTAGTGCTCCTAACTAGCCGAAGACCACAGACAGTTCAGGCTTTATCCTCTTCTGGGGAACATAAAATGTGTGCGGAGCCACACAGGCAATAAAAGCAGTATTAAGTGCCAATCAAACTGAGAGTTTAATTTAGTGCAGGCATGGCCAAACTATGGCCCTCCAGCTGTTGTGAAACTACAAGTCCCATCATGCCTTACCACAGTTTTTCTATTAGAGTATGCTAAAGCTGTGGCAAGGCATGCTGGGATGTGTAGTTTCACAACAGCTGCAGGGCCACAGTTTGGCCATGCCTGATTTAGTGAAATGATGAAGGCTGGCCTTTAATGTGAGGACTCATTTGCACAATGAGCTTATTCAATTTTTCCCTACCGCTTTGTAGGCCTGTGTACACTTCTAGATTTTGTCGGTGCCCTCTCAGTGTGAACAGTGGGCGTATAACTTGCCCTGGGATATGGTCATTTGGTCTACAGCAAGTTGGTCGACAATCATTAGGTCGACGTGGCTCTAGGTTGACAGGTCATTAGGTCAACACAAGCATTAGGTAGACAATGTCTAGGTTGACAGTCAATAGGTCGACATGGGGTTTTTGACCTTTTATTGACTCGACATGTGCCGACAGGCGGTATTTCATGTCCTACCATCCGCTAGGGTGTGGTGGGAGAATAAAATAGTGTAGTGAGGCACCGTGCCAGAAGCATGTGTGGACGTGGTGCACTTTAACCAGTGTCCATGTCGACATTCGGGTCAAAAACCGCATGTCGACCTTTTGACTGGCGACCTAAAGCCATGTCGAACTAGAACCATATCGTCCTATCCCCATGTCGACCCAATGGTGTCGACCTAATGACTGCCGACCAACTTGCTGTAGACCAAATGATCCCATTCCCTTGCCCTAACACCCCCCCCCCCCCCCCCATGTTGTTCATGACGCTCATCAATCAAGTATCAACATTTTTTTCTTGGCACCCTCAGGATAGACGTTTTATGATTGATAAATTTGGAAAAATTTGGCTACTTCACCCATTTCCAAGGGATCGGGCTGAGAAATCGGGTGGAAAGTGGCCAAATTGTATGGTCCCATGCACATCAGAGAGAGCTCATACCTGCTGCACATCTAAACTCTGTCCCGGGCCAGCCTCCTGGCAACGGCGGAATTGGGTCAAATGCGCTATATCACATACAAATGAACCACCGCCTGGGCTGCTCAAGGGTTATCGGCTGAGACTTCTGTGAAGGGAGAGGTTGCAGTAATGTATGAGGGCTTTAAGGTCCATATTGTAGTGGGGAACAGTTGTCCTTCTGATTGTCCACATTTTGTGGTTGGCAGCCACTAGCACTTTTGCCAATCACTATGACCACAAATTTTATATGGAAATGGCCACCAACCCGAGGCACCCCTGCAACCGCCTCGCGGCACCCCATGGTGCTTAGGTGCACATAATAGGATCTAGAATGTTCTTAATAAACCTGAGCTTTCAAATTTGGATGGAATTATTCTTTCCATAGTGTCTCATATACTGTAAGCACACTTTTCAGATGTCTGAGGTGTGGAAGCCCCACTTCTACATCTAGACAAACCCCAAGTGACACCACATAAGACCTTTAGGAATAAATGTACTAAGATGAGAGTTCTATTGAAGTAAATATTTACAATTTGTTTCCTCCTTTGGATGAATTCATTTGTTGGTTTGTACTGTATATGGTCTTTAGAAACTTGTTGCATTCATCGCGGTCAGAACTTTGGCTTCCTTATCTGATATTTAGTTAGGAATAGTTATCAGCTAGACCTGTTTATTTCCAAATTTCTTTGATAGAAGGCAAGAAAGTGAATTCCCTGAATATATAACTTATCCAATGCAGGCAACACAGCGTAGCAATGAACACAGGAGAAAAATATGAGCTTCATCATTCAAAGCGATTGGATACTTATGCCAGTTTGATGGACAGCAGTGCTTAGGTGCCACCAGTGGTAGGGGCTGTCTGTGGAACTCTTGGATGTTTAACTGCTAAATTTAAATTTCAACTTTTAAATGTTCACATTAATGAGCATCCCAGTGCTGTGATCTAAGGGATGAAATCAGGAGGGTCTGATGAATAGGATTCCTGGAAACCAGGCGACCTTGATTTTACGCTTAAGAATCCTGTGCGTGAGGGTCCCTCTGATCCTTCCTTATCTCCTGAGGTCTGCAAATCATTGTAGACATGGGAAGGAGGCTTTATATACGCAAGCCCCCACTCCTTACATGACATAGTGTTTTGATGAAATGCGCAGGAATAGGAATTCGTCTGCTTTGTATTATTCACCATCACGCAGGGAAGACATTTGCATATGATCAGCAAGGATATCTCATTAACCGTTCTCATATGCATAGTGTAAGCTGCAGTGCCTGGTACTTGACACTAGGTGGCGACACCATCCCTTAGGAAAGTACAAGAACACTATGACTTAGTTGTGAAGTAGATGCTGACAATCTTTGGAGGTTTGTTTAGATAGAGGTAGACATTTAGATCTGTATCTTGCTGTATAATATGCCTTTCACCTCCCATATGCAAATAAATCATTAGCATAATAATTGATTACATCTATATCTTACCCTCCAACATGGCCCATTCCATTAGGTACAAAATACTCTGTTTCTGGACTTCCTTACCAGTGGCAGTTGCAGAGGTGAGGCTGCAGCACAGTCCAATATTCAAAAAGGGGAGCCACACCTAATGTCACTCCAAACATCACTGTCCTGGACTCTCTGGCAGTTGTTGTGACCTCACCCCCTCCTCTTTGAATTTTGAACTGTACTGGAGTCCAACCTCTGTAACTGCCACTGGTATGGAAGTCCAGGAACAGAGCATTTTGTGCCCAATGGAATGGGTCATGTTTAAGGGTATGATATATGTACATGCTGATAAAGCAATGATAGCATCACAGAATGGGTTTGGGTAGTCGCAGAGTGCCTATACTGACCCATGTACACCACCGAAAGCCCCTGCTGTGGGCATGTGTGCTCAGAACTGGACCATGGAGAAAAGGAAGAAGGTTCCTGGTCTGATGCTTTCATAAGGGCAACTGGGTACATGTGCATTATTTACCAGGGGAACAGATGGCACCTGTTTGCACAATGGGAAGAAAACAAGCCGACGGAGGCAGTGTTTTGGTCTGGGTTCTACCACTTCTGTGGATGTTACCTTGACACATATTTTGTATCATAGTATCCCACTTCAGGGGGGAGCGTTGTGGATGAAATCTCATTGCTCGTTGCATTAGTTAGACATGCCAAAGTACTCAATATCCCTACGAACTTTTTTTAAACCGACTTGTTGATACGGTACTTATGTAGTATCTGGGCTGCCGATTTTGAAATCGGGTCCATCGCATCGCATACGACCATATCGCATGCGATGCCATGCGATGCGATTGACCCGAATTTTTCCATAGGATTCAATGTTAAAATGGACTGAGTAATGACACAAGTCAAATGTAGACATGGAAAATCAATGTCGCACTAATGCACGTCTAACGTTTGCTGTCGACCTATTGACTGTCTAACTAAACATTCTGTGTGAGCTATTCCATACCCTGTATCTGAGCCGGGGCTAAAGGGTTTTAAGAGCCTGGTGCTTGTATCCAGACACAGAAGCTGGGAATGAAGGTACAGATGTTGGAGGGTGGGTAAAAACTAACAGGGAAATGTATCAAACCTTGTATTTGCTATCATTTATAGAATGTCCAAGATCAATAATGGCAAAAGGCTGGTCTTCTGAAGAAGGTTTGATACCTCTCCCCCTAAGGCAGGGGTGGCCAAAGCTGTCCTCAAGATCTACCAACCATTCATGTTTCTCATACAACCTGTGGATCTATAGTAGGAAAACATGGACCGCTGGTAGATCTCGAGGACCGGTTTGGCCTTTAAATGCAAGGGTGGGAAGTTTGAACTGAACATAGTTTGTTGGACTTTTTTCTTTCCTTTTTTTTTTAATACTACTCGCTTCTTACAGGTCTTTAAAACACGCATAGTTGTGGTCCTTTGAAGACCAAGTTCAGCCCATACTCACTCACCACAATATGTGGTGAGTAAGAATGTTAAAAAATGTATTTTGTTTAATAAAATTTTAGGGATCGTTATTGACTGGTCTACCTTAAGTGGTCTTCAATTACTTGAAACCATTGATGGTTTCCAGTCTGTCGATGGTGTACACAAGTCTAAAAGCTCGCGATGGTGAAAAACAGGAGTCTTGAGCCCTCCAGCAGCTATGGAACTACTCTATGACCTGCTGGAACTGACTGAGCACACCTGGTTATACCATTGGCAGTCATCTGTACCGAGACTGTTCCTTGTTCGGCAGTGACCGAACAAGGAAGGGGGATGGGAAATAGAATTAAAAAATTTGCCAGGCTCTCTGCTTCTAATAAGGTAGACTATTGCATCTCTGTCATTCATAGCAAGACCATCGATCATTGGTGGCCATCCCTACTAAATATATGTACATAATATAACCAGAAAGAGACGGAACTGAGCTTCTAAGAACGACTCCTATCACATGGTAAGATGCCTGCATCTTCTAGATTGCTGGTCTGGTGCACCAATTGAATGCTCAGAGCCATATACACAGCAGACTTGATTGGAGAAGCAGATGGTCTCTTGATTTGAGGTGGTGGAGGATTCCAGTAACTGGGAACCCCTTACCCTCTGCATTGCCTATGCCATGTACTGGCAAATATATAGTTTTCAAGTCAATTTTGAAGAATGTACAGCAGGGGTGGCCAAACTGGTCCTCGAGATCTACCAACGGTCCACGTTTTCCAAGTTACCTAGCCGGTGCACAGCTGTAGTCATTACTAACTGTCACATTTTCAAACCTGCTGCATTCATTCCTACTATAGTTCCACAGGTTGCCTGGAAAACATGCACCGTTGGTAGATCTTGAGGACAGGTTTGGCCACCGCTGATGTACAGTAACGTTCGCAGAGGTGCGCATGCCCTTTTAGGTCTAGAGGGATAAATTACCAATCCCGTTACTTAATGACCTAGACTACAAAGGTCATGCATACAATGCATTTGATGAAACTCCGTTCTCTATTTAAAGCCTATGGGTTTAACTGACTTCTGAAGAACAATCTACCCTAATAAGAGTATACAGTTATGCCTTACACCGCCTGCTTGGTCTGTGTCTGTGTACATTCTCTATATACGCTATGCATAGAGGCTTACCGCAATGAAATGACCAATAATGCAGTAAATAAATATTACTTTGAACCTTTTGTGTACGCACTTAGAGATGTGACACATGGAAGGAAGCCGTGACAATAGGAGGATGACTGAGATACAGCAGAGAGACAAGACTCCGCTGAGCCCTGCTGTCTTCTGTTTCCAAATGCTTTAGAAAGAGATGTGTTTTCTCAGTGGAAGGAATGCTGTCACTTGGTTAAACTTTAACTAGATATGTGTTAGCACCCTGGAGCCTGTTAAGTACCTCTGTGTGCTTTATGGGCAGATGACGGTGCCATAGGGTCTGTGCTGTTGTGCATGAGGGGGATCCATGTATCAGAAGTGACACATTGTAAAACAAACTGCTTACAAGTGGCGCGCTGCATATTGATCAGCCAGCGTCGCTCATACAAGAGGCTGTTCCTCTATTTATGGAATCCTGACACTTCATCCCGTGTTCCCAGGATGCTGTGCAGCCATAATGAGGAGTCACCGTAGAGGCCAGGTGCTGCCACAGACTCTTATTGTTGGGAGCTGATTATTTGTCTGATCCGGGAACCCAACTGCCATAAGCTCTGGTGCTGTATATTATATACGGGTTACGGTCGCAAGGTCGACCACTAAAGGTCAATAGGATTTAGATTGAGGCATGAAATAGGTCGACAAGTTGACATAAGCATTAGACAATGGGAAGGTCGACAGTCAAAAATTGTTGAATCAAAATTCTGGTCAAATATTTTTGAAAAACTCATGACTGTTGGACTTGCCATTGTACACCTAATGCTTGTGTTGACATTCCGACCCTGTCAAACTAATTCACGTTGACCTAAGCCCTGTCTAACGTTATTGGTCAACCTAATGTGAGTCGACCATCATCGTGTCGACATTGTGACCCATTCCCGTATATACTTCTGGGAGTCTTTCTATTACAGAGCCAGCTGATGTTTTGATATAATAATGGTAATCATTTTATTTGTATAGCGCTCTCCTCCAGCAGGACTGACGGTCGCTTTCACAGGTTATTTATATATTCCACCCATGAAATGTATCAGGCGAGGCAGCCATCTTGGCTGCGTTACTGCCTCACAGACCAGAGGTCATGAGTTTGATTTCTTACCAAGGCCTCTACTGTGTGGAGTTTGTATGGCCTCTCCACACGTGGATGGTCCTCCCCTGTGTACTCTGGTTTCCTCCCATCTGCAAAGACCGTACTGTTGGGTTAATTGGCTTCCGTGCGTCCATGAATAGGGAGTAACGACTGTAATCTCCATTGTGACAGGTACTGACGGGAATGACTGAAGTAATATACTATTGTAAAGTGCTGCGTACTGTGTGCACTATATAAATAACTTAATACATTTTGGGCGGTATTCAATGACCTGAATCGTTGGTCACAGCTATTCAGATTTTACATTCGCCAAGCGTAGGGATTCGTCGGGAGTCGCCGGGACTAGCTGTGTCACCCTATTCAACGTGGCTGAGAATCGCCGCCCCCAACGGCGATTCTCAGCCAATCCGGCGTTTCCCTAAACAGCTTCAGTACTGTAAGAAATTGCAGTGAAATGCAAGAAAAATGCAAATTACCCTGAAAAAACGATTCCAATACAGCAGACTGCAAAAGCTGTGTAATCTCCGCAAACGCCAAACTAAGGAGTGAGGTGGGGAGGAGAATCATGGGTAAGTGAGGTGCACCATGGGTAAGAACAGTGCTTTGTGGGAGAAAAAAAAAATACCAGAAAAAATTAAATATATATTTGTATAGCACTTCTACGACCATCACATCACACAAGGGCAGCAAATAATAATACATTACACTTGCAGAGTTAAATTGAACACTTAAAACCAATTATTTCACAGGTTCCTATAAAAGTTCACCATAAAAAGATGACGAGGGACACTCGGTGAGGAACGGCGATATGAAACAAGAAATAAGAATCGCCAACCTCTCATTGAATACACTTTTGGCGATTCATGGTGATTCCCGTCGACTACCGGCGAATCCCCATGAAAATTCCTATAGACAAAAACCGGCGATTTGTAGAGAATAACATTTGGCGATTGGTGCTTCATTCACCGGTCGTCATCGGCGAATAGAGGTCGTTGAATAGGGTGATTCGCTTTTTCAGCTCCAAAAATCGCCGGCACACACGAAAAAAACACAGAATCGCCATTCTGCCTCATTGAATACCGCCCTTTGTTTCATTGTCGGGATGATCTTATAGAGGCCTTAACTTTAGTGCTACTGATTTTAAGGGGTATATTTACCCTTAAATTACAGGTTTTTAAAAGTGGTTGCTAAGGGCAACATCTCTGACCAGATTCTGGCTATCCTGAGGGTTTGCACATACAGAAATGGCCAGATTAACATGGGAAATGGGACAATAGCCCCAGTCCCCCACATAAGAATAAGCCCATCCTAACAGCCCAGCCGGCCACATGGTTAACCATTAATCAGAATTTAATTTCTATTCTTACACATAAAATGATACCATTTTTCTGCTTTTGTGTACTGAAGGGTAAATTTATTAATGATCATGTTTCAGACCTGATAATGATTTCATTGCTGTTTGTTGTGCCATTTAACAAATGACAGATTGGGGCTGATGGATTTATAAGCAGGGCCCTCTTACCTCTTTCTCTCTGTTCTCTTGTTTAATTTACGGCTGTCTTCCCAACTGTAAGGCATAACTGGATATGCAGGCCCTGATGGAGCCCATCGCAACTTTGTCTTATGGAAGGGATGCCCCCAGCTTGTTTTCTATCGGTAATTGGCAATTTCTGCGGTAAACACATCACTTAGGCCGGGAGCCACGTCTGTGAGCCACGTCTGTGAGCCTGCCTTATGCTGATGAAGATCAGCCCTAACCGTGTACAGATCATCAACATTCTACTTACTGTGTCAAATTTCATCTCTCTCTTTCTCTATAGGTGGAGCCCATGAGGGCTTGCAGCACTTAGGACCATATGGGAACATCCCCAATATTGTAGCAGAACTCACAGGAGACAACATTCCTAAAGACTTCCGAGAAGACCAAGGCTACCCCAACCCTCCTAACCCATGTCCTGTTGGAAAAACTGGTAATTGATCATATTTATGTTTAGTGAAATAAGATTCAGTAAAGAGCAATACAGTTCTGGGGAAAGTCTTCAACAGACTCCTCTCCGCAGTCCAAGTCAGAGAAGGTACATATTACATGTGGGCTAGTCTGGTCCATGAAGAATAGCCTCGTCCAGTGGCAGCTCCTAGCTCATTAAAAGACGGGGACTGCTGCTGGCACCCGCTGTCGCCGTTGCTCCCAGTCCTGTTCATGGTCCCGGTGGCTGTATAAAGCATGACAGGTGCTTGGCTCGGCACATGCGCCGATACTGCACATGCACATACCACCAGCTTCTATGGACTGCACGGCAAGGCAGGGAGTGGCTTCCTACAGGAAGCCAACTCTAGCCACCCGGAAGAAGGAAACACCTCCCAATGGGACTGCCTTAATGCGGGGGAGACTGGCAGGTCAGACGTCCAATAGGAAGTCACTGCCAGTAATAGTGAAGCCAGTGCAGTCTCTCAGACAGGTGTGGTATAGGGGTCCGACAGTTGGGATCCCAACTGGCTGGACCCAGACAGCATGGCGAGCGCAACAAAGCCCCTTGCGGGCTATGCAAGTCAACTATTCTATTCTCCCTCTATGGGGGTCGTGGACCCCCACGAGGGAAAATAGCCGAAGGCCGTCGGGAACCCGGCTGTCTGTGTTTTGACTGTCTGGATCCCGACTGTCGGGACCCCGTCCAGCACTCACAGACTACATCTGGCTTCACTAAGGCTGTGCAGCTCGGCGGGCATGTGGCCCCTGCATGTAATGAATGCAATGTCCCCCCCCCCCCCCATCCCTGTTTGATGCTGCACTGTAATCCACAAAAAAAATCCTAGTGTGCGCATGCATACATGGCCAATAAAGTTGATTCTATACTATTCTATTTACCTGGGGAGGCTGAAGCCCATACAAGGAAAAAAAACTCCACTGGCCACGTCAGAAAAGAATACGGTTTACTATGAGATTTGCATAGTCTGTTGTGAATTTAGCATTCCAAGGAAAGATTCCCAATGCACTGCCCTTCCCTGTAGCAGATACAAAGTATACGCCTCCCTATAAGCAAATATCTGCAGGTCGGTGTTCATTTACAAAGAAAATATACTTATTGCAAGTATTGCATGTCATTTTATAAAGAAAAAATATTATTTGTTTCAATAGCTTGGTCTCTAGAATATTTAACGACCCCACCCACACCCCAATACCAAATTTCCAGAACCTCAGGTGAACGTGTAGGCGAGACGTCTTGGAAGTTCACCAAGGATGCCTCTTTGAGTCCTCCTTAATTTTGTAATAATGAGTCCCAGGGCCTTTACCCCCCCCCCCCCCCCCAGATTATGGAGCCCTTGAGCAGCTGCCTAAACGTAGTGCCAGCCCAGAACCAGGAAACGGGTACTCCTAAAATACATATTTCTAATTGACAAAGTAAAAGAAGGACAATATTAAATATCTATGTACAGTAGATCAACTAATTCGAGTTCATACATAAAATTCTTTAACAGTTATAATTAATACTAGGTGATTCATCGCGCCCTACGGGCGCTCTTCACACCGTCGTAAGGGGCTCCACCCCCTTAACATGTGAACGCCTTTATGTAGGGGTGGGTGTGGGTGTACTGCAGGATGGAGAGGGGCGGGTAGCGTGTTTCTGCAGGTAGATGCGGTGTGCTATATGTGGTGGAGGGGTAGGTGCTGTTGTGATGCCGGTGGGTGTGTGAGGGTCAGGTGCAAGCGTGCTTGGGAGTGTTGTGGGTGGGGGAGTGGTGGGTGCGGGGATACTGTGGATGGTGGAGTTGCAGGTACGGGGGTGGTCTATGTGGGTTGGTTAGGGGCAGGGGTGCACCGATTAAGTGAGGGGTAGTCTTGGGGTTGCTGTGGGTGTGTGAGCGGGGGTGGTGTGGATGGGGGAGGAATGGATGCGTGGCTATAGCAGGTGGGGGATGGGTGGGGTGGGTGTTGTGTTGTCTTGGCTGGGTGCTGGGGTTCCTGCAGGTTGAGAAGGTCCGGGTTGGGGGGTGCCATGGGTGGGTGCATTAGTACCACAGGTGGGGGTTAGTGGCAGGGGGGGGGGGGGGGTTTGCCACAGGTGGATGCGAGTGTCTGGTGGTGGTGTGGGAGGGGCGGGTGTGGTGTGGGTAGTAGAGTTGCAGTTGCGGGGGTGGTGTCGGTGGAGTAGATGCATGGGTGCAGCACTTGCGTGGGGGAGGGTGGCGGTGCAGCAGGGATTAGAATGGTGGGGGAGGGGTTGGCGTGGGTGAGGGACAGTGTGTAAGTGTGCTGTGGATGTTAGAGAAGCTGGTGTGCCGTGGGTCGGGGAGGGCCGGGTGTGCATCTAGCAGTACACAGGCTAAATGTTGCTATAAGGTTGGCCATGAAGATAATATGTTAGTAAGGCGGTGGACGGGGGTGTGCTGTGGGGGTGCATAGGTGTTGAATGTGAGGATGCGTTTGGTGGGTGAGGGTTAGGTGCAAGGGCTGTATGGTTGGGTGAATGTGTTTGGGGTGTGTGTGTGTCAGGGATAGTGGTGGTGGTTGAGTTGCAGGTGCAAGCCATGTGTGTTGTGTTGGTTAGGTGCTTTTGGTGATGGAGGGGTGGGTGCAGTGGTGCAGCAGTTGAGTGGTGGATGGTTGTGTGTGGGGTGTACCTGGGTGACGGACGGGTTGTGGGTGTGCTGTGGAAATGGGTGAGTTCGTGGGGCATGGGTGGTGGATGGGCAGTGTGGGTGTGTTGGGGGTGTGAGATGGTGTTGCGTGCGGTGAGGGTGGTGTAGTGTGATTGGTGGTGTTGTGGGTGGGGAAGTTGCAGGTTGGCGAATACTGTGTCTGGTGGAGTTATAGGTGGGTTTTATCCCCGTGTGGTGTGTGCTATGTAGCTATATGTTAGTTTGGAGGTGGATGGTGGTAAGCCGTGGATGGTTGTGGTGTGGCTGCGGGCGTGTTGAAAGTGAGGGTGTATTGGGTGGGTAAGGGACAGCTGCAAAGGATGGATGGTTGGGTGAAGGTGTTTGGGGGTTGTGTGGGTGGGTTGTTTGGATACTGGTGGTTGTTGAGATGCAGATGTGAGGGTGGGCCGTGGGGGTGTTGTTGTTTTGGGTAGGTGCTGTAGGTGATAGAGGGGCAGGTGCAGTAATGCTGCATTTTGCTGGGGGATGGTTGTGTCTGGGTGTGAGGGCAGTGTTGGAGTGAGTGTTGCGGGTGTGCGTGGGTGATGGATGGGCTGTGGGTGTGATGTAGAAAGGGATAAGTCTGGTGGGGCGTGGGCTGTGTGGAGGTGTTGTAAATTTGGTGATGGGGTGGGTGGGGTAGGGAACATAGAGTTGGTGTGGGTGGGTTAGTGGCAGGTTTTGGGATACTGTGGGTGGTGTAGGTACAGGTTTCTGGTGTTGTCCGTGTGGGGTGTTCATGTGCGGTGGGAATGAGGGACAGTTGCGTTGATGTTGTGGGTGCTGGGTTTTTTTGTGGTGCTGGTGTGGTAGAGATAGGTGTGTGTGTGTACTGCTGGTGGGGGATGGGCATGTGCACATACAGCAGTTTACAGGCAGAAAGTGCCTATGCTGGGAAATTGCTATGCAGTAGGGGATTGTGTAAAGTGCAGTCTTGGGTCAGAGCAGCAATGGGGTCCCCAGGGTAGCACGTACCTGGGGCTTGTATAGCTGCTATCCGTAGACACAGTCCAGCTGGACAGGGGGCAGCAGTGCTGTGTGGGCAGCGTAAGTACTGTGCGCTATTGCGCCCCCCCCTGTTCCGACTTACATTTTGCGGGGCCCAGGGGGAGATTACCGAAGTGCGCGTTGGGTCTTGGATGTGTGCCAGCCCCGGATCAGCTGAAGGCGCAACCTTGCCTGCGCGCTTAAGAAGGGTGGAGGGAGCTGAGCCACCAGGCAGGACTTCCGTGCACTGCAGCCCTGGAGTATTGCCGATGGCTGCAGTGAGGCAGCTGAAGTGTAGCTTTGGCACTCCATGGCAGGAGGTAGCGGCAGCGGCACATAAGTAAGCTGTGTGCGCCGGGGAGGGGGGGAAGCAGAAGAGCTCGCTGCAAGACCGGCTGCATTAACCCCCTGCACACTGAGCTGTGCGGGGGGTGTGGAGATTGATGCTCCCGGGAACTGGAGAGGGGAGATGCTGGAGGGAGATGAGGGGGGGGGGGGGGTTATGCTGCCGGCAAAGCGCAGGAGTGCGGGCATGGATGCTGGCAGGGGGGGTGTTTTGCGGCGATGTCCTGTGCCGCTCCTACTACGCAGGCGGCGGCGGGTGGCTCACCGAGTATGATGTGAGCTGGTGGGGGTGGCGGCGGCATGATGTGTGCAGCTGGGGGCATCAGGCACGGGCTTCCGGTGGTCACTGTAGATCGAATGGGTAATGTTGATGATCCGAGCGGGTGTGGGGGGTCGTACCTTGCACGTGTGGGCAGTAAGGGGCAAGGAGGGTGGGCGGGGTTAAAGTGCCTGTACAGAGTGCTGTGCAGCCGTGGGGGGGGGGGGGGGTGCTTGGGTGGACATGGGGAGGAGGGGGCGAAAGCTTGCTGTGTAGGACGTAGCCTGTGTAGAATGTAGTAACACAGGTTCTGCAGTGTGGATAACGGTGGACGGGCCTGTCAATCACCCGTGGAACCCCGCCCACCGTTCCCTACACTGCTTTTGAGTGACGGATCTGGCTAAATATATAAGAGATGGTTATGATCATAAACTTAGATAACTTTCTAGATAAGGCCCTCCAGCTGTTGTGAAACTACGAGTCGCAACATGCCTGTTTTCTATTAGGGAATGCTAAAACTATGGCAAGGCATGCTGGGATTTGTAGTTTCACAACAGCTGGAGGGCCATGAGTTGGCCAAGCCTGTTCTAGTTAGTGGCTGCTTCTACCGGGGCTAACGTTACATGTCTACACTATGTAATGTGCACCCCTGACTTATCTGAATTACATATTTTCTCTCCTGAAATGCAAAATGTCAATATTCAGAATGCTGACACCAGAATGCCATTGTTCACAAATAAGTTATCTTTTCTTTGTCAGTTTATAAACCCTAGTTCTGGAATGCAGTTGAAATTGTACCTTTTGACACTGACCGTGTCGACATTCTGAATTTTGACGCAGCGATTAAATACCTTTTGAAACCTAGTCCAATCACAATCGGCGTACAAGTGAAAGCGCTTTGTCTCAGCCGTTGTCATGGTTTATGATCTAGAACAGGGTATTAGCATCAGTCTTGGTCTGCCATTCACCTGTGCCACCTATTATATCTCCGATCACCTCCTCCCAAACTCGTTAAGTGACGCCAATCTGTCTCTGAGTAAATGAACAAGGGAGCAAGTCATTAAGTGGACCTGTAGTGTGGCCATTAACATTTGTAGCCAAAGGCAAGAAGTGAAAGTGTTCTGGGTAAATAAGTTACCACCACAGACAGACGTCCTGAGACAAGGTCATAATGCTCCTCAATAGAGACTGTTGCTTTGTATATAGCTGTCCATAAAACCAGCACAGTAATGTCATTGTATAGGTGCTGGGGAGAGATTGACACTGACCTGATCTAGCTATAAGGTCTTGTGGTCATACAGATGGAGCGCCACTCGCTCTTGCAGGGGATGGCGGAAGATTCGCCAGCCGCCGTAAGGGGACGCGTGCGCACGAGATGCGCGCGTGTTGACTTACAACGGAGCTCCCCCCGGGTCCCTGCCGCCTTGCCGAGGGTCGCCCCAGGTCCCCGCCGCCTTGCTGCCCCCCCCCCCCCCTAACCCTGTCCGTCTCACTGAAGCGGAGACGGACAGGGTGCCCGTCCCCCCGCCGACGGGAAACTGAGATGCACGCGCATCTGTCGGATGTGCCGTCTCTCCGCCGGCGATCGCCAGCGGCCAGATTCTGGCGCTGGTGAAGCAATAGTGAGAGGCACTCCATCTGTAGGAACACATTATATGCCGGACTGTCTCCATGGTGATTGCCAATATACCTATCTTGCCACTGTAGGCAAGATTTGCTGGGCCACCTCCTCTCCAGTTCAGATGCATAGTGGGGAGATCTAGATCAACGGGGACACCAGAGGAACTACTGTATGTGCATAAAGCTCAGTCCCAAGGTGGACCTAGGAACCACTGCTGCACATTCTAGCTAACTGTCATTTTTTAAATGCAGCCTGTAACATAGCAGCTAGGAGCTGATTGGATGGTACTTTATATCCACATTACAGTATGTCTCTCCAAGCTTTGATGCAGGTCTCAGTCTGTAAAATAGTAGTTAGGATCTCATTGATTGGTACTTTTTCTCTCTCCACTTTAGATAATTCCACATCAGATTGTAGCTGTCCGTTTATAGCAGGGCTAGTCAAACCGGTGCTCGAGATCTACCAACAGTCCACATTATCAGACCGAACAAGTTTGATCGGTGCGCTACTATCTGCGGCTGGTACTGGGGTAGTCAAAATCCCAATTAAATATGTGCAAGGCAAAAAAAAAAGTTGTACCAGCGCAGGCTGTGAATAAATGTAAAATTGGAACGGTATCTTTTACAATAAATATTATTAATTAGCTGTAATTAAATTATGGAATTCAATATAAAAATATATATAAAAAAACATTAATATTGTGTCTTGGTCTGCCTCGGGTTGCCTTCCGGATATGGAGTTTTATGGAGATTTATTTAGATGAAGGATATTTGGTGGTCCATATTCCATGGATAGCCCTCAGTGGTGGTGTATGCAATTGTCCCAAATGTTTAAAAGCTCAACGCGTTTCCCTGGGATCAACCTCCCAGCTTCCTCAGGAGCAGAACCTGCCTGTACTGGTTCACCTTTTTTGCCTTGCACATTATCAGACCCCCTAGCTGGTGCACAGGTGCAGTCATTACTGTTATGTTTTCCAGAACACCTAGCTGGTGCAGTCATTACTGTTATGTTTTCCAGAACACCTAGCTGGTGCAGTCATTACTGTTATGTTTTCCCGAACACCTAGCTGGTGCAAATTACTGTTACGTTTCCCAGAACACCTAGCTGGTGCAAATGTGCAGTCATTACTGTTACGTTTCCCAGAACACCTAGCTGGTGCAAATGTGCAGTCATTACTGTTACGTTTCCCAGAACACCTAGCTGGTGCACATGTGCAGTCATTACTAACTGTTACATTTCCCAGAACACCTAACTGGTGCAGTCATTACTGTTATGTTTTCCAGAACACCTAGCTGGTGCAGTCATTACTGTTATGTTTTCCAGAACACCTAGCTGGTGCAGTCATTACTGTTATGTTTTCCAGAACACCTAGCTGGTGCAGTCATTACTGTTATGTTTTCCCGAACACCTAGCTGGTGCAGTCATTACTGTTACGTTTCCCAGAACACCTAGCTGGTGCAAATGTGCAGTCATTACTGTTACGTTTCCCAGAACACCTAGCTCAGGGTTGCCGACCCTCCCGGAATTCCCGGGAGTCTCCCGAAAATCGGGCCCCCTCCCGGTCCCCCGGAAGGGTGGGCAACCCTCCCGGAATCTAGGGGACTCCCCTGAGCCCCCCGAATCGCGGCATGTAAATGCCGCAATCCGCGGGTCTCAGAGGAGGGGGCGGAGCTAAAATGGCACAATCGCGTCATTTTAGCCCCGCCCCCTCCATAGTTATCCGTCATTTCTACAATTTCCGTCATGGGGGCGGGGCTTAATGACGTCACCGTCAAGCCCCGCCCCCTGATCGGGTAAGGAAAGTCTCCTCTCCGGGCTTCTCCCGGAGAGGAGCATTAAAAAGTCGGCAACCCTGACCTAGCTGGTGCAAATGTGCAGTCATTACTGTTACGTTTCCCAGAACACCTAGCTGGTGCACATGTGCAGTCATTACTAACTGTTACATTTCCCAGAACATCTAGCTGGTGCACATGTGCAGTCATTACTAACTGTTGCATTTCCCCAGAACACCTAGCTGGTGCACATGTGCAGTCATTACTAACTGTTGCATTTCCCCAGAACACCTAGCTGGTACACATGTGCAGTCATTACTAACTGTCACATTGCCCAGGGTTCAGAATAGAGAAGTTTTTAAAGAAGGTAGAGCTATCAAAAGAGAAGAAGAAAGAAAGTGTGAGAAAAGAGGAACAACCTTGCATAAAAAAAAGACTTAAGCAGAGATTCAATTTGTGTGCTCAGTTTTCAGTTAGAGAGTGGGGAAAGAATTTGCTGTAGGGATAGCCACAGAACCCATACTTTATGGAATTTTTTAAATTAATTCTTAAGGATGCTTGCCATATATTCCATGTGATCAGGGGTTAAAGTGAGGGGGAACAGGGTGGAACTGAGTTCCACCACCTCTAATGGTGAGGTGGAACATTTTTTACCTGCAGATTTGGGGGAGTTATTTTGTTTCTGTGTAGGCAGAGCCGGCCTTAGGCATAGGCCAACTAGGCAATTGCCTAGGGCATTCTGCTGATTAAAATGATATGCAGCATGCCTATTTTGTGTGTGTGAGTGAGGCTGTTAGCGGCTGTGCGAGTCCTGTCTGTGGGTGGGTTGGTTGTGCAATAGTGTTCGGCATATGTGTAAGGGGCATTATGTGTGTCATGTATAAATGCATTAATAATGTGTGACATATGTGTAAGGGGCATAATGTGTGTCATGTGTATAAGGGCATTAATAATGTGTGACATATCTGTAAGGGGCATTATGTGTGTCATTATGTGTATGAAGGGCATTAATAAAGGTTGGCATAATGTGTAAGGGGCATTATGGTTATAAGGACATTAATAATGTGTGTCATGTGTATGGGGCATTACGGTGTGGTATTATCAGGGGTGCCGAGAAAAAGGGGTAGGGGGTACAAATTACCCAGGCCAAAGTCTGAGGGAAGGGCCCAGTGGGGGCCCCGGGCCCCGTCCCCTTAAGTGACAGCAGCAGCTGCAGCTCTTCTCCTCTGCCCAGCACACCCTGCTTTATGCTGGGTTGCAGTGTGGCCATGGAGGTGCTTAAAATACAATATTTTCTCAGGATTTTTTTCTAATGGTATAATGTGAATAATATGAGGAGTAATGTACATAAGGTAAAGTGGTACTACTGTGTGATGTAATGTGAATAAGGGACACCATCGCATGATATAATGTGAATAAAGTTGCACTACTGTGTGGCATAATTTGAATTGGGGGTACTATTGTATGGCCATGCCCCTTCCCAGCAAGAACACACCCCTGTTTGGGCTCCGCACCGAATGGGTGCGCTGTTTCTATTTAAAATATTGCGGGTAGGAGCACCAAAATGATGACTGCTATGATGAGGGTTGATGATCTTGAGAAAGGGGAGCAGGGTCAGAGACGGAACTAGTGGCGGTGCTAGGGGGCAACAGTCAAAATCTTGCCTAGGGCGTAATTTAGGCTAGGGCCGGCTCTGTGTGTAGGGAAAATACTGACTGCTTTATTTTTACACTGCAATATAGATCTCACTTTGAAGGAAAACCCCTCCCAAATGTAACTCTCTCTGCACAAGTAACATCTACCCCACCTGCAGTGCACATGGTTTTGTCCATTTGAGAAGGAATTTGCCTCTGCGACTGAACCAGAATAAGGGCCAATATCTGAGATAATGTCACACAAACACAATGCAGGATAATATGGATTGCATACAAGAAGCAGCTGATTGTTCTCTATAGATTGCAAGCATGCGAGCAAGACCCTCCTACCCCTTTGTCGGTTTGTTACCACCCAGTTTATTGCGTTTTCCAATTGTAAAGCACAACGGAATATGCTGCGCTATATAAGAAACTGTAAATAAATTGTAACGAATTCATCGCTATTTGGCAGGTAGTCGCATAGACTATATGCCGCAACAATTTGTTTTGTTAGACAACGATGGGAGATCTAGTGGAAGGAGCTAAATCTTGGGGTCATATGAGCGTGTTCTACTAACTGTCACATTTTCCAGACCACCTAGCTGGTGCACAGGTGCAGTCATTACTAACTGTCACATTTCCCAGACCACCTAGCCGGTGCACAGCTGTAGTCATTACTGTCACATTTCCCAGACCACCTAGCTGGTGCACAGGTGCATTCATTACTGACTGTCACATTTTCAAACACGTGCTGCATTCATTTCTAACTGACACGTTCTACAGATCCACAGGTGACCTGGAAATCATGGACTGTTGGTACATCTCGAGAACCGGTTTGGCCAGCCCTGTTTTATAGTATGTGCTAGATAAATGACATCTAGTGGCTGATTGGTTTCTTACACTTGTCTTTGAGCTGCCCAGTAACCTCTGTACGTCTGAGAAGCCCGGCTATGTTTCTCCCATCCCTTTTATACTGTGGCAGAGTGAGAATAGTGGGACTTTTAGCCACCTGTTACCCCACGGGCTACTGAAATGAATGATTCATGGCCACCCAAGGGGAAACTGTAATGTAATGTTTTTCTATGGGACACAGGTGAGAGCTGCCTGGAAGACACGCCTGACACAGCCCAGTTCAGCAAGGAGTACCAGCTGCACCAGAACCTTTATGACCCAGAACACAACTATCCAGGAGTAAATAAATGGGTAAGTGTCTGCTTCCTCTCATTCCTCATAGCCACTGCTATAGGACCCTGTAGTGCTTTCCCTGCGCCTATTAGTTTCCACTGTACGGAATAGTACTTTGTATACGTATATATTTCAGTGGCGTTGATATAAATTTTGACAGCTGTCACGGGCATGATGGTCTGAGTGGCCCCAAATCCAGCCCCTGTTTAGCTGCAGGGCCACCTATCCCTACACTCAGCCACCTGGCAATCAGTTGCGCAGCCAGGCCGGGAGTGAGCCAGTGTGCATTCCTCCATGAGCAGGAGAGGAAAGGAGGTCCCGGCTGCGGTGGCGTGAGCTGGGTGCTGCCTGGGGATGGGACATGCTTAGACAAACTGACATGAGCCAGCCCTGTGGCAGGAGGTGGGGGCGCTGAGGGCACTGGCACAGGCAGCAGCGCTATGCATCCTACCCCTAGGCATTTAATCCCCCTGTCAACAAGTGTGTAAACCCCCCTGGCAATGTGCAGGTAATCCTCCTGGGTGCCCATCGGGATCGAATGTGGCGGAAACCCAAATAGAAATTTAGTCCGAATCGACTGTGGGTACACTACATACAGCTTAGTACATCTCCCTCTTTGTTTAAAAAATGGCATTTGGGGGCTTTGATAAATCTCCTCCATAGATCACTAGAGATGTTGTATTCAAGTATGCGGTACTTGTGTACTATCACGGCGCCCACGATGTGCATCGTAGGGCATCTCATCACATCGCATTGCATGCCATATAGCGGCATACAATACATGTGATGCGATGCGTTTTTTTAATTGTACAAGCACCCTGATGGGTGCTTACAATGTGAAATGGCCCCCCATCGTTAACGGCACCCCCTGTATCCACGCCAACCCGAAGCGTGGTGGTACGCGTCCTCCGACCTTTTCATACCCCCACTATCCACATCGGCGTGTTGTTGATTTTAGATAGTGTGGCGAGCGAATGCGTATTACTTTACATGTATTCCGCGTGCGCTCGCCACGCTTCGGGCTCGGTGGCTCACTGCACTCGCCACACTATCTAAAATCAACTCCACGCCGATGTGGATAGTGGGGGTATGAAAAGGCCAGAGGACATGTACTGCCGCCCCTCGTGGGCTAGCTGCGCTCACCACATTTCGGGTTGGCGTTGAAAATGGGGGGGGGGCATTTAACATTGTAAGGACCCATTAGGGTGCTTGTGCAAATAAAAATCATATATGATAGCATCGCATGCCATTTAATGGCATACAATGCGATGCAATATTTTATTATACAATATTGCGTCACATCGCATACCATCTTAGTGTAATGGTATACGATGTGATGGGCGCCATGATAATACACAAGTACCAAGTATACTTATTGATTGCTGTTATTTTTAAAGTGGAGGATGCAAACTCCATGTTGCTGCTCCTCCTCCAGGAAAGCTTCATTGTCACCACCAAGATGGCCACCGTGGCTACTGCTAAGCATTTGGGGAGTCATCTGTGTGAGTGCCACACTGGTAGACCCATGTTTACCAGCAATACAGGCAGTGGCGGCTACAGCCTCTGGGTGGCAGCACTGACCATACATACATACATACATACATACATGTTTCAAGCTAGAATACGTTGTAGTTTGCATGACGAGTCCTATTTTGGATAGAACTAGAGAGATTAAAGCCCCATACACACCTGACGATCTTATGAACCTCCTATTGTGTACCCTCAATATCGTTAACGATGCATTAATCAATAATGACCCCCTGCCTCGCCCTGCATGCTTGGGCGAGGGAGGTCCCCAGCTGCTGTCGCTCCCTTAGGAGCAAGTGTGTAGGGGCTTAAAATAGCAACCAATCCTCTCCTAGCTTTTATTTTTCAAACAACTTGTAACATGGCCTCTAGGAGCTGATTGGCTGCATAGTTGGTCTCTCTCCATCTGATCTCTCTCTCTCCAGGGTCTATTTGTTAACAACATTATTTGTACTCAAATAATGTGAAAAATGCTATTTACACACCCTTTTCACATTTTTAGCATTGCCTGAATGCAGTAAAGGGCCTTTGATGCAGTTATACTGAAAAATGGCTCCAAACCATTGAATTTGCATTTATTTAGTAACTAGGTCGCATTTTCCATACTTAGAATGGGAAATGCAATATGGCTGAAATTACGTGATAAAAAAAAAGTGGAAAAAACGCAGCAAATCTTTGTGAGTCACAGACAGGAGGACTCCCATGGGAATTCTGGCTTCTGCACAGCTTTCTGTGCCCCTAGTGCTGCAAAAGCCGACGCCTAGGCACTGGTAAGTATTGTCAGCGGTGGGGAGGGGAGGGTGGTGGATTGGTGCGGGGAGAGGGTGGCAGCTGCGGCACATGCAGGCCAGCATTGGGGTCGTTTTTTTTTTTTTAATACCCCGATAGTGCTGCGGAGACCCATGGCGGGGACATCGCTTTATCGCAAGCTCAATGTAAAAGCCCTGAATGCGATAATTTGTGTGATGTAGTCAATTATCCCATTGCCGATGTCATCACAGCACATCCGCATCTGATGATGCAGATGGTGATACATTTGCCCCTCCGTGCTTTGATAAATCCTCTCCCTAGTAAATGTAATTGCCTTCTCCCCATATGGTGATGAATGAATCTAGTTAGAAACCAATTAAAGAACAATCGTTTTGTACTGGGATACCCCTAGCCATGATAAACCCTTCTGAAGAAACTCTCACCAGGAGAGAGACGGTGCCGCTGTGGCCTTGACATTGGGGGTCATTCAGACACGATCGCTCAGTTGGGAATTTGCAGCCTTAGCGATTATCGGAGGTCTGTGCATGCACAATTGTTTGATTTGTGAATTCTCTAATTAGTGTTCCATGCTAAATGAGGTCCTATATCCTGTCATATAAGGAGTGTGCGCATGCAGTCCAGAGGTCTATAAGCCCCGCCAGGGTGAGGTGTTTGCTCTCACAAATTGCACCAATTTACACCTGCACAAGGCCGGCTATATCATTAGGCTGCTGCCTAGGGCTCCGGGATCTGTGTGGAGCCCAGCGAGCAGATAGTCACCACACAGCGGGAAAATGACATCATCAGCCCTTCCCCCCCCCAAAAGCCTGCAATCCTTTGGGGAGACTGCTCACTCATGCAAAATGCATACCTTGTATATGTGCGGTTTTTCGATAATCACTCGGGGATTTTGCCTTGTAAATGTTTGCCCACTAAAAAAAATAATAATAATAAATATTCGAGTTGGCCGGTTTCCAATATGGACTTGGAAAGTAGGTGCGGAAAATGTAACACTTGCAGAAAGAGTTAACCACCAATCACAGAGAGACTTCCAGGCCCCCCTGCACCCTCCCTTAGTGTCTGCGGGGCTGTTGATCACTGCTGATTGGTCAGCCTGCCACTCCCCCCTTCTACTGGCAGCTATAGAGAGCAGCAGTCACTAGGGAAATATAAATTAAACTTCCCTCCCCGTCTCAGCCCCTTGTAGTTACCGGCAGTAGGAGAAATCAAAGTTATGATGGTTTTGATGTTTTATAAACCAATATTTTATAAATGTTACGAAAAAAAATATAAAAATTTTGGATACATTTTGAATAGATGTTGTTGATTTTAATTTTAATATATGACCATTCTTAATTGGATTTTGGGGGACAAATTGTGGTTGACTTTGATCTTGTGGGGGTTTCTTACATTCTTTTGGTCAGAATAGATTGAATATACCAGTGTGAAATAAATAGTTATCCCATCCAGAGAACTCCTTTGGAAATGTTTGTTATTTAATGACAGTGTGTACCCTGAAACCTAAGAGTCTTTATAGCAGAGAAATAAAAAGGGTGCTGCAATTAATTATTTTATACACTGTTATTCTACAGGGAGTTCAAAAAGTCCCTCAGTACTGGCTGTGTGATCAGTATATTGACAACAACATTTGTTGAATTAAATAAAGTACATTTTTAAACCATTTGCTTTCATGAAGAAACATTCTGCAAGGTCTATGATTTCCAACTGGCTTTGTCCATCTCTGGCCTCCCGAGGCTACCAAAGATGGTGATCATTATGAATGAACTCTTTAAACTCTGTGTACAACAATTGCCACTACTCCTCAGAACATGGTATCAATATGATCCAGCCTGGTAATTGGTAGTAAGTAATCGCTTATCACATCACTTCCAGGTTCTGCTCTGGCCTTGCTCCAGTGCATTTTGTGACATCCGCCCACCTATGTACAAATGTCCAATACCCAAAACAAATCTATGTAGCCTATAAGCAAACAGCTCATGATCATATGACCTAGCGGAAGGCAGATCTACAGTTTGCACCACAAGCCCCATACGTAATAAGCCATATTTTAATCTACATTGCTTTTTTTCTGTGTGTATATGCACTATATTGTTCGCTGAGTATTTCAGCGGAAATCGTTCATCAGCCTTAACTGTTTCTGTGTCATTTATTTTCTAGATCATCAACTTTAGTAGCAATTCCGCTGTTTAAAACAACAGGAGATTTAATACTCTATTGTTCTCACAATACTCTATTGTGTCATAATTTATGTATAATTCAATGCTGCTGTGATGTCTTTTTGCTTCCAATCATATGACTGTAGTTTATGAATAAATTGTATATTTTCTTGATCAAGGGGATTTATTACATTTTCTCCGTACATTATGGGAAGTTTGGATGTTTATATTTAACTCCTTACCATCTGAATGTTGTAATTTTATTATGTTTGATTTTTACGGTCGACATATCTGTATGAGCTGTTATTTCTTTTTGCTTTAATAAAATATTTAATAAATAATAATAATACAAAAAAAAAAAAAACAGGCAATAAGACCAATGCATCTGTCTGACCAAAAAATTGTTCTGTCCAGCTGGGTAACTGATATATTAGGTACACTTGTTTCTGAATTGAATACATTTGGGACAAAGACAGATCCCTGCTTTAGTTTCATGGGGAGAAGTTTCTTCTTCCCAAATTTGAATATCTAGCTTTAATCTCTCGTCAGTCTGGTGCAGGAGACAATTATCTGGACTTTGTATGGAAACGTGAAGCGGCGTCGAGTTGGGACCAACTGCTCTACTTACAACTCTGAGACGCGGGAACATATACAATTTATAGAGAACGGAGCTAAAATATTGCTCTGCTGCAAAAGAACTGCAAAAATTAATAAATTAGAATGTATGTATATAAAATCCCTGAAAAATTGTGTTGCAGGCTTTGTGTAGGTATGAGGCAGGTTTGATGCGAACATCCTTGTTGTCGTCAGGGAACGGCGGGCGGGGTTTTGTAAATAAGGGTCCTATGCACTGCTTTCAGTGAGCCGACAGACAGGCGTACGCAACTCAATAAATAGTGGTATAAGTGAATTCTGGGCATTGGTGTGTTGCGTAATGTGAATTGTGAGCATTATATTCCATCAGAGGTAATAAAAAGGAAGCTACCATGTCTGGGGACCCTAAGCAGGGACTCTAACCTCTCCTAGAGCACCTGCTGAAGGGGAAGAGACGACCTCCTGTCAGACAGCATCCAAGGGACCAAAAGAATCCTGCCTTCGGACCCCATCATTGCTACCAGTAGGGACAGGCACAGTGGTGGTGCTGTAGGCAGTTGCGTCTGAGTTGTATATAACATAAGTCTGTGGCCAGCGCCAGCAAGAGGCTTAGCACAAAGGGCTAGGCTAGCCTGGCACACAGCTGCTCCTCGGAGGCGGGTGTGGTACAGGGGTCCGACAGTTGGGATCCCAACAGTCATTAGCCCGACGTCGGGATCCCGACTGGCCGGACCCAGACAGCATGGTGAGCGCAACTAAGCCCCTTGCGGGCACGGTGGCTCGCTACACGAGCCACCTATTCTATTCTCCCTCTATGGGGGTCGTAGACCCCCATGAGGGAAAAAAGTGGGTGGCCGACAGGGACCCGGCTGTCTGTGTTTTGACAGTCGGGATAATGCCTGTCGGGACCCCGTCCGGCACCCCTTGGAGGCAGGACGGGACACTGCAGCATCAGCATCATGATGTTGTGTTGGCCGCATGCACCAACAGGACCAGACCAGACCAAGTGACAGGGTAAGGGGCCGCAAACATTTAATCAGATGTTTTAGTTAGTTGTCGACGGATAGGCAAGCATGGGTTCAAAAAGTTTCAAGCTGCAGACCCATATATTGTGACTCATTCGCCGGCTGGAGCCCTCTGACTCGTTGGGCCCGGGACTGATGACTTCAATGTCCCCCCTGTTGCTGGGCATTAAGGAGCGTTTTTCAGGTGTGATGTGTACTCCTACGCACAGAAGGTCTGCGCAGCCCGTGCTTTTTGTGCTAGATTGCATCGTATCTAGTAGAATAAGCATGCTGCTGTTGCACGTTGTATGCTTTTTGTACTAGATGCGATGCGATCTAGCACAGAAAGAACAGATTTAATCGTTCTTTGTATGGGCACCTTTAGTACTAAAAAAAGAATCTGCACAGGAAACAGAACTTGGGTCTCCCCATCACTGACCTGTGCAGTACCCTACTAGCCCAGTGAACCAGAAATGGATATAATACATGAGCAGCAAAGGCAGAGGCCAAGGCTAGCTGTACTGTTAGCAGAATTCTATATACAGAGTGTACAGACTGCTAGGCTAGACGATAGCCATGAGATCAACCCCTGAAGTAGCAGCTGCCTTGTGTATGTATATATTTATAGATATATATATATATATATATATACACACACATGTATATAATCTAGATGGGGAGCCTGTGGCTCTCCTTACCCACCCAGAGTAGCACAACGCTACCAGATCCATGAGCCAACACCTTACCTGACCCAAAGTGTAGACTCTTCCTATATTTATAAAGTTCTCTATCAATATAGTGATATACACAGAGGCATCACAACTTATGAAAAGCAATCTATATGTGGCTAGAACCTGGGTCTCCCCATCACTGACCAGTGTAGTATCAGACTACTAGGCCAGTGAGCCAGCACAGGATATTATACATTACTAGCAATGTTAGTATATACATTGTTGTTCGGCTAGTTGATAACTATTGAGGAAAATCTCCTCCTTGCAGTAACACCTTCATGGGTCAATGATATAAACAGAGGATTTTGTTGGTTTAATGATTTTGCATAGCGCTATAAAACAATAAAAACCCGCCTAGCTCTGCTGTAGCCGCTCTCCCTACCGGCCCTGTCTGGGAACACTCCGACTGTGCGTTATACAGTACACCGTCAGGGCTACTGCAGAGCATCCGCCACATTCACCACTTAGCTATAAGGATACGACCATCGGTGTTGGAGGGAGGCAGGCAGGGTGGAGGGCGCAAGCTTACAAGAACAGGCAAGGGTTTTCTCATCATCCATGAGGGATCCAAGGTGCTAAAGAGAAACCACCATGGGATTGGAACTGGGGACCCGACTGTCATTGCCAGTATAGAGAGCAGCTACTGGCCCACTGAGCTATACAGGCTACAGGAAGCTTGAGGCTTTTTTTTTTTTAAATGTTATTATTTAGCCCCCATTCAAAATCCTCAGAGATAAAGAGAAGCCACCTTCGGAATAGAACCAGGATCCCTACAGATATGGCCAGTATAATTAGCAACTACTAGGACACCGAGCTATGCAGGATACAGATACACTAAGCTGGACATCTATTTGCTAAGCAGCCTAGACCAAAATCCACAGATCTAAATGGAAGCCACCATAGGAATCAAACCAGTGACCTCAATGCCATTGCTAGCACCAAGACTGGCTACTGGCCCACTGAGCTATATATATATAGCACTGGGATAGAGCTGGCCTGAATACTATTTGGCTTTTTTTTTTGTTTTTTGCTTAGGCTCTTGCTGCAGCTGGTACGTGACACTGAGATAAGTCTCTGCTGGTAGGAAGGATTGAATGTGCAGACTCTGTGGCCTAGTGGTATGATTCCCTGCACATAGTCATGGTGGGGTCGCTGGTTCAAATCCCAGGACCAGTGTTGTTTATATTACCTGTAATTTTCCCCCTGGCTGCCGGGTGATATAGGTAATAGTCTCAGATCATTCTCAGTTGTGTGGTGGCTTAGTGTGCTAGTTACATGGTTCCCTGCACACAGACATGGTGGGTCACTGGTTCAAATCCCAGGATCGGTGTTATTTATATAACCTGTAATTTTCCCACTGGCTGCTGGGTTATATAGGTAATAGTCTCAGGATATACTGTGTCGTGTGGTGGCTCAGCTGGAAGGCTGCCTGGTACTGTGATGTAGCTGCTAATGCTGGGGATGCAGGTTCGTATCACCATCATGGCTCTACTCACAACCTTGTGTGCTAGATCCACATGACACGGAGCACCCAGGGCTAGTCAGAGATGGTTGAACCCTCTGTCAGGTGTCCAGAGTTCGATGTTGCACTGTGTTTATTATTTATTAAGTGCAACATCAACTCCAATGGACGGACTGCAGCAGGACTACACACCTCTCTGCTACCCTGTCCAGGTCTACGGTCTGGGGCTTCTCCGCCTCCTCTCCTCCCCCCTCTCTCTCCCCCCTCACTCTCCCCTCTCTCTCCCCCTCTCTCCCCCCTCTCTCCCCCTCTCTCCCCCCTCTCTCCCCCTCTCTCCCCCCTCTCTCCCCCCTCTCTCCCCCCTCTCTCCCCCCTCTCCCCCTCTCTCCCCCCTCTCTCCCCCCTCTCTCCCCCTCTCTCCCCCTCTCCCCCCTCTCTTCCCCTCTCTCCCCCTCCTTCTCTCTCTCCCCCTCCTCCCTCTCTCTCCGCATCCCCCTCTCTGCCTCCTCCTCTCTCCTCTCTGCCTCCTCTCTGCCTCCTCCTCCTCCTCCCTCCCTCTCCTCCTCCCTCCCCTCTCCCTCCCTCCCTCTCCTCCTCCCCCTCTCCTCCTCCCCCCTCCCCTCCTCCCCCCTCCCCTCTCTGCCTCTCTCTCTCCGCCTCCCCCTCCCTCTCTCCGCCTCCCCTCCTCTCTCTCTCCTCCCCCTCCTCTCTCTCTCCCTCCCCCTCCTCCCCCCTCCTCTCTCTCTCCTCCTCCCTCCTCTCTCTCTCTCTCTCCTCCTCCCTCCTCTCTCTCTCTCTCCTCCTCCCTCCTCTCTCTCTCCTCCTCCTCCTCCTCTCCCCCCTCCCTCCCTCTCCTCCCCTCCTCCTCCCTCTCTCTTCCTCCCTCCTCCTCCCCTCTCTCTTCCTCCCTCCTCCTCCCCCCTCTCTCTTCCTCCCTCCTCCTCCCCCTCTCTTCCTCCCTCCTCCTCCCCTCTCTCTTCCTCCCTCCTCTCCCCTCTCTCTTTCCTCCCTCCTCCTCCCTCCTCCTCCCCTCCCTCCCTCCTCCCCTCCCCCTCCTCCTCTCTCCTCCTCCTCTCTCTCTCCCCTCCACGCTCCTCCCCTCTTCCCCTCCCCCTCTCTCTCCTCCTCCCTCCTCTCCCCTCCCTCTCTCTGCCGCCTCCTCTCCTCCTCCCCCCCTCA